>NC_135121.1:3750000-4375000 GCF_050908995.1 Andrena cerasifolii | reverse complement strand
TGATATTGATGCATGGTAGCACGACACATTATTAGGGTATTTTATTACATTTTAGTTTATATTTGGTTTATAAAGCGAATTTGACAGCACTGAAAAGGGCGGTAACTCAATAATGTTCTCTCTCCAGAGGACCCAATATGGCGGATGCGCATACTCACCTCTTTAGTGCTCTAGTTTATTACGAAGAGAGATATATACTTACCAACATGAGAAAATGACCGAACTGTATTAGCACACCTGGTGTGAATCCCCGGTTTAGCAATATCGGCCATGCCAATAGTATTTTGTTTAACAAACAGTTTTTTTAACGATTCTGGTACATAAGCTGGCCCTTGGGGCTTTGGTCTCTTTGCAAAGCCGAGAAGCGAAAGAAGGCTAGCCTCCATTCCAGCGATTGCTTGTTCACGTTCCCCAATGGCAAAATGTTTGGCAGTGTCAGAGTACAAGTGCATATGAACGGTTGCTTGGGTAGTTGCCAGCAGCAAACCTGCTGCGACTAAAACCAATCTCAGCGGCAGCAACATGCGCATTGTGATGTCGTTGCTCACGGATGTTGCCTCCCTGGTAAAGAAAAGAAAACGGTTTAATTTATAAAAATAAGTAACAGGACGCATGTGCAGCGACGGAAACAAGTTTTTTTTCTAAAATTTAAAAAAAGTGATAAATTGAGGCAATTACAATCCTTAATTTATTACAAACATACATAATGATTTGATTAATCTGTGTGCTCGTGCGTCGATTCACGACTAAGTTGTGTGGTAATTTACCGGAAATAGAAATTAAAGAAATTGCTATTGTTGAACATAAGAAATGGTACACAGTGGTTCTCAAAAGCATAATGTAAAATTATTAACAGCTTCTCCATTCACTAATTATTTATCATTTACGTGTATCGTAAAAACTTGTAAATGTTTAAATTCTGTTAATCGAAAGAAATGGGGTTTAAACTATTCAGTGATGGAAAAGTAAAGTTGAGAACCACTGAGACGGACCTGCAGTCTCAAAGATGGAGATGGAAGCAGAAAGGCTTAGAGACTAGTGCCAAGCTGTCTGCTGCCGAATGATTGTGATTGTCGGATTAATCTAACCGCGGATTTCCAGCGCATGCGTGTTTAAGAACCGGACGCTGAACGACGTACTTACATATGGCTGGTCCCGCACGACAGAACCGAATTATTGTACGAATTAAGGATCGTTTAACTACGTGCATTTATTTTGCACATAGTCAAAAACAATGTTTTGGTAAAAAAAAAACTTTAAGAAACTTAATAAAACATTATTTCCATGATTGTTTAATTATCCTTTCTACAACAATAAAATATCTATTTATGTACATATTCAGTTAATTCCTTTCTTCTGTAATAAATTATTTTTAATAGCATTCAAAAAGTGCTGGATAGTTTTTAACAATTGCATAGCAAAATACGTTAAAAATAATTCACCAAATTTTGGATTCCTTTTTTTTCAGTTATATGTAATCATTTTTCTGCAAACCAATAATGTACTACTTTTCGTTTTAAACAAATCGTTGGAACTAAATGCCTCGCATCGATGTTTCCTAAATTATCCAACTGTAATGCAATCTGAACGAATCTGAAAATTAGTGAACGATTCCAATAAATAAAAGTCAAAAGCAATACGAAGAGAAAAAGCTGCTGATAATTTAGCGTTTTCTTAATATATAGGGTGTTAACAAAACTCAATAAAATATTTTATTCTTTATTCACTAGTACCCAATGTTTCCGTTGTTTTTATAGAATTTTAAAGGGAATGCGTGTTTCAAAAGGGTGCATATGAAAAATCACTTTTACCTTAAGATTATAGTTTTTTAATATTTCAATGTTTGTATTTCAAAATTTGTTTTTTATTTCAGTACGGACTAAATTGTTGAATGATTTCAAAATAAAGCACTGAAAACTTAGCGGTTGAGAGGGAGGGGGGAGGAGGTCCGTAAAACTGAACCTTGCATGAGCTCTCTCTCTCTCGCCGGCATGCAAACTAAAAGCTACAATGCGGAAAAATGTTCAAAGCTGAATTTATTTCCGTTGCAACGCACGTCGCTACCCGAGATAGAAAATGCATTTGCTCTTGTCTCCGTTTTCGAATCGCAACTTTAAACGTATACTTTTCTCATATTTATTAACAAAATCACACGGAAAAAGGTAAATTCCAGTAAAGAAAGCTATAGTAACATTGAACTCTCGGAAACTGACTTTGAGAAAAAATGATTTCTATCGTTCGAATGCTCGTTACGATTCGAATTGGATACTCCTTTTCATTAACTTCTGTGGTACGAACAAAATGACGGAAACATTTGTAATTGTAGTTTCAACTTAGTCTGTATACGAAATTAAACATTTTTAAATGATCGAGTAAAATGTAAAGAGTGACAGTTGTATAGGCACAAATAATACTTAAGTCTTATACATTTACGTTTCCTTGAGGTTCGACACCGTTTAAATAAACTAATTGTTAGATTTTCTGGCACCATAACCTGCTAGATTTTACTGGGCTTATTTCTGACAGATAATAAACACTTTGTACTGAAGAATCAACTTTTTAATATAAACTTGATACGCATTACAGCGGTACATAAAACAATAGAAAGAACATGAAACACAAACCACACACACATACGCACATTAAGCAACAGTCAAGCATTCATACCAACATAACTATAGTGAAAAATAATGTAATATAGAATACAAAGATGAATATTAAATGAACATAAGAAAGAAAAATTAATCAACACTAATTATGTCCTTTCATTTAATAGGCAATAATATCAACACAAATCAGCATTAAAAGCAAAAATAATTCCTACGATTCACAATGAAACACTTAGGGAAAACACTACTGTGACAGCCGTAAAAGTAAGCCATTTTAAAGAATTTTTTTCAGGAATAATTTACAGTTTTCATAGAAAATTTTATTACCTACCGTTAGTACAATGTTTTAAGGGACTATACAAAAAAAATAATAGAAAAACATGCGTAAATTGTTTAATATTAATTAATCTTCTAGACCCCCCCATGCGCGCTGGTCGAATGTGTAATTATGAAACAGTCGGTCCGAAATCAAATTTTATTTTTTTTTATAATTTATATGAGTGTAGTTTCTGGTGTAAGTACCGATTTCTTAAACAAATTATTTTTGTAAAAATGGTGTGCTTTAGAAGAAAAGTTTCGAGAATCCACACTCATATAGTTTATAAACAAACAATGAAATTTGATTTCGGACCTTCTGTTCCATAGTTACTAGAAGATTAATTAATATATCAAAATTGATGCATATTTATATATTTTTTTTTTGTATAGTCTCTTAAGAAAGTGTACTAAAGGTAGGTACTAAAAGTTTTCTATGAAAACTGTAAATTATTCTTGAAAAAAATTCTTAAAAATGGCTTACTTTTCCGGCTGTCACAGTGCTGTTCTCCCTTAATAACACGCATTCCTTCGCAGTGTAAGTGCGATAACGTTGGTGTCTGCTTGGAATTGACTTTTGTTTAAAAAGTGAAGGATGCGTGAATGTATAATCGAACAATACTGAAAGGAATTTGTGTGATTCTGTCACGTTCGAAGTAGGACGGGAGAGGTACACATGTAATAATTCTAAACCCACTGCAGGAATGCACGACCACCCAAAATATCCCTGCATACCCAACGCGTAGCTAACTGAAAGCTATTAGATTTCTACTTAGGAAACGGTCATGCTTCCAGGAATCGAAGTTTCTACCTGCTCCCTACCCAGGGCATTATTCTACTGCTGTATCTGTGTTTCGGTCCGACCCTTCAACTGTTTTCACAGATAGCAGAATATCGACAAAAGAATAGTAAGGATGAACAGTAATATTTCAATCATCGATGTTTTATTGGGATAATACAATTTCCGAAATTATTATTGGTAATCATTTCATTCGAATAAATTAAAATTGAATATTGTTGGTAGTTGAATGCTCTTAAAACTCTTTTATAACTAAGCCTTTACAAAAACAGTGGGATCCATTTTGTAAATGCTCGAAATATTTCGAAAAACCGAAGACGCATGAAATGAAGAAAATTCAGAGTGGTTGAAACATTCCCTTTCGATCGAGTAGCATTTCAAATATTGTTAAATATTAACAAATATCTGTAGCCGAGTTTCTGTATACCTTACGCGAATGCATGTAAGAACACGAAAAGAAACACGTATAATCGTTCGATATTATTAAACGGAAATCGTTACGTTAATCAAATTATAACTGTAGAACAAACGAGTTTTGACAGAATAAGAAAGTATACGCATTAAACGAAAATTGTGAAAAAATTATACCAGTGGACCATATTCGGCAAAACGAATTGAACGTAGCAGGTGCTTTATAAAATAAAATAATTGCACTAGTAACATATAGGTTCTACCATGAAATTAATGTAACATTAATGATGTGCATTATTTAAGGAGAGAACAATTTAAAATCTAATGAAGAATTTCGTAAAGTCTAATCGAAAAAGTTCTTGAACATTTTCCATGTAACATAACCTTAAATTATGAATAAGACAAACATGAAATGTCTGTAATAAATTTTGTATTCTTATTTATAACAATTTAAAACTTCTCAAATTCGTTGATCCTATGGTTGGAAAGGTTTTGGAAGGTGAAAAATTAAATCGCTAAAATATACATATGCCGAATTCGGCAGACAAAATTCGATTGGGTGCTGGTCCGATGCAGCGCTAAAAAAATAACGATTCGGCTTATTCACCAAAAATTACGACTCTCAAAGGAATTTTAGAACATTGAAACCGCCAATAGAGACAACTATGTTCAACCGAACAGAAAACGCAATGAAATGAAAATAAAATGAGAGTAAAATAATCATTTTCTAACTGTTTGTTCCTTAACCGTAGTAATGCGTTCGTGTGTTGCTGTGATTTTAAAATATAAAATGAAAATCAGCAATAGGTAACTTAATAAACAATGTAGGTGTTAACAATATAAATATCGTATTTAACCTAGTAATTTACGATTAAAAAATATTCAACATGAGATATTAAACTAATTGTAATTAGATTTTTACACTGTTGATTGAAAATTGCGAACTGTAATTAATTTCATAACCTTCTTTTCAGCCAACATTCGGTAATTGATTATATATTGCTGGATTTAACGCGATTGCGCTTGATTTTTTCAATGTCAGTTACAGACGTATTTAATCTAACAAATATCGAATTTTAAATGGTAATTTATGTATGCCTTTTTAGTTATCGGCACTTAGCTGCAAGTAAAATTCTCGGACGTAAACAATACGATAATCAATAAGAAATATCTGCAAAAAGTATCATTCGATATTAACGTTTCCGTTATTATATAGAACAATAAAATCGGGCGATGCAGACAAATTTTGTATGGTCTTTTTCTTCCAAGTAAAATATTGTGGTTTCACGAAAATTTTGTAATTTTAAGATTTCAATTATTCCAAAGCGCTAAGTACATAATAAGTAATTTAACGCATCGTTCTATCGAGAAGCAGGTGTTCTGAATGTCACTTAAAATGAAAATTATTTCGAATAATGCATTAAATTATTTCGTATTATGTTTATATACTTGTTATTCTGTGTTTCTGGCATTGTTGCGCCTATAAGGCGGTTACCGAGCGATTCACATTCGTTCGTATCATTTTCCACGTATCGAAGATTGGAAAACACGCACCAGTGAGTGTTAGCGCTGGTATCCTGTTTAACTCAAATATCGCACAGCTAAACCGAAGGAATGCGGCACGGATAGAGTAAGGATACAAGGTGTCGAGTGTACATAAGCAGCACGTCATCGTCTAAAATAATCGGGCCAGCCACAATCAGGCAAACCTACTCTTTCGAGCCAATGGAAACCACGCGTTTCCCGTTGTAAAGAACCTATCGCGATTTAATCCCACGAAAGTTAAACTCACCTGAGCTAATCGTAAGTCCGTCGTTTGAGGAGCCACGACATTTCAACGAGTCCATGTAACCGCAGTCGGGAACTATTGTCTCAAAACCTCGCCCCCGGGCTCTTCAGTATCGATACATCGATGCTGGAACACTGTTGCGCTTGCCTGATATTTTCGCACTCGCGCACCCAAAGAGAAAGAGGAACTGAGATAAACAAACGGCGGATGGAGAGAAAAAGAACTTTGGAAAGAATTCCCAGTTTAAGCTTGCCAGGCAGTTTACGAAAAAGCATGAACGCGATCTACGTGGGGGGCTAGTTTTCCAAAACGCTGTGGTTATCCGTGGAAACAGAGGGAACGTTTAGGACGGCACGCACTGATGTTGGGCTCGACTCGATACGCGGAAATCTTCGAGAAGTCGGGAGGAAGAGTAGAACTGTAGCGTACCGGGAGCGGAGAGTGAGAGATTGAGTGAGAGAGGGAGGGGGGAGCGAGCGGGAGAGAGAGAGAAAAAATATGTAAAAGCACTATCTCCTAGTACTAGAAGACGCAAGTTTAGCGCCGCGTGCGAATAGTTTGTAAACTAAACTTAAAGCATCTGTAACACGGCTACACGGGCCACATTTTAAATGTTTGCTACGTTTGCTATTGCGTTAGTCAGTTAAAGTGCTGGTGCTGCGCTTCAACAACCGTTTTATTGAATTTTATTTTCACTGACATTTACTGAAATCTCTATGTAGCGGGTTGCAATCAATTTTACCTACTGTGAATGCGAATTAAAGCAAAAAGAACGAAAAGTTTATTTTAATATTTTTTGGATAACCTTAAAATAGTTTTAACGAGAGTCATTTAATACGCACATCTACTTAATTATTTAATTTTAAATGAATAAACGTGTCTAACTTACTACACGATATTTATTTTAGTTCATTAATTAAAGGATAGTTATACATTACTAGCTTTACTACTCGGCTTCGCCCGAAATTTAGATTCCGATTTTATAAAAAAAAATTTTTTTTTGAAAATGGTCACATTCATCTGGATTAGTCAGACATAATAAGCTGAGGCAGATTTCGTGATCTCAGAGTTTATCGTTCGAAAGTTTTTAGGCGACAGACAAACACACAAACATATAGAAGCTTTCTGCTTTATATATTCAGATATTAATTTATGTTCATCATGCATTGATCAGTTATTATTGTAGCGCTTTAAAATGCTCACTCCATGAATGAACACAATGTTTGAATTTGAAAACGAAACTGCAAAACATTAGAAATTTTAATGTCAGTTCGTGCATTTCCATATTGGTTAATGTCTAAAGCCAGGGCCGTCCCTGGCGGGGGTGCAGAAAGCGCCCCCGCACCTGGGCGGCCGCAGGCCGTTTATTATCTGTGAAGTTTTGACTAATAAGATTAATAACCGAAACTCTTTTGCACGATACTGTTTTAAATGATGTATATATAGATATAAAAGTAAACACTGCATATCAAATTTTTAATTAAAAAATATTAAATTAATAAAGGCGGCAATATTGTTTTTGCACCTGGGCGTCCAAAACCCCGGAACGGCCCTGTCTAAAGCATAATTCTTTATAGTCCAGAAGATTGACGATCAGTGTACATTTGTAATAGTTCGTATTATATGCATACGATCACAAAACTTACGAGTTTATTGTGTTTAATACTAAACTTTAATGTGGCAAAAGTGAATAAATCAGTAATAACTGAGGAATGCAGAAAAAAATGTGTGCAAAAATGTAATTTTATTTTTAGAGATCCTTCTTCTGCAAAAATGTTTTATAATACTAAACATTCTTTATATGTATATGACAACTTCTAAATAGAAAATATATCAGTCATACACTCAGTCTACATTTCTTTCAGGCAACCACATAAGCACAATGCAGAATTCTATGTTAATGCCAATGTGCATATTGTGACATAGTAATAAGTTAGGATAACTTAGATTAATTGGGTGTGATTAGGTGGAAGAATAAATGTTGCCTTGTAAATAAGAATGAATGTGTGTATGTCCTTTGCGTGTGATTCCTCCCTTTTGTATTTCTTATCAGCAACTATGGAAGGAACAGCATTTAAAAAGGCTAAGGTAAAACCGCATAACTCCGACGTAACAATAACACTGAAAAAGAATTACATACAAGGTAATAACTGATAGTAAATTTACGCCAGTAAACTGTATGCCAACTGCACGTAGTAGCAATTATGTGCCGACTTTAGTTAGTAAGTAGATTATAGTTAGGACTAACATTTTAACTAAGAAAATAACACTAAGACAGATTCAATTTTTTCCTCTACATTTTTGGGGAACAATACCGCTACAGTCACAACTACAGCTAAAACACTATTATAACAATAGATTCCTCTATTCCCGTGATAATAAAAACCGAAATGTAAAAGACAAATGTATGGAGAAAATAAGTCTACACAACTCGTTAAACGGAGTAATTGTTTATTTTTGGTTAAAATTTTAAGGACACATGCCCTAAATAAACATCCTACAAACAAATAAACAAACGTTTGTAAAACACCAGTTCTCGTCCGAATGGAAGTTTTGATTTTCTAACCACGAATAACTACATTTCTCGACTTCACAAATGGATTTTGTCAGGATGTTCTAAGTCATAAAAAGTTCACAAATGTAGCGTACAAGAACGAAATAGCAACTAAGCATTTGTTGTCATATGGTATATAGGTTATAATTTATATGTTCCCCTTATCCGTCACAACATCGAGGAGCGGACCTCGCATCACGCGCAGCCAGCCTGCGCATTTCCACTTATAGCCCGGTCGGCGCCTAGGAAGGTGTAGGTATCTTCTCCCATGGAAACTAGGCGCAAAACGGCTTCCCTTAACAAATTTGGCAACGTTGTATGTCACTAGAACCGCTGAGTTATGCCTAGTGACATGCAACGGCATAACTTAGCAATTCTAGTGACGTACAACGTTGCGAAGTTTCAGAAGGGAAACCGTTTTGACGCCTAGTGGGCATAGGAATATAGGGACGGACTAATAGTTGCGACTTTAGGCGAGGGGAGTGAAGCAGCTTCTGGGGAGCGGGGAACACGTTTACGTGTTACTCTGGTGTCACATTGGTGATTGATTCTGTCTTTCACCCTGGTTCCAATTGGTTCTGATTCACGGATACTCGATGAAAATAAGATTGCGCTCGCGCGATCACAACCAATCGCCAATGTGGCACCAGAGTACATACCACGTGACCATAGTTCCCCGCTCCCCGGAAGCTACTTTATCCCGTCAAACATTGCTACGTCCCTATATTTCTATGTCCATGGAATATAGGGACGGAGGAATGAGGGTATATCGCAATGAACCTCGGTCGAGGTGGCGCTCTGATCGTAGTGCTTAAGATGGCGTCTGTCGATCATGTATGCGTGAGTCCATGCGTGTATCCGTGTGTTGGCGCGCGCAATTTGTAAACAAAAATGGAAGAAGAGTACGGTGCAATGACTGTTGCTCAGTTAAAAGTGTTACTGAGAATTCAAAGTGCATCATTGCGAGGGAGAAAAAAGGATTTAATAGATAGGTTACTATTTTAATATAAACAATTTTTAAAATGTTTTTCATATTATTTATATATATTGTAATTTAATTATTTTCTTTTTTAATAGAGTTTGTTGTTAAAAAGTAATATTGTTTTTAGATTGATATACTATAATCGCAATAACCATTTTATTAATGAAGCAATAGTTGAACCGGAACAAGTTATTAAAACTCCAGCGCCTACTTTATATAAAGATATTAATGCATCCACTTCAAAACCAAATATCACTGCATATTGATGAATATTTAAATAGGTATTTCAAATAATACTTAAAAATAATTATGTAATAATTATCAATCGCGTGTGTCAGATCCGTGGGAGCTGCGCAAATCGGTAGAGGCGTAGGTCTACTCTTATATGGAATGGAGGATATATATCTTCTAAATTTTCATCTGCTTTACAATCCATTTTCTTAAAATCTTTAACTTCGGGGTTCTTGTCTGTTTATGTTCTATTAAGGTTTTAAACTTCCATTTCTGATCCTCTTTCTTCTTCTCCTTCAAGTATTTCTCTATAGAGGAACAAACTCCCCTGACTCTGAATCACTTTTATACTTCTTTAGAGATGGAAAAATTTTACGTATACTTTCCTTAGAGCAGAGCCAACCACCACGGTTCCCCCTCTTAACAATATTTCTGTTGATTTATACAAACACAACGCATTCCACTTTCCAACTTGTCTCGGGTATTAGTATTGGTTGGGGCTAGACTAGGGCGGGGGGCGCGTGCCCGCTCGCGGGCGCGTAAAGCATGGTAGCGAACCGATGCGAGGTTGGCGATGCTAAAAATGAGACTGTGGTTACAAAATTTCAAAAATAAAAAATGGCAGGACGGGAGGGTTCCCGGGTAGTCCCCAATGTTAAAAAAAAAATTCAAAAATAAAAATAATTTTTTTTATTAATTAGTTAATTTAGTATCATATTTTATTAAGAATTTAAACAATACAACCATTTCCAGTGCCCAAAACCAACTGTTGCGAGAACAATTCTTTTTGAAATCGTGTGATCTACTGTAAGATCACCTATGTTTTATTATTTTGCTTCCCTTTATCCCACTAATATTCTGTTGTTGAAGTAATGTAACATCCAAAGAAGTAGAAGGAGCATTTCTGACTTTTTTATACAATATATCAAGTATCTTGTTTGGCGTATTACTTTTGATAAGATTGTTTAAATAATTCGTTTTGTTTCCCGCCTCATCAAAACAAAGATTATGCAATTTTCCGAAGGTAGGAGAAATCTTAGTTCCTATCCCATATAATATCTTGGATAAACCTTTTGGCGTAAAATGATTATCCTCAGCTAAGAAATGATATAAATAATTTTCTTTACTAAAACACAATTCATGAAGATCTCTTAAAATAGAAGCAGCATTACTTCCTGCCATGGATAATATATCAGATAAATCATTGGACGAAAATCCTACTTTATAGAAATCATCTAAAAGCTGCATTTCGTTTCCTGCCTCATCAAAACAAATGTCATGAAAATCTTTAAAAGCAGAACAAATATTAGCCCCTGCTCCGTGCAATATATTACATAAATTACTTAGCGTGAAACATTTTTTCCTTTTTAAGAAATGATTTAAGTACTTTTTTGTTTCCCCTACAAAACAAAAGTCATAAAAATTTTCTACACTATCTACTGCTCTACTCAGCATATTGGATAAATCATATGGTCTAAACCCTGCCTTATAGAACCCATCTAAAAGTTTTGTTCTTTCTCCTTCGTCGTTAAAAAAAATATTATGCAACCTTTTCAGGATAGAAGAAGCATTAGCTCCGGCTCCACATAATATGCAGGATAAGTTGCTTGACTTAAAACCGGCCTTATAAAAATCATCTAAAAGCCTCGTTCTTCCTCCTTCGTTATTGAAACAAATACTATGCAATTTTTCAAAAGCATCTTTAGCATTAGCTCCTGCTCTACCCAATATACTAGATAAGTTACTTGGCTTAAAACCTTTTTTTCCGTCTATTTTCTTAGTAAAATGCTTTAAACGTTGCGTTTTATTTCCTTGCCTATCAAAAAAAGCATCGTACAGTTCTTTAAATGCTTTTGCAGCACTAGCCCCTGCTCCGCTTAAGATACTGAACATATTAGATAGACCTATACCTTCTTTCTCTAGAGTTTTTAAATATTCACTTTTATTTCCTTGCTCATTGAACGAAAGATCATATAAGTCTTTAAAAGCTTTTGCAGCATTAGCTCCTGCTCCACCTAAAATACTGGAGATATTAGATAGATTTATTCCTTCTTTTTCTAGAGTTTTTAAATATTTCGTTTTATTTCCTTTTTCATCAAACCATAGATTATATAGGTCTTTGAAAGCTTTTGCAGCATTAACTCTTGCTCCATGCAAAATATTCGACATATTAGATAGATTTAATCCTTCTTTTTTCAGAGTTCTTAAACGTTGGGTTTTATTTCCTGTTTCATCAAAACATACATCATACAAGTCTTTAAAAACTTTCGCAGCGTCAGCTCCCGCTCCGCATAGAATACCAGACATATTAGATAAATTTATCTCTTCTTTTTCCAGATTTTTTAAATATTCGGTTTTATTTCCCTTTTCATCGAACCATAGATCATATAAGTCTTTAAAAACTTTTGCAGCATTAGCTCTTGCTTTATTTAAAATACTGGACACACTAGCTAGATTTATTCCTTCTTTTTCCAAAGTTTTTAAATATTCGGTTTTCTTCCCTTTTTCATCGAACCATAGATTATATAAGTCTTTGAAAGCTTTTGCAGCATTAGCTCCTGCTCCACCTAAAATACTGGACACATTAGATAGATTTATCCCTCTTTCTTCCAGAGTTTTTAAATATTCGGTTTTATTTCCTTCTTCATCGAACCACAGATTATATAAGTCTTTGAAAGCTTTCGCAGCATTAGCTCCTGCTCCACCTAAAATACCCGACACATTAGATAGATTTACCCCGCTTCCTTCCAGAGTTTTTAAATGTTGGCTTTTATTTCGTTTCCCGTCAAACCATAGATCATATAATTCTTTAAAAGCTTTAGGGGCATTAACTCCTGCTCCACTTAAAATACTGGACATATTAGGTAAACTTATTTCTTCTTTTTCCAGAGCTTTCAAATATTTCGTTTTATTCCCTTGTTTATTAAACCACAGATCATATAACTCTTTAAAAGCTTTAGGAGCATTACTCCCTGCGCCATTCAAAATACTGGACATACTAGCTAGATTTATTTTTTCTGTTTCCAGAGTTTTTAAATATTCGGTTTTATTTCCTTGTTCATCAAACCATAGATCATATAACCCTTTAAAAGTTCTAGCAGCGTTAGCTTTTGCTCCACATAAAATACTGGATATATTAGGTAAACTAATTCCTCTTCTTTTCAGAACTTCTAGACATTTTTGTCCTTCCCCTTTAGTTAAATAAACTAAGAACCGATCAAACGCAGGTGTTCCTTCTTTACCAACTACGCTTTTAGCAAATTTAACTTTTTCAATATCTTTGTTTCGAATCTTCTGATAACTAGATCTATTATCTTTTATATCTTCAAAAAGCTTTTTCATTATGCCTTTTGTTATATGGTTCAGTTCGTGAGATTCTAGCCAACGTAAAGCTATTTCATGTAGCTCTTCTCGATTATATGGAACATTAGATTTATGTATCTCATTTCTAATCAAACTATTCAATTCTTCCCTATCACACTGATTAACTGCAAATATTAGTCTGTCTAGAAATTTCTCTTTCATTTCTTTTTCATCCTCATTCGAAACTCTTCCTTCTTCGTTTTCTTTTTGTAGAAAAGACGGAAGCTTTAATAAACCTAAAATTTTCGCTCTTGTTGCTTGTTCTTGTGCAAATTGATAGAGACCATTTTCATTTATACATGAACAATCTCTTAAAACTTTATACCTTTTCTTTTGAATATCTATACTATCAAATTTTAAAGGATAAAACTCTCTAGATTGTCCTTTTTTAAGTCTCTTTTCTTCTGTAAGATTTAGATCTGTATTAGTATAGATAATAAAATATCTTATATCATCTCCTAATTTCTCAACAAAAAGAGCAAAATGTTTATTAATAGAAATTTTATTCTTTCCTTCCTGTTGCCTTGAGGGAAATAATTGACCGTAATCGATAGCACTAGCTGCATCATGAGCCTTTACGTAAGTAATTCTATCTTTATAATTAATACTAATGTCATTAGATATACAATGGCTTTTTCCTTCAAAATTTATGGAAAATATGTTTTTATGCAAGAACATGGAATGCAAGAAGGACATTAATAAATTGAATTCGTATATGATCCCAGATATACAGCTGCCAAATTTTGTATGCTTTTCTGAAACTGTTATATCACGTAATATTCTTTCTTGTAATGCTATATAATCGTCTTGAACTTCGCTATTCTTTTCTATTTCACTTTTTACAATGCTGTTCAGTTCCTCTCTATTAGGCTGATTAACTGCAAATACTAATTTATCTAAAAACGCTCCTTTTATTTCTTTTTCAAATTCTTGAGAAAAGTTTCTTCTTCCGAATGCTTTCCGCATAGCAGACGAAAATTCTAATCTCTTTAAAACTTCTTCTCTTCTTGTTTTATCTTGTGAAAACTGATAAAAACCACGTTCTTGTACGGTATCGTTTGTAAACAAGAAGTCTTTTAACATGTTAGATTCCTCCATATTTATGCTATAAAATTCAAAAGGATAAAATTTTTTAAATCGTCCTTTCTTTAATTTCTTTCCTTCTGTGAGATCCAAGCCTGAATTAGTATAGACGATAAGATATTCTATATTTTTCGATACACCACATGGCTTAAAGATTAGATGTTTAATAAAACTATCAAAATAATCGTTAATAGAAAAACTTCGTTTTTCTTTAGTAAATAATCTAGCATAACTAATAGCATTATCTGTATAATATTTATCTACGTTTTCGATTTGTACATGAATAGACTTCCCTTCGTAGAGAAGAACTATACTATTAAACTTATCATGTTCAGAATCTTCAAATGTTAATGACAATGAAGGATATTTATGTTTATACGTCAACTTTCTAATCGAGCAAAGCACTGACAAGTCTAATTGATAAATAAGTCTAATCAAAGTATGAGGAAGATTACTTCTGTATTGACTAGTTTGACATGGATTACGTAATTCGTCAGACAAGTCCTGTCTAGATTGACCTTGTAAACTGCTATGCAATTCTGAATCTTTGCACAGCCTCTTTGATACTGCATCATCTGTATCTATAACAGAACGTTTCCGTTTTCTAGAACAAGTACAAGCTCCAGGATTTTCCTTCGCTGAGCTTCTTGAATGACAACTTTGTTTGGATGGTGTGATTCCAACATCTGTTAATGGCTCCAAAGGCTCTTTGGCTAACATAAAAATTACGTACCATTTTCATTGTCTTTCTTTTAATATTACATGGTAGTACAAAAAATGCCAGTCATTTTTGATGACTCACTGTATGAGTTCAGAGCATTAGATATATAATATGTTAAGTGTAACTACAAATTAAGTAATAACTACAAATTAGCAGTCAGTATAATCCAATAATTTTATGTTATTAGCAGCATATTAATATAATGTTCAGGTAAAATTTTTTTTTTTATACTATTCTAAATGCAAATTATAATTCGGTGACTTGATTTGTATTTCTTTAAGCCAAAGTCTGTATTTACAAAAATGATTTTTAATAATGTCTTTGCTATAAGTTCACCCTGGTTTCTCTTTACTACCTTCAAATAAACTAACAATAACTTAGCATTAATATATTACTAAGAACTTAATAATACCCTTTAAAAGCATCATCTGTGAGAACATTTCGTTTTGAAATTATGTGGTCTACCCGCTGCATGGAGTCAGGTCCATGACCCGCCGCAACCTGCAACCCGCTTGAATCCGCTGGTAGGTGCTGATGTAATTACATACACTGTGCTCAGAAATATCGTTCCACATACACTGCCAATACCGAATACTACACTGCTGTGCAAACACGTATGTACACCCGGCTCAAACGATTGTGGCCGATCGCAAGGCCAAGGACATACGCATATAGTGAAGGAGGAATAGTTGCAACTATTCCTCCGTCCCTATTGGTCCCTATAATCCTATGTCCATGATTTATACAATTATGTCTATCATAGTACGGTAGATGGCGTCACAGTAATGTTCCGACTAGAAGATCCCTATAGAAATATTTCGCGACAAAAAAAAAAGGCCAACCATGTGAACATAAGAACCATCCACTATCGAACTCGTCGTCCGTCGACAACAAACAACAATACTTAGTTTGTAAGCTATCTTCAGTCTGAATAAGTTCATAGTTAACAGTGGTTAACAGGATCCCGTGTTTTTGTGTATACTTGTAACATTTACTTTCTCTGTACTCTTATTGAAAAGTATTTGTAACTATCCAAAACATATTCAAAGTACGAACATATAAAGTTTGAATAATTATGAGAATTTTCGTAATATTTTAAGGTTATCTTTTAGAAATATAATAGTTTTCAATTCTTTAACAGATGAATGCTGCGTTACGCCTTACACGTTCTCTGAATCTACCCTGCAAACGATACTTGAGTTCTAATAAACTACCTCCTGAGATTGTTATGCCGATAAATAGAGAAATGATCGTTTGTTGGCATCCGAAACAAGACTTTCCCTACGAATACTCATTACCATTACCCGAAGAGAAACAAATTCCGTCGAACACCGTTCTGTGTATTGGCAAAAATGAAATCGCCGAAGTCTTTCAACACAAGAGAAGGGACGTGGTCATCGAAGAGCTTTCCAAAATTACACATACCACAAAACATAGGTGGTATCCCAAAAACAGGGATAAAAAAGAAAAGAAAACACTGCCGGATAGGCCGTATTTATAAACACAACCTTGTACACTTAGATATCTTAGTTTAATAAAATAATATTACGGCCAAAATAAACTACATATATTACGGTAAATAAATTATTGCAGTCCTTTATTCGTTTGCGTAATATTGCACTTATTTCCATACTGTTATTAGCACAGCTAAAGAATTAATATACAGAGAACCAAACGCACGTATAGTAGTCATTCGTTAAAAAAAAAAAAATATATATATATATGTATATCTATGCGAGCTTTGGTCCATTTTAGAAACTGAATTTAAATTTTATAAATTTTGAGGGAATATTTGTCTCTCCCCCTCGTGTAAAAAGATTTGCATTGCTTGGTACAGCAAATATCTTCCGAAGTTACGTTTTTCTTCCGCGTTCCATGTTGCCGCTATTCCGTAATAGTCTCCGCTTTTGCAGTTTCTTAATGTCTGTATCCCCATTGCATCGATCATGGCAGCCTCGCGTGTGTAAGCTTCCACTGGTATGCTATTCTGGAAAATATGGAGACACACGACTCCGCACCCTCCGTTCCAAATATTCAAAATATGCTGGATTTTTGTACTTCCGGGATTTTGGTTCGAAACCCACGCGTCGAATGCATCTTTAAGATGAGAATATGGTCTGTTACGTGTTCCTTTGCCTACATAAAATATGGCGGAAAGGAATGTAGACCAAGTGGTAGACTTCGGCAGATTTTCTGCACACGAAGGCAAATCCTTAGTTACGCGCGGATCTAAGAGTAGATAATTAAAACACGTCTTGTTCATGCCTTCCCTCCATTTTCTAGAAGGATCCACTAGCGAGAATTCCTTGAAAATGTTCTTTTCAATAATTCTGAATCTCCCCAAATGATTTACCCAGTCTCCATAAATTAAAGATTTTACTTGAAAGCTGCAGCAGTCTGTTTTAGAAAAGGCTCTAGAATTAATATTTTCGCCTGACAACGGCTTACACATTCCGTTTTTTAAATTTACGAGCCGTTTCAGATATATTTGCCTTGTCGTGTGGGTTATTGGTCCTGGATTGTCGCCTAGATTAATTAACTTTCGTCGCAATACCTCATTTGTCATCGATCTATCAAATGATAAATTTAACGACTGGGGCCCTGAAAATATTGGCAAATCGTCAAAGTTGATAAGAATTATATGAATAAGCATTAGAAGATTAGATAATTTTGACAAATCTTACATAATTGATCAGCCGAGGTGCAATTCTCTGTGGATTTGCTATAAATAATTGAAAACGAGGACACTCATTAGCAATTACAATCACTATCGATCAAATCACATGTTTACTTGCAATATCTTACCAGGGTGTTAGTGTATAAATTCTACGTTCTAGGAAGGCTATACCTTCATCAGGGTCTTCATACTTATACTCCTCTTGCACACTAATATACGATTGCGATTTAAAACTGCTAAAATACATAGTTTGGTAATTATCGAATATTAAATTTTAAGAGAAATCATAGGAATTATAATAATGCAAAATATTATAGAAAATAGTTACTTGTTACGTTAGGTGAATACAATATCGTAATAGATCGCAACAGTGAATTAGTGAAATTAAAAAGTACATCTGGTAGTAACATGCAATTATGTAATATAAATCAAATTCATATATGCTTCAGACAGCATATACTTAATTTGGTGATTATTAAATTACCTTGAAAGGAGCGTGCTAAAATTTTCATTAAAATTATTTAAGATATTGCAATTTTTCATTTCTTCGTCAGTCTTCCCTTGCAAAGCATTATCTCTTAATTTCTTTCTTTCTGTACGACCCACTGTTTTTATTTCTAGATTTTCCAAATTGCTGCTGAATCCTTCGATTAAATCTTTTGTTAAATTATATTTCTCAACGGAATTCATTGGCACGTCGTCGTCGTCATACTTGGTCTCGTGTAATCTTACTGCCAAATTTGTATTAAATTTATATTTCTGTTTTCGTACGTATCTTTGATCCGGTGATAAGGAACTCGTTGAATCGGGACTTGTGTTTTCTGGCGACGTAAGTCCATCATTTTTCCTGAGTTTTCTGAGAGACGAATATTGCCTGTACAATCGTTTCCTTCTTCTTGGCGTGGATCTCGCCACTTCTTTTCCTAAATTAAATTCGTCTGATCGATATGCTTGATTTCTCGTCATACAAGGCGTGAAAGTTCTGAATTTCGATTCCTTGTACGATAGTTTTGGAGATAGATATCTTCGATCTCTTTCTACTGCTTTGCCTATTATTAAATTTGGTGATTTGCTTATGATAGAATCATTTGGATTATATACAGGTATCAATGAAGTTTTATTGTTATTGCTCTGTCCAAAAATCTTGCGCCTGTATCTCGGAGTAACAGACTGTTTTTTCGTTCTAGTTTTTAATGAAAATTTTTCCATTACATCATAAGCCATACTATCATCCGTATTTAATATAGACGATGGGCTTATATCATATTGATTTTCTTCAGATCTTTCGCAGTCATCGCTAATTTCTGGCTCTTTAGAATTGGATTTTAAGGAACTAGAGAGCTGATGAATAATTTTATTTACAAGGCACTTCTCTTTATCTATTTCCTCTTGAAGCCGAAGTTCTGCTGCATTTATATCAAACTCATTGTCACTGTTTAAACTGTTGTCACTAAAATCAAAGAAATATTTGTCTCCAACGTTAGGAAATCTGCTTTCCTCATTTTCGTCAAATCTATTTTCATTTAGCAAATTTTCTCCGGTCATATGAGAAGCTTGTAATGCAGCGTATTCTGCTATTACCTCTCCATTGTTAATTAAAAGTTTATCTACAAAAAGAAATATAGAAAAAAAAACTCCAGTCTATAAGCTTTTATAAATCAGGGGTTTAAAACAGTTATGATATCGGTTTCGGTTCGTGAAACAGTTATGAAGAAGGAACCGAAGTTTCTGACTATATCGAATTGATGTGTACCCATCGAGCGCTTCGACTTTCCGCCACCAGATGTCATGGTGACGGATGTCAGATCCCAATATCGGTTCTGTAGAATCGTAACCGAAATCGATATAGTCAGAAATTTCGGTTTCTTATAAAAGTTATTCAGAATATCGGTTCTTCACAACTGTTTCAGTCAGAACCGATATATAACTGTTTGAAACAGTTATTTTCGAAACCGTTTCAATCCCTGTTATAAATACATTCGTCGATTACATACCAAATGTTATTTTATGTTTAGTTGGTTTATCTTCCTTTGTAATACTTTCGCAATATTTGCCGAGTACCACAATCGCTTTGTAATACTTTCCATCGAATGCATAATGGAAGGGATTACGTCCTTCGTCGTCCAAATAATGAGGATCTCCACCATTCGCTAAAAGTAATTCTAATACCGGAACTCTTCCCCATGCTGCTGCCACGTGCACCGGAGTCAGTCCATCTACTGATCTGTGGAATAAAATATTCATATATTCTCTTAGCATTGTGGAAATTTAACACTTGTTCCGTGGGAACTAGTTAATCTAAATTATTTACCTAACATTTGGGTTTCCTCCATGGCGTAAAAATAACTTAGTTACTTCTTCCGCGAAGGCCTCAGAGTCATTACCTATCACTAAGTGAAATGGAGTCACTCCGTATGTGGGAAGTAGCGTATTAGGATTCGCTTCTTTATTTAAAAGTAAAGTTGTTACTTGCCTGTTACGAAGTAACTTATTTAAAATAATAAATTGATACATATATATATTTTAAGATTAATATTTTCTAGATTCATGTAATATCGTTTGCTATAAGGAATAGAAAGTCACAATGCAAACAGTAATCTTTTTATGCGTTTAGCTGTCTACGAAAACAGTATTGTCAAGCTTGTCTCTGCGTTTATAGTTATTATTCTCGATTCCGCCTAAACTATTGGTCGGATTGGAAAACACTGTCGCAAAGAGTTGTATGCAATTTAATTATCTTTAATTTAAGAGTCGTCGGGAACAAATCGGTCAACTCTAACGCGAGATATGGCCAAAAACGTCGGGTCGTCTTCTTAAAAAATTACCAAAGTATTCATCGGACAATATCTCAAAAACGTATCCATAGGATTTCGGCTCAAGCCGATTTTAGAGTTTAGGGGACCTCCTTACATAAGAATTTCATAGTAGAGTCTCGATCAAAAATAATTTTTCAGATTTTGTAAACTAGTGTATGTTCACTTTATGTTCATTGAATAAAATATTATTAAGCAACTAATGTAATTTTGATTTTCTTCTGTGAGACCTAAAATTGTCCAAATTTAGAGGTAAAACAATGAGAACTCCGATTGCGGTGTAAAAGCCGCAACGCATCCGCTCATGCAAGTCTGAAGAGCGTGCCCACCGAAGAGTTAATAAATAAAAAAAAAGCCTGAATGTTACAGAATTTCGTGGCATGATTACCAGAACGACCCCTTAAGAAAGCAGCAAGAGCAAATTCTGACAATAAAATTAACAACAAAGTTCTTTATATGAAACATCTTGATAACTGTTATTATTAGAATTATTTTTAAAAGATAAAACTATTTGCAGCGAAAAGCTTTGCGTATATATATATATATATATTAATATATATAAATTAAGGAACATGGGAGTTCAAATTTCAGTCACATACGGATATATGATTTCAATTTTTCTGTGGCTATTTCTAAAACGAAAGACCACGAACGTGTTAATATATAAAATACGTATTATGAAATGTAATTTCAAAATCCTTGCCTTATGTCATTATCTTCTACGCCATCACAAAGAGAAGAAGCCAAAAATAGGTGTCCTTTAGATTTTAGAGCTGACATCGTGATTTCTACTGTTCCAAATATGATTTACTTCTTTGGTTACTGTAGCTTAATTATTCTACGAATTATTATGGTCGTATGTCCCTCGTCACTGTCATGTATAAAAGTAAAAAATTCATTAACCAATTTCGACATGATCTCTGAAATTTTAAACGCGAGAAAAATTATAACGCATTCGAAAACTTTATTACGATTCATTTTTATAAATATAGTACATATAATTACATTATTTAAAGTAAAGTTCTCGTATTGTTTATCTACCGAGTGTTTATCTAAGAGAAATATTTTCTCACACAAATACTTCGAAATTTGTGCTTTAAAACTGTATTCACATGTACATTTACAACACAGTGTTTTACGAAATGTTTGATAAGTGACTGGTACTCTTAAAAAACATTAAATGAATAATAAATGTCTAATGTGCGTATCTGTTCATGTGAACGACCATTTCGAAAATGTAAACAAAACCTTTCGAAAGGAACGATTCAATAACTACGGATCACAATTACTAATTACTTCGCGTGTCGTTGTAAAAATGTTATGGAAAATAAGGTACAGTTATATATCTCATTTACAACGTATTTTTCGGCATTCATTTTTATTTTACATGCGAGATTTTTAATTATAATAGTTTAGGCTTCTTACCCCTTGTTTACTCGTTCACTGTCATGTCATGGTCGCCGCCAATAGGTGGAAACTGGTCGCCGCGAATGGTGGCGCGAATTTCTTAGGGTGCGATTTCATGCTGACGCTCGACGCTCGTTTTTAGCGTCAAAACCAGTCACGTGTTCGGTCCACGTGCTTTCAGCATCAAGCGGGAAAGCTAAACCGGGTTTAGCTTTTCCGCTATACGCTCGTCACAGAAGACTCCACAGAGGGGAGGGAGTGCAGTATTTAAATATATAACATAAAAAGACAAAAGAAACACCCTAATAGCGAATTCGGTAACTCGCACTGACTCTGAGCTGGTGCCAGAAAATGAGTTGGATTGGTTGTTTCTGATAGAGACAAAGATGGCTCTATAAGAATCAACCAATTCAAGTCATTTTCTGGCACCAGCTCAGAGTTAGTGCGAGATACCGAATTCGCTATAATACTAGCCGTGCTATGGAACATGGCAACACCGCTCATGTGAGATCGGGCAAAGCGGTGATATAATACGGCGTCAATCGACAAGGACAGACATAAACACCCGAATTCCCTAGATAAACTTCCCTAGAATTTCCCTAAATCACTAGACAACCAATTTAAATGTCCATTCGGCAATGATCGGTAAACCACGGTAAACTTCGGCAATAATCAGCAAATTGCGATAAGGTACTGTTGCGCGGCCGGCTGAGAATTCTGACTATTTGAGGGAATTTCAGTGTGATTCCGTGTCCGTGGAACCCAAACGGGTTCTACTCGCGAATCATGCGAAGTTGATTGAACAAGACAATTTGTAACGAATAACTTTGAACGAAATAAAGATTATTGAACTGAACTAAATTAAATTATTGAATATTAACCAGAATTATTAAGAAACGAACAAAGATATTTAAAGATTGATCAAAGGTTGGACTTTATTATAACACGTCCGTACTTTTACAACGTCGGTGATTAATTGCGAGGCGAAGAAACAGGTTTCTTCGTACGTTCGTTCCTCTTTTTTTTTAAATTAATACATTGTTTTCGAGCGATAAGGAAGGAGGCGAAGACAAATTTCAAATGTAATAAACTTCATCCTTAACTCTTTAAAGTTCGAACTTCGCGCTCCAAGAGCTTGCGCTAAACGCCGCTAGAGCGAGAAGGATTTAAATATCCCGCTCGAATAGACAACCAACAAGTAAAATGAATATCATAAATATATTCCTGTTTTCGAGTGACAATTTATATTTAAAAACCCGTATTTTCCGACAATACCTTTTTCACAGATTTCTCTTCCATATTTCAGGAGATTTTCATAAATTTTGAAACGAGAACCACGGGCGTTGCGGGCGATTTAGGCGTAATTGGAATTCGCCCGAAGAATTATGTACACTAAGCGCCAAAAGGGCTTCTCTTCGGAAATTCGGAATATCACTAGAACCGCTGAGTTGTGCCTAGTGACATGCAACGTTGCCAAATTTCCGAAGGGAAGCCGATTCTGGCGCCTAGTGTATGTATGATGTAATAAATGTAGGGTGGATGTACCAGTAAATGAACACGTACCAGTGAATGGACATTTTTTATTAAAATGAGTAAAATAAGTTATTAAAAGAAGCAACTAATTAATTAGAGACTTCTTGTAATTTCTTGCTTCAGATCCAAACAATTTTTGCAGCACGTGGAGTCAATCACGCTGCAAACATAATTTTATAATAGTGTTCATTCATTAGCCTTAAGTGTTCATTTATTGTTGCGTTTACCCTACTACAAATTTTCAAGTACATATTATAGCATAAAAATGAAGAGATGTACACAATTAAATTATTTCTTTATATATTACTTTAGGTTATCTTAAATGAAACGAATAGAATATACATAGCGAGTTCTAAGAGAGTAATATTTCGAGCCATTAAAACGGACACGATGATATATATATTGTTTTTCCACTAATCCGATCGCTACTAAACAAGCAGAATGAACATTGAAAAATTGGATAATGGAGGTGAAATTCTTTTAAGTTCTATTAAGACCCGATACTTCTATTTCTACGAAACTTACAGTATAAATTTATTTTTTTCAAAGTGTTTGCTATTACCGAATTTCATTATTGCTTATTCTTCGCAGATATTATCCTACCTCCCACAGCGATGGCAGTTAAAGTAACAAATATTCTAACGCCATATATTATACGAATCTATCCTACCAAAGATTACGAGGAGAAATTAAACTGCATTAGTAATAAATTGTTGTTGTCATTAACAAAAGGGAAACTTGAGACAGCTGCAGAGCAGACAGAACTAAGAATAGGAAATGTAAGGCTTCGGATCGATGAACCATATAAATGTAGCTGTTACAATACCTGCAAATATATAAAAAAAAAATTGAAACGTCTGTTTGCCCATCTTTCACGCCTAAACGGCTGAACGGATTTCAATGAAGTTTTCAATATTTGTTACATACACCATCGTAAATAATTCCAGGGTGAAACTGGGTAACTGGTCCGTCACGAGTGGATCCTATAAGCAACAGAGTTCACTTACGATTTCTATGAAACAATTTATTTCTATTACGAACTTTAAAATCGAAAGAAAAATAAGGCGTACATTGTTTTGTTCTTCATTTTCTTAGACTGTGATAGTAGATAACAAATGTGACGAAGATGTTGATCTCCCTTCCTGGCTGTGTCGAGGGAACATTTGCAATGACGTAGATAGCTCGAAAGATACATGCAATGTTCTTTTACCCGACTATGGTATTTCCATTGAAGTACAAAAAGAGGTTTTGATCCCATGTCCAACGGATTTAATTTCGGAGGAATACTTGAGCTTCACAGTTGGTTTATATAATGCTTTACCCGTTGCCGCAAAATATAACTCTACCACGCACGAGGAAACTTCGATACTGTACGATTAAATGAATATTTAATAGTCAATATTAATACGCCTGTACACCGAAAGCCAGTGGTACTGATTTTATATGTATTTAAAGAATTCTAGACGAATGGAGCGCGTCGGCGATTCGGTACACAAAAGAATTAGTAGCTGCGTCCAGCGCAGCCTATTTTGACCATTTGGTATCCGACGAACATGGTAGACGCTACGGCGAATTTTATCTTAATATTCAGAACACTATAATAAGTTTAAGCAATGCCCTGGTTCTTAATAATTATGCCGTTTATTTACAAAAAGGTGAACCGATTGATTCTTTCTATTTTCGTATTAAGGGGATATTCTGGCAATCACGCCGCAAGATTCGGCAACGTTCAGGCTTTTTTTTTCTCAGTGAATACAACGAATAACAATGTCAATTTTTTTTTCATTTATTAAGCTACTTGTAATGTACACGGAACAATTTTTTAAATACACTTTTAATTATGTTTTTTTCAGTGTTATCTGGAGTTCAAAATTGCGGCTTTGAAAAGAAATACCTCCCTGGCGGGAGTGATTTAAGCTCACAGACTCTTCTGAAACAAAAAAACCAAGCTGATTCTTAATCATTATGAGTAACGCTATCGCAGGTGCCGGAATTAGCCACGTAAGTCAAAATTTAACAAAATTGCGCGCATTCGAACTTCAAGTTTCGAAGTTTTCCATTTTTACTTGAAGTTTGATTGCGCGCGATTTTGTTACATTTTGACTTTCGTGGCTAATTCCGGCACCTGCGATAGCGGTACTCGTAATGATTAAGAATCAGTTTTGTTTTTCTGTTTCAGATGAGTGTAAGCCGAAATCACTCCCGCCGTCTTTTCAAAGACGCGATTTTGAACTTCAGATAACATTGAAAAACACAATTAAACGTGTATTTAAACAATTGTTCCGTATACGTTATAAGTAGATTAATAAATGAACAAAAAGTTTGACATTATTATTCATTGTATTCACTGAGAAAAAAGAGCCTGAATGTCGCCGAATTTTGCGGCGTGCTTACCAGAATGACCCCTTAACTTCCTTTGCGTTAAGTACGCGTAATAATCGATGTGTTTGCTTTCTACGTAGAATTGCTGAAGATTATAAAAACTCCAAGAAGCTGTGAAAAACTGCGTAAAGAAGTAATTAATAATAATGAAACTACATTCTACGCGAACATTCCGAGGGAGTACAAAAGCAATAATGAATTTCATACAGAAGACAGAAGGTTCGTGAGAAGTAACGAGTAAATAATTTTCTTTTCTGAATTTGTTAATAATCTTTTATCTATAACAGTTATTTTAGAAGTTCGAATAAGTTTCAAGGCAGAAAGCGTTCACATACTGAATTCCAAAAGGAGAAAGGGAAAGTATTAATTTATGGAGCAGTTGAATATGAATGCTTGGACTCGATTCTAGATGCAAGATTCCCTACTAATATTCACGAGGTATGTATAAATGTATAATCACATTATTAAGTTTCGAGGTATTAATACATAGTATGTGTTCCAGGCTTGGAAGTCATTGGTGCAATCATCTAGACCAAAAAACATTCAGTCGTACATTTGGCCTGCCATAAAGAAGGGTTTGGATGTAGTAGCAATCGGACCAGCGAAATCTGGCAAAACTTATGGATGTGGATTTGCTCTTTGTGGGCTTCTAGCTAGGAATCTAAACGTAATAATTAGAGATGTACCGACTAGTGGCCGACTAGTCGGTTAAGGGGAGGTTCCGGTCTAAAAATCGATGTTTTTTATTTCATTTTTCGAATGTTCAACATTTTAGGAATACGCGTTTAAAAGGATTTGTTGAAATTCGTAAAATTCCCGAAGTTGTAGGCATTTGAGTAGCGGCAAATGCATGGGTAAACCCGGGCACTCGGCGCCCACGTAAAACTTTAAACGCGTTTTTCTCGAAACAGAGTTCTCAAAACGGTGGGACCTGTATCTCCAAAAGTTATTATCCGATTCGACTGAAGCTTTTTTTATTTTGAAGAATATACTTCTGGCTAGGGGGGATACCAGACAAAATACAAAAAATTGAAAATTTATAATTTTCAAAGGCGTTGAAAGGGTGAAAATATAAGGAAAAAGTGATTTCAAACTTCAAGTGTCTATATTTTCTAAAAAAATTTTATTTTGTGATTTGTTCTGGTTTCCCTCCTAACCAGAAGTATATTCTTCAAAATAAGAAAAGTTTCAGTCGAATCGGATAATAACTTTTGGAGATACAGGTCCCACCGTTTTAGATCAATTTTTTAACGCCTTGACTTTAACGACTCCCCAGTGCCGTCTGCAATGATTAATTATAAAACAAAAAATATATTTCTATAGCTTAAGACATCCTTAATACAATGCAAAACGTCCCATTAAATTATATATAGTAGTTTTCCTTTAATTAATTCCTAAAGATCACCTATTTTGTTGGGCTCTAGACCGGAAGGTCCCCTTGAGGGGTTATACCTAGTCAGGCGGCCGAAAAGAGACGAATGTTTGTGATTTTTTTTTTGGAAAAGCGGAAGTATATATTCTTACAGAACTTTTTGCGCTTAAAAGACCAACGTTTAAAGAACATTTGGTCATTTTTTCATAGAAAAATATTTACGTTTACAATAAATTAACAACCGACATCCAAGAAGCATTTTAAAAAATTGGTTTTGCGGTGAGCACTGCCATTCGGAACCAGATCATTTAAATTCAAAAAACAAAAAAAAGATTTCGTTAGTATCTTAATGTATCCTCAGGTTGACGGAGAGAATTCTTCGAAATATTATAAAAGTGGCCGGATAGTCGGCCACTAGTCGGTACATCTCTACTAGTAATAATATTATACTTGAAATAATCATGCGTCAATATTTACTGGAACTGGATGCTTTTTCATCGTTAGTATACTAAATTTATTTGTGTGTTTCGCGTATTTTGAAACAGCTTCCTCAAGGAGTAAATCCATCTGCGGTGATTTTGTGTTGTTCCTCGTCCGAGGTGTTACGGGCTCATTCTTTGTGCACGGAACTTTTACAAACCAGCAGCACTATAAAATCCGTCGCTGCGATTAATGGTAAATGTGAACGGTCGTTAGTGGTAGGTGAATTTCCAAGGTAACAGGTAGCAAAATAAGTAACTAAGAATACATTTAAGCGATAAACTTTCAGGCGGAAATGTTTAATGGATGTCAAATTTTAATATCTACGCCAAGATTTTTAGTTCGTTTTATGGATCGAAATAGGAAATTATTGAACTTTGAAAGCCTTCAATATTTAATTCTGGACGACGGTGATATTATTCTGGATAAGTACTTAAATTCTGTAAGTTTCATAGCTTTTGTAATCCACCTTTTCTCCTTTATCCGTAAAAATACGAAAGTGATCTTTTTTTTGCAGATAAGTAAACTAATTAAAAAATATAAGATTCTTAATAATAGAGAAGTAAAAAATAACAGTACAATATTACAAATAATACTGACTGCGAAGCATTGGACGCCACAGTTAAAAAAAGTTTCTCGTATTTTAATGGACAGTCCATACATATGTATAACATCTTTCATCGAAGCTTCAATTTTTAAATCCATACATCCGAAAGTCTACATAATGAATTCGAAGAGTAAAGGAGGAAAGATTCTAGGTAAAATTACTTGTTTAAAGGCTTTCACTTGACGAAGACGTGCGATAATAAACCGAATATCATTTTATTACAGAACTATTAGGTGACGAGTATTCCACATTAAGAACTGTGATTATTTGTCTAAATCACGAAGAAGCCGAGGAGTTACATACATTTCTAGGAAAATATAAACAGACTTTCCTGGCTCATGAAAATATGAATTTTCTGGACCTGCAAGGTAGAAGAATATAAATTTGGTAATTATTTAGAAGTTTTCCATCCTCACCGATTTCAATGATTTTTGGATATGTTATCAAGATTAAGATTCTGAACAACTTTTTCCTATACATGTTACCGCCGCACGACCTTCGTTTTCGAGATATTCGCGAAAAACTTCGGTTGATTTAGATTAGCGCAGGGGGCGCGCGCCCGCTCGCGGGCGCGTAAAGCATGCTGGCGAACCGATATGAGTTGAGGTGTTGACGGGCATCCGCAAGTTTCTAGTTCAAATCTCTAAACTCACATCAGTTCGCTATGATGCTTTACGCGCCCCCCGCACTAATCTAGCCCCAACCAATACTAATACCCGGGACAAGTTGGAAAGTGGAATGCGTTGCGTCGGAATATATCAACAGAAGTTTTTCGCAAATATCTCGAAAACGAAGGTCGTGCCGCGGTAATATGTATAGGAAAAAGTTGTTCAGAATCTTGATCTTGATAACATATCCAAAAATCATTGAAATCGGTGAGGATGGAAAACTTCTAAATAATTACCATAAATTTTAACTACAGTGGCATTGAATCGTATTTGAAATATATTTCTTTCATTTAGGCATCAAGCAATGTTGGGACGCCTGCATAAATGGAAACTATCCAGTTTTAATATGCACGGACGACGTTTTATCGGACATGCATATTACAAATGCCAACTGGTTGATCCATTACTCGATCTCGTTACGCTACAAAACCCAATTTAACTTTCGGTTTTCAACACTCTTCGATAACTTACAAATGGTATATTGTTTTAGAATAGGAAGATTTTTAAAGAATTTGCTTGAAAATAATCACTTCTTTCAATTTCTTAAGGAAAAGCCTAAGTGTAGAGTAACGATTATAGCAGATGAAAATAGCGACATACAATTTCTAAGCATAATAAAGACAATGCAACGTATGAATGTATTAATTCCTGAAAATGTGTTGAAATTCATCCAGGTAATTAGAGAAATTTCTGAAGCAATTAATTTGTCTATTCTCCGAATGAAACTAACGTAGGAGTCACTTTCAACCATTTTTTAGCACATAAAAGCTACTTTAGACAAGGAGAAAGAAAATCATCCTATTTGTAATAACATAAAGATGTGGGGATTCTGTCCAGAACCAACTTCTTGTCCATTTAGACACGGAATAATTCCAAAAATTGACGCGCCAAAGCTAAATATCCGAATGCAAGTAAAACTTTTGTTTGGTTCGTAAAGCAATCGGAGAATTTGAATTGAAACATTTTCGTCTGTTGTTTTAGAAATGATAAGGTGAAATTTCGAATTATTAGCGTGAACAACGTGAACCATGTTTCTGCTAGAATGATATCGTATCTGAAATTTGATACATTGGAAGAAACGGAGTTCTCTAACGTAGATTACGTGCAAGTTACTATGAAAATTCAAAACTTCTATTCGTCCATAGAGAACAGGTAAATATATTTAATGGATAAAAAACACTAACTTGAAATGTTACGTCGATATTGTTCGCAAATGAATTACGTATTCACTTATTTTTACACACAGAAAGAGATGCGAAACAATAGATGTGGGAACTATATGCGGCTTAGAGGACCCGGTTGACACTTTCAAGCGAGTCGAAATTCTATGTATCGAAAGAGAAGAGAAGACAGGCACCCCAAAGTTTGTTGAAGTACGATGTATCGACAATGGAGCAATTTTAGTCAAAGTGAATGTTCGTAGTAAAGTATAATGTTGAAAAGAGAATTGTAAGATCATATACTTCTTTATTGTACGCACTGTCTTTTTTCATTAGGCTCGTAGATTATTACAAATATCGGAAGAATTAATTAAACATCCATCGCAAGTTATCGAAGTATTTTTAGTCGGCGTAGCTCCTCACGATGATGAGTATATTTGGAATAATTGTGCAACGGATGCTGTGTATCAGTGGTTCAAAGAAAATGTTGATGAAAGATCCTATGTGATTGGAACGGTAAGTTATTCGCGCTTGTCCTGTTATTCTTACGATTAGAACTTAATGGAAATTAAGTTAATAAAAATACATAGGTAAATCTACATCTGGGAAATACAATATGGGTTGACACTTTGGAAATCGGGACGAAATTGATTGGATACGACGATTTAATTGCATCCTCTCTAAAAGCAGTATTGCTGAAGGAGGACCATGCTATTGAAAATAATAAACATTTAAGTCAGATGTATCAACTTTGCAAAGATGCTGGCTTCCCCGAAATTAACGGGTGCAATCTGAGCGTTTTATTAAATGAAATGACGTAAATGTATTTCAGTACTTAATAAGTTCTGTACATTTCTCTCCGATACATTAAAGATGAAATTTAGAAAAGATAGAAATATTTTACAGGTTTATTATTTTTAAAATCTTACACATAATAACTGCAAGTCATTTAATTCATTCGGTAAGTATCATTCATAATTGCTAGAATCGGAGCGTTCTCCTTTAAAATCAGTTTATTAAATAGAAACGAAGGAGCGTAATCTTAATTCAGTATAAAAGACAATTACATTTGAGAAAACTAAACGTAGAAATCGAAAACTTGATTTATGTGGATGTATAATATTCAAAATTTATACAATAGTCAGGTACTCGGAGGCAAGTTGCATCGGATCAACGTGATAAGAAGTAACTAAACGAACTTTTTGGCCATCTTGCGTTGTAAATTCGATAGCCTGCTCGTTGCCGGTGATCTCTTGTTGCTCCGACTCTTCCATTTGATTGATCGTCGCGACTGCATTAGCATCCGTATTTTCATCCTGTTGCATAATGAATTTTACATAAAATAAACGAAACATTTGATAACATACAGTTGAGTTACATAACATTAAGTTCATGTGACGAAATATCGAGTACATAAACTTATTGTAATAGTCAGGCCCGCTTTGGGGGAGGGGGGGCAGGGCAACCACCCGGGGCGCCAAATTTGTAGGGGCGCCACTGTATGCGTTTATTCATTTATATCCGTTCTGCTAATTGATTTTTGTGCCCTTGGAGGGGCGCCATGATAATCTTGCCCGGGGGTGCCAAGTATGCTAAAGCCACCCCTGGTAATAGTAAAGATAGTTTCGTTCGATTTAGTATAATCAATTTGCATTCTTACTATGGAGACCGACAGGGGTGTGCGGGTACCCGACATTTCGGACTTGAGACAGACCGGAAACTTTCGGGCGGGATCCCGATACTTTCGTATTGCTCGAGATCCTGAAAGTTTCGGGATCACGTGACTCGATTCGGGCTACAAGCATGACCGCCATGAGCGGGCAATTTGATTTCAGGTCGGCTCGGTAAAACTCGGACGCGATCGGCTCGAAAGCCAGCTATTAAGAGGAGACCGAGACGGAAAGAATTATGTATATCATTTATATCACTACCAATGATAAGTTTTTACCTTTTGTCTCCTGTTGAATCATAATTTGTATCTTATTATTCATTTACATATGTATTTTCATTGCTACCGAATAGTTTTTGAATACTGAATATGTCCATGTATGTAGTTAAATAAATACAATGTTCAAAGCTTAGGAGGAAGACTAGTTTTGGTTCGACAATATTTTAAAATCTTAATAAAATAATATTCTATTAAATGTAATTTTATACGCCTTATTTAAGTATGTATTGGGAAATACTGTGAGAGCGCCAAATAAAAGTTACATTGCGTTAGCAAGAGAAACTACGTAAAAGATTATGCTACGGATTGGAAAAGATTTATTTAAAGATATTACCTCTAACGCTTTTACAATCGCTTCTGCGTCTGTCTGCACGGTTGAAATATTTTTTACTTTCACTTCCTCTGCATTGGTAATATCAACGGCTTTCATATTGGAATCCGGACTGACATGCATGCTTAGCGGTGCAGCTAGTTCGTCTGTAATCACTCCCGGATGAACTCTAATCTCTTGACCTTCGCTAAGTTGATTCACAAATTGGCTGTGAGACAAGAGCTGCCGAGCGTCTTGAATTGACAGAGGAATTGGATTGCCTTCTTCATCTGTAATCTGTAAATATGAAGATTATTTATTAGCCTGTTTATTACCGTTAAAAATATTTCAGCGGTAATGCCACTGTAGAGCCCGGAAAAGCGGCCTGATTTTGAGATTTTTTTATGCGAGTATAGTGAATGTAATACAAAATCTGTTTGAAGGCCTTTATTGTACATACCTTGAAGTATGATCACAATTTTTTAAAAATATTTTTAATACAAAATGGCGGTGCCACAGCTCAACAAAAGAAGCTTCTTCTGAAAAACAGTGTTCCGCGGCCGGAAAGATTTCTCATTCAATTTTTGGCCTAGAACAAAAAACCAAACTTTTTTTAGTTCTATATAAGATTATGTCGGGAAGTACACGAGGAAATTAAAAAATACTGTTTTTTGTAAGAGTGGTGCGTGATTGAACAAAAAGTGACGCGAAGAATTGTTGAAACGTTTTGTTCAATCACGCACCATTCTTTCAAAAAACAGTATTTTTTAATTTCCTCGTGCACCTCCCGAGATAAGCTTATATAGAACACAAAAATATTTGGTTTTTTGTTCTAGGTCAGAAATTGAAGGAGAAATCTTTCCGGCCACGGAACACTGTTTTTCAGACGAAGCTTCTTTTGTTGAGCTGTGGCACCGCCATTTTGTATTAAAAATATTTTTAAAAAATTGTGATCATACTTCAAGGTATGTACAACAAAGGCCTCCAAACAGATTTCGTATTCCATTCACTATACTCGCATAAAAAATTCTCAAAATCAGGCTGCCTTTCCGGGTTCTTCAGTGGCATTACCCCTTAATATGTCGTTCGTCTTTACCTGCAGTTGAAGATCTGATTCTGAGAGTTCAACATTTATTCGTTCGTTCGAATTATTATTTCCATTGGCATGTGGCGGATTAGAAAGGAGTCCATTGTTCTCAACATTCAGGTGCGATAATGATTGGCTCGTATTAGTTTTCTCTTCCTTGTTTCTTATCGTTCCAGCATCAACTAAATTAAAACGTAAAATGGACAATATAAATTATACATAAAGAACATCGTACAATTCCATATTAAAAAATTATGCATTTTTACCGAAATGCAAAGTTCGAGATTGGTTAGGATCATCTGGATCTTGGTAAGAAACGTAAATTATTTGCTGAATACCATCTCCAGACGCGTCGTCTGTCGCAATAACTTGTGCCATTTGATCGGTCAACGAGTGTTCATCAGACTCCTGAGAACTCGGCAAAATTTGCCAAACTTCTCCAATTGGTGAGCCTTCTATATCATCTATCCCAGAAACTTTGGCCTCTCTGTGTACCTAATAACAGCTCGATAATAATTCCATGACATTGAATTTTAATGGCTTGACACACGAGTGAATTTTGAATGCTTACCTTTTTATGCTTTGTCAAATTTGAACAATCCGCAAATGCTTTCCCGCAAACATCGCAGGAATAAGGTTTTTCTCCTAGGAAATAGAAGAGTACAGGGTATGTTCAAAGAGTGTAATAAAACTTGTATGTAAAAGGAATAAAGGCAGGCTCTCACTATGCCACGCCTGGCCTTGGCTTATTTTATTCTTCCTATGCTCTTCTTACGTAGTTTGACAATTTGACTCATACTGCGCTTCGCCTCAGCGCAACCCCGAGCCCCGTATTCTTCCTCGAGAATATTTTGAGGAAGAGAGGCGAGGTGAGGCGTCGAGTGTGAGTCTACTGAACTGACAACTGTACAGGAAGAGGTTCTCTGAGTATCTGGCCAAACACAGGAACCGAGGCAAGTACAGATAACTTCAGCTACGGAAAAAGGGAGGCGACGCGAGCCTAGATGTGAGTGCGAAAAGAAGTTGCGTCGAGCCGAGGCGTAGCGAGAGCACATCTTAAGCCGGGTCCAGACCTGAATGAGTATACATTGAGCAAAGCTGAACGCGCACAAATATTCTGATGTGGACGGGTGAGACGGTAGCCAGGGCCGCATGCTTCCTCCTTGCCCGCCAAACGGTAGCCTGAATGGCGCTGCTCTAGGGGGTGATTATACAGGCAAAATAAAGACGAAAATCAAAACTGACGAAATTGCGGTAATGGCTTCGTTTTCGAGAAAATTGACTTTGAATTTCACCTAAATACGGGTGCATTGTAGGCGCTTATGCTAGGTCTACAATGCACCCGTATTTAGGTGAAATTCAGGCTACCGTTCGGCGGGCATGGGCGCCCGCCACTGCCCGGGGCAAAGCTCCGGGCAGTGACGTCAGCTATCGTTGCAACGGAGTGGGAGGAATGGTTGTGGCGGGAGTATAAGCTCGTAGATGCGTAGGCAGGCAACAGTGTTGAGCCGACGCGACGATCCTTGTTCATCCTGGCCTCTGTACCGCATTTTCCGGGGAGGCATGACTTGTTCGCCGCCAAAAAGTGTTTACCCCGGGCAGTCTGATCTGTTGCCCGTACGGGCAACTCCTGAACGGCGCTGCCTTAGAGTATTAACCCCATAGGTAGAGGAACATTCGATTTTCTCGAATTAGGCTAAAAACCGCGCCTTACTGCTTTGAGAAATTAATGTCCGAGTGAAGACCTGCAAGTACGCTGTTTCAAAATTTTCTGAAATTGCCAAGCCTGAAGGTCCCCTTGTAAGCGCAGAAGTTGGCGAAGAAAGACACATGACACTTTCAACCCCTCCGCACGCGTCATTCGTGCGCGCTCAGCCTGCTCAGCGTATGTACGCATTCAGATTTGGATCCGGCTTTAAGTCATTAAAACATTGTACATGTGTATATAGATACCAGTGTGAAGGCGAAGATGTTTTTTCAATGCCCACTGTTCCGTGAAACCGCGATTACAATGCGCACATTGAAACGGACGTTCTCCTTTATGCCTACGCACATGACACTTCCAAGTGTCCTTGTGCAGAAAGCATTTCGCGCAAAATTCACATTTCCAAGGACGTTCGCCGGTATGCCGTTTAACGTGAAGTTTGAATTGCGAGGAAGTAGTGAATTTCCTTCCGCAGTAATCGCAACAGTACGGCTTCTCTCCCGTGTGTATTCGCATGTGTTCTTGCAGATTACCATTTTGTGAGAAACTTTTGTGACATACCTCGCACGTATATGGTTTATGTCCTGTGTGCCACCTAAATGTAAAATTATTCGTTTATTTGTTTGTCGACAGAATCTCGCAGCCGAGTTTATCTGCTCTTGTCATCACCTGTAATGCAGCGTGAGGCTAGTTTTGTGCGCAAACTGTTGCCCGCAGATTTCGCAGAAATATTTCTTTTCGCCAGTATGTGTAGACTGGTGGTTGATCAAGTTTGCTTTAGTTTTGAAACTCGCGTTGCAGGATTTACAAATATATGGCCGATCGTCCGAGTGTACAAGTTGGTGGCGTTGCAGCAGTTGCTTATGCTTGAAGCTTTTCCCGCACTTATTGCAAACAAATCGTCGACCGTTATTGTGCTCTGCTTCTTTGTGGTACACCACGGAACTAGGATGATTGAGAACTTTTCCGCAAATATCACAAGGATACTCTTTCTCCAATTTATTTCTCTAAAACATAAGAGAAACATATTTAATTATCGTTTCCTTCTGTACCGCGTACACCAATCCTGTTCAAAGTCACTTAACAATTTTTGGGTACGTACTTCGTGTATCGTCATATGAGTCTTCAGCGTTGTTTGTTGGGAGAAGCTCTTGCTACAGATAGTACACATAAACACTTTCTCACGCTCGTGAACCATTTTCAGGTGGAGTTCGTGAGCTTGCTTCGTCTCAAATAATTTATCGCATTGATCGCATGGAACAGTTTGTTCAGAATCATTAGAGTTGTTTGAAAATGTATTTATATGTTGTTCCTCCGACACCGCCGGTTCAAGAACGTCTGCTCCGTCGTTATTCTCTTCAGGTACAGGGTATTTTGATTCAGAGCTTGAATCTTGAATATCATGTTCCAAACTCTGATTAATAATATCTCCGGTATGATGAGTGGTCTTCTGATGCAGCGCCAAATTCTCTTTACTTGTAAATAACTTTTTGCATTCTAAACACTCATATTTTATCCCTTTGTGGAAACTCCTGATCATAGGGAGTGATTTTCATTACTTTTACTTAAGTTCTTTAAAGCGAAAGATTGAAATCGTTACCTACTTATGTATAATGTATCTGCTACGTTGTAGAAAGCCTCGTCCGCATAATTGGCAAGTGAATTTATTCTTTCTACGGCGAAGCTTCGGCCGGCCACGACCTCTGCCACGATTTACTATCACTAACTCTCCCAGATCTTTACCCTCCTCAGATTCTAAGTGACCAATTATTTCTGAAATATGTAAACGATTGGCGAATTGCTCAAATTTAACACAATATATTAACGTGCGTTAGGAAAAGTAGCACGTTCCATCATTTCTGACGAATATTAGCACGTTTGGTCTTCCGCCGTGAAGACTAACATATTCGACTGCTTCGCCACGAAGAATAGCACATTTCGTACCAGGGGTTGAAAACAGTTATGATATCGGTTTCGGTTCCTTAATATTATATATCGGTTATACAGTAAACTCTCGCTATGGGCTGTGCTCGCCTCAACCAAGCGCCTTTTAAATTATGATTAAATAATAAATCTATGAAGAATGAATTGATTCTCAAAAGTAGTTTAAAATAATTTTTTTTTTAAGTTACGTTTAAGTTAAACCTTTATTAATGTGGCGTGCCCCCTTAAGTGTCTAAAAATTTTAACAAAGTAAATTGTATGTACATACCGAAATTGTTGCAGAGCAACTTCCAACTATACATCGCATTTTCATTTTGTCATCGCACGTTTCAAAATACTTACGAACAATGTCGCATTTCTTTCGGCCCATTATGTCGATATGTTCTTAAATATCACTAATAACTATTATACACCACGACTAATATTAATTTGACACTTAATTTAAAGTATTGCTAACACTAACAGCAATAACTTTCCTAATATGTACAAACTTACTACTAATTTTATTTTAACTATGTAGATTATTAACTGTTTTTTGTTTTAATAAAGACAGTGTCTCGAAGACGAAAACGTGTCTTGCTGCGAAATATAATACTTTTTGTATTAAATTCAACGTGCTCGCCACTAGCTCCGGAATACAAGTGACTCTGGCCAATTGGTCTTAAAGCCTCCGACCCAGAGAATCGCTCTTCGCGTTTGTTTATAAGATCCTGCATCGCTGAGCCTCTCTATCTAGAATCTCTCTTTTCAATACTTAATTTACAGATGCTGTCTTTCATTTCGGCTTTTCCTGCATTGATGGAGTTTTGAAAAGAGAGACACCAGATAGAGAGGCCTAGCGATAAAAAGACTTACAAACAAATCGAATTTCCATTAAAAACGTGTGACATTATTCATAAATATTTTGATGCGTAACCGATGCATAGATTACTCTTATAAAACCGATATATAACAGTTTGAAACAGTTATTCTCGGAACCGTTTCAACCCCTGTTTCGTACTGTTCCGGCGAAAGCTAGCACGTTATACTGTTTCGCCGCGAAGAGTAGCACATTTGAGAATTTGCGGCGAAGACTAACACATTATCCGATTGGCCACGAAGAATAGCACGTATTGAATTATATTGCAGACTGCAGAAACTATCGCGTTGCAGCGCGTGGTCAGTTTAAAAGAATTCAATTGTTGAAACTAGATCTTATTTGATCATATCTGACTTACAGTGGCGGACGAAAGAAAGTTTACAACTTTTAAAATCGCATAACTTTTTTAGAATTGGTTCAAATGACATGAGTGTTTTTTGAGAAGCTAGAAGGATTAGTTTGCTAAGTGACGTGTTTCGTCGTTTTGAAAAAAAAATGCAATTGAATAGCAACGGAATAGCAACAAAAATAGTGAAAGTTGTTTTTTTTTAACTTTTTGAGCCTGTAATGAAAATTCAAAAAACCCGTTTGTAGATTGAAGTAAGTTGTATACATGCCTAAAATTTCATCAAAATCGGTTAACGTTGCTCTGAGCTATAAACGCTTAAATATTGCAGAATAAGGTCGAAAATCGCTGATTTAGGGAATTTCCGCGACTCTCGAGCTTATTCTGCGATCTTTAAGCGTTTATAGCTCAGAGCAACGTTAACCGATTTTAATGAAATTTTAGGCATGTATACAACTTACTTCAATCTACAAACTTTTTTTTTAAATTTCATTACAGGCTCAAGAAAAAAGTTTAAAAAACAACCTTTACTATTTTTGTTGCTATTCCGACCAATTGCGTTTATTATTTCAAAACGAAGAAACACGTCACTTAGCAAACAAATCCTTCAAGCTTCTAAAAAAAAAACTCATGTCGTTTGGACCAATTCTAAAAAAGTTATGCGATTTTAAAAGTTGGAAACTTTCTTTCGCCCGCCACTGTACATGGACCCGCAAAAATCAAATCGTGTTGACTGCTGCGGTATAATTTTTTTTTTGTAGTCAACCATTCAAATTTGCTTCTTTTCATTGCTAAAAATGGTAAGTACATGCTACTTTTCGTGACAAATCACTCAAACTTGTTAGCTTTCGTAGTGAAAAACGAAACATGCTATTTTTCGTACCCAACCATCCAAATGTGCTGTTTTTCGTCGCTACAAACGGAACATGCTGCTTTCCGTGGCAAACCGCTCAAACGTGCTAGTTTTCGCAGCGAAAACCGAAACGTGATAGTTTTCGTGAAAACGAAGACAAACGTGTTGCTTTTCGTAAGAAAATTGAAAGGTGCTACTCTTCGTAACGCACGTCGAATTATCACTTACCTTCCTGACCGTCAGGGACAGATATATTCAATTGTTCCTCTGAATCTTTAAAATTATCAGGTTCGTCGTCGTCTTCCTCATCGATTACCCCTTCCTCCTTATATATCCTTTCCAATTCCTTGCCTTGAACTGCTTCCATGTATCTAAGTCATTCCACATTCTATTATAAAAACAATGGCAATCGCACTGAATTCTTTCTGCTCCCAAGAAATACCTTTTGGGGACCTTTCGCTTCCTACGACGCCTTCCATCTCCATCTACATCGTCGATGTCCTCTTCTTGTTTATCTTCTTCCCCTTGACTCCCACCTTCCATTACTTCTCCTCTCGTTAATTCCTGAAATGTAATATTTAAAATATCGCGGGCCAAACGAAGATGTCGCGTTTACCAACCATAGATATATTCTCCGTATGAGCTTTCGGCGGGCGTCCTCTTTTCCGTTTCGGTTTACTCAATCCCTCCATTTGCAAGCTCATTTCATGTTCCGCGGCGTACATGGAACCGTCTGGCATAACTGTCGAAGGAAACAGCAATTAGTAATTTATTATAGTTACTCGATTAAAGCTGTAATTACAGAATAAGGATATTATTCCGAAAGGGACTGGTGGCCGATCGAGATGAGGTTTGGGGAGAGGGGTGTGGATCCTAAATCTAAAATTGTAGCTTCGGGTATTTATTAGTTCCCGAAATATTAATATAAAGTTATTGTTAATTTTTTTTTTTAATTTTTTTTGGATGTTGGTGCAGGCCCCTCTACTCGGGAACTCTCCCGTCCTGCCACTTTTATTTTTGAAATTTTGTAACCCCAGTCTGATTTTTAGCACTAATCTAGCCCCAACCAATACTAATACCCAGGGCAAATTGGAAAGTGGAATGCGTTGTGTCGGTATAAATCAGAAATATTGTGAATCTCTTGCCATACCATTTAAATTCCGACGGCCGGCGCAAAATCAACACCAGAGGTGAGGCACGCGTCGAGCCATTTCGCGGTTCGGCTCAGCGTCTGAAGATGTCAATCGCACACGTCTTAACCCCGTTAAGGCGGTATCTCCTAGCCGCGATCGACCGCGGCGGTCCCATAAGTGCAAAGGAGAAGTATGCATCTGTGTGCGCCTAGGAAATCCCGCTTTTACGCAGTTGCAACAAAATTGCGGGCAACTTGGCTAACGGGGCTTATGATGTGTAAATACATGTGTATGCAGCCAGGAATAACTGAGATGAAAAGACATCGGCGAAGAGGTGAGTCGTGGTATCTACTAACCACGAGCCTCGCCCTTGTTATTTACATATCGCCCGATCGGCATACCACGGGTCTCATCCGTGCTTTCCATCTTTGGCCCGATCGAGGTACTATAAGTCTCACACGATGTTGTATGCCAACGGGTTAAGAGGGGGGCCGTGGTAAAGTGATTAAAAAAAATCGGTAAGGTGTACCCTTTTATGCACAATTACCCCTGTATCTTTCGAACGCATTAATTGCCGAAGCTAAAATTTTATATTTGGGGTCTTTCCACACCCCTCGTAACACCCACCAAGTTTCATCTCGACCGAGTCCCATATCAAAACTACACAGTACAATAATACACATGCAATTTAGGACACATTAGAATAGTGCACATACAATTTAGAACACATGCAATTTATAGTGCACATACAATTTAGGACACATGCGATTTAGGACACAGAATATAGTGCATATACAATTTAGAATACATGCAATTTAACGCACATTTTTTTAGTGCACATCAGGATACTGCACAGCAAGATTTCACGCAGAACCATCTTCTCGTCACCATCGACTGTTTTACAGCTGATGGTATTAGTATTGGTTGGGGCTAGTTTAGGGCGGGGGGCGTGTAAAGCATGCTGGCGAACCGATGTGACTTTGGGGATGTTCAAAATGCGACTGCGGTAACAAGTATCGCGCAATGGGGTCAATATCGCTATTGTTGTCAAGGTCAACATTCCGAACAATTCCCTTTAAACTTTCGGGCGGTCGGCTTTGGTTTACGAGATATTCGCCAAAAACTTTACCTAACATTAGAATTATCGAGTTTAACACATACATCGGTTCGCTACCATGCTTTACGCGCCCGCGAGCGCCCCCCCCCCCTCCCCTAATCTGGCCCCAACCAATACTAATACTGTCGGCTGTGAAACAGATTTCAATATATTATGCCGAAAGTTTTTTATTAATATCTCGGAATCTAAGGCCGACCGCCAAAAAGTTTAAAAGGAAATGTTGTTCAGAATGACGACCTTGACAACATATGTGAAGGTCCTCGAAATCGTACGAACGCCGAGTTCATCGGCAAGTTTACCGTGCTTTACTGTTGTGCACTAAATAAAATGTGTGTTAAGCTGCATGTGTTCTAAATTGTATGTGCACTATCTTCTGTGCATTGTTCTGATGTGTCCTAAATTGCATGTGTATCATTGTACTGTGTAGTTTCGATATGGAGCCTCGATCAGCCACCTCTTGGAAGTACAGCCCAGAATAATACTTTTTATTATAATTTGTTGCTCGAACTGCTCTTCCTCGTTGTATCGAGGCATGTTGTCCAACTCCGATGTCTCCGCTACGACCTCGGTGTTATCCTTTTCAGCGCGAAGGCGCTCTCGATCGGCTTTGCGCTGCTGTTCTACCTGATGCTTCCACATTTCACGAATCTTTCTCTGACCATCCACCAGTAGCTCGAAGAACTGAATCGTCGCCTCCAACTGAATGTTACAACCGGGGCAGATAGTGCGCGGCAGCTTGCCATCGTCTCTGATCTTAAATCGAAGCGATCGCGTTATCAAATGATTTTCTTGTGAATTGCTAAATGTATTTCTCTGTAACAACATAACCTCGAAAGGAACAACTATGTTTATGAATTTTTTTTTGCTACTTTTACGTTATAAAAGATCGTAACTGGAAATTTTCAAGTCCTGCGCACTTTCGCATGGAGTTAATTTCGAGCGAGTAGTTGATACGGAAAAATACAAATAAATCGTTGGAATTATCGGAATTAGTATATAGAAGCATAAGTGGCATTTGGTAATTCACTATAAACGTAATAACAGCAATTAAAATACTTATTATCGTACGCACGGTTGTCGTAGTAAAGAAACCCTGTATCGAGATATAAGATGTTTCCGTAGGGGCGGTGCAGGGTGCGGAGTAAATAACAGTGCAAGAAATATTGGAAGGAAATATCGGACATTTGATTCGTGTAGTATATTAGCGCAGAAGGCAGGAAGTCAAGTTGGAGTCTGATGTTTCGAAGGCTCGTGGCTCGTACCTTAAGCGGCAAGTACCGATTGACCATGGAACTTAAATCCGGATCGTCGCTGTCTCCTATATAAAGCAATTCTCCGTTTCCATTATCTTCCGCACACAATCGACAGATCGTCGAGTCGTAAAGCCGCACTTCTGCCATGACTCCGAGGGAACTGCTTCGCTAACGACCAGCATCGATTTTATCCTAACCAAACTGACGAGTGAGTGCGTACGATTTCTCCATGACATGTAGCTTGGTTATACTAAGGTTATCCTTTACTTCGAAATTCTACACACGAATCCTTCTGTCATGAATAAATTGTATCTTTCTTGTGCGTAAAATGCTTTAATTATACATCTGTGGCTTGAGAGGCTTGGCGAGGTGAGAGGCTCGCACGTGCGATAATCGATTCATTATCGGTATTTCGACTACGGAATAAACAGTGGTGCATCTCGATTTTTCATAATCGATAGATCGATATTCCATCGGGCATCGATAATAACATATTTGTTATTCGTTATAGCAGGGTTGCCAAATCTTCGGCATTCAGCCGGGGTCTCAGGTTTTAAACCGTTGTCTCCGGCCTCGGGCAGGCACAATAAAAATCTCCGGCGGAATAGAGAACATCATGATGTAAGGATATAAGATGTGCTCGCTGAGCGGCTGATTTTAATTTTTTACTGCGCATTCCTAATTTCCGCCATATTAAAATATTGCATATATGACGCATATCGAAATGTCGACAAATTCATTCTATCCTATTGGTTGACAATCCAATATGAAGGATCTTGGGAAGAGCACGTTATTGGCTAATTTGAAAAGGGTGCGCAAGAGCACACCTTATATCCTTACATGATGAAGAATATTAGCGAATTCGGCATGCACGCACTGGCACTGCACTGGTGTAACATGCCATAAAAAAATAGAAAACTATTAAAATCTGTAACAAATTCTAATAAATATTTGTAATACTTTTATTATTATTATTACTCCTTTATTGGGCGAATTCCACTTACGCACAAATCGTCCGAGAGTTTCATTAGGGTAGATTTCCTTATACGCGACTGGACGCATCGTCAAGAATTTCAAAGTCGATTTTCTCGAAAATGAAGCGCAATATCAAAAAATTTTATACCTTTTTCTCGACTTATTTACTTGCTATAAGTCAAAAAGAAAGAGTAACTTTTTTTTAAATCTCGCTTCATTTTCGAGAAAATCGACTTTAAAATTCTTGACGTTGCCTTCAGGGAAACCAAGCTTAATGAGAAGCACGGGCGATTTGGGCATAAGTGGAATTTGCCCTAATGAATTTTAGATGCCTGTTTTCTTATTGGCCCTTTTTTCTCCCCCCCTCTCCCTCCACCCTACTGCAATCCTCAATGAAATTGAAATCTGCGGCAAAAGATCGGGCTTGATCTGGCAACCCTGTGCTGTAGGAATATGGGATAATAAAAGAAATTGAAATTTGTATCAAACAAGGACTATAATTTTATGTATCATAATGCGCTCTCTCCCGAGTAGAAAATATATTTTAATAAATGTTTTTATGAACTCGTTCGTATGCTAATTATCAGCACACACTCGTCCTCTCGCGATACTCTTTTTCGTTTTCTAACAATTAATTTATTAGGTAGGGCGTATTATTTAGCAACATTGAAAATGGAGAAGGAAGAGAATGTAGTCGAGCAAAATGAATTTTACACCGCTGCCGCCAAGTATTGGGAACATATTCCACCGACTGTGGACGGAATGCTCGGTGGCTTTGGATTTATTTCTCAAACCGACGTAAAGGGTTCGACGATATTTTTGAAGGCTCTGTTTGAGGTCTGGTAATTTATTGCGACTTAATAATTACTAACTACTGAATATTTAAGAGTAACGATGTTTTGGTTGATTTTAGTCAAACAATCCTCCATCCAGAACATTTGCATTAGACTGCGGTGCGGGCATAGGAAGGATAACTAAGAATCTGTTGTTAAATCATTTTAAGCACGTCGATTTAGTGGAACAGAACACAAGGTTCCTAGAAGTCGCTAAAACATGTTTGAGAAACTACTCCACAAGAATCGGCGCCTATTATTCAATTGGTAATGTTCGATTGGTCTATTAATTGTTTGAAGAACGTCCAGTTAATCGGGTCACGTTTCAAGGGCTCCAAAACTTTTGCTTCACTACCAAGAAGTACGACGTCGTTTGGTGTCAGTGGGTTTTGGGCCATTTAAAAGACGAACATTTAATTCAATTTCTCAGAAACAGCTCGTAAGTATTTGTTCCTCCGCTGTAAGGAAACATAAACGATTCTTCTCCAACAAGATTTTTGTAGGTCCGGCTTAAGGCCGAACGGCTTAATAGTAATCAAAGAGAACGTAACGAGTACGAAAAATATAGAGGTCGATGCGAAAGACTCGTCCGTAACACGACCCCTCTGCGAATACTATCGCATATTCGAGGAATCTAATTTAGTTTGTATCAAGGAAGAACAGCAGCATAAATTTCCGCGGGGGTTATATCCCGTTTACATGTTTGCTTTAAAACCTGCTAACGCTCTTTGAGCCGGCCGAAAGCAATTATAACTAAATAAGTTGTTTCATTACTTGTACGTTATTTGGAAAAAAGTTTGTTTATTTGAGAAATTAAATTCACTTCGGACGTATCTTTTCATACACAAATCGTTGATTCGCATCTTGAGGAGAAGCATTTATAAGACGTTTTTTCACTGCGTGAAAATGCGTCAGAGCAAAATTATACAACTCGTTTTCCATTTTCCAAACAACAGACTTTTGAATCTTGTCTACGGTTTCAGGCCGTGGATTTATTTTCTGCGTAGTCTGGCGCAGATGTGATTTGTTATCTGAAATACCATGAATTATTAAAATCTCAAAGATCCAATGCCGAAAGTTCTTTCTTTCTTTCTTACTGTGTAGAAAAGAGTTGTGCGCTCCCTTGAAAAACCGCGGGAGCACGATTTGCAAAATCTCCACAAATTCTGTTAATTCCTCTGTCACTCCTACGAGAAGATAATGTTTCTGCAAGTTTCTCTTTGCTTCTTCTAATGCCCAGCTATTTCCAATTTCCCTATTAAACAGTAACATTTATTTACGCCCTGGTCATGAATTACAATAATTACCAGATATTTCTAAGGAGGGTATTCACAAACGTGTCTTAAGCTTAAGATCGTCTTAAGCATTTGCTTAAGATGCCGCCTAGATTCATAGACGTGACTTAAGATAATCTTATTAGATATAAGCAATTGCTTAAGTGAAATAGGATCGTCTTCCAGAAGATGATCTTAAACATTTGCTTAAGAATCGTTTATGAATACCGCGCTAAACCTTACCAACAAGCAGGATCATGTCCGCATAAAAAAGGTATTTGTAACCACATGTTATCAGGATCACAATCTGGTTGACCAGCATCGATGCATTCGTCAAACGTCTGAAAATGTACAAAAAAAAGTGTGACTTGTGGATGAAATTTAGACTTTAAGGGGTCATTCTGGTTAGCGCGCCGATAAATTCAGCGATTTTCCGGAATTTATTGCGAAGACAGGAATTATAGTAATGGAATAAAACTTCTTTCTATTGATTAAACTACGTTTCTACAATAAATAAAAAATATAAAAGTAATAACATTATTGCTTTTAAAATGGTTTTGCAGGCGATTTTGAGGACGCGTTTAAAAATTCATGCCTCGCTTGTGCAGGTGATTTCAGCAGTTGGACTTATCTGAATCCAAAAGTACAAACAGATTCTTGATCAGTATGACTGTCGCTATGTCCCGAATTAGAACAGATGATTTATCCTTAAAATTAACAAAATGACGGGCAAAATACAAGAATCAATGTATTTCGGCTGTGTTTTCTGTGTCATGTCGATTTTAAAAGTAGGTGAGACTCAACAGAAATAGTTGGTTGTAGTACCGGCCAGAGACATAGGTGTGTAGAATAAGCAGGTCAATTTATAAAGCAATCGGTTCGATAGATTTTGAGATTTTACCTGCACCATGTGAAAAATTGACGTTTCGAGAAAAACGCGTTCAAGGTTTTCATCTATAGAGGCCCAGCCTCTGCGCTCCCTACAAAATGCCTATGTAGAAGCTAAAATAATTGGAATTTTTCCATGAAAATTTAACAGTACATTCTTAAGGATACGTACTTTTAAAAAATGTTTAAAAAAATCGATATTTTCAAATCGTCTAACCAGACTCAGGGGCGGATTTGGGATTTTTGGGGGCCGCAGGGGCGAATTCAAGATTTTCTTGAGGAGGGGAGGCGTAAATCTGAGAAATAAACCAGGGACCTTCCCGATAATATTTTCCTGCTAAATGAAAGTGTTTTTTTTTTGTATCAATTTATCATATTTTCTCCCACATTGCTAAGTTAAAATAAGTATTTTTCCCTTGAGGGAGGGGCGCGCGTCCCCCCTCTGAATCCGCCACTGACCAGAGTGACCCCTTAATCAAAGTCGGGTATTATTTAGATCAGGGTTGCACAGGGTGCTGTTTTCAGCGCCTAGCGGCGAGCAACCAGCCGTGCGTCGAGCTGTCCCGTTGCTAAGGGTATGTACCATTCCATACAAGAGTAGCCCTAAGCCCCCACCGATTTGGAACCGGTCTGCGCAGCTGCCACTGCGTGCGATTCTGAACAACTTTTTCCTACACATGTTACCGCCGCTCGACCTTCGTTTCCGAAATATTCGCGAAAAACTGCTGCTACTACACAATGTATTCTGCCATATACCTACGCGTCCGTGGCAGCGTATGCGCCAGCATGGGACAAAACAAATGACGAAGCCGACCTTTGTTTCCGAGATATTTGCGAAAAACTTTTTCTGACTTATTCCGAGGCAACGCATTTCTCTTTCCAACTTGTCCTGGTTATTAGTATTGGTTGGGGCTAGAGTAGTGCGGGGGGCGCGCGCCCGCTCGCGGGCGCGTGAAGCATGCTAGCGAACCGATATGAGTCGGGGTGTTGACGGGCATCCGCAAGTTTCTGGTTCAAATCTCTAAACTCACATCAATTCGCTATGATGCTTTACGCGCCCCCCGCACTAATCTAGCCCCAACCAATACTAATACCCGGGACAAGTTGGAAAGTGGAATTTTTCGCAAATATCTCGGAAACGAAGGTCGTGCGGCGGTAACATGTATAGGAAAAAGTTGTTCAGAATCTTGATCTTGTTAACATATCCAAAAAATCATTGAAATTGGTGAGGACGGAAAACTTCTAAATAATTACCGGAGAAAGTTGTTCGGAATCGTGACCCCGACAATATATCCAAATTTCATCAAAATCGGTGAGCAATCGCCAATCTAAATAATTACCCTCAATCCTGATTGTGGCCGACAAATACTGACCTTTGTATCTCCATGCTTCTTCCTAATCAAATGCGGCCTGAAATTATCTCCGTATCTCAGGAAATAGTAATAAGAAACAAACCTGTCTAAAGGTTTGCGTAAAAGATTTATGTACAAAGGCATTTGTTTCACTCCAAACCTAGAAACATAGACTTAATTTAAGGCAATAAGAAAATAAACGCTATTTACAACGAACACCTTCGTTTACTCACTTTTCGAAATTTAAGAACGCAACGTGACCGTGGTAAAATGCAGGTTTCTTTGCGTTCCATTTAGTTACGTTATTCGCAAACTGAATCTGTAATTTAATGGACACGTTATGAAACGAAATTTTTAACAGGAAAGGATTTAAGAGAAGTATATTACCTGATTAGGAAGCGTAAGAGTGTGCATGTTATTGGTAACGTTAATATGTAAAACATGATACTTATTCTGTTTGCACAGATCGTAGACCAAACCTACGAAGCTGGTCGACGCTGTTTTGGGCACTCTGTTGTAGATGATAATAAGATCATCGAAAGCTGACGATTTGTAAGTTTGCTCGCTGGCTTCGAGTCCAGTCTGAATATTGTTTTCTCCTTGCGCGACTGCATTGTCTGGAAGTACGATAGGATACCTAGGTTATTCCATCACCTTTAACAGAATGAAATATTAAAAGGATGACGCTCTCGATGCCACAAATTAATAAAAACATAATCCTTTATAATAACGCATACGCAATAGCTTGTAGTGGTCCTCCAGGAAATTTAGCTTCAACTTCAGGTAGATGATAGTGATTATGAATATCACCACCAAAATCCATTGCAGTAGAAGACTTCTATGTAACATTATTCCCTCAAGCAGGTCCTTCACTTCTCTTCATTACGTAGATTACAAAAACAAACTCCAGGAATTTCTAATACCCGTTAATACATACTCCTTAGATTCTAGGCGAACCGAGACTCGTGCGGTTGAAATCGTACGAATTCTACCCATATGTTGTAAGTTGTAAATATTGGTAAATTATGTAAACACGTCCAGCCTGGTTTGAACATCTAGTCCCTAGTGCGTGGTACACCTGTCACTGAACGACCGTCTTCACTGTTCAGGGCCTGAAGTTCAGGCGAATTCCATACTTACGCCAAAGAGTAGATATAATAAGAGGCGTCACTCCGGGCGGAACCTTTGAAGTCCTTACTTGACCATGGCATTTAAATTGATTGCCTATTCGAGCGGGATATTCAAATCGACTAAATGTACCTTACCACAATTTGCTGATTATTGCCGAAGTTTACCGTGGTCTACCGATCATTGCCGAATGGGCATTTAAATTGGTTGTCTAGTGATTTCCCTAGTTTATGTCTGCTTGCCGAGTGACGCCATAGACATATATAGACGGAGCAGAAGCTGGGACCATCGGCGAGGGGAACGGTAGGCTTGGAGGGGAAAAGGCAGAGGTCAGATACAGGCACGTCGGGTTAGCTTCGGAAGTATTCGACACGTTCGTTCTTTTGTTGAGCGTCGGTCACGTGAATGGTTTTGACGCCCGAAACGAGCGTCGGGCGTCAACATGAAATCGCACCTTAACATTTATTACCTTCGATTAATCAAACTCGAACATGATCGATTAATCGATAATAGAGTTATCGGAAAAACACTTCAAACTTAAGAAGTTAGAGATGTTATTTAACATTATTTCAATTTGAAATATGTATGACGATCGATAACATAATTACCATTACGTTTGGTAACACGATATTGATTTCAAGATTTTAAAGATTCGTTTATTACGATAGAAACGAAATATAGGTAAATCAGTCTACATGCTGTGTCATTTATAATATGATTTATTTTTACATCTTAGCGATGTACTCGGTTAACATAAGTAGATAATATCGTATAACTTTATTCTAACGAATTCAACATGAGAAGCTGCTTCAATACTTTCGTTTGACTTGTTTCCCTTATTTCGCCAGCCAAGAACATTTCATCTACAACTGTATATACCTGTAAAAGAAATTTATTATAAAACGAGACAAATTCGACACAAATTAGACATATATATATATTAATGATCACCTTATAAAAATTAAAGACCAGATCCAACTCGCACACATTATGGAAGTATTCATTTAATACCTCAACAAAATTATGTATTGCCTCTAAATAACACAGATTATTGTCATTAACGTCGACGCATATGCAAAAATATAAACCAGCATATCGTCTATATACAATCTTGAAGTTACGAAACTAAAACAATATTAGGATTAAATTGCTTAATTATTTGTACAATCGTTACGATCTATACAAGCCGCTCACCTCGACAAAGTTGGTGTGTTTAGCATCTCGCACAGTCACCACCGCGTGAACTTCTTCTATTAATTTCTGTTTCTCATCGTCATCGAAATTCATGTACCATTTCGCTAATCTGGTTTTTCCAGCTCTGTTTTGAATTAGAATAAAGCGAATCTGTGCATCGAATGAAACCATTTCAAAATTCACTTTTATTTACGAAAATTTTTTTCCGTATAATTGATAAGTAGTATCAGAGAAAAGTAACATAACCTTTAATAAATTTTGTAAAAGTATACCCGTATATTTCTTTAGCGTAATAATAAAAGCAAATCTATTCAATAACATTCCGCTAGCTACTTGCCATGATTGATCCGATCTAACGCGTTCGCTGATATTGAAAATTCTGCACTTGACAGCCGCTGATCAACAAGAACGAAAGAAGTTAGATGACATTTGTTGCCGCCCCTGAGCTATCAAAACCACAAATCGACTTGTCCGTAGTATAAGGACTTCGTGAGAAAATCTGTGCGCGCGTCAATGAAGATCGGTAAAGTGGAACCAAATCAATTTAAACATTCGAGCAAACTCACTTGCATTCTATTTTTTATAGATTCTTTTCAGTTCTTTTGAACGATGTTTTGACCAGGGTTCACAGCGATTAATTGCAGCGAATGGAGGGGGAAACACCTACAGTAGTAGTGGTAATGTGTGCGTGAACTGACGCCAGCGCCGAGCCAGACAAGTGGCGCCAACGCGAAGCCAGCCACGGCCAATCAGTGTCGTCGGGAAATAGATTGTCGACGCTGATTGGCCGTGGTTAGTTTCGCGTTGGCGCCACTAGGGTGGCTTGGCGCTGGTGTCAGTTCATGCACACATTACCACCATTCCTGTAGATGTTTCCCCCTCCATTCGCTGCAATTAATCGATGTGAACCATGGACCTAAAGGACGGTGCATAAACTTGACTTATGAACGTGGAGGGGGTGAAGATTTCCGCGGGGAGGGAAAGAATACTTTCTCAGCCATCTTGTACCGGTTAGTGATCTTCTAGGGAGAGATCGGTATAACCGCAGCCATCTTGGAGCAAAACCGGAAATAAACATATCTATCCCTTTCTATCAGTATTTCTCTATCCCTTTCTATCAGTATTTCTATCTCTCTTTCTGTCAGTATTTCTGTCTCTTTCTTTTTTACAGTTTCTTTTTCTGTCTACTTCCGCTTTTGCTCCAAAATCGCGGCAACCAATCAGCGACGATACACGTTGTTCCGATCACTCCCTAGAGGATCACTAGTACTGGTGTTGCGAGTTGCGATTCTCGCTCTAGCGGCGTTTAACGCAAGCTCTTAAAGCGCGAAGTTCGAACTTTAAGGAGTTAAGGATGAAGTTTATTACATTTGAAATTTGTCTTCGTCTCCTTCCTTATCGCTCGAAAACAATGTATTAATTTTAAAAAGAGGAACGAACGTACGAAGAAGCCTGGTTCTTCGCCTCGCAATTCATCACCGACGTTGTAAAAGCACGGACGTGTTATAATAATGCCCAACTTTTGATCAATCTTCAAAAGCGCGTTTTATTATCAAATTTTTAAACATGTTTGGGAAAACTAGATTTTCGCGCACGTTTCGACGTGCTGGGTAAATCTAAATTTTAGATAAAACGCGTTTTTCCACTCTATTTTTTTATCACGCGGCACAGTGGAATAGGCCTACAGGGGATACCACTGACAAAAAAAAAACGCATCGATAACAGTACCCCGCAGCACAAGTCGACCGGTATAAGATGGCTGAAATTATTCCTTCCCTCCCCGCGGAGATCTTCAACCCCCCGCAAATATGCACCGTCCTTTGGTTCATGCCAAAGAGGAGATATAATAAGAGGCGTCACTCCAGGCGGAACCTTTGAAGTCCTTAGTTGACCTTGGCATTTAAATTGGTTGTCTATTCGAGCGGCGTATTCAAATCGACTAAATGTACCTTGCCGCAATTTGCTGATTTTTGCCGAAGTTTAGCGTGGTTTACCGATAATTGCCGAATGGGCATTTAAATTGGTTGCCTAGTGATTTTCCTACTTTATGTCTGTCCCAGGGGGGCCAAGCTTCCCTCTTACGAAAGTTGAAGCAGAGTTTGTAGCGCCTCCTACCAATGAGGTGCGTACTAAACTGTGAATGTGTGAATTGGTGTGAATCGGGACGTATGTGTATGTGTATACGTGTAATGTACCGTTTACTTTAAAACCTGTCCACGGATCGTCGCGCCAGCGACACGTATGCAGCAGATAGAAGGATAAACATTGAAATTGAATATTTCTTCTTTTCTTAGGAAAAGAAAATATATTCAATTGCTTTGTATATCCTTCTATCTGCTGCATACGCGTCACTGACGCGACAATCCATGGTCAGACGGCCTTAGAAAGGGTAAACCAGGGAAAGTGAGGACACTTCCTCGTGTCTGCGCCAAACATTTCTAAATGACGACGGTCGTCATGGTAACAATTCACCAACGTCGAAAGGTTGTGTGTCGTGCTCACTGATACACGTAGGTATGTGTGTGTGATGTACCTAGCGCCTCCTACCAATACGGTGCTAACTAAACGGGAAAACTTCAGCCAAACAAAGACGGCTTGGTCCCCCTGGGTGGCACAGAACCTTCCTTAAAATGTAGGCCTATCTTACCTACGCTTTGTCTAAATCTATATCTTCTTTTTGGTAAAAGAAGAATTTGGTCCCCTGCTACGGAAAGACTGTAAGAATGACGCATAACACCTCTAGGGCCGGTATGAACGTGACGCGGTAGTCAGACTGTCCATTTTCCCAATTTTTGATAACCACAAACCGAACCAACAAATTTGGGCGAAACTTCCGAAAACCGGTCAAACCCGATTGGGCTGAAATTTTGCAAATAGCTTCATTTTGCATAAAAATAACGTTTGCGAGAAGGATTTTTGGCGACTCGAATTTTTTTTTTACCATTTCAATGCCGTTCCCTACCTTACCGACAGAGTCGAGAATAGGATACAACAGTTATTCAAACATTCTCTTTATTATTCTCCTGTATATACATATTTAATATCGTTCAATAATGTTTCGAATGGGTCTCTGCCTGACTTCTTCACTTCATACCGCCATAAATATTCACAGATGTGATCAATCATGGTGTCATCCTTAATTCCGCCTCTACTCAAACGAGCCCGCAAAGCCCGCCACGACGCTTCAATGGTTTGGGTATATGCTCCCTTGGCCCCGTGTAAACTCACATCGGTTCGCTACCATGCTTTACGCGCCCGCGAGCGGGCGCGCGCCCCCCGCCCCAAACTAACCCAAAACCAATACTAATACCCAGTATCAAGCTGATATCTCTTTCTAAGTTGATCTCTGTTTTATAGATTTTAGGAGATTAATAAGGAGAATGCACTGAATAACTGTTGAATCCGATTCTCCGCTCTGTCGGTAAGATAGAGAATGACATTGAAATGGTAAAAAAAAAATTTTCGAGTCGCCAAAAATCCTTCTCGCAAACGTTATTTTTATGCAAAATGAAGCTATTTGCAAAATTTCAGCCCAATCGGGTTTGACCGGTTTTCGGAAGTATAGCCCAAATTTGCTCATGAAGAATCACCACTAACATATCGAATTGACAAGCTGTGTATTTAAAAGCAGTCTAGCACACCACTTTTACCTGTCACATCGCTTATCGTTTCGACGTTGTGAAAACGAGTATTAAGATTCGAATCGTTTATTTTATTATTACGTTTAAAGAAATAGGAAAGAAGATACAATAAACAAAAGTTCCTTAAAATAATGCAAGGAAATGTGAAAAGAATAAAATAATGTTGAGAAGGAAGTTGATGTATTCAACATCTTGTACTGATGTCGATAATTCCAATTATACTTGTTATAAAGTAATTATGTATAAGGATTGTGCAGGTGTGAAATAAAAAAATTTAATAAATTTAACCGAGAATACCTCGTCCGTGGTCGCATTCAACTTTATCGATACAGAATCGTTTACGGGAGCACAGACGAGGTATAGGATAGACCTATCAACCAATGCATTTTTCTGTCACCGGTTTGGGGGAGTCCTAGAACCACCTTACCATTTTTGTGTCGCATGCAACGTTACCGATGAAGCCTCGAAATAGATTGTAACGCTACGTGTGGTAGGAATTAGAATTCAAGAAGTCAGTCGAAACCCGCGATTTACAAATGATTCTGTTAGAGTAACAATTTAAAGATCGTTTTATAAACGTATTCCGTGCAACGACCGAGAAAGAAGGATCGCAACAAAACAAGAACACATACGCCTTTTAACCTTGCTATTCTATTCAGGTTTATTTAACGCCAAACAAATTTATTTAACATAAAAATTTATATAAACAACAACATTATTTGTGGAAGACATGTGTTCATGAGTTCAAAATCATCGAAGAAATCGACGAAATGAAATAAATCACGCAAAACCATCGAAGAAATGCATGAAATAGAATAAATCATGTAAAACCATCGAAGAAATACCTACCTGAAAGAGAATAAAATTCTGATTAGATGTCTAGACCGAACCAAACTCACTGAATGTAAGTTTCGCTCGATCTGGACCCTAAACTAGATCGTAGGCTTTAGCTTGATATCGTTTTGCAAGTCGCAATGCTTGAGAAACGTTACCAAGGAACCGGGCACACCAACGCGGAGGTACCTACGAAAGTGACCCATCCCGAAACAAACACCGATCCCATCCACCCTCCATTTCAATAAACTCATCGCGTCCGTCATTGCTTGCAATGAGGGAAACGATGATTTGACTCTACTATTAGTGACAACCGCGAACGCGAAAGCGAAATCGAAAGAGAGATAGACTGACGATTATCGTCGATCTCTCTGCACTTATACAAGGTACTCGTATTCTACATTCTACAGCATGCATGCAAGAACATCTTAGCTAGCTACCAAGCTAGCATAATTCTAGGCCCTCTCTAGGGCCCACGAGCTAGGCCCTCTCTAGGGCCCATGACTAGGACCCTCTCTAGGGCCTATGCCGAAGGCCCTCTCTAGGGCCCATGACTAGGACCCTCTCTAGGGCCCATGATTAGGACCCTCTCTAGGGCCCACGAGCTAGGCCCTCTCTAGGGCCCATGACTAGGACCCTCTCTAGGGCCTATGCCGAAGGCCCTCTCTAGGGCCCCTGTTCTGGGCCCTCTCTAGGGCCCACAAGCTAGGTCCTTTCTAGGACCTAGAATACCAAGCAGCTGAAAATTGAAGCTAATCGAAAATTTTACTTTACTTTCGCGATGAAAAAGCAATTAGAGCACCGGTGCTGTGGACAAATTTCCGATACGCAAAAGGTTGACTTTACTTTCGCGACGAAAAATCAACACGAGCTCCCGTGCTCTGTATAAATCATAGATCCGCAAAAATTTGACTGTAAATTCGCGGTAATAGAACTCTACATAAGAGCCGCGGCGCTCTTGAAAATATATGGACGCGAAAAAAGCGTGGACTCTACGATCGCATTACCGGCGACCATAAAAGATCTTGCTAGAATGCAAGATTGTTAGGAAGACTAGTTTCATTGAGACCCATTTCAAAAAATTTCGCGGTGACTCTACTTGACTCGATCGATCCGATTATTTTACGAATTATTATTAATCGATATAAAATTATAAGAATCGCGAGCAACAATTGTATTGATTTATTTTATTTTTTATTTTGAGACAGACACATGCATGTCACTATCTACGAGTACCTTGTATGGTCAGCTCAATCGATGCTGCTCTTTCGAACACACATGCATAACGTTTAGTGGCGCATCTTATATAATTGGCATTAGTTTCGGGAACATTTCTACGATATTTCGTGAATATGGTTTAGAAAAGGACCACGCCATAAGGCTACTGCCTAGACGCCCTAGACCATATTCGCGAAATATTGCATAAGAGTTCCCCAAACGAATACCGACCATGTGAAAAGGGCCTCTGCATGTCGTGCATTTGTGTTGGAACGGCCAGAATCGAAAGAGCTAAGTAGCTGTACTACATGCACCCCCATTCAAAGAATTATAAAATGACTCACCGTTCGCTGTCATCATCGGTACTGCATCTCTGCAAACTCGTAACCCTCTGACCAGCATCCCTGAGACCAGCTCCCCTCTGATCATCACCCATCTGACCAGCATCCCTCTGACCAGCAGCTCTCAGACGAGCACCCTTCAACTCAGCCCCAGCTTAGCTCTCAACGTTGCAGCTGCAGTTGGACTCGTGCATGACTCTACTTTCGCGGTGAAAAAGTTATTAGAGCACCGGTGCTCTCGACTAGCTTTACTTGCGCAAAAACACTGACTCTACGATCGCATTACGGGCGATCACAAACACTATAACTGAAACAGACAATTTGTATTTAAACAAGTTCGAAAAAATTTCCTTTAAATTGCAAGGTGTCACGCAATTCAGACTTTGAGAAAAATTTCCAGCAGCCACATTGGGCGCTCAATGAATTCTGATTCTGTCTGATAGAAAAAAGGAGTGGCCTCTTCGGGCGTTTAAGGTTTTTCAATCTTAATGTATGGAAGGAGTAGCCTTTTTGGGCGCCTAATGCTTTTTAATTCTAATGTACCATCATTAGGTCTCATCCTTTTTAATGTTAATTAAAAAATACAGCAGCCTGTTTAGGCGCATGATAATTCCGAATTGTAAAAGGAAATAGAAGCAGCCTCATCAGGCGCTAATGGCATGGAATGCCAGAAAAATTCCAATTCTACTCTAAAGTGTTAGTAAACCCTAACCCAGATCTAATTCTTCCCTGAAACTAGCAACGAATCTCTTAGTGAATTCTTTATTAAAGAATTCACCAGAGAAAACCTCGGCGAATCCCTCGGCGAATGTTTCGATGATGCGTTTAAAACTGGACTTGCCTGGCTAAATTTTCTAAGTTTCGCAGCACACATATACACTATACTTCGTTATACTAACCCTTTGGACTGTGATTGCGGTATAAGGTAAAAAACTACTAAAATTATTTCCAAAGACTTTACTTTAAAGTCCAAAGGGTTAGCATGCGCGCGTAAGAAAGATAGACGAGAGGTTCTCGTCGATCTTTCTACACATATGCCATTACAATTTCTTTCGCATATTTTAGAGGCACACTTGCACTGGTTTCAAGTGACAAATAGACGCTAAGTATCTCATTGCAGAGATAGAAAAAGAATTGAAAAACGGACACGGATTCGCCGTCGTGAGAGATCTCGAGCTGCTCGATACACTCACGCATTGCAGTTGCACAGACAAAACGCTAATACGCGACCACCATTCATCCAGCCCCCCATTAACGGGAGTTCCCCACTAGGGGCCGCGCCTGAGGGGTCAGACTCACAGCAGCCCGCCTCACAATTAAATCACATGCAGCTGCAATACGCGCTCCCATCACAAAGCCGACAATTTGCACAGGCGAGTGTATCGTGCCCGAGCATCTTGTGCTAATTCAAGATCTCTCCCGAGAGCGAATTATATTACCGGAAAAAAAGAAAAGAGAATTGAAAGTAGGAAATAGAAAATACACTATGACAAGTCTGTAAAAGTATACTAAATGCGAAACGACACGGTGCACGGTGAAGCTAATTGTAAGCAAAAGCAAAGGTAAAAGGCGTCACTCTCAACAAGCAAGCGTACCTCTACCCTTAAATCTAGCCTATCGCACTCTTTACAATGAGCCCTAGTGGCATAATCTATTGCAAATATGCACTTGCGTAACTTTCGAGGGATATGCGAAAGCTAAGAATCTCCCGATTGAGATTGCAAAAGAGACTAAACGACTAAAGGACCGAAAGGCGCGGCGCGACGCGAACATTCACCCTCGATCCACCGAAATTTCGTTTCTACATGGCATGCTCCCTATCACGACTTTACACAGCCATGGCGAGCGTGACCGAGAACGAGAACTGTCGCACATCTTCGTCTAACAATGGTCCTCTGTGTAAAGCCGTAATAAGTTGTACCCAGCACAGCCGGCCTATGAAGGGCGAGAACACCATGCGCGAAATAGAAATCAGTGATCGAAGGCGAATTGTATTTCTAGAAGGGTGTGTTTGGCACTCTTATATTTAAAAAGAACGAGGCGGAACAAAAGCTTATCGCTCGAAGTACGCAAGTGCATTTCTGAATAGATGTCCAGACCGAACCAAACTCACCGAATGTAAGTTTGGCTTGATCTGGACCCTTAAACTAGATCGTAGGCTTCAGCTTGATAACGTTTTGCAAGTCGCAATGCATTGGAAAACGTTACCAAGTCCAGGCACACCAACGCGGAGGTACCTACGAAAGTGACCCATTTCTACGAAATATTTCTGGTCCATATTCGACCAATGCATTTTTGAAAATTTGGAAAAATTCTTACGACTAAAGTTCTTAAATTAAAACTTAATGGACTCTAGGACTATGGCTAGTTAAAACTAAGCACATGTGCAAGTTCTTCCGCGATGTATAAAATTTGTAGGTTTAGTGGCTTAAAGTTATTTTTATGCAAGGGAGAAAGAAATTTAAGTTCATATAGCAGCCACTTTGGCGGCAGTCATTTATTATTATACTGTTATTTTATAAAGGGACCATTTGAGGTCGAGATATCAGGTGGTAAGAGTGGCAATTTTTGATTTCTCGTAATATTACTACCAGTGTGTCTTAATATTTAGCACATGCAACGGGCAAGCAAAACTAGCGAGCATAATAACCAAGTAGTACCAACAATGACTGTCATTGTTTATTAAGAGAATCTAATGACTCGAATGTAATTACTGTTAAGAGAGAAGATTTGAAAGAACTCACACGAAAGAGTTCAACTTCAGAAATGTAACTCGTATTCGATACATTAAGCATCCGGAATGATTGTGAAATTAAAGAAAAGAAGTTTAGAATGTTTGAAACGCGATATTAAAACTCCTATCGCGAATTTAAAATTTATTCATTGTATTTTTCTACGTGTCTTAAACATTTGGAAGTACACGCATTAAATTTTACTATTCGCGAGTACTAAGTACGTATTCGTGGTCACTATGCTCGCTACAGTAATCATTATGTTCGATAGCATACAGAAAAATTCAAAGAATGAAAAAGTATCACTCACCGTTCGTTGAAAATAGTCTCACTGACAAGCATCCCCTTTTAGCAGTAGCTATTCGATCTGCAGGCGAATGTCCAGCAGTTGCAGGGTCAGTACCCCATAGAATGTGTCACACTTCCAAATATGTCACATTACTTTCGCGATGAAAAAGCAATAGGAGCACTGGTGCTCTGAATTAATTCTAGATGCGTTAAAACACTGACTTTACGTTCGCGTTCACATTACTAATACGCAGGGCCACTGTGCACTATCGAATACTTTATCGCGAAATAAGCACTGATTCTACAATCGCATTGCACACGATTACAAAAGCAGTTCATGTTTTTAAACATATCTCAACAGTGGAAAGATGTGTTCGGACTCGAGTAAAGCGTTTCCAAAATAGTCCTCTAGGTACTGAGTGTAATGTAGTGGAATCTCGTTGAACGATCTCCCACATAGTCCAGTTATCGATGAAATTTATGCAGGAATCGAGAAATCACGAAATAATATGTACACGCACTCACTGATGCGATCACCGTCGCGAGTAAAGTCGAACTGACAGAGGTGACACCGCTTGGCAATGTTGTGACGTAGGGGTTGTTGGCGGTGTTATGGCGCTCGACCGACTCCCAGCTAACTGGAAATTCGTCAAGGCCAGAAATAATTTTATGTAGACACAGTAATTCCACGATGAAAAATCACTTAGAGCACCGGTGCTTTCACTTAAATAGTTCTGTATGCGCAAAACATTGACTCTGCACTCGCGTCCACACAGTGCTCTATGAAATACTTTATCGCGAAATATGTACTGACTCTAAAATCGCATTGCACGCGGTCACAAAAGCACATCACATTTCTAAACATCTCTCAGCAGTGGGAAGTAGTGTTCGGGCTCGCGTAAAATGTTTCCATAAAGGCATCTTGGTATTGAGTGTAATGCAGCAGAATCTTGTTAAACGGCCTCATACATAGTCCAGTAATCGATGAAATTGATGCACGAATCGAGAAATCACGAAATAATATGCAGGTACATTCACTGATCCGATCGCTGCCGCGGTTGAAGTCGAACTGTCAGCTTACACCTTTCGTGAATGTTGTCACATTGGTAGAGGTTGCTGTCGACCTCAACTGTTTCCCATGGAAGTTGAAATTTCACAAAGGCCGGAAATAATTCTATATCGCAATGTCCATTGCGAAATATGTACTTTTCGCAGCTGCAGCCATGCACCCTGCTCTTTCTATGTATACATATATGTCTTTCAAAGTTGAGGAGATGTGATCGGACTCGAGTACAGTGTTTTCAAAAAAGTCTTCCAGATACTTATTTTTAGTGTATTGCAGTAGAATCTGGACGATCGACCTCCCACATATTCCAGTAATCGATGGAAATAATACATTAAGATAGGTATACCATGGCATTTTAAATGTTCATCCGTCCGATCCGTCCTCCGACTTTGGTGAACGTCGTTATTGAACTCCATTATTTCACATATCTTGAGAATTCCACATTACTTTATTTTATATATTTATACATGTGGAAGGAAGGGAAGGAATGATTTATTCAAACATTTCGAGTTACATTTATTTTTACATTATATCAAAGTATTACTATTTAAAGAAATTCTTGTATCTATCTACTTATTTAGGATATTTGACAATCGCAGCAATCGCATCGGCTCTGTTCTCACCAATTACCAGGTCTCGCTACGAGGAGGTCGCAGCGTTTCGAGGCCCGTAGAGAGACTGCCTATTTATGTTTTATTCAGAAAATCTAATGACTCGAATGTAATAACTATTAATAAGAGAAGATTCATAAAACTCATATGAAATATTTAAACTTGAGAAGCGTAACTTGCATGCAAAACATTAAGCATCTCGAATGATTGTGAAATTAAAGAAAAATTGTTTAGAATGTTTAAAACGCGATACTAAAACTTTTATCTAGAATTTAATACATATATATATATATATATATATATATATAATCGTTTTATTCGGTAGCATGTAGAAAGATTGAACGAGTTGAAAAGTTGCACTGCTATCTCTGCAGATCGCCCCCCCCCCCCCAAGAGTAATAAAATAGAAAATATTATGACATTGTGTATAATTCTGTATAAATAATTAATGTGAATTTAATTATTTATACAGAATTATAATTAATGTGAATTTAATTATTTATACAGAATTATAATTAATGTGAATTTAATTATTTATACAGAATTATAATTAATGTGAATTTAATTATTTAGGTTACAGTATCAGATTGAGATATTAAAACATAAGTTACAAGCAAATTTTAAATCTTGTGAAAGAGGGTTAAAAAATGTACTTATGTACTTTTACATATTTCGCCCCCTCCAAGAAAGGCTCCTGAATCCACCTCTCCAGGTGGCTCGGCTACATCGGGGGGAGGGGGATGGACCCGAGTTGAAACCCTGACCAGGTCCTCAGCAAGTCCAGGAAGTCCAGGAAGTCCAGTAGGTCCAGGTAGCTCGGCAACTGCAGGGTCCCCGGAGGTCCTCCAGGCCCGGAAGACCGACGACGACTGAGTACATGAAGCTCTGTGAGCTCCTTATCTGGACTTCGAGGAACGATGTCTCCCGATCAAAACAAGGTCGACGGTTAATTACAATTGCGAAATCCAACGAATTCTTCGGCAAAAATGGATTTTCTGCTAAAATATACGTTCCATTGGCTATTGCTATGACAAATAATGTTAACAACATTTACCCTAACCGCCCAGTAGAAATTATTATTAACTTTGATCGATAGAACTTGAGATATCAAGCAATTAGTAACATTTGATCTTGAATTTGCAAATGATTTTCTACGCCGAATGAATTCTCTTTTATTCTCAATGTTTAATTGTTCGATACATTAATGTTAATGCTTATACATATCATCTAGTATTATTTATAATGAATAAATACATTTTAGTGGAACTTGGTGTAAATGAATAGTTGCAGGAATATTTGGAGAAATATGAGTGACATACTTGTTTCTCCCCCTTAGTTACTAAGATCGACGAAGTATACGATAGAACCACGGTACTCTATGAAACACTTTTTGGCAGGCACAGGCACTGACTCTACAATCGCATTGCACACGATTACAGAAGCACTTCCTGTTTTTAAACGTCCTTCAGTTTCTGAAAAAGTCTTCTAGGTAACGGGTATATCTAAATGGAATCCTGTTAAAAGGCCTCCCACATGGTCCAGTAATCGATGAAATTTATGCGCGAATTGAGAAATCACGAGACAATATGAACTATGACGTGCACACACTTCACTGAACCGATGAATTTCTCAGCGCTAGACAAAATTTTATTTCCCAATGCGGGTTTCAAAAGTAACTCGACTTGCAGTTGCATCCATGCACACCACGACACTCGTGCATCATGCAACCTTCTGCGAGTCTTTTAAGAATTAGATTTTACTGTAAATTTTAGTGTTGGCCATAAACTAATACTCGTAGCCAGTAATATCCAATTATTATTACTTCAAAAGTGCATTAGAATCTTGCGGGAATGTCAGTAACAGCGTGAATTTTTAATACTTTTCGGCGTACGATACGTGAAAAGGTTCTACTACACGCAAAGTACTAATAAACAATGTCATCTTGCAACTTATAGCTTGCATGGGCTTTGAAGAAATACCATTTTTGTGCTTCATAGTGTCTTGATCCCTGAAATGGATTTTCGGAGAAAAATCCGCGTGAGTCGTTGACAAACCGAGCCAAAGCATAGCGTAGCAAAAGCCTACCTGTGCCAAACTCTCTCTCTAAACGAGTCACACGTATACAAGTACGCAAACACCTTTCAGCCTTTCAACACATGTCAGAGTAGTTGCTGAGTTGAACGCTGTTCATGCGCAGATGCCACTACATTCAGACCTCAAATTATGGGTCGGTAATACAGTTTGGGTGGCGACACGAACATCTATAAGGTGATAGGTCTATGCTGTACCTCGTCTGTGTTGAAACCAATTATGGCGAGGTAAGAGATACTTTTTACCGTGGGTCGGTGATAAGGATAAAGAATGCGATCGTATTTGGATCGATTTCGTTTATTTAGTAATTGAAAAGTAATTTAGTATGCAATTCTTCATTTGCAGTGTTTTCATTTTTCTTAGCAGGGGCAGTTATTTTTCATGTCTATTAACTTTACCGACCTGTATGAATCGGTGGAATATGGTTCTCAGAGTTACCGTTTTTAAACATACAGTGCGCAACACAAGTCACAGTCCTTTCACGAAGTTGTTACTTCAGAGGTGGCACCAGGGGGGCCAAGCTTCCCTCTTACGAAAGTTGAAGCAGAGTTTGTAGCGCCTCCTACCAATGAGGTGCGTACTAAACTGTGAATGTGTGAATTGGTGTGAATCGGGACGTATGTGTATGTGTATACGTGTAATGTACCGTTTACTTTAAAACCTGTCCACGGATCGTCGCGCCAGCGACACGTATGCAGCAGATAGAAGGATAAACATTGAAATTGAATATTTCTTCTTTTCTTAGGAAAAGAAAATATATTCAATTGCTTTGTATATCCTTCTATCTGCTGCATACGCGTCACTGACGCGACAATCCATGGTCAGACGGCCTTAGAAAGGGTAAACCAGGGAAAGTGAGGACACTTCCTCGTGTCTGCGCCAAACATTTCTAAATGACGACGGTCGTCATGGTAACATTTCACCAACGTCGAAAGGTTGTGTGTCGTGCTCACTGATACACGTAGGTATGTGTGTGTGATGTACCTAGCGCCTCCTACCAATACGGTGCTAACTAAACGGGAAAACTTCAGCCAAACAAAGACGGCTTGGTCCCCCTGGTCTGTCCTTGTCGAATGACGCCTCTTATTATATCTCCTCTTTGTCCATGCTGTGAACAGCTATGAACCTTGGTTTTGACACTTGCGAATTGATTCAGGGAAACAAAATGGCCGACGGTGGTAAAATTGAATTCGAATCTGACGAAGAATCGTACGAATATGAAGGTGAAGATGATTCCGAAATAAGCGAGACGCAGGAATTGGATTGGGAATACAGTACAGAATATTCTTCTATAGCTAGGAAACCAGACGATGGAACTATATCTCAAAATATTTTGGAATTTTTGTATCCTTCGTAAAAGGGAAAATAATTCTGTGCCTCTGCCCGCTTTATGCCGTATAATTTCTTAACGTTGTTTCACAGCCACTCTTACGCGTACGATTGTCAAAGATATTTCAATCTCTGCGTAGTTGATGCGGACACCGTTGTCTTTGCTTCGGGTAATTTAATTCACTGCCTGAATGTAGCGGAAGATAAGATTTGGTTCAAAAGAGGCTCTAGGGGTGGTGGCATTGGCCACATATCTGTGTGTACACGTATTCTTAAATTAATATAAATAGATGCATGATGAATCACATTTAACAAAACATTTTTATATAACAAAAATTAAGTCCGCAATAATTCCTTTGCAGAAAAACCCTGCCGCCAACCAAATCGCTGTTGGAGAGAATGGAGTAGAACCCCGAATAATTATTTATAAATGGCCCTATATGAGAATTACGACTATTTTGAAAGGAGGGACAACTAAACGCTATTCCCATCTAACGTATAGGTAAACAGATTTATAATAAATAATTATCAACGTTCTATACCAGCGAAGCCCCGGTGGGTGGTCCGAGGAGGCTAGCATCCATAGCGTCTTCTACGTGCTGCGTGGAAGGGGCTGCTCAAAGCGAATGAAGCAGCGGACATGCAACGGATAGGGAAAATTCTAGTAGCATACCCTTAGGCCCTAAAGGTGAAGTGCCATGGCGCGTGGCTCGTCGGCTTGGCTCGCCCAGCTTTTGCGAGACGGCTTGGCAAGCCCGAGTCAGTGAGCCACGCGCCGTGCAACTTCACCTTAACCTGGCGGGAGGCGCACCCCATGCTGTAACACAGGTTGTCGCTACCGGGTAAAAAAACACGGTTTCAGAATATTTTTTTTTTAACTTTGCAATTTTTCTGTTAAAGTACAGTGTTTTAAGAATCAAAGAAAATTTATGAAATATCTTAAAATCTTTATTAAAGTTCTTTAAAAAATTGTAACAAAAACTCAAACAGTCTTCATATTTTCGTAACTAGCGCCTCTGTGGTAAATTTTACCCAGTAGCGTCTCCCGCCGAGTTAAGGGTGGGTTGCGCCTTGTTGAGCCGAAAAATAGGTAACTATTTGTGAATTTTTCGTACCAAAACGGGCCAACAAATTGATTTGAGGTTTGGCAGGCTGCTTTACTGTATCTTGAACTATCGTTCTGAATTTTTGTGTGACAGTGAAGAAAAAAACACGGCAGATACAAAAAGAGCGTTGAAAAATAATCGGGTGGTCCTGGCGTGGACGAAAAGTACTGTAAGGTTTATCCGAAACACAAAGAAGAAAAGAGATTCTTAATCTATATGAATGTGGATATCGGTGGTAGTAGATTTATTGCCGTATCTGTTACCGTTCCTTTTTTATTTAAAGAAGTTTTCCCGATCTTGAGGCAAAACCTTTCTGAGACTCAAATCAGGGCGCTTCATCTTCTTCAAAAGGCTGCCATTTTAACATTTTTTTATTTTTCTTAATGCATCTACTACCACCGATAGCCACATTCATATAGATTAAGAATCTCTTTTTCTTTTTGTGTTTCGGATAACCCTTACAGTACTTTTCGTCAACGCCAAGACCTTCCGATTATTTTACAACGCTCTTTTTGTATCTGCGATGTTTTTTTTTTCACTGTCACACAAAAATTCAGAACAATAGTTTAAGATACAATAAAACAGCCTGCCAAACTTCAAATTAATTTGTCGAACCGTTTTCGTACAAAAAATTCATAAAGAATTACCTATTTTTCGGCTCAACAAGGCGCAATCCCCCCTTAAGGGTACGAGCCTACACCCACATTACTAGAGTTTTCCCTATCCGTTGCATGTCCGCCGCTTCGTTGGCTTCGAGCACCACCTTACACGCAGCACGCAGAAGACTATGGATGCTAGCGTCCCCGGACCACCCACCTGGGCTTCGCTGCTCTATACCCTGAAAATAAAATTATCTTTCTTAATTATAGCCCTGACGGTTTGTTACTGGCGTCGCAGGGTGGTGAACCTGATTATTACATCTCTCTTTGGAACTGGAAAAAGTCGAACATCATTTTGCAATGCCAGTCCCACGTTCACGATGTGCATAATGTAACTTTTTCTAAACATCTTCCTGGGCAATTAACGTCCAGTGGACTGGGGCATATTAAATTTTGGAAAATGTCCGATACTTTCACCGGATTGAAGCTGCAAGGTGAAATCGGTAAATTCGGGAATACGGAGATCTCTGATATTATAGCGATTCGCCCTATGCCGAATGAAACGGTAAGGAGACATGATATTCTATCCGCAAGAGGGTGAAATTTCGTACAATTTCTGTGTTTATAATTTAGGTGGTTTCTGGCTGCGAATGGGGGAATATACTTTTATGGGATGAAAGTTTAATCAAACTTGAAGCGTGTAGGAAAGGTAGACAAGCGATGCACGCCGGTTATATCACTCAATTCGAATATTACACCGAGGAGCTTATATCAGTTGGTAAAGATACGATCGATAACAGCGGAAAGAAAATCCAGAATAAATTTGCGTAACGTCGCGTTGTTGATGTTGTAGGATCGGACGGATGGGTACGGTTTTGGTTCCACGAGACGATAGATCAGGCCGATCTTTCTAGCGAAGAACAATTCCTAGAGATACAACCAATTTATGAGTTTCACATTACAGAGGGAGAGGGGGATTCTAAGGAAACTGCGATGCTTATGTGTATCCAGAAACAAGAGCCGAATGACGCGGACAAAACAATTTGGTATGCCCAGGTAAACGCAACGTATCTTAAAAATATAATACAACGGTTTGAAGACATACTTAGGACGGAATGGAATGCAGGATGGAAATGGAGGACTGTGGTTACTCGATCTCTGTACTAATAAAAGAGAACCGCAACATAAAAAATTTTTTACATGCCACGCTGGTCCAATAGTTGATATGGATGCAGCCGTGTGGGGACCTTTTGTCGCGACGCTAGATAAAAGTGGCCGATTGCATGTTTACGATTACATTGCGAAGAAATTAATTGTCGTTCACAAGTTTCACGATGTCGGAAGCCAGGTGATTTGGATTCCATGCAAGGTGAATAATTCTCTCCGTCTTTTTGAGTAATCGGAAGACATATTACAAAGTAAGGATGTTTAGATTGAGGAAACGGGCTCGACACTCGTGTGTGCCTTTGAGAGCGGTATTATCCGAATGATAACAATAGTTGTAAAGACGGCCAGTGCGGAAAATAATATTCTGGGGAATTATACGAGGCTGATTCAAGTATTGAAACCTCATACCGCGGCAATTACCGTAATGTGCTTGAATGTTCCTTCCAGGTACGGTTGGCGTGGGTTTGAATAATCGCGTTGTTATTAATAAACTTAATTTGTTTTCAGATTATTGATCACGGGTAGCAAAGATGGTACTATTTTCGCATTTCACGTTCACTCTACAAATACCTATCCTAACATTGTGCCTATTGGTTTTGTGAGAGTTCCGTCGCCTGTTACTTGTATGACATGGAATCCGGAGGAAGTAAATACACGCGTTACATGCAGTACTGTTTTAACGATACATGGCAGAAGCAACTATTTCGATTTAATTTAAACAGGAGGCAACTTTGCTAATTGGGTGTTCGAAAGGAGATTGCGTAGAAGTACGTTTACCCACGGTGCCGCAATCGTACACAACAACATCTTACGAGCTTGCCAAGTGTGATCCTGTGGCATTTAAATTTGAATCGGTGAAGTCGTCTATACAGAGAGAAATTGTAGAAAAGAAATATGAGAAAGAGAAAGGCGAAAGACTCGAGGAACGAAAGAAAGAAATGGAACAACTGAAAGCGGACAATCCTCACCTTCTAATTGACGAAGAAACGTACCTCAGTAATACCATGTTTTTAATTGCTTGCGAGTAGTTTGGTGGACATTTAAGATTTAGTATCGTGATTTTTATCTTTTTAGTGGCTTTCGAAGAGGAGGACGTAATCCTTCCGGACATCTACATTCCGGAAATTCCGAATGAGATTTTGGTGGCACGGTATGGTACCAACGGAAATATATGGCTATTAGTAGCTGGTTTCGATGCGGGATATATTTATGAGTATCCACGTCCACTATCTGGAAAAATTAAGGATAATAAACCAGTTAGGAGTAGAATAATTGAAGCTGCACAGGATACAGAGATTCAAAATTGTCTTTTCAAGTATGGAACTGGGTCATTCCACGCCAAATCGATCAATTTTCTCTCTCGATGTCTCGGATTTTTTTTTAACTTGAATATGTTGTAGTCCTCGTGGAATTAGGGAGGGTTTAAGTCATCATTTTGTCGATTTCGAGTCTGTTTTCTGGTCCGCTTACCTGATTCGGCGCGAACCGCCGTATTTACCACCCCACTGCGATGTTAATAGGAGCCGCACCACCCTGGAGATAGGCTTATTTTGTAGAAAAAACTTCAAGGAATATGATAGTACTTTTTTCCGATTTTTAAAATCGCGACCTCGAGCCCGAATTTGCAAAATAAAAATTTGTTTATAATTTTCAATATTGCAAAATTAATTTTTCGATCTGGAAAAATTGTATCTAGAAAGGCCGATCCTTTCACATTAAAATGCCGTAAGAATCAACTAAATCCGACAAATAGTTTCCGAGATAAAAATTCACAAGTACAACCCATTTTCACGAAAGTAGGCAAAAATCGCAAAATTCAAGGCCCTGTATTTTTTAAACAGGCTCGAAATCGACAAAATGATGACTTAAACCCTCCCTAATTCCACGAGGACTACAACATATGTATTCAAGTTTAAAAAAACTCCGAGACATCGAGGGAGAAAAGTGATCGATTTGGCGTGGAATGACCTAACTGAATATAATTTTGAAAAGGGAATAATATACATGAAAATAACATGCTACCTATTTTTGTTAGCAAAAACAAGATGTATTTATTTTTGACAACGCAGTATGGAGAACTTTATGTTTGTAAGATGAAGCACGAAGACCCCTTAGACTTCTCGGATTACTGGATCTTGCCTATACACGATTATTATAATGGACATATATCGAAAATTTTATTAAGTTACGATCAAAAGATATTGCTGACGTGCGGTCATGATGGGAACATATTTTCTTTCACGATTAACGATGATGCATCGTATGAAAGCATACGTATACCGGAAGCAAAGGATCCTTTACCTTTGGTGAGCTAATATTTTAATTGATATCTTCGAGCTAACTATCTTAGCTGAAATATTTCCGAGCTTAAAATATTTCTATAAATGTAGCCTAAAAATATCGAAGACATCGAGGATGCTGACTATCCAAGCTTAGAAGAAGTAATTACGAGAAAGGAACAAGATCGGATCGTTTCAGCCGCAGAGAAGAAAAAGAGAGAGATTTTAAAAGATATACGTATCTTGGCAGTGGAATACGTTAAAATTATGAATAGGTTTGTCACTGACTCCGTACGTTTTTTTTTTAAATGAAAACTTCTTTATGATTATATATATTTTTTTCGTTAAATTAGGAACAACAATCTTCTACCATCGCAACAAATATCACAGTTTGTGTTGGATCCCAGGATCGTGGAGGACTTGGAGCAATACTTGAAATCACAGATAGACTCGATGCAGGAAAAGTTGGAATTTCAAGTAGAGAAAAGTAAATTAGAATTGCAGAAGCTTATGGAGCATTTTATTGCACCAATTACATGCTTACCATTTACGATTTACGGTATATTGTAAGCACTTTATTACTCGAAATTATATTCGAAAGCTGTGTCTACTGAAGCATTATCTTTGAAACTAGAAATCAAGATAGAGGAGTTCATTCAGTAAGAGAATTACAACTGAATCTGGATAACATATCGAAACACATAACGATGATCAGGCATCTTGAAGAACAACGAAAAACAGGCAGGTATTTCTATTTCTTCTTTTACACATATTTTTATTACATCCTGTAATTTTAAATTGCCTCCGAAGAAATGGAATTGCAGCGAAAATCGAGCGACGATCATTTATTGGATATGGCGGCTTTGTATGTTCCTTCCATTACTAACGCTTTCGTGAACTTTTTGTATAGGGGAAATGACTTTACTTTAATTATAATTAGTTTATACTGTCTTTGTGTACGAACCACTGTTCAATTGCAGGGTAGTAGTGGAAAAAATTGAAGAAGAGAAAGAAGAAACAGAAGAAGTAGAAATGGAATATTTCGAAGGTCTTTTAGCTGAAGATTATAGCGATCTGTCGTCTGGTTTGGGATTGCAAATTAAGCAGATGTTATCAAAGTACAAAGAGCAGAAAACAAGATTGATAGAACGTAAAAAAGAAGTAAATGACTCATAATAGAAACAGATTTGATTTTCATGAAAGTATTGAATATCATATCACATTATACAGGGTGTCCCACTAAGGAGTGGACAGCGCGATATCTCTTAAAGTATTGTCGATAAAAATATAAAAAAAATAGGGAATTGCATGGTTCGAGGGGGCCCATTTATTAGCGCGAACGAATTTTGTTTCCGATTATTATTTTAAAAGATACGATGGTCAAGTTCGGTTTTTCAAATGGAACTATTTTTTTTGAAGACCTGAGTTGATAGTGCGTTCCAAGACAAATTCAATAAGCTTTAATGTATACACTTTATTTCCACTGGTTTTTAAGATATTGCGCTTGCAAATTTACTGATTTTCACTGCAAGAAACCCCTCTGAAATGGCAAAAACCGGGGGCGGTCTTACTGACGCCACGGGTTGCACTGCCTGTTGAAATGGATACTTACCTGCCAAAGGTCTACGCCAGAAATGGCAGGCCCAAAGGCTGGACAATTCTTTTTCGTCGGAAATGCTACTTAGGTAGGTACATCTGCGGTATCGAGAAGCGCATCGTTACTTTTATTTCGCACTTGCATCTACGCTTGGATGGCCGGTTCTTTTGGGAGGGATGCAAGTTGGATTGGTTCTGATACAATCTGCTCCCTATGGTTGAAATTTAGTCTAGCAACTTTCACTCCTCCTAACCTAACCAATCCAACTTGCATCCCTCCCAAAAGAACCGGCCATCCGAGCGTAGAAGCAAGTGCGAAATAAAAGTAACGATGCGCTTCTGGATACCGCAGATGTACCTACCTAAGTAGCATTTCTGACGGAAAAGAATTGTCCAGCTTTTGGGCCTGCGAACCCTGTCGTAGACCTTTGGCAGGTAGGTATCAGTTTCAACAGGCAATGCCACCCGTAGCGCCAGTAAGACCGACCCCGGTCCTTCCTATTCCAGAGGGTTTTCTTCCAGTGAAAATCAGTAATTTTGCAAGCGCAATATCTTAAAAACCAGTGGAAATAAAGTGTATACATTAAAGCTTATTGAATTTGTCTTGGAACGCACTATCAACTCAGGTCTTCAAAAAAAATAGTTCCATTTGAAAAACCGAACTTGACCATCGTATCTTTTAAAATAATAATCGAAAACAAAATTCGTTCGCGCTAATAAATGGGCCCCCTCGAACCATGCAATTCCCTATTTTTTTTATATTTTTATCGACAATACTTTAAGAGATATCGCGCTGTCCACTCCTTAGTGGGACACCCTGTAGAGCTGTTCGAGTACTCGGAAAAAGCGAGCCGGGATATATGTAACTCGGCTCGAATATTCGTTCGGATATGTGTGCGCAGACCTTTATACAGCCACCGAGCCGGGCCGTCCGTGCCGTGCCGAGCCTCTATGCCAGGCCTTCCCAAGTAGGGGAAAACCACTCCTGAAACATATGTTTCGGTTCTCCCTCCAACGCTACGCCTTCAGCTAAGGTGGGACGATTCCTACTACCCTTTCTCTGAGGAAACAGTAACGCCGCTAGGAAGCATGTTGAGGCGCTTTAGGGTGAAAGTACCAAATGTGTCAAGTTTTTATAGGAAATTTCATAACGACTTAAAAATAGTAGAAAAAATTAATTAAATTAAAAAAAAATATTACATACAACGATGCAATTATTACTGTATCGTTGTATGTAATACATTTTTGTAATTCTTTTTACGTCATTTTGCTCAAATGCTAGTTTAAATTTTCCTTTTTCCTACTATTTTTAAGTCATTATGAAATTTCCTATAAAAACTTGACACATTTGGTACTTTCACCCTAAAGCGCCCCAACATGCTTCCTAGCGGCGTTACTGTCTCCTCGGAGAAAGGGTAGTAAGAATCGTCCCACCATAGCAGAAGGCGTAGAATTGGAGGGAGAACCGAAACATGTGTTTCAGGAGTGGTTTTCCCCTACTTGGGAAGGCCCTGCTGAAACCGAGTCGCGGCTCGACTCGAATTTCGAGCTACTCGAACAGCTCTATCACATTATACTTTTTCAGTGGAAAGCAATTCATGATAGGAAGCCAAACTTAGCTAAAACTCGCTTAGAAGATACGGCTTTCCTTGAGAACACGAAAAAAACCATTGGTGAATTTAATTTAAAGATGAGTACAGGGTTCAATTTAACAACGAAAAAGATAACCGCCATATCAAAATATAAAGAACTGTTAGATTGTAGAAGCAAGGTACAATCTTAATATATAAAGCAGAAAGCTTCTATATGTTTGTGTGTTTGTCTGTCGCCTAAAAACTTTCGAACGATAAACTCTGGAATCACGAAATGTGCCTCAACTCACTATGCATGACTAATCCAGACAGATGTGACTATTTTCACGAAAAAAAAACTAAAAACAAAATTTTTTGTTTATAAAATCAGAATCTAAATTTCGGGCGAAGCCGAGTAGTAAAACTAGCTGTTTTATAACTCTTGTTGTGATACATAGTTGCCTCTGAAAATAAATTATATTTTACAGCTTCATCACCTACGAGAGACTTTTAATCTGAAATTGGCTGCTGTTAGATACGAAAAACAAAGATTACAGAAAGAAGTCATTGGGTTGACGGAAACTCTTAAAAGAATTCACACGGAAATTCCAGTAAAGAATATAAAACCTATACCAGAGCCACCGCAGTTGAATTTGGATATCGAATTTCCTGAACATAATCTCGAGGTCAGTTAAAAAATGATTTTAAAATAATTCGAATGTAATTACAAGAAAAAACTAATTTTTTTGGCAACATTATTCGTACAGATAGAGAAATATACGTCAATGTCACAAAAAGTGCAGGAAGTGAAACGACGAAGGCAATCAGTAATCATAGACAAACCATTAGATTCGTTTGATTTAGAATATGAAGTATTACTTTGCGACGACAAAACTGATCTTGGAGAGGAAATGGGAAGCCTCTCTACTCTCGTTTCGTCGTCGAAGATGAAGATAAGAGATCTTTTACCAGTGCAGAGTGATTTAATTCGAGCTCTAAATACAAGCGACTCTGTTCAAACAGCGTGGGAACGCGAAATGAAAAGCTCTCGTATATGGCGAAAAATATACGAGCAGGATTGTATTCTGCGATATATCGATTCCAGTTACAAAAATTTGGAGAAAGAATTAGACGAATTGGAGGAGTATAGAATTGACGTTGTATACCAGAGTGCTTACATGAATCTGAATATGTTAACGCTTTACGAAGAATTTATTATTCTAAGAAAATGCGAAGCAGCAGAACGCGCACTTGAGGAGAAAGTTAATCAGAAATCAAACGAAAGTGCCACAATGACGTTAAAAGTTATTATCATTATAATATTTTACATAACAATTAATTTGTATCGATATGTATAGAATGCTGTTTTAACAGATACAAGCCACAAATATTAAGATTGCCACGCGAGAAGAAGAAATTCGAAAATTGCATATCAAAATTAAAGACGTCGCTGCTGAATATGGCAAAGCTATAGCTGATAATAAATTTCATGATTTCCTTCAGAAAATATGTAGAAAGAAATACACAGCCACGAGAGAAAGAAATGGTGTTAAAAATACTCTTACCTTCGTAATTACGTATATACTTTCGTCGCTTAATTTCTGTCCATATTAACTTTAAGGAATTCCATTAAAATTCTAGGCTCCCTGGATTCAATTACACAATCATCAGAAACTAGTTCTGATGAAACGGGTAGCACTGACGATTCGGAAGCTGAACACATTTTATTCGACGAAAACATATGCCCGCCAGGGTGTGATCACAATTTGTATAATATGGCATTTTCGACGAGGGAAAAACGATACACGTACGAATTTCAAATCAGGGAGGAACAGAAGCAGATAGAGTTGTTGCAGAAGGAACTAGAGTTGGATACAAAAAGTTTGAGAATTATCGAAAGTGTCTTAGGGAAAAATCAGGAAGATCTAGAAGCTTTTATGGTATTTCAAGATATTTTACGTAGCCCTGTACAAAATGAGTTATTTCTTTCACTCTATTTGCTTTTTAATAGGTAGAAAAGCAAAAAAAATTAAATAACGTTGATGTAACAGTTATATTGAAGATTCATCAGTTGCAACATATATTAGATTCTGGATGCACCGCCGAAATTCCGAACTGCGTTGTATTTAACAAAAAGAAATTATCAAATTTATATGCAAGGGTGGGAGAACTACAAGCAGAAACACGCGACTTAAAAGAAAAACGCAAGTAAGTTAAAGGTAATATAAACTAATTTATTAGAACAAATATTTATCTCTTATCTCGTAGAAACGATGAGGCGCATCTTAAAAGAATAAAATTGGATTTGAAATACATGGAGACTCAAAATAAGAAGTTAGAAGAGGAGATTGAAACGAAAATGATACAAAAATTTGGTCGAAAACTATCTTTGATTAGCCTTTACGAAACTGTTTTGCAAAGATTGATTTACGACACCAAAACCGATGTGGGCAAAATTATGAAAAATTTTACTGACGAAATAAAATGTAAGTTAATACTTTATAGAATTAAACATGTTTGGGTAAAGGCATGCTCTAAGTCTGTTTGCTATGGTTTTTTTTTTGTAGCTGTAAAACGGAACTGCAATGAGGGGCTAGCTGTTTTAGAAAATTTGATTCACAGTAATACTGAAAAAGTAAGTCTGTTAACAGTGCTAGAAAAGGAAAAGTTTAAGCTCAGTAAAATGTTGAAACAAGTTTCATCTTCAAAGGTAAATACAACTTTCTATTATATTATAATTATAATATAGTTACTTATTATTACTTAAATCAGGCTTGAGAATTAAACGGTCGATTTTCAGAGGGTGCGTGGAACGCCTCAGGCCCGTACCATTTGAACCGCGCGTGGCGTTGGGGCGACATTGTATCAGTAGGTTTCCACCACGGTCTAATAGACAGGTGTTCCGGCTCCTTTTCAGAATGTGTGACTTTTTCGTCCTAGTTCTTCTGGCGGCCACTAGATTGGCGCTCAAGTAGAAAAGGCTGACTTTTTGCGAATAATACTACTAAAAGCTTACTACTACAATCACATAAACGCATGCGTACATGGATTTCTCATCACGATGCCTCTCGCGACGACCAGAAGAATCAAACAGAAATCGGCACACAAAATCGCTGGGGTAAAGGTGCTGACAAGGGAAGATCCCGAACCCAAAAATTCAAAAAATTCCGAAACCTTGTGAATATGTTGGGGATTTCCTCTTGATTACAACGCAATTTTTGTTTGCTGCCCAAATTCATTCGAAGGGGGTGAAATTAACCCCTGAAAAATCGTCTATTTTCCGATTTTGTGTTATAACTCGGGAACTGTAAGAGCTAGAAAAAAAGTTTCAAGATAAAAGTTACTTCTTTTAATTAGATCTATCATTTGGCAAAAAAAAATATTTTACAGTTCACGAATTATAACACAAAATCGGAAAATAACCGGATTTTCAGGGGTCAATTACACTCCCTTAGAGTGGATTTGGGCAGCAAACAAAAATTGCGTTATAATCAGGAGGAAATTCCCTACATATTCATAAAGTTTCAGAATTTTTTGAATTTCCGGGTTCGGGATGTTCCCTTGTGGAGTCGGAACACCTGTCTACTACACCATGTGGTTTCTACATCGTCCCAGAGAGCACGATTTTCGATGCGTGTTTGTTTTGTCAACGCGTGGTTCACGTGGTACGGGCCTGAGACGCTTCAATCACCTAAGCCGCCGCGGAGGCCAAGACTTATTTCCTAAGCCTGACTTAAATGTTACAAAATTTGATACTATCTCTTTTTAATTACAGGAAACCATGTTACAAATAGATCTTGAGCATAAGGCTGATATAGCTATGCTTGAAAGTATCGTTCGCAGTCAAATGCAACAAAAACATTTGCTTGAATATGATATAGAAAACCTTAAACCTGGACTGAGAAAGTTAGCTCCGATTTGTTTGAAGAAAAGTATGTCATAGAAGCAATTTATTTTTACGTTCAACAACCAAGTATTTATTTAATATATAACTTCGCTGATTTTTATTGTTTGTGAAAATAAAAGGAATATGATGTTCTCTAACTTTGTACATTTTTTCGAAGCTGATGTTGTTGCCTAAACTGGCGTTACCCGTGGAGTCGCTGAAACGCTCTGCTCGATATGTTAATGCACGGAGGTTTCGAAATGAAATACTATTACTAGGTTTAACTTTGTGTTTATTTCTGAGACTGATTCGAACCGTGGGCAAGAGAAAGTGGGCTCTGCTCTGAGGATCGTGAAAGCTACCCTTGAAGGAAATTTATAATTTCCTCGACAAATTCTGTTCGGAGTGATCTAACACTCCTAACAAATGATAAATGCAAGGACCATCTTAAGAGATTCGTGACTGAAACCAAAACTCGCGATTCGTCTCGGAGTCTGCTAATTGGTTTCCACTTTACTCTTCCTGTTTTCGAGCTCTGCCCGAAACCTTTCGCACGTATACCTCCTAATAATATGTAGTTGGTCGAAACAGTCGATTCCTAGAGAATTAATTTTTCTGAACCTTAACACACTTTTTATATACACAGATATTATAGAGTCTGAAGATAGCGACTCGACCAACTCTCCGGCCCGACCGTGTCTCCCGGATTTACCCTATCTCTTATTTTATTTAAAATCACCCGCGCAGTCGCGAATAGAGTGCTTCAGCGCTCCACGTGCATGAACCACCTAGTGATCCTCTAGGGAGTGATCGGTATAACCGCAGCCATCTTGGAGCAAAACCGGAAATAAACATATCTATCTCTTTCTATCAGTATTTCTCTCTCTCTCTTTCTATCAGTATTTCTGTCTCTTTCTATCATTATTTCTGCCGCTTCCTTTTTTACAGTTTCTTTCTCTATCTACATCCACTTTTGCTCTAAAATCGTGGCAACCAATCAGCGAAGATACACGTTGTTCCGATCACTCCCTAGAGGATCACTAGGAACCACCTTACAATGTAAAAGTGTGATTTCATGCTGACGCTCGTTTTGAGCGTCAAAACCAGTCACGTGACCAACGCTCGACCAACGAACGAGCGAGTCAGAGCAAGTCAGAGAGAACGAGCGTCTAGCGGAAAAGCTAAACTCAGTTTGTTTGAGCGTCTAGCGGAAAAGCCAAACTCAGTTTGTTTGAGCTCTGACACGTTCGTTCGTTGGTTGAGCGTCGGTCACGTGAATGATTTTGACGCTCAAAACAGGGATCGGCGGGCTTAAGCTACCGTTGATGGAAGGGGAAACACCTATAGGAGCGGTGGTAATGAAGCGTGAACTGAGGCCAGCGCCAAGCCAGCCAAGTGGCGCTAACGCGAAGCTAACCACGGCCAATCAGTGTCGTCGGGAAATAGATTGTCGACGCTGATTGGCCGTGGTTAGCTTCGCGTTGGCGCCACTTGGCTGGCATGGGCTGGAGTCACTTCACGCACACATTACCACCACTCCTGTAGGTGTTTCCCCCTCCATCAGCGTAGCTTAAGCCCGCCGATCCCTGGCTCAAAACGAGCGTCGAGCGTCAGCATGAAATCGCACCTTTAATTGGTTAATTTCCCATGAAAGCGCACAACACAGACAATTTAAAGGGACAAGGTCAAAAGACTTTAAAGATCTCGCACCCACCCGAAGTGTCGCCTTTTTTATATTTAGTATATATATGGCGGTTGGAGAACTTTCCTCCTTTATTAACACTTTAAGGGAGGAATCGTTTCCTCCATCCTCGTCGAAAATCAACCAATAGGGTTGAAACCCCTGAAGATTCATACTTGAAACTGCGACGTAGGGATGCCAAATGCTTACCCCCACTATGGCCTACCGTCGTCTCCCACTTTCTTCCCATCGCACTGCACACAAGTATATCCCTACTCCTGTCCGTGTGAGCTGCTGTTAGGCTGCCGAGCACACGGACAGGAGTAGGGATATGCTTGTGCAGTGCGATGGGAAGAAAGTGGGGGACGACGGTAGGCCATAGTGGGAGACGACGGTAGGCCATAGTGGGGGTAAGCATTTGTCCCACGATTCTGGCATCACAATTATACTGTGGTATCAGCGAAAGCTAAATACATACAAACATTTTATATTCTGGCATCACTGCTGCGACGGATACAGGAAGAAGGTCAACATTATTTTTTACCATTTCCAATTTCTTGAAGAGGCTTCTACATATGCGTACCGCAGCGCAACAGTTTACAACTGGTTATATGAGTTTTATTTAATCATGTCAACAAATGAGAGTACTAAGTTAAAGACCTTCTTGTCAGTGAAACAGAAGATAGATATCTTTAAAAAACTAGAGAGCGGAGCAAGCGTGAAAACTTTATCCAGCAAGTACAAAGTTTCTTCTACCACCATTCGCCGCATTCGCAGAGAAGGAAGGGTTTTGGAAAATTTTGGCAACCAAGGGACCCATATGTTAAAGCGCAGGAACCGAAGGAAACCGACGTACGCAGATATTGATAATCGCTTGTACGAGTGGTTTTTGGAACGGGGAGCGTTGGGAGATCGACTTACCGATGTCTTATTACAAAAGAAGGCCAGGGAAATTTGTATTGACTTTGGAGCACCATCATCGTTTACGGCAAGTAGGGGCTGGCTGACGAAATTTAAGGAACGTCATAATATTCGCTTAATTCGTACTTACGGAGAAACAGGAAGCACAGCCAGGGAAGGTGCAGAGAAGTTCTTGTCACGATTGGAAGTGGCTGAAAATATTTACGATGATTATGTATCTGAAGAAGATGAAGAAGCGCAGGCAGGAGATACTGAAGTAGACGAGTACCCTGAAGAAAATATGGAAATACAAGAAGGAACAGAAGAAAAAAGGGACAAAGAAGGAATAGAAGGAAGAGAGGAGGAAGAAATAGAAGAAAAAAGAGAGGAAGAAGAAATAGGAGAAAAAAGAGGGGAGGAAAAAATAGGAGAAAAAAGAGAGGTAGAAGAAATAAAGGAAGAAAAGGAGGAAGAAGAAATAGAAGAAGCAGGCGAAGAAGAACCACAAGAACCGAGACTAAGTATGGTAGACAAAAAAAAGAGAGATTTAAACACCTTCGAAGAAATTATAAAAACCTATGCAGATAATGATAGATCACTGATATTAATGGGGCAACTGTTGAAACAAATACTGGAGGAGAAAAAAACACCAGAGGGATAAAGAGAAGTGGTCCTTTTAACAATCAGAAAAAAGTAAGGTACACACTTAAAAAATGTGCAGTAGTCCTTTGTACCTGTGGCAATGAAAATTAATGCCAACTATCTACAGCAAGTCCCACTATTCCATGACTACCAAGTAACATGCAAGTGTTCTTCCAAAGAAAACAGCCTTGCAAAGATCAGAAAGGGTATGGTATGCATTTAAGGGGTCATTCTGGTAATCACGCCGCAAAAATCGGCAACATTCAGGCTTTCTTTCTCAGTGAATACAATGAATAACAATGTCAAACTTTTTGTTCATTTATTAATCTACTTATAACGTATACGGAACAATTGTTTAAATACACATTTAATTGTGTTTTTTCAATGTTATCTGGAGTTCAAAATCGCGCCTTTGAAAAGACGGTGGGAGTGATTTCAGCTCACAGACTCATCTGAAACAAAAAAACCAAACTGATTCTTAATCATTACGAGTACCGCTATCGCAGGTGCCAGAATTAGCCATGTAAGTCAAAATTTAACAAAATTGGGTGTATTCAAACTTCAAGTAAGAATGGAAATTTTCGAAACTTGAAGTTTGAATACGCGCAATTTTGTAAAATTTTGACTTACATGGCTAATTCTGGCACCTGCGATAGCGGTACTCGTAATGATTAAGAATCAGTTTGGTTTTTTTGTTTGAGATGAGTCTGTGAGCTGAAATCACTCCCACCGTCTTTTCAAAGGCGTGATTTTTAACTCCAGATAACATTGAAAAAACACAATTAAAAGTGTATGTAAAAAATTGTTCCGTATACATTACAAGTAGCTGAATAAATGAAAAAAAAAGTTTGACATTGTTATTCATTGTATTCACTGAGAAAAAAAGCCTGAATGTTGCCGAATTTTGCGGCGTGATTACCAGAATGACCCCTTAAAAAATGTGCAGCAGTTTCCTGTAGAGCTGTTACTTTTTGACCGGTTGGGGACCCGGCTACCCGGAATGACTTCAAGCCATTGAATGTGGTATTATCTATTACACCGAATTTTTGGCTAACATCAAATAATACCACAGACAATAAAACATTCAATTGCTTGAAGTTGTTTCGGATAGCCGAGTACCCGACGGGTTAAAAAGTAACAGCTCTAGTTTCCTGTACCTCTAGCAGTGAAACTTAATGCCAAATTTTTTTACAGAAAACCACAGCCCCGTCAGCAGTTCGAAAAAAGATAAGTTATACATTTTAAAGATGTATGATGGTCTGCATTACATTTGACGATAAGGACTAATTAATGTTAATCTTTCTTACAGAAGAAGAGCCTGCCCACCTGTGCCATGATAGATACAAGCCTTCCTCCCAAAAGACAGCCTTGTCAGCAATCCAACAGAAGATAAGTTACAGTTTTTAAAGCTGTATGATAGTTCATTTTACTTTTGACAGTAAGGGCTAATTAATACAAATGTTTTTTACAGCCAAGAGTAAACGATTTAAGGTCATGTTTGGTAAAGTATCTGGATTCGTATTCCTGGTTTCGAACTGAGCCCACTGATACTGACTTGATTTGCTTAGGCGATCAATCGTTTGTTAGTTGCTGTTTATTATTATCCGGATTGTTAACGCGATTGTTATATCTTATTGTTGCTGTTATTGTTTTGGAACATTGTTATATAAACGTTAAGCTTTTTACTTTCAGTTTGTGCTGTGCTAATTATTTACCGCCATCCGGGCCAGCAGTTTGCAGCGGAGCAACGCTGATTGCCTGAATTGGGATTCTGCTTTGGGATTTGCTAGATTATCATCAGAGGGATGGCAGGCTTTTACGATGAGGAGATTGGAATTTAGGTGGAGGAGGTTCTAAGTCAGAATTCCGAGGAGAATGTAGAGGATAGCTTTGAGGAAGCGCTTACACAGCGCAGGGAAGGAGTAACAGAGGCGGAGGGGGCATGAAGGGGTAACGGAAATACGGGAGGAGTGTGAGGAGCAGGTGGTGGAGGAGGAAGGGGAGGTTGAATTGGGTTTTGGCCTGGTGCCGTTGGCTTATCTTCGAGAGGTGCTTGGTAGGGAGTATCTGGATTCCCATTCTTGAACGCTTTGGATTTGTTGTGTGCGGTCAATCTTTGCTATTTATTATCGTTCATCGATCCTTGTTTCCCTGTGTGCTCTTATTGTTGTTGCTATTATTGTTTTGTTTGAACCTTGGATTTTCATTACCGCGCATTCGAGCACTGTGCTGTGCCGACTTTCATCCGGTTCTGCAGGTTGCAGCTAAGCAACGTGGTTGCCTGCACTCAGGGTGGACGATTTTCTATTTTCATTAGAAGGATGGAAATGTTGTTTGAGCAGAAGGAAGTGTATAAGGTGGAAGATTTTTTGAGTCTAGGGTTTGAGGAGGGTGTTGTTAGCTCGAAGGAGGTGGCAACTCAGTGAGGGTTGTGCGGAATCAGAGGAAGCAGCAGGGTTCGAATATAGAGTGCAGTAAGACATCGCAGTCATTCTTGTAATCAGTCCCTCTCACTCGCCGTGACAACTGCAAAAGAAGAAATAGGGACAGCGATGATCACTTTTCAAGACAGCACTGTATGATGGCAATCAATCTCTTTCGCTCATTTGCAGCCTGTCTCATTCGTCGCGGCAACAATAGAAAAAGTTGAGAGGATAGCGATCACCTTATTTCTTTGGTAGGAGACCCAAATCCTTATCTCCAAGATATATTTGTCAAGCGGTTCGTTTCGACACCTCAAACGTGTACACTTGAACTCCTTCAGGATTCTACGAGTCCAATGCATCTCCGTGCCGTACTATACATACAAGCAAACTCATTGGCTCAGTTGGTCTTTAATGTAAACACTTAAAAAGTCTGAGATAATACTTTTGATGCATTCTAAAAAATTTCCTCATTAAACCACATTGTACTCTTGCCCGCAGGGTAGAAATTCCATGGCGTTAAAAGACTCCGAAGCCACGTAACCGTTACCGTCAGTGTGATATCTGCGTTACAGATTGCAGTCCATTGTTTTTGTAAAATAAGATTGATATCGTTTTATTAATTTCATTTTATAGAGTTTTAATTGTTTTTCTTCTTTCTTATCAGCGAACATTTTAAATTGCAATAACTGATAGCAGTATTATTTATAAACGTTGATCGAATGTGTTCGATTAAGTTGAATTAAACTTTCATCACATAGGGATTAATTCGTTTTGAAATTTAAATCCTTGGTGTAGAAGGTACTTAACAAGTATACGCAATTACCCAAAAGTAACAAAAGCACTTTCATAATTCAATTAACCCTTCTTGGTCACACCTTCTTATAATCACAAGTTGGTCACACGGGGTTCACTGTACCCCAGCGTCATTTTTTGAGTTACCGTTTTCGTATTTTTGAATCCTTTAACTTTTCAGTGATAATTCGTAATACTTATACAATCATGGTCTAATAGTCTTTTTCTAGAAATGTAAATTTTGATATGATAAAATTTGTAGTTGAAAATGAGCGATTTTCCACGGTTCTGTGATTAAAACTGATTTTTTAATTTTTTTTTTATATTTTTTTCTTGCGATAAATCCCCTTTGGTAGTCGTAAAAACGCGACATTTTAACTTGAAAATTATTCTTGGGGTACAATACACCCCGTGTGACCACTAAGGGTTAAATATTAACTGATGCCACTCATTGTAATCATTGCATCTATAATAAATTGAATATACCCATTGCCAGTGACTCTATAAATATTTATTTACCTTAATTTTTCTGTAACTTAAAAAAATTTACTTCAGTAAATTGTTTAATGAAAATAATGAAACTTATTAACTAAAGTTGTCTTGAATAGCAATACTAAGTTTCATTATTTTTGCACGCGCAAATGTAGACGATAAACAATATCTACAATGAAGATATACTATTAAAAATTGTAATTAGCAAATGTATACAATTTTATTGTTTTTCGCCGTAATTCCAAAATATTAGTACAGTAATTTTAGCTAGAAACAGTAATAGAAATCGAAATAATGAAAATACCAAATTAAATTGGTCAAAACGCAATTAAATCGACCATAACTATAATTACTTCTTTTTTTTTATATATTCATTAGTTTATAATAGTAATTTTGTTCAAATCGAACGCGCGGAACGTTTAAATGCCTCCTGGCTGACTCGGTAGCTGTGTTTACAAAATCTCTGAAAATTAATCTTTCCAATGTCATATCAAATATAAAAGTTATCAGTAGAAGAAAGTATAAGACCAGATAAAGAAATGGATAAACGGTAGTTCACGTTAAGCTGCAGTGCAAGTTACAGTGTAAGTAGGAAACGAATCAGAAATGTGGCTTGACAAATTGATCGTTCTAGCGCTATTTTTACAAGCCAATGGATCCATTCAAAAGATAGAGGGTAAGTTGAAATAATCCAAATAATTAATTTTAAATAGCAAAAATAAATTTTGAGCGATACGAGAAGGTTTCTGGGGTTTGTAGATCTATGTGTGGAATCGTCAATACTTATGTGGTGTTAATTTTTTCTTGGACCCCAAGGGGTGATTAGAAATGACGTCAAAGTAACTGTTATGTGCAATCTGAGAAAGATCAATTTATAACTGTTAAATAAAAGGAAATTTATTGTTAGATAACTTCTTCTAGAAAATAAATAGTGACTTCCTTTTTAAGTGCATTGTACATTATTAAAAATCAAACTGCCAGAACTATTCAATTCTACTGACTAATTAAATAATTGGCATATATATGAAATAAGATGGTTAGATAAGTCAAATCTTAGTGCGCATTAATTATACAGGGTATACTTTATCAGCTTGGTTTACTTCAATATTATTACCTGTAAAGAAAAATAGATTAAAGTTGCATGATGTCAAGGGTGGCATAAGATGAATCTAACGATATTTTTCTAGATGGAGACAATACGGGGAGTTGAAGGTGACCTTTGATTTTTTAAACGGGAAATTTTTTTTATAGCATCATTGTAGTACTTTTTTTTAAATACAACTATCTCGGGTCTTAATGGTCAAGCTCGTAGAAGCTCCGATTACAAGGAAGGAGTGTATCATCGCTAAATGCGGCAAAAAATCGCTCGATACATAACACAACGTAACATAATCGTTATTTTGTCAACTTCGAAAATGTTATGATGTAAACAGAGGCGGATTAAGGTCGGTTGAGGCCCCGGGCGCAAAAGAAAATATTGGGCCCCTTACAAAAAAAGGGAAAGACAGGAAAAATATAATCACGTTAACCATATTTTTAAACACATAAACAAATTATGTACTCATAATGTTTTAATTTCAATAAAATTTGAATAAAGTATATGTATAATATAATTAATAATACAATTATAATCACAAAGTTTTGAACTAATAGTTGAACATACGAAAAAGTATGGTTATAATTAATGATACTATACGTATAATAAACTAATAATTAGACATTTAAACAACAAAAATTATAGAACTTTACTTAAAATTAAAATTACTAAAGTGAAGAATTTAAATAAGTTTTTTTCTTGCTTTTTGTTTTGCAAACTTATTAACTATCTCGTCAAGATCAATAATTTTAAGTAACTCGCCCTCTATATATAAAATAGCCATATTATTTAATCTTTCCTCCGACATTGAGTTTCTTAGATAATTTTTTATTCTTTTTAGACAAGAAAAAGAGCGTTCCCCCGATGCGTTTGAAATTGGCATTGTTAACAAAATTTTCAAAATAATTTCCACATTTGGAAAAGTTCCTTTCATATCTAATGCTTCCTTATATATATTATTAATTGATTGCTTGTCTTCTTCGCCTAAAAAGAATAAAAATTGTTCCAACTCATCTTTAAAATTACTTGAATCAATTGTCATCTGTATACATTTCTATTAAACTATTAATGTATTTTTTCTTTTCTTCCTCACACAATGTAAAAACGAAAAAAACTCTAAAATTACTTCAAAATTGAGCAGCGTTGCACAGTCTTATACTTTTCTCGCTTACAATATGAAATCAAATTTGGTGTCATTAAGAAAAAGTGGAAAGTTGGTTTTTGTGGGGCCCGTCAGAAGTCGGGGCCCCGGGCGCGCGCCCGGTGCGCCCGCCGTTAAATCCGCCTCTGGATGTAAATAGTCGTTACATTGACCTTTTTAAGATGGTTTTAGTGATGGTTTCTTCATCTCATAATTTTGTTCTTCCTACAAACAACTAGCAGAGCTTGACCAGTAAGACCTAAGATGATTGTATTAAAAGAAAATGTACTACAATCCTGCTATAAAAAAAAACATATGTTCCCATTTAATAAATCAAAGGTCAGCTTCAAGTCCCCGAATTGTCTCCATCTGCAAAAATCTCGTTCGATCCATCTTATGTCCCCCTCGAAGCCATGCATCCTTTACATTCACGCATTTTTCTCTTTAGATAATACTATTGACGATATTAAGATGATAATATCAGGTGATCCACTCCGGATAACAGCCCAAAAGTCGAAGTTAAATTTTTGTCTAAACAGAGATATAAAGATCAATAATCTTATGCGTTAACAGATATCAGTGTATCATCATTTACAAATGAACTTGAACTTTGGGCAACGCTGGATTATGAAACGGAATTGTTTAAGAACATGACAAGGCTCCTGAAAATTCCTACAGAACACCAGAACTCTGACTGGAGAACTTTTGAGGCAGAAATAGATACTGCAATTTGTACAATATGCCAAGGAACTGTGAAAACAGTCATGACAATGAGACGCAGAGGAATGTCTGTAGAAGATATAGGAAAGACAATAACCAAGTTATGTGTGCGAATGAACATTCAAAAAGAAAGAGTCTGTAAAGGAGTTATTGAGTTGAATTTGGTAATATAGATGTAATTCAAATCTATTAAGATACTTTGCACCGCATGTCTATAAACTGCTCTAACCCTGAATAAATTTCTAGCCCATCATTGCGTATATAGTAGATTCTAAACCGAAATTGACTGCTAGCACAGTTTGTGGCGTTGTTCTAGAATCAAAAGCCTGCCCATTGACGGATTCCGAATACGATTGGAGTATTGACATCGACAACCACACTGATGTGTTAATCACTGAAAATGGTACAAACGAACAAGTAAACATTTTGCAACTAACAGATTTTCACTATGATCCTTTGTATGAGCCGAATGGTAATCCAAATTGTGGAGAACCTCTTTGTTGCCGAAGAAATCAAAATAAAACTGATGCAAATTCATTGGCTGGATTTTGGGGAGACTATGAGTCTTGCGATACTCCTTGGCACAGCATTACTGATGTTTTAACCCATGTCAAGGATACACATCAGGTACTAATAGTTTAAAGGATTTTGAGAAAGATGAATCCAGGAACCTTAAATTATAATTAATTATATAAGATCGCTAGAAAAAAGCATCTGAAACAATTTTCTCTTAACGCTTGTCTCGTAGCTATTTCTCTATTCTGTTGGCATGTCCGTAGACTTTCATTTAAGAGTTCTCTTGTAAATAGGGCAATAATTTTTTTCATTTGATACGAGAATTATATGAATCATAAAACTAATGCACTTCCAAACAACTTTGCATGAAATTTAAGAGGTCATTCTGGTAACGCCGCAAAATTCGGCAATATTCAGGCTTTTTTTCTCACAAAGGAAGATCCCAAACCCGAAAATTCAAAAAAATTCTGAAACTTTGTGAGTATGTAGGGGATTTCATCCTGGTTACAACGCAATTTTTGTTTGCTGCCCAAATTCATTCTAAGGGGGTGAAATTAGCCCCCGAAAAATCGTCTATTTTCCGATTTTGTGTTATAACTCGGGAACTGTAAGAGCTAGAAAAAAAGTTTCAAGACAAAAGTTACTTCTTTTAATTAGGTCTATCATTTGGCAAACAAAAATTATTTTACAGTTCACGAATTATAACACAAAATCGGAAAATAACCGGATTTTCAGAGGTCAATTACACTCTGTTAGAGTGAATTTGGGCAGCAAACAAAAATTGCGTTATAATCAGGAGGAAATTCCCTACATATTCATAAAGTTTCAGAATTTTTTGAATTTCCGGGTTCGGGGTGTTCCCTTGTCAGTGAATACATTGAATAACAATGTTAAACTTTTTTTCATTTATTAAGCTACTTGTAATGTATAAGGTGAATGTCCTAATTTCTGCTCATGTCCCCATTTCTGCTCATTTCGTATTTTTCTTATTATTATATGCGTTACGTTTGTACTATAGCTGCAACAAAATAATTCTAAATTATTTAAACATTTACGCGAGTGTTGCGTGAGCTTGGGGCAATACATACATCGCTATTTTTCATGAGCAGAAATATGGACTTTTAGAGCATTATCTATTTAATTACAAATTACTAATAGTTCAACATCTTGAAATATCTTTCTTAAATAGTTTTTGAATTGGTTGATTTATTATTAAAGAATTAATCAATTACTCTGCAAATTTTTATCACAAACAATTTTTTTACACCCTCTTTATGACGAGTTACCTCTTAAATGAGCAGATATTGGGACATTCACCTTACGGATCAATTGTTTAAATACACTTTTAATTGTGTTTTTTCAATGTTATTTCTGCTCACAGACTCACCTGAAACAAAAAAAAAACTGATTCTTAATCACTATGAATTCAAATTTCAAGTAAGAATGCGCGCAATTTTGTTATATTTTGACTTACGTGGCTAATTCTGGCACCTGCGATAGCGGTACTCATAATGATTAAGAATCAGCTTGGTTTTTTTGTTTCAGATGAGTCTGTGAGCTGAAATCACTCCTACAGTCTTTTCAAAGGCACGATTTTTAACTCCAGATAACATTGAAAAAACACAATTAAAAGTGTATTTAAAAAATTGTTCCGTATACATTACAAGTAGCTTAATAAATTAAGAAAAAAGGTTGACATTGTTATTCATTGCATTCACTGAGAAAAAAAGCCTGAATGTTGCCGAATTTTGCGACGTGATTACCAGAATGGCCCCCTAAATACAACTAAAGAACTAATTTCTGTTTAATATCAGTCTTGAAAAAATTAAATCTGCATCAAATTCCCTTTAATTTCTAGAATATAGATTACATATATTTTACTGGCGATGTAATCGACCACGGAGTATGGGAGACTTCAAACGAAGGAAACAAAGAGAGTCTGGAAAAAGTTTATAATAAAATGCATGAAATGTTTAAAAATATTACAGTGTATCCGATTCTGGGAAATCATGAACCTCACCCTTTGAATCAGTGAGTGCACCAAAAACTTTACGAACAAATGTGCTATAACATGTACAGTGAAAATATACTTTAATAGCATTAGTTTATTTTTTCATATTTTTTTTAATATATGCGAATTATAATTAATATTAATAATGATTTTCTAAATTATGTACAGATTTGCGCCAAACAGTATAACAGAAGACAATTTAACTACAAATGGGCTCTATAAATTGATAGCAGATCTATGGATTAACTTTGGTTGGTTACCAGAATCCACTCGGTCTACCATACATCAAGGAGGATATTATACAGTTACTCCAAAAAACGGATTCAGAATTATAGCTCTAAATAGTAATGTTTGCTACACTTATAATTGGTATGTAAAAATTAATGAAATTTGATATAACTTACAAAACATTTTTACGTTACACGAACAGGGGCGTCCAGAGATTTTTTTCGGGGGGGGATTTAGGATGATGGTAAAGAAAAATATACCCCTCTTGCTTTTTTAACCCATTTTATAGCGCTAATTTAATCAGAAATTTAAAACCGAAATTTAAAAATAGTCCCTTTTTCAGTACAAACATAATAAAGATCAGTTTTGAAAAATAAGCGATTTTTTTCTCAAAAGCCAGGGGGGGGGGCAACTGCCCCTCCTTCCGGACGCCCATGTACACGAAGGAATATGATACAAATTTGTTTCCCATTTAAGATGGGTTACCATAGTTTTATTTTATGAAACAATTACTGCACTTGTTGATTCTCAATTATTTTTTGCATTTAGGTGGCTCTTGTACGATCCAACAGACCCGGATGGTCAGCTACAATGGCTTGCAAACACTCTTTCTAATGCAGAAAAGAATAATGAATTTGTACATATATTGTCTCATATTCCCGCTAATAGCAATGCCTGTTTAAATACGTGGAAACGAGAATACCTAAGAATAATTAATAGGTACAGTCATTTGATCAAAGCCGAGTTCAACGGGCATACTCATAACGACGAAATAGCAATATTTTATAATGCGGATGGTGTAGCAAAAAATATTGCCTGGAATGGTGGTAGTATAACTACCTTCTCAAGGCTAAATCCAAATTATAAAGTTTATGCGGTGAATGGCAGCAATTATGTGAGTCGGTTTCATTAATTTATGACGTAATAAAGAAATAGAATAGATGAAAAAGGAGTAAGAGCATAATGAAAAGTTTCTTGTAATTTAGAATGCAAACAGTAGTAAAGAAAATTCTTACTAATTTAACTGAATCTTATTATATATTTAACTTGAAGGTGAAATATATTTTTGACAAATTTTCTCATAGGCAGTGACTGATTACCAAAATTGGATGTATAATCTTGGTTCTGCCAACAAGAATAGCCACACAAGACCACATTGGTATAAATCATATTCCTTTAAAGCAGAATATGGTCTCTCCGATCTCTCTGCTCAATCTCTAAACGATTGGCTTATTGCAGCAGCGCATAATGACACGCTATTAAACAGATATTACAGGTATGACAGACTTATATTAAGGCTTGGATTATTGAATATTATTACTCGTTATGTAACCATTCATTTTTTATCGTAGGAATTTTTTCAAACGCGCGGATCCGTCACTGAAAGGAAATTGTGACTTAAACTGTCAGAAACAATATCTATGTCGCACGATTGCACACATAGGAGATGCAAGCGAACTCTGTAATAACATTTTAAGAAATTAACACCAGGATGTAGAAACACTTGTAACATCGATTCCGGTTCTTGGAACAATTATAAAGAATGAAAATAAATTGTCTCATAATTGTTATGGATGAAAACAGTTCTCGTATGTGTAGACTACCACTTATTGTTTCCCTGATAACCATCTGTCTCCAGTCTGACATCAGATTGGTAGCAGGGTCTGACTCTGGCATGAGAGCACAGAATCTGCTGCAGATCTGCTGCCGATCTGACATCAGGCTCTGCACCTCAGAACGCAGCCATCTGCGGACACAGACGACTACGGTTCTGATGTCAGATTCTGCTGCCCAGATCTGGCTATCAGGGTAGATAAAATCGATACATAGGAGAACCTTCCTCATCCATAAGAGTTATGGAATTATTTCGATTCTTTGTAAAAGTTTCCCCAATCACCAAGAATCTTTATTTAACAGTATGAAACATTTATACCTACAAGAGTTTCATTCTCTGGTTAAAATCATTGTTCACAGAAATCTTAGTCCACATAATTCAATTAAAAAATAAAATTCTACTATATAAATTGAATTTATTTGTCATACGAAGTTTACCTAATTAATATTTACAAATTCAATTATAATAATAATAAACTTTACCTAGGGCTTCTCAAATCTACCCACCGTATTTTTCTCCTAACAAGAATTTCTTTCGATGGAATTTTATCGAATACATTCATCTAAAAGTAAGAGTAAGAGAACTGAATTATCATTAATTATTACATAAAATTTTATAACAAAGAGAGAAAAGTTTGGCTGTACTTCCGAAAGGGACCGGTGGCCGATCGAGATGAAACTTGGTGGGTATTACGAGGGGTGTGGAAAGACCCCAAATATAAAGTTTTAGCTTCGGCAATTAATGCGTTCAAAAGATACAGGGGTAATTGTGCATAAAAGGGTACACCTTACCGATTTTTTTTAATCACTTTACCACGGCCCCCCTCTTAACCCGTTGGCATGCAACATCGTGTGAGGCCTGTAGTACCTCGATCGGGCCAAAGATGGAACGCACAATTGAGACCCGTGGTACGCCGATCGGGCGATATGTAAACAACAAAGGTCAGACTCGTGGTTAGTAGATACCACGACTCAACTCTTCGCCCATGTCTTTTCATCTCAGTTATTCCTGGCCGCATACACATGTATTTACACATCATAAGACCTTCACGTACACTGAGTATAAACACTTTCTGAGTTTGCAAGTCCTGAAGGTCCCCTTGTAAGACGTGTGCGATTGACAACTTCGGACGCTGAGCCGTATCGTGAAATGGCTCGACGCGTGATTTACCTCTGGTGTTGATTTTGCGCCGGCCGTCGGAATTTAAATGGTATGGCAAGAGGTTACATAATTTCTGTTGACTTGTACCGACACAACGCATTCCACTTTCCAACTTGTTCCGGGTATTAGTATTGGTTGGGGATAGATTAGTGCGGGGGCGTGTAAAGCATGGTAGCGAACCGATGTGAGTTTGGCGATGCTAAAAATCAGACTGAGGTTACAAAATTTCAAAAAAAAAATTCAAAAAAAAAATTAACAACTTTTTATTAATATTTTGGAAACTAATAAATACCCGAAGCTACAATTTTAGATTTGGGGTCCACACCCCCTCCCCACTCGTCTCCCCAAACCTCATCTCGATCGGCCACCGGTCCCTTTCGGAATAATATCGAAAAGTTTTCTTACCTGTTTTCTTACATAAATTAACAGCTTTTCAACATGTTCTGGGTTGTTGCATTCTGAACGAAAGAATATCCTCCAGAGTGCACCAGCTAATACTTTGTCCTCTGACAGAATCCCTTCGTCGTAATCAATTAAAGCGGCGTTAAATTGAGACGATATCTCAAGCAATTGTTGCCTTTTTATCTTTGGGTGAATTGGCTGATACAGAGAATTAAAACTACATCGCATGATAGAAATTGAAATGTAATGAGAATTAAATCTAAATTAAGCTTAATAAAATAGGAATGAAACGAATGATACAAAAATGAAAAAGGGATCACAGTGAGTTTACTTGCATAGAATATATCTAATACGGAAATTATTGATACTTACGCCGAGCTTATTTATTCTATTATCAACATCGTTCCACATAGCCTCGACCAGATTATTTCTGACTGTTTTACCATCTTTTCCTTCAGCCATGTAGCGTGCCATTAACATCCAGACGTGTAACTCTGTGACGAGAAACCAAGAGAAAAATGTGTCTGGCATACTGAAATCTGAGAAACGAAATAGTGCTTTAAAAGAAGGCCGAATGATATAATGCAAATCAGCTTACATAAGATAATTCAAATTACGTTAATGCTACCTAAGATCGGTATCAGATATAGTCAGTGAAATTAGACGGAAATCTGCCCAAACTACGGAATAAATCCCAGCAAGCTAAATTTTGGTATGGGCCTTTATTTGGTTGTTTTAAACAATATGTTAAAAGTCCCCATCGACAGTTACAATACGCATTAAGAAGTGAGAAATCTTTCAGTTCCGCATTTCTCATCAGGTCTTTGCGGAAACGACGCCAATCGATTCCTTATGTTTCGCCGATGAAACAAACACCAAGAATGACGTAATTCGGAGCATAATGAAGGAACTTAAATGAAAAATTGATTTATATAATTTCGCACTGAGTTCGTTAAAAATAGTCTGATTTACATGAAATTTGGTATAATTTTCATTGGAAAAACATAAGAAATCCATCGCTATTACTTCCATATCGATACGATAAAGAATAAAGAATGCAGTTTTTCTTAAACAGATATGAATCCTCGGTCGACCGCAGCGACGCGAGGTTGACGCCCCGCAGTCGAGGGTGAAATATTAATTTCAGCGCATTAAGAAATTCTTTATTCTTCATCGTATCGATATGGAAATGATACCTATGGATTCCTTATCTTGTTCCAATGAAAATTATACCAAATATCATGTAAATCGGAATATTTTTAACGAAGTTAAGTGGAGATTATGGAAATCAATTTTTCAAATGATTCTCTTTATTATGGTCCGAATTACGTCGTTATTGGTGTTATTTTCATCGGAGAAACATAAGGTATCGATTGGCATCGTTTTCGCAGAGATCTGATGAGAAATGCGGAACTGAAAGATTTCTCACTTTTTAATGAGAAGGTATACTAACCACAACGAGGGGTCTTGTTTTCGGCACGTGGTGCCGGGCACCACTTTCTTTGACTAGCGTCGCGAGAGGATCACCCAGTACGTCTATTTCGCTTTCTCCCGTTATATTCATTCTCTTTCCTTGTCCACCTATTCACGGGTCCCTTATTGCGAGACTTTGTACAGTGCCTGTACGAGCTATAGTGACTTAGGTGTGAAGTCACTCAGCGGGGTCTTAACCGACACCCTGCTGGGTACTGGCCGCTAAACGTGCCCCCCCTACTACCTTTTGCAGGACTATATTTAGAGAAGACCAGGACAAAACCGGGGCCCTAAAGATTAACAGAAAATAAAACAGAAATTGAAGATACGGTTTATCATTATTAAAAGACATCAATTAAGCTTTGCTACTGGCTATTAAAAGTTGTCTCATTGTCAGCACATATTAAATACAAATCCATTTAAGTAAGGTATATGTACTGTATTAGAACAGTAGTAATATAAATTATTTTATATTACTAACTTATTTAAAATTAAAATCACCGCATGTCTTGAAGTAATTTTGGAGGTTTTACCCTTTAGGGCCCCGGGTTTGTCCTGATCTTCCCTAAACACAGTCTTGCAAGATGTAGTAGGAAGGCACGTTTGGCGGCCCGTACCCAGCAGGGTATCGGTTAAGACCCCGCTGAGTGACTTCACACCTAAGTCACTATACAGTAATCGCCCGTTATGAGTCCGTTTTTTCCGCCCGTTGAGAGTCCGGCGACTATCCCCACCTTTTCTTGGAAGCCTGCGGACGAGAGTGAGAGAAGCGGACAACGAGCGAGAGGACACGAAAGCGTCGGCACGAAGTTGCCGTCGGGTACGAAAGAGAGAATGCATGATACAAGCTCGAGCTGAAAGACGGAGCGAGACAAAGTATCATGCTTTCTCTCTTTCGTACCAGACGACAACTTCGTGTCGATGCTTTCGTGTCCTCTCACTCGTGTCACTGGCTGCGCGAAACCATGTCCGCAAGCTACTATGAGTCCGCCGCCAGCCCCGTTCGACGGACTCATAACGGGCGATTACTGTAGCTCGTATAGGCACTATATGCTCAACGTCGGACCCCAACGCAGTCGAGTTTAAAGGCCCCCATACAGGAGCGAGCCGCTCGCGAACTGCAGGTTCGGCTCGCATGCTCGCTGGTGTGCGGGATCGACGAGCGATTAAAATGCAGGCTCGGCTCGCTTGCTCGCTGATGTTTGGGATCCACGAGCCTGCAGCTCGCGAGCGGCTCGCTCGTGTATGGGGGCCTTAAAAGCCCGATACTTTTCTAGGTATCATTTGGGAATCGATTCTATTCGATACCTAAAGTACTCATTACGGTTTCGATACCTATGCATGCTTGATTCCGGTTCGAATAGTATCGATACCAATTCCACTCAGCACTCATTTTAGCTCCTGCTTGTATCAAATGCCGATACCAAGTACTTACAATTTCGATACGTATCAAACCTTCCAAACGAGTATTTTGGGTATCAAACTACTTGAAACTCATGAGAAAGACTGGTATCACGCTCATCACTAGGGGATAGCACCAAGCTTCTGCTATGTAGGCCAAACTGGACCAGAATAGGTGTGCGTTAGGTCCGAAAAAATTCAGGTGTTCTATTGGTCAGAAGATTGACTCTTTCTCCATAGCTTCATCTCGTATTGGTTTACGCATAGCTTCATAACGCACAAAACTAATACGCTAAGAATAAATAACAGCCATACGGCTTCGTTCATGCAGAGCCAAGCAGCGTTCCCGTTACTCCACCATATACTTCGGGGACCACGCAACTCCAACTGACAAATCCACGATCGTCAGATGGTGGTGGCTGATTTCTCCTCGATCGCTACTCGCAAAAACAAACCCACCGGCCAACATATCTGATACCAATCTCAGGAATAGAAATTAGTAACATACCTTTGTAAAATGCTGAATAATCAACGTCATCAACTATGTCTTCGTAAGCGAAATAGCCTACTGACATTAGTTGCTGAAACGTAAATAAATTTATGTACTTCTAGATGATATTCTTGTATGGTTAAAAAAAATAGTACATAAGTATACTTACATACTTTTCTTTATGAATACCAATTTTACGTAATGCTCTGAGAAATAATCCCTCATTATTTCTTATTTTAGTTAGATTTTTAGGTAAAGCTTTCACGCGTGCATTTTCAGATAATTGATGAAGATCGGGTGTTGTTGAAAAATGTATGGCCCTATTGGTAGTACATTGGCGCTCTAGCACATATTTCAAAGTCGAAGACAATGGCACCTTTCATAGTAAATACGTCATAAATATTATCCATTACAAAGAGAAAGAAATTTGTTCAGTTGGATCGAATTGTTGGAATTTCGTCGGAATTATAATTATTTCTTTGAACTGATAAATGAATCTATGTTTCGAAAGATATCAGCATGTTATAAGACACGGAATATTGCGATATAAACGTATAACTGTATTAAATTATGTAATGAAATTGCGATACACGCGATTACGCATAAAAATTGTTACTGTGCAATCCGAAGATTAATAAATATTTAATAATGTGTGTACAATGTCACAAATTTTAATCGTATGCAAAAGATCGTCTGTATGTAAAAGTACTGCGTTAATTAGTGACGAATTGATATCATTTGTAATTTATGAAACAAAAAATCAAATTCGCGATGGTGTGTGACTGTTAGGTTATGTTGTGGATTTGTGCTCCGCATAAAGACGCACCTTTCGGAGTGTTAACATTCTTGCACAATGCATGCTTTCGCTGTATATATCTCAGATTTTTCAACTAATTGTTAAAACACTTCAACTTAGTTTAGTTTCTTGGATCAAAGAAACGACGGTGATTGCTTTCACATTTTCAAAAGAGACGACATGTTCCACAGTGATTCCAACGTGGGACGCGGTATAATTAAATATGACAATAACAGTCACCGTATCTTTACCAAAGACTAAATGCTACAAACAATTGTAACGAATATTTTAAGCTTGTGCAATAAGTACTAATATATGTTAAATCGTCATCGAAGAATTGAAAAGAACTAATGTAAGATAAATCCGTTTCTTATGTATTTTTTAAATATTCATAATTATTGTAACGAGAGTATATAACCATACTTTTGTCGAACTTAATACAGTTTTGCATACATTTTGGTAATATACAAATGGCGGATAATTATTTAACAATATATTAATCTGTAATATTCCCTTAACATTTTTCTTCATATTGAAAACATTTCCAATTACTTTCCTCTTATCGTAAGGCCCAAGGTTTTCGAAAAAAGTCCGAAAAACTGATAAAAAAACTTTTTTTTCAAATTTTGAAAGTTTAAATTCTTCTCGAACACTTTTTATTTATAAAGGCGAAAAATTCTAATTTTTATTTTCGAAGACTATTATTTAAACATTTAAGGGGGGAGCATATACCGAAATATGTGAAAAATATATAAAAAAATCTTATTTTCAGTGTTTGATATGTCACGAATGTTTCCTGTAAATTTGGGACCGAAATGCGCAAAAATATCGAAGATATAGAAGTGAGGTATTCAAATGCATTTTTCTCGATATCATGATGTCTATATCTTCGATATTTTTGCGAAATACGGTCCCAAATTTTCAGGAAACATTCATGACGTGTCAAACACTGAAAATATGTAAAAAAACATCGATTTTTTGGAACATCTTGGTATATGCCCCCCCCCCTTAAATGTTTAAAAAATAGTCCTCGAAAATAAAAATTACATTTTTTTCGCCTTCACAAATAACAAGTGTTCTTGAAGGATTGAAACTTACAAAATTTAAAAAAAAAAAAATTATTTTCAGTTTTTCGAACTTTTTTCGAAAACCATTTGTCACACGAGAAAAAGTTAGAGAACATAAATTATCCACCTTGTCTGGATTTACAAATTTTGTTTGTCATTTTTTTATGCAATCAATAACTTGCAGGATAATTATATAAAATCGATTTTGTGAGCTGAGAATAATTATTTAAATGTTCAAGGGCCCGGGGGCACCTTTTCCCCTTATCCGATCGGGCTCAAACTTTACACAGATTTTTTTTATTATTTGAAACTATTCTGGGGTGCCGCGAAGAAAATCTTGAACAAAATTTCACCAAAAGTAAATGAGAACCACCCTAATGAATATACAAACATTATCACGTTACACTCGTAACTAATGTGTAAAAACGGCGCGCTAAAAGTCGAATAATTATGTACATATGTATATATCTACAGGGGGCTAAAAAAGTAATGGTCACTGCTTTCAGGGTTAAATCTACACTTCTGGATCCTGGAACACCTTCTGTTTCCCTTGCAGTTAAGTTCATTTGTATGTTATCTTATAATAAAAATCGTTTTTTGCACCTTTACTAGCATTGTCAATTTTTTACAACTACCCTGATAGCCAGATCTGGCAGCAGATTGACAGCAGATTTCGCCCTCTCCTAGGCATAGCAACAGCGCCATCTGTAGGCAATTGCTTAGTAATTCTGGACCTCAGATGGCGCTGTTGCTGTGCCTAGAAGACGGCGAAATCTGCTGTCGATCTTGGTCGATCTGCTGTCCATCTGACATCAGGCACTGCACTTCAGGCTCTGCACATCAGAACGCAACCAAATGCGGACACAGACTGCTGCAGTTCTGACGTCAGATTCTGCACTCTCGTGCCAGACCCTGCTCCCAATCTGATGTCAGATTGGAAACAAATGGTTATCAGGGTATTAATTCAGAATAAATCTTATATCTTTTAGACAAATAGCTTAATACATTAAGTAAAACGACATATGGGTTCGAAAAAAAAAAAATGATTCGCTTAATCATGTAAAAACACCGGCACTTTGACATAAAATAAGATAATAAGGCTAAAATAGCTCCGACGACCTGTCACTTTCGCTATCTTTCGTGTATAGAGACATGGTCGCTCAGTGTGCCTATGGGAGAGGGGAAGGGGGAATTAGCTTCCAGACGCGACCGCGTCTGTTGATACTATTATATAAAATTGAAGTTGCATACTTTGAAATGCGGTTTCTCAGTAAATATGAACTGTACGCACAAGGGTGTTACATCACTTTGTTCGTCTTGACGAGAGGAAGGTTCTAACGTTTCTATTTTTTTTAAATACTGATTTTTAAATAGTAGTTCGGGACGCCACCGCTAGGCGGCGACTGGGCGAGCGTTTCTCGCTTGCGAAACAGCACCGCGGCGGGAATAAGTGGCCAAGGGCTCTCGAGTTTACAGATTGCAGATTACAGATTATGAATCAGTTACGCTAATATTTCGGGCGAAGCCGAGACAGGAGATACCAGTATACTATAAACATGATATACTCGCTATCACTTTCATCTGGCTCATGTGGCTCATTCGACAATAAAATTCCAGCCGGTTCTTCCGGTACAGATCTTTATCTATACATGCTGTTATAAAATAAATTTAGCATCTTCTCTGTAACTTCGTAATCGAAGAAGCTCTCATTTTTAATGTTTAAGTCTAATTTAATTCAAGTTAGTGCAGCTATCGTTTCTATTATGCTCCAATATTGTCTACTCAAAACATATTCAAAATTTCTTAATGGTTCAACTGATTCATGTTAATGAACCTCTTCTCTTTCTTGCCTTTCTTCTAGTTCCCTATTTTGCATCTTTATGTTATGTATTATAGTTTTTTTATGTTTTTGTAAATCACTTTTGCTCCCCACAAAAATTTTCGAGCAAACTATGCATTTTGCTTTGTATGGATCGTCACACTGTTGAAGCCAAGATTTAAATTCTGGATCCTCCAGCCAAGCTTGGCGGAATGCTTGCCTCCTCCTACATGTTTTCCTTGCAGGGGGGGAGAGCAAGCTGCTATCACTGCCTATTCATGAAATACTAATTATTTATTCATAAACTATTAAAAAAGAATTTCAAGAAAATAATCATTGAAAACAGAAACTATGTTCAGCTTATAAATCTATAATTCAAAAACCTCTTAAATTAAAGATATATCTTACTTGATTCATTCTCTATAGCTGAGCTTGTAAAAGCTGTGTTAGATCTAGCAATGTTGGAATCAACGCCTATGTATAAAATGTCCATTATTAGTAATTTCTAATATCGAAATAATACATACTAACAAAATTCAAAAGAATAAATATTTGAAGAAGAAACTAATGAACATAATGTTCAGCATATCCTTGTTAAAAAAGATACTTAAATTTTTCAAAAAATTACTTCAAAATATTCAATATTTGTCTTACCTGATTCCTTACTCATTGGAACTTTAACAAAACGATGGGTAACTATAAAAATCAGCACATTTCACAAGCGTATCGCGTGGCGTCACTTGGCTTGTTTGGCTTGGCGTTGGTTTCGCTTGGCATGACGTCACGACATCACCAATGTAAATATATCGTTATTACTGTAGGTGTTCCCCTTCTCCTACTCCGTAATACGTCATGTGATCTGTACGCCGCCATTAATTCTGTATATACATATGGCATGCGGCAATCCTGCTGACAACCCTGTTCGAGATATGTACCCTGGATTTCCTCCTTAGAGCATGTTATACTCTAAGATTTTCTCGGCTTCTGGTTGCTCAGGGTTAGCCCGTGTGGCCCCTGTTATTACTAGTGCCCGCAGCGATGGTAATGCCCCAATATGTTAGGGTGGAGCTTGGCTGGTCGGTGGCTAGGTTGGGCTGGGTCGTATACGTACCTCCAACAACTGATCGATTAAACTTTCAACATTTTTATTGTCACTTTAAAGTTTGTGCTTACACTGGTACTTATAACATGTAGGTAAAACTTTAAAAGGCTGTGCCACTAGTTAATTAATTTTTTAAAAACTGTTACTAATAGTCTTACTGAGCTCCGGCGGGTGGTGGGCCCTCTTTTTATAGGGACTGTGTCCACCCCCTCTCTAGAATTGTCACCTGACAAATTGAACAGTGGGAGATCTCATCCCCCAACATTTTGACGTGAAATTCTTCTGGATCAGAGGTGCACACAGAGTCGCGTTTACCTCCTCATGATTCTGGGCGCCGAGTTAGAGCCGACCGTGGAGTTGTGCAACGTAATAACTCCTCTCTCGGCTCGTGATCCGGCGCCCAGAATCGCAAGGAGGTAAAAGCGCAGTGGCGGATTTAAGAAAAAGGACCCAGGTGGCAAACGTTCTGAGGGGCCCATTTTTTCGGGAAAATGAAGAAGTAGTTTATTAAAAACAGGCCAAGTATAATAGTACATATACCTAATCATATTTTTTTCTGGGGGCCTCCTGGGCTGGGACCAAGGCGGCAACTGCTCATCAGCCGCCCTGTTAAATCCGCCACTGTAAAAGCGTCACCGTGTGCAACTCTGTTCTATGATATCGTATAAATAAATTTTTATATTTTTGAATAAATCGAAGGGAGCGATTTACTTATATGTTTCTATAAAAATATATTTACGTTCTCAGACAAGAAATAAATGACAAAAGTAAGTATTATAACTGCGTTTAATGTGTACATACTTGTATAGTAAATTACACTGTACATACGTTTTAAATCATATTTTTATAATCTAGGATTATAGTTTGTTAATATTTTCCTCGACAGTAAGCAATTTTGAATTCTTATTACTGAAAATGAATTTAACTTTAACTATACAGAGTGTTTCGTAAACGGTGGTACATCAAGCGGTGGGGTGGTGATTCTACATGAAAAAAATGAGTAAAAAATATAAAATAAAGTTTTGTCATAATTCGTTTTGTCTTCAAGATTAACTTCGAATTTGGATTGTGGGTGCATGTACCTACATAGGGACTGTCGTTAAATTACGTAAGGGTAATTTTTGCGATTTCTTACCCCCCCCCACACTCAGTATAAGAATGTGTAAAACTTTTTATTTCAACATCCTCCCTTCCTTACGTAATATTTTTTACATTGCATTTCTTCAGTTATTAAAATTCTATTAAACGTTTATATAATTAATTTAACTCGGTTTCGTGTGTGCAATGAAGCATCGTTTTTCAGGCTACTGGTATTGAAAATTAGGTTAAAAACATATTACGTAAGACGTTGCCTGACTCCCTCTCCTTCCCTTTGTAAGAACACGTAAGTAATCCGTGACCCCTCCCCTCAAAAAGCCTTACATAATTTAAAAACGACCCCATGCCACCTTTCTGGATTCACATGTATGCTTATTACTCGCACAATTTGTAACGAAAATTGTAAAATCTGTATCTCTTACGGAAAACAGAAAGCGTAAACTATAAATCAATCCGAAATTTTGACGAGGAAAGCACTGAGATATAGTATATAAATAGTATATAATACACTATACATACACTATACATATAAGTATAATGTTGCATAAAAAATACATGTAGTATATATAATTTATTCAACTGATTTAACTTATAAATTTAAATATATATTTCGTATAAATATTGAACATATGTATAAAATATATGTAGAAATACAATTTAAAGTACATATATGCACAGGTTGTTAAAAAAGTGATGGTCAGTGCTTTCAGGGGTGAATCTACACATCTGGATAGGTAAAGATTTGTAAAAAAAACTTGCTGCAAAATCGTTTATACCACTGAAAATTAATGTCAATTTTTTTTATATCAACATATTCTGCTCGCCGAAAGGAAAAAATGTCTAAAAGGAACCACTTGTTGCAAACGCACCGTTTTCTAAAAAAAATTATTGATAAATTTTTGGCATAGATGAAGTGATCCATGTATTTGATGAAAACATTTTTCATTTGTTTGAGAAAACAATGCGTTTGCGAATTCGGGTCAGCTCGGCAAAAATCGGACGCGATCAGCTCAAGAGCCAACTATTAAGACATGGAGACGGAAAAGCTTATCACCCTTCTGTCTCCTGTTACATCATAAATTATTTTTTGTTCATTGATAAGATATTCTTTTGAACATAATTCCTTTGACACTTTCCATCCTTTCAGTGAGTCAAACACGCAATACAATAAAAAAATTAACCCTGAATTAGGGAGTCGGGGTCAATTTTGCGACAAATTTTTTCAATAGTACTCCACCGATCCCAACGTGTAGAATCACTTGTGAAAGCTGCGACAAATGATTTGTTTACACCCTGTACAATAATACATAAATACAATTACAAAATTTTTAAGATTTATGTCTATCAAAATGTTTTTTATTAGCTTTGAGGTGTAGGATACACTTACGAATTTTGTAATACTGATAGGCACTGTTCTATAGAGATCAATGATCGTAGGTCACTCTCTCTTTTTGTACAAGTCATTTGGTTGGTACATAAATGACTTGTATACATTCAGATTCATAGCGCCGATCTACAGAAAAATGTAAAATGAGGAATAAAAAGCAAATAAGGCAAACGGTTGTAATTCGGTATCATTACGGCTAATTGTTATGCAGTGTTCGGCAACAGATAGTAGAAAACGAAATGGATGATAAACCTATACGACAAAATAAGACGAAAATGAAAGTATTAACAAAAGTGCGGTGAAGGCTTCGTTTCTTAGTTATTAATGCTTGAAAATTTGTCGTTTCTGAACGGTGACTGCGTGGCCTTACATACCTATGTGCCACTGGTCATTGACCTGCCGTTCTTCATGTGATCTTTTAGTCTCCGTACCAATTCTTTTAACGAGGAAACTGTTGTTTGTAGTCGCTTTACTTTTTGTTTTAAAACTCGGTTTGAATTACGAGCTACGTGTAGACTTTTATACATACTATTTAACTTTATTCTGTAACTCCCAGGCGTGTAAGTATAAGGATGATCATTTTCTACTAGTTTCCTAGACTGTGTACGAGGGGTTGTCTGCTTCCCGCTAGTTGCATTTCTTTCTAGTGCATGTATTTCAGGACCTATGAATTTTAAGATAATATCGGTAATAAAATGATTTAGAATTCCGACCGTAAAGAATTTTTAAAACTTAAAAGTAAATGCTATCGGCGCATCGGTTCGGTCTATTTTTAAGAGATTAAATAAAAGCTATTGTGCAAATTTTAAGATTAAATTTCCAACGTTTCGGTCAGTTGTTAAACGTGCGAACGTACGAGTCGGTCACTCTCCAACCGACTCGTACGTTCGCACGTTTAACACGAGCCAAATTTATAAAAGCAGACGCAGTTTTCTTTCTGATTTAATTCTTTCCTTGATAATGGTCGCAATACTAACCGAAACGTTGGAAATTTAATCTTAAAATTTGCACAATAGCTTTTATTTAATCTCTTAAAAATAGACCGAACCGGTGCGCCGATAGAACCGGTCGCACGACCTTCGTTTCCGAGATATTTGCGAAAAACTTCTGTTGATTTATTCCGACGCAACGCATTCCACTTTCCAACTTATCCCAGATATTAGTATTGGTTGGGGCTAGATTAGTGCCGGGGGCGCGTAAAACATGATAGCGAACTGATGTGAGTTTAGAGATTTGAACCAGAAACTTGCGGATGCCCATCAACACCCCGAATCATATCGGTTCGCTATCACGCTTTACTCGCCCGCGAGCGGGAGCGCGCCCCCCGCACTAGTCTAGCCCCAACCAATACTAATACCCGGGACAAGTTGGAAAATGGAATGCGTTATGTCGGATTAAGTTAACAGACATACTAAGTTTTTTTATTAATATCTTGGAAACTAATAAATTCCCGAAGCAACAATTTTAGATTTAGGGTCCAAACACCCTCCCCACCCTTTCCCTCAAACCTCATGTCGATCGGCCACTGGGGTCATTCGGAAGTATAGCCAAATATTGAAATCGATGTTGAATACAATCTGTATTGTATATATACCTTCTGTATAGGAGCCATGAGATTCAATTGATGCTTCAGCTGTAAGTGTGGGTTTATGCTCATCTTCTATGGTCATATTTTCATCTATAATAATCGAAAGTAAAAATTAATTATCATAAAATTATGTTGACCACGTTTTAGTACGATTAAATATAAACCCAGTCGTAGTTTCAATAATGTTTTGTTGGTATTACCTGATAATGGTTTATGTACAATAGGTGCATGATTCTTCTCTATACAAATAGTCGGAACGCTACCCTTCTTCAATCTAACAAGATTGAATTTCTGCTCTAAACACTCTGGAGCAAAATGCTCCGAACAGACTACAGAGTTAGGCTTAGGAGTGTAATTTTCTTTGCCGATATTTATAAGCCACAGATGCAACTGCTTCAAATCTTTTGGAAATCTAAACAATGTATTATACAGTTAGAAATCTTAACATGCATAAAACTGTATGTATGCACTTATATTGATATTAACTCGTACTTACTTATGAAAGGAGAATCCTGTTGTACGCTTTTCCCTTTTGCAAATTACACACCTATGCATTTTTTCTCTACTCTGTGAAACACAATTTAACACAAGTCGCAAGAGTGTTACAAAACATCGTTCGTTATTTCGTTGCACGCAAAATGAATTAACTCCCCTTGCACCGATGTAGCTGATAGCAAGTAAGTGCAAGTAAGGGCGTCCGATAGCGTGGAATAAGCATACATGTGAATCGAGAAACATAGTGCCTCGGGCGTCCTTCAGAGGGCGAATGCAGTTTATTCTTGTTGAGATCCTCGCCCTAGCGGCGTTTAGCGCAAGCTGTTTAAGCACGAAGTTCGAACTTTAAAGAGTTAAGGATGAAATTTATTACATTAGAAATTTGTCTTCGCCTCCTTCTTTATCGCTTGGAAAACAATGCATTAATTTAGAAAGAGGAACAAACGTACGAAGAAGCCTGTTTCTTTGCCTCTCAATTCATCACCGTAGTTGTAAAAGCACGGACGTGTTATAATAATGCCCAACTTTAAAAAGTTCGTTTAAAATCCCAAATCGTTTAAAAAGGTTTCAGCCAAATTTGTTTAATTTAATATAAATCGGTAATTGATGAACAAATAATATAAATTAATGAACAATGATGTACAAACGATTGCGTAAACAAGAAATTGATTTATTCCCCAATGAGGGGCCAACTTTTTGGAGGTCTACTCCTGTGATCTTATAGGAAAAGTTAATTGTCCCTCCTGCAGAGGGTATTAGTGTAACATGTGAACAATATCACGTTTACTTCCTTATGTTTCTTTTACAAGGGAAAACGAACATTGGTAATATGGGATGGCAGTGTTGTGTAAAAGGTCGTTACAATAAACAATCAAGTGCTGTGAATATCACCCATTTCAAGGCACCAAAGTGTGCTGACAGTTTAAATAAGTGGTCGGAGCTCCTTAATTAAAAAATAACGCCAAATTCTTATATTTGCGAAGAACATTTTAATATATGCGATGTAAAAGGTACTGAAACTGTACGTACAACAAATAAATAAATATTTGTATAATTGAAACAACGTTTTAATGTGTGTTTATTATAATATTATCCTAAGTATAATTTATCCTCATAAAATAAGCATTTTACATAAGGATAAATATTTGGTCGTTAACCGACTCTCATTATCTCAGTTTAATTAATTTTAAAAGTTAAAATATTTTACTTTATAAAACTTTTTATTGGAGGTGCATGAAGTCATTACAAATTTTGAAACCCACTTGGTATTAATACGTGGTTATGGCACGGTGTAAAAGAAACATAAGGAAGTAAACGTGATATTATTCACATGTTACACTAATACCCTCTGCAGGAGGGACAAGTAACTTTTTCTTTAAGATCACAGCAGTTTTGTGGTGGGGGTAGCGTAGTCGGTCCACCTATCTTTCTTACGTCGTGGGTTATACCGATCACTTCCTAGAGGGGAGTCAATTCTGAATACAATATGTCTATGCAGGTTATGTCAACGGTTTTTTCAAACAATATTATTTCATTCAGTAAAGTACATGAACGTAATAAATTTAAGCTATTTACTACGTCTTATTCTACACGTAGAAAATTCACTTTTCTACGTTAAGTAAAATACGAACCCACCACTGACCCGGGCTCCCCAACGGCGAACCCTCCCCTCCGATTTTATCCCCTTACCCTTTGTGATAATTTAAGTTTTACCCGGGCAATGCTGGGTACTTTAAGCAATGTATGCAGCATACTTATAAAGCCTGTAATAAGAATAATAGATATTAGATACACGGAAAGAAAGGTTAGTTTGCACGCCTGAAGCATTGAGTGATCCAGAGGCAGGGGGTAGTCTCATGATTAGACTCTCATTTATATTCTATTTATTTCCAAATACAACGAAGACTGACTTAAAATAATTTTCTGTAAACTATTTGAAATAAATTTCTCAACGTACATAAAGTACTTAACTTACCGGGTTTATAACCTACTTTTCACTTAAAATTTAGTTAAAAAATGAATATTAAATTACTCGTCGATTTGAATAATTAAAAAACTGCATATGATACTAAATACTTCTCCTGTAGATTATATCAAACACCTGTACTAAAGCATTTATTTTAAAAATTCCCTAAAAGCGGATAAAAAACTTTTGTATCTGGTAGAGGTCACAATAGTGACATTGCAAAAAATTTGTTTCAATGGCAAGACCACCCCCAGATCCAAGATATATTTTCCGTGGTGATATGGGCTGCGTCTATTGTGTCCTGTTTCAAATGAACTCTGTTACAGAGCATCTTTATGCAGGAACCGATACAGGCAACGTTCATATTTGGGATTTAAAAGTAAATAAAACATTTGGATATACTTGTTTTTCTATTTCAATGAAATTAATCCATGTTTAATCTGTGGGCTTTTTAGAATTTTTCTAAGTTTCCATGAGATATCTGTAATGCAGGAAATTAAATTACACATGGAAACGTTATGGTTGATTTTATAAAATTCTCCAGGTAAAATAAAGTTTTGCATACGTAACATAATTGTTCTGTATGTTTAAGACACATAGAGAATTTGGTCGGATCAAATCTGGGAACGATTCTTGTTTGAGTCTGCAGACTTTAAAGGATGACCATTTATTTATACACCATAAGTCTGGTTTGATAAGGGCATATAAAAAAGCAGAGACTGAATGGATTGCATACAGAAATGTTAACATAAACAATTATCATTATTGCAGGTATTCTACATATGTATACATATAGAAATAACATAGTCTGCGCACACTTGGTCCAAAATGTCTCTATACTTCTTAATGGAATTCGTTTATGAATATTGAAAAAGTTTATATTTGATTAATATTTTAGATTTCGCTTCTCTGTTGTTTCGTATATTATCTTTTATTAAACAAACGAAATTTCTCTTCTTCCCTTAACTGTACACTTGAAATTATTATTTTATCAAAACTCCCTGAGGCTTAAATTTTTTGCAGTAGGTATAGTATGCATTCTTTAATATTATGTAAATAAATATTTCGGAACACAATAGTATCAGTAAACCTCAAATAAACATTCCATTCCAGCTGCAGTAACTTAGTTCGAGATTTGCACACTGCCACCATAGAGTATTTTGTATATAAGTGTTTTACGAAATATTCTATTTTTACAGACAATTATTTACACCCTAGTTCTTAAAATAAGTTCTATTTCTTATTTATTCTTCCTTTACACTCATTGCTATTCGTTTATCCGTTTCTGAATTAAAAGTACACGGAATCGAAGATATTCTAATAAGATGCATGAAATTTTTTTTAACTGGTAATGGGCATATATAGAAAATCATATTGTACAATAGGAGGCATCATCGTTATAACTCTTTAATACATATTACTTATTACCGAGAAAAGTACAATTATAATACAAAACATCTTATTTTTTATTAATTTTTATAAACATGAGTAATAAGTTTTTTAGTACAATCAACCTGAACTAACTGTGGCAGGATTCAAGCGTTTTCTGAAAACGAAATAGTTGTACCACTTGAGGAATCTAATGTTGGGCTGTTATCGAAAAGTACATTTAATGTAAATCTGAAATTGAATCCATCGGATTTCGAAAAGCTGGGGGATGTAATGGTAATTAAGCCATTGAAAGATGAGAAATTAATTTTGGTTGGTTACGAAGGAGGCAAATTGATTTTATGGGACGTTAGGCAAAAAAGCAGTTTGAGTTCTTTGACAGTAGAGGCATGCCCAATAGCTTTGGATTTTGATACTACGTCGATGAAAGGAATCATTGGTGGCCCTTCTAATCAATTACAGGTACAACATTTGATATTAATTAAATTTTACGATAAAGCAAAAAAGATCGATTAAGAAAGTACTTACTTATATTTATTAAATAAGCATTAATAATTTATTACAGGGGTTTAAAACCCTGGTTAGAACCGATACACAACTGTTTGAAACAGTTATTTTCGGAACCGTTTCTATCCTTGGTTTACTATGATATAAAATATAATTATTAATTGTTTGTTATATCATTACGATTAACATTCAAAATCTGAGAAATAATTAAAATTACAAAGCTTAATCATAAATTCGTTACTTATAGGTGTTTAGTTTATCAGAAAATCACTCGCTACACGATGAAAAGATAGTTACCCTGAAGAATTCTGGCACTTCTGTGATCACGATAAGGCCTGATGCAAAAATTGTGGCCGTGGGAGGCTGGGATAGCAAAGTTAGAATATTTTCTGGGAAAAGTTTAAAGCCACTGGCTGTTTTAGACCAACATAGAGATATAGTCCAAGACATTGCTTATTCCTCGCAGAGAGTGAAAACATATGATAATAAATGTTTGATGGCTACTGGTGCAAAAGATGGATATATTGCCTTATGGGATATATACAACTAAACTTTGTTGTTAAATTGTGATTCGAATTAAGATTCTATCGATATAAGCAGTCTAAGGCCCGGAGCAGACGAGCGGTTTGCGGTAGTTTGTCGCTGCATTCAATTGCGGTGAAGTAATACGTGCGTTCGCCAAAACGAACGCAAACATACAGTCTAGTAGCCGCAAAACTTAGCGTCCCGTGCGAACTGCTTCATATAAATTTATGTTCCGCTAAAACGCGCGCGGAAGGTTGCCGTGGCGGCAAACTTACGCAAGCCGCTTGTCAACACCGGGCCTAAAGCCACAAATCCACCGGGAAGCTAAGCTAAGCTATGCTATGCGATGCTATGTTTTAACGTAGCTTTTGGTGGAAACGGTTCCATAAGAATGTGTTAAAGTTAATTTTTTTAAAACGTACCATAGCATAGCATAGCATAGCATAGCATAGCATCGCATAGCTTAGCTTAGCTTAGCTTAGCTTAGCTTAGCTTAGCTTAGCTTACTGGTGGATTCCCGGCTTAAGACATTCCTACTTTATGTATATAAATATTTTAAATATTTTTAACTCAGTCCAAGTTTTGCATATATTATCAGCACACATGTGGCTATCGTCCCTACCAGAATTATGATAAAATATTTTGTTTTTAAACTTTCACAGACCTTTAAAGTTGAAAAATTGTGCGAAAATCAAAACTTAATTTTCAAACCGCCGCCATTTGCTTAATTTTCAATATTTTTTATCATTCTGGTAGGGACGATAGCCACAGGCATATGGATAAAGAATCTCTTTTCATTTTTTGTTATAGATCAGTAGAACGAGCCCAATCATGGGCACCGTGACACCATGTTTTTTTTTCACCATTACTTTAAAGCAGGCAACTGAGTTTGATTTTAATTTTTTTTCTATTGACAAAATTTGTAAAGATAGTTCAAACATCAATAAACATGTAGCAATAAACTAAATAATAATAAAATTGATGGGTTCTTTGTAAAAAAATTCCGAAATGACGCGACGGAAACGCCTCGTCAGACCCGAATACCCCCTTAAGTAATCCCTTCCATAATCACCCAATACCGCCTCTCAGTGACCATTAGTTATTCTCTTACAAGTATGAAGAAGATCAAAGGAATAACATAAAATTCAAAATCTTTTATCAACTTCAAAACGCAGAGATAAATCTATAACAATGCTTTATAAGAGGAAAGTGGTAAAAAAATTATGGTCTTTGACACATGTACTTATACTTTATTGGAGTAATGATCTTACATAGAGTTGGCGTGGATCGTATTTAAAGTTCATAGTAAATTCAGATTCGTTCATATTCTATCGAGAATAAGAAAAGTTTAAAGCGAATGACTGAAGGAAAATAGGCAAATATATATTTTTCATTCATAGAAAACTCACTGATAAATTGATACAAAAGTATTTCGGATAGAGCTTGTGTATGCGATAGAAATTGCGGGAAAAAAAACAGGAAAAGTAGAGAAAATACAGGAGAAATACATAAGGTGAACGGCAAGAGGAAACGGGAGGGCAAGGAGGAGCAGGAGAGGTTAAGGGCCGAAAAGGAAATAGAAGAATTCTTAAAAGCGAGGAAAGTAGGGAGGTCGCCACCGATTAAGAAAACTGAGGTAATTATAGGAACTATATAGAGCTGTTACTACCCGACCCGCTGGGTACCCGGGTAGACAAAAATTACCCGTGAGTAGAAAACGGCGGAAAATACAGGAATGATCAAACTATTTCGCGGAGGGAGAATAACCAATCAACGCCAAGGTGGGAAACGAACGGCGCCACCGTCGAGCCAAACCAACCTAGCCAAGCGGTGGCGCTGGCGTCAGAAACGGCTTGAATTGGCCAGGCACGGCATTGCACGATTGTGCATGAAGGTGGCTTCCGTAAATTCGTCCCGAGAAACACACACGCAACACATGTACCTAACCCCATTTTGAAGCCAAAAGGCAAAAAATAAATCTAATTACTACCTACTACTATTTAATATAGTGGAGGTGACCCTATTAAATATCGAACGTTTTTTATTCCTTTAAATAATTACTCGATAGCTTCTAAAGTAAATGATAGACTATCTTTACCTTAACAGATTTTCTACCACGACCAACAAGTCTCTAAATTATTACGTACATTTTTGCTACACTTCGTTCTAAAATCCACCAGTGAACTTTGTATACGTACAACATTACTGCCTGTGCGATTGAATTTTCAGTTGCAAACAAATCTCAAGTAATAGAGTATTTATGTTAACCTTACCACAATTCACTGCAACGAATGTTATAATTCTAATGCGTACATTTCGAAGTTATAGAAAATATTAAATTCAGTGTTACGTTAGAAAATACCACAATGAAACAGAGTATTTTTGAAGAAAGTATACTACATTATCACAGTCAATTTATCTGAGATGCTAAATTTATCTGTCCCGAACGTGGTTGGGTTTACATTTACATTGTTAATAAAACAATCATTATGAACGGAAGTTTATTGTTTCTCGAACGAAATGTGTTCTTACAAATTGCGAGGTATTCAAGTGCAGCTGCGAAGCAAACACCGGCTGAGTATTGTTTGGACCTAGTTAGGTAGTTATGTCGCGGTTGATCGTAATAATTATGAATGAAATATTTTAAAACTGTAGTTGTTTTAATTGTCGTTGAAGGTGAAATCTTGTTCTATTCTATGATAGATGATGTTTGCCTGCAATTTACAGAAAATTTCCAGAAAAGTTGAATTGGAATGCTTTTCACACAATGAACAAATTTTAATACCTTATCAATATTTTACTATTAATATTTCCCAGGAAACATGATTACGAAAATTTTTTATGCACATTATTGTTACCACGTGAAACTCGAACAGCTGCATTTGCGATTCGTGCATTTAATGTGGAGGTTGCTCAAATACAGGATCAAGTGCACGAACAAAAAATAGGAGAGATGAGATTAAGATTTTGGACGGACGCAATAAACAATGTATATAAGGGAAATCCTCCGAGGAGTCCTGTTACATTGGAATTGCATAGGGTACGATGGGGTATTTTTATTAGTTTTGTAGTATCACGAGCTTTATGAAAATTAAAAATAATGATGTGCTTATAACAAGATGATTTATAGATTCTGCCGAAACACTCTCTTTCTAAGCATTATTTTAAACGTCTAATCGACGTCCGTCTAGAAAGACTTAACAATTGTTTGTTCTCTGATACAAGTGCGATTGAGAAATACGCAGAGTACAGTACTTCGTCCGTTTATTACTTAATATTGGAAGCTCATGGCGTAACCAACATTGATGCTGATCATGCTGCGAGTCATATGGGCAAAGCACATGGAATCGTTAATTTAATTCGATCGATTCCATATAACGCCAAGCGAAGAGTGAACATGTTGCCGCAAGATATTTTATTGAAATACGGTGTCTCTACAGAGGCTGTATTTCAGAGAGAAGCGAGTAAAGATTTGCAAGATGCGATATATGATGTTGCTTCTTGTGGGAAAGTGCATTTAGATGCAGTGAGTATTTCTTACAAGGGAACCCTTGCGAAGAGTTAAAAAAAAAATATATAACTGACGAAAAAAACTCTTTTCAAAATTTTGTTAACGCAAGTTTGTAGCGCTTATTGCACCATTAAACTTTTGTTTGGAACATTTTTTTCGGTCTGTTGTACTTTGAGAGTTATACGCGAAAAAAGTGGAAGTGCCAATTTGACTTTGAGGTTAGTTTTCACCCCCTTAAAGGGCGATAGGGCCCAAATGAAAGACACCGTTGTTCTTGTTTTGAGTCACTCTAAAAACCCACAAAGTTGCGTTCCAATCGGTGAGTACGGGTTCGCGGTGTTCCCTTGTTAGAATTGAGATTGTAATCGAATTAGATAATTAGAAGGAGGAAACAAAGGAGAAAGGATGATATAGTAATTCATGAAGATTTTGTTTTTAGGCAATTTCTCTGAAGAATAAGGTGAAGAAAGAAGTGGGTTTGATTTTTTTACCGATAGTTTGTTTGGAAAATTACCTGAACGAATTAAGGAAAGCAGACTTTAATATCTTCGACTCAAGATTACAGAGGAGAAATAGCTTACTTCCCCTACGCTTGTATTGGCGAAAATGGATGCACTAAAATGCATTTGGAAATGACATTTAGACTCGCTGTGTATATGCATGATATTTAAGAAATGAATTATAAGTTAAACTATTGTATAATATTTATGATCCAGTACCCTATCCAGAAGTATATTCTTCAAAATAAAAAAAGTTTCAGTCGAATCGGATAATAACTTTTGGAGATATAGGTCCCACCGATTTGGATCAATTTTTTGACGCCTTGACTTTAACATCTCCCCAGTGCCGTCTGCAGTGATTAATTATAAAGCAAAAAATATATTTCTATAATGTAAAACATCCTTAATACAATGCAAAAAGTCCCATTAAATTATATATAGTAGTTTTTATTTAATTAATTCCTAAAGATCACCTATTTTTTTGGGCTCTACACCGGAAGGTCCCCTTAAGGTGGAATCAGATGGCGCGTGAATCGGCGATCTTTGCGCGCAAATCGCCGATTCACGCGCCGTGAGATCGCTTATGGCTCGCCGACTGAAGCTCGGCAAGCCGACTTGCTGAACCTGGGGGAGCCGTGCAAGCTCGTCGATTCACGCGCCGTCTGATTCCACCTTTACGCGGCCATATCCACCATTCGTCTTCCGAGGGTTAAAAGCATTTTTCCTACTTTGTGCAAAATAAATGAAAATGAAATACATAAGTAGTGTATTATTCGATGTTACTAAATTAAATTACAACTTTTAATGTTAGTACATCAACAATGTTATACAATGTTCATTTAAGTTTATGTACACATAAATACTTAGTCTCGTTAACATGGAAATTAATAAAAAAAAATTATTTACTAAAATTCAATTCAAACATTCGTAGCATCATTACAACTTAAATTATTTACATTATTATTGAATACGTTTCATTGATAACATCATATGATTTATTCGTGAAGATTAAGCAACATTTTTCATAGGGTTCATATATGATTGAAACGAAGTGTTTTTATTATACATTGTGAAAATAACTTGTATAATTTTCACAGTCTACTTCTGCGGAATTAAGAGACGAATCTCCAGTGTTACACGGAATTGTCGGTATATTCGAACCTTGAATAGTAAATCCATGGTAATCTTCTTTTTCTGATTCTGTTGCAGAGGATAAATTTAAGTGAGCAGCCGTCAGCAATTCGTTCGCAGATTTATCTTGCTGGGTATCAAAGTCACATTGCGTGTCCAAACTTATGAGGCTAGTTTCATCCTCTGCTTTGCTAACATCGTAGCTGTCGTCACCCATGAACGAAGGGAAATCAAAGGTAGGAGACGGTGTAACGCAATCTTCTATTAACGAAGTTCTCGCGTCGCTTTGCTGCGTGGAATTATTAACTATAGCGGAGCAAACCTATAATCGATCGTCAGAATTAACCGCTTATAGTAGACATGTCTTAAAAACTAGTTGAGAATTATTATTTCCAGAAAATAATTTACTTGTGGTACAATAGGGGGTGGTAATTGGTAACTTTCAATATCTTCGCAGTCCAAATTGGTAGGCAACCTTTGACTGTGCATGATCAACAACGGAGTCCTTTCCAAAACTGTATTTATTTCCGATTCGACTTCCTCCTGAAATTGTAGCATCTTTTCCTTCAAGCCCAATGCCTCGTTCATTATCTCCGTGGCCTCGGCTTTCATTTCATCAAGAAGCGTTATGTCTTCGCACATTAAGTGCAAACTCTGTGCAAGACAATTGGGGGAAGTTATATAAAAGACGCTCTTGGTTTAACACTAAAATTAAAACATTACATACGTACTTCGCATATCATTAGAGCAGATTCCCAGGTATTGGCAGGTACGCGCTCCCCGGACATGTAAGCATTGAACTCCTTCTCATCCATATTCAACGACTCTGCCGTTAAGTTCTCAATGAAAGATACAGCGCAGCACTACGAATTTATGTTTGTCTGTGTTAGTTGGAATTTATTGGAAGGGTCTCTTTCTCTCGATTTATTGTAATTCGAGAAAGATATTGTTCTTAATAAATATCACAGAAATTTTACCAGATTCGTGAAGTAATATCCACCTTCCCCAGTCATCAGTCTGCTCGCGTTACAGAATCTGGTGATAAAATTAATGTTGCTCTTCAGGCGAGCAGGATTGGCTTTTAAGACAATGAAAATTAAAGCAGGAAGAAATTCATCGGCAGACGCAGGTCCGCCGACGGACTGTTGTAACATTAAAAATATATTTCTACAGCAATAAATAACACACGAAAGTTTTTCCTGCGGAGCTTTCGCAGAATCCATGTTCAACAAATCTGTAACATATTAGCCAATTAAATTGGATAATCGTAAAGATGGTGAACTAAAGTATACGTTACATGCGTTAAGCTCAAACCTGTTATGGAATTGTAGACGAGTTCTCTAACTTCAGAACTAGTTTCATGTATTTGGCACTCTAAATTCTTTCCACTGACCCAATTCAATTGTCGGATTCTATAAAGATATTTCGTTTTAATCTAAAACTTAGCTTTCATTTTATTACGCGCAAACTCATTTATTTTGTTTTACAGAGAAAACAAACCGTTTCTGTATTGCCAAATCCTTTTCTTCGTCGCTTGTGAAAGGAGGACAGAAGAGAATTCTGTAGAGTAACGTCATTGTATACCTTTCTATGTAATCTAATAATTTCTCCTTAACTTTGGGTGTTAAATCTAAAATAATATTAAAATCATTAATATGTTTACATTAAATGAATCTCTTACGAATCAACGATTGGGTCATCCCACGCAAAATTGGACACTTTTCGGAGTAACATTTCGGATTTTGGTGCAACTTGGATATGTTGTAGCCTTTAGGGATATATAAGCATATCTCGAAGGATTTTTCGAAATGTCAAAAATTGTGGATCTTACAGCTCTTTGAAATATAGTGTTTACTTTTTTCCAAAAATTATAAAAATGACCTTTTGGGTGCTTACAGTGGAGATATAAGAGTACCTAATAAAAATTATTTCACTTAATAAAAACGAATATTTGACCATTTATTTAGCAATTGTTCTTAACAAATGCAATTTTATAATTGAAGGCCTCTTTTTAAACATTTAGAAAAATAGGAGGATATAGCCCTGTTTGTCCTCTTTACGGACACGTTTTCAAAAACGTGGACATTTTAAAATTGGCCAAATGAAAATTAATTGAATGTAAAAACAGTAAGAGTTTTCCTACTTCAGTTTTTTTTTCAAATGCTTACCATTTTCGAGAATCCTGTATAAGACTATCAGGTATACCGACCAGTCGAGTCGGTGCCCGGCGACGCAGCGTTACATTAAATTAATTTTCATTTGGCCAATTTTAAAGTGCCCATGTTTTCGAAAACGTGTCCGTAAAGAGGACAAACAGGGCTATATCCTCCTATTTTTCCAAATATTTAAAAAGGGGCCTTCAATTATAAAATTACATTTGTTAAGAACAATTGCTAAATAAATGGTCAAATATTCGTTTTTATTAAGTGAAATAATTTTTATTAGGTACTCTTATATCTCCACTGTAAGCACCCAAAAGGTCATTTTTATAATTTTTGGAAAAAAGTAAACACTATATTTCAAAGAGCTGTAAGATCCACAATTTTTGACATTTCGAAAAATCCTTCGAGATATGCTTATATATCCCTAAAGGCTACAACATATCCAAGTTGCACCAAAATCCGAAATGTTACTCCGAAAAGTGTCCAATTTTGCGTGGAACGAGCCAATTTCAACTTAAATTAATTTCGCTTTCCACTTCTTTTTACAATACCTGCATACTTCGTACTGTTTTCTAAGCGTTTAGCAAACACTTGGTAAAAGTTCTGTGTGATCTCTGAAAGCTCCTCTATCCTTTTAACATCTTTGTTTTGAAGTATATCGATTATAAAGGAATGCATGCATTTTCTGATGTCTCTCTCCACCGGTGTTTTAGCTATCATAACTATTAGGTCACGATTCTCCGCTTTTATCTTCTCCAAATCTGGATTGTCTTTTGTTAGCTCGTAAAGTAACTCTTGATACCCTTGAGCTGTTCATAAGAAATTATATCTTTCAAGAAACCTTGTAATAAACACTTCAAAACATTCAAACTATTTATCATGGTTTAAAAACTACTTGCTGATTCAATTTATATTGAATATTACATACCTTTCGCAGCTGGCTTACGAAAAGATATATTTAATAACTTATACTTTTTCTCCTGTTGTACTTTCTTCTCCTCGTATTTTTGTTGAGCACCAACTGTGCTTCTGTTGGAGGAGTTTCTAAAAACATTATTACATATGACGTTAAAGATATTGAAAAAGTTTTAAACATTTTATGTAACTTGAATGCCGAAAAATTATCTCCATTGATGAAACATTTTGAAATCGCAAATCATATATACATTTATCTTTTTTCAATTGAAAACTATATCTTCTATTTTTAATTTTTAAGAGAAATAAATTTAACGTTATAATCATAGACTGCATATGTATACGTTAAAATAATATCGAAAAACAAATATGAAATGAATTTCGAATTTGTTACAAAGAAATGCAGAATCTGCGGAGTATTTTTTTTTTAAACGCGTTTATAGATTCAATTTATTAAAAAATAAAAAAATTTTATCTCTTAAACGCTTTTCGTCATTTAATACATATTAATCAGTAGACATACGCATCATGTCCATGAACATTATGTTCTGTTTGCGATCTTCGTTTTTGTAAATACTCTCGATGACATTTGCTACAATAACCCTCCCATTCGGCATTTCCATAAAATCCACAACCATTTTTGCACTTAAGATCAGCTTCATCGATCCTCAAGGACGGTGTTTTTGTCGAGTACATTTCGAGAATCGTCTCTCGGTACGACTGCGGAACTATCCTTTTTTATACAATTTTCATTTTATTTGGAAATGCACACCTGACGTCTGAAACCATCATTTGTAACACAACTATTAAGCATTGTATTTTGCTTGGATATGCGAATGATAAGTAAATGCGAACGCGCATGCGTAAATTTCTGCCAAATGAATTATGCCCATTGATATACGAATATATATAATACACTCCTCTTATCATTCTGTTGGCAAACTTTAGTTAAGGGTACAATCCACCGGAGGCGCTGGGATCAATATAGATGAAAGAATTTGGTAACAGATGGCGCTGATGAAATTATTTTGTGGCGCCCAGCCTAGCGACGTGCGAAGTACGCCGTCGCCACGTCAGGTTTGACATCTAGATAGACGAGGTTGACCATGGAAGAAGAAGATTCTAGAGAACGCTATATAGACATAAAAGAAACGCCACGTGTAGCGTCTTGAGTAGTAGTTTGAAAACGATAAAATATATATTTTCATTATTTCTACCTCCCAAAACCACGAGTCATTTCTTTTGAGCCAGAATTCTACTGTACGCCGAATTCACGAAACGACGCCAGCGCCAAGCCAAATCATCTACCAAGTCAAGTGAGGCCGCGGCCAACCAGCGTCGCCGGGGAATCGGTTGTAGACGCTGGTTGGCTGCGGCCTGACTTGACTTAGCTAGTTGGCTTGGTGTCGTTTCGTTTCCCATCGTTTCCCATCTTAGCGTTGATTGGTTCGACGTCGCGGCGCCCATCGCGCGCATGCGTGAGTTCCCCCCACCGCTTTTAGAGGTACGAGCGTACGGGATTTCCGCCGTTCCCTGTTGGCAGCTCTCCGAACGCGGGGCCGGTGCATGGTTGTAGTGGAATGCGTCCGTGAGGCGCTGTTGCCATTTTACCTGTTCGCGCGAGCGTAGGTTGCAGTTTTAACGGATAACCCTGTATGTGTGTGTAAGGACGCGGCGACACGAATACAGAAGCCTATTAAGGGGATGTTTCTGTTTAGAGGTCGCAAAAGTAGGCAATGTTTATGAATTGATTAAAGAAAAATTACCACTCACAATTTAATGTAAGTTTTAACATAGAACATGTTAGTGTAACGGAAGTGACGTAGCGTCGACGATTCCGAGCCGCTAATGGCGCGCGAGTGACAGAACCGAAGAGCGAGCGAGAGGGGATGAAAGAGTGGACACGAAGTTACCGAGATTCCAATGCCAGTATAATATTATTATACTTTCAGTTCATATGGAACCATTGGGATACAAATATTAATATTTGTTTTCTCCTACATCTGCTTATATTTGCGAGATATAACGTTTCAAAATTAACCGTGGCACTTATTGTTAGCCACCATTTACGTCTTTGGGAAAAGCCCACGTTCCCCGGCAGTTAAAATCAGAGGCGTCTTAGGCGGGGATGCAACACGGTTTTATTTTAATTTTTGGTTACAATTCGTGAATTGTAAGATCTATAAGTTACTAAATGATAGCCCTAATTTTAAAATAAGTAACTTTTGTCTGAAAACATTTTTTTCTATCTCTTGTTATGTCCTTAAGGGACCTTTCCGTTGATCACTCCGAGCGGTTGGAATGAACTACTGGGTCCTTGCTCTATTAAGGTGCTAAAGCACGCCTTGATTATAGTTACCAGGAAGAGGGAAGAGAAAAGGATGTTGAATAAAGTTGTACCATGGAAATTATAGGAATAACAATAAAGTGCGATGTATATTCTGACAAAACGTGAATTACAAACTTCATACCCTAGAGACGGTGCTCCGTCTCTGCTGACGCTCGCGTGTCGCTAAACCTGTCGTAGGCCGTGAGCGCTCGCGTTACTCTCGGGTAACGCACGGAAGTCGATCAACCTGATGTCTCTCGTTTCGCTCGCTCGCTGTATCGCACGTATTGGCGGTCGCGGTGGTCCGTATCGGCGCGTACGGGCACTCCCGGCGGGGCCGTTTCTCGGTTTATCGGATGGAGGCACACTTCGCCTAACCAGATCGGCCGAGTGCGGTTCGCGAGATAGACGCGAAGACGAGATCGCGATTTCTGGACGGCACACCTGCTCGTCGTTACGCCATAGATCGATTTCTAAAACACGACTGTCGCTTCCAAGACTCGCGGCTGAGGGCCGGCCGCGCCTCGAGCTCCCGAAATCGACGGGGGAAAATCGCCCCGTCGATACCTGTCGATCGCTCCTTATTAGGAAACATCCAGGCCTGGGCCGTCAACGGTCACGTTGCGCTTATACGATAACTTCCTCGGTTCGGCGACGTGACTGCCACGCGCGGTGCGATTCCGCTGAATCGCCGATGCAAAGGAAAGCGACGCGAGGACAACAAGCACGGGATGGACCGGAAGGGTCCATGTAACACCTCCCCACTTAGACACGAAACGGTCTCGTGAGGCCCTTTCGTCGTAAACACGTGCGAAGCTGTCCGCGCGTACACTTTCGTTAGGCGGCTTAAAACTACGATTAACGCTATTAAATCTAAAGGGTCGAAAGGGGATGAGTTCGAATTAAGCGGGGAAAAAAAGAAACTATATATTGTTACAATATTGGTATGATAAAAGATGCCGAGACTATATAATATATGATAAAAAGATTAGATTATACAATAAAAGAAAGGCTGGAGGGGAGCTCTCGGTTGCCTTCAACGCTCTGCTGCGAATTTGTATGAAGCGAAAACGGTTATAATTTTGGTGAATGAGTCCGAGACGGTTACGGTAGAATGTGTAGTTACCGAAGGCAATGTGTGGTGGGTCCTCACTCTGCCCCGGCGGGCACAATCCAGGGCACGTCCCGCTCCTGTGGGGGCTCTAGAAGCCTGGGCGCCTCCAACACAGGAAAAGCCGGCAGGTATAGTGGGTTGGTTGACCTCGAGCATCGCCCGTATGCAGCCCGTGGAATTCTCCGGTGTGTCCCATTTTAAGTGGCGGCTCTTGCACTGTACACATTTCGTGAGGGCGACGGCCCTCACCTCTTCCGCAAGCCAATGAATTCGGACTTTCCTGTACTCGCCGAAGTCCTCCGGGAGACTTAATCATGCACAGGCGTCGCATAATGTTTGCCTCTTATGGACCCCGTGCGACCACACCTAGCCCACTCCGATGACGTTCCGCTTCGGTCTCACGCACAGTCTTCTGTTGAAGGGCGCGTGGAGGTACCGGGGGAGAACCACCTCGACCAAGTAGGATCTTCGATACTTGGTATCGTTATATCGCAGGCTATCCATTTTTTTTTTTATAACATAAACTTGTCGGTGGTTCATAAAAGTTTCGTAACGACTGGCACCCGCTCGCTTGATTGATGTCTTATATGCTATTGTACCTACCACCTAATTTTCGCAGCAGAGCGCATCGCGGGAGTCGGTTCTAAGGATAACGCGCAGGGGTTTTTGCTGTTATTAGTAAAACCACGCCCTAAAATATTTCGAAGTATGGCTCGGTACCCGCGAAACTTCTCGCTCGTTCCACGTGGGTTCTCTCTCTTGTCCTCGTGGACGGTATAACGGGTCGGGAGGAAAGGATGTAATAGCGAGAGGATGGGGTCTGGAAATTAGTTGAGGAGGGGGCGGTGTGGTACCATTTCTATATTGACCTTTGTCTCTTTCCTTAAGGGCTCGCGATGTTGTGTCTGGCGTGCCCTCCACAAACGGTATCCAATCCAGACAATAAGGAGGATGACCAAAATTCCTCCCAGTACTCGCATTCCATAGGTAACATAAGTCGATAGATTTCGGTTCGATGATAGGTGGCCAGCTCCCTTGCCCGTCTATCTATGTCTTCCAGTGCGATTGCGTTTGCTTTCGCATGGACATCTTGAAGGGTCCCCGGAGGTTCCTTTCCTTGATGGTCGGTCAAAATTTTTACGTGATGTTCCGTGAGAGTTGGCAGGATTTCCGAAATAATGATGTCAATCGATGGTTTGCATATGGTTGTCAATGCTTTGGTGTCGACTCCGGATGCCCAGATCTGATCGGTCCCGATTTTAGCCTGACAATCTCTCCTCAGTGGTAATATTTCTGCACTCTGGAGCACTTCATATCCGGCCGCGTGCTTGTTGTATTGTACCTGCAGTGCCAGGATGTCCCTAATGGAATATAACCAGGTGTTGGGTGCGACCATCTTCTTGAGGAAGGTTCGGCTTCCGGGGAGGGCTTGGATGTTGCAGCTAGGCCACTTGAAGTTTTGTGGCTTTAGTAAGGCATCCGTCTCGCAGCTGGGTGCCTTTTCCAAGTCCTGGAGTGGCACGCTGAGTTCGCACATGTACATCCCAGGGTGTTTCCTGCATCCTGTGATGTAGTTCTCGTCGGTCCTGAAGTATTGAGAGCTGATTTGGCTGGTCGCTAAATATTGTGTTCTTGGTTTTATGAATATAGGGGTAGAGACATTGGTTGATATAGTCTGGAACGAAGGGCACGGTTGTAGGTAATAGAGGTCGAAGGGAATTTGGTCCAATAAAGGGATGTCGAGTGACAAGATGATTCGGCCCTGTGAATAAGCTACTTTTAATTTGATCACCCCTTGTAGCTGTTCGCAATTTAATTCTTCCGTAGTCAGCAGGAATTCGTATGGCGTGTTTTCGCGGATTCCTTCGCAGGTCTGCGCTAGCTGACTAGGGGAAAGAACGGCCGGATGTAAGATATCGAGTTTCGCGAACGTAAGCGCGTCCGTAATTACGTTCAACGCGGTTACATATTCGTCCGCGTGTCTGGTCATATGAAACGTGCACGTCGAAAAAACTAATTCTAATTCTACTTTCGTTTCGCGCTCGTCTAATTGAAAGGTACCCAACGCTATTTCCTTAATTCTATCGTCCATGTTTCGCACGGAACCCGTTACAGCTTTTAGCGTGTCGTGTATATCCTGGAATTCCGATTTTATAACATGGGTTTGATTTCCTAACAATTCGGCGAGATGATTTTGATCTTTGTAGAGTTTATCTATTTCCTCATTATAATACTGCGCGTCGTCGTTGTTCAGTGTTCCGAAAAGGGCCTTATTCAGCGATCCGATGAATTCCCAATGACACCGATCGCTTGCTACGCTAGAGCGGTGGTTTTCTCAGTATGCTGAGTAGCAATATCTCGTAACGTGCACCGTGGAGGAGTTTTTGTTGTAGGGCCGCGTTAAGGGCGTCGGCCGGGTAAGACGTCCAGTTATATGTCTTACATATTATTTTCATGTGGTCAATCTGGAGTTGAGTCTGTAGTCGCGAGGATAATACTTCCGCGACTCATATACCCGTGACTAGTCTCCATTGAGTATGGAAGACTCGAAGAGGTCAGATCTTTTCGTAGTACAAGCCCGCGTTGTGGTTTAACCGCGATATTTGGTAATCCCCGTCGATGATATTAGTAGTACCGCTCGTCCACAAGAACGTGAACAAAAGCAGGCCACGTGCGTCCATGGTGGTCGTAACGAGGGATTTTCGAAAATGTCTTTCACGGGGGAATTGTAATAAATTGAATGTCCCAATTTCTGCTCATTTAAGGGGTTAGACCCCTTTAAAAATTTCAAAAATATTGGGAGTACAAATTAGTTCGGTCCGTTTTCAAAATATGACTTTGGCTGTTATGAATGTTTCATAATGACAGCTGATTTCGATTGTTTTAGAGTGGTTTGATATCTACCAATAATATTTAGATTATATCGCTTTGAGTTCCATACAAAACGTCTGTTTTTTACTGTGTCGCATATGTCAAATTTTGTGTTAACTAAGCAGCATTTGCGGGAGGTTTTAGTTTTTTGCTTTAATTGGAAGAAAAGTGCAGCTGAAGCGCATCGTATGCTTGTAGAAGTTTATGGTGATAATGCTCCAACTGATAAATCATGTAGGGAATGGTTTCGACGTTTCAAGAATGGTGATTTCAGCGTTGAAGACAAGCCTCGCTCTGGACAGCCAACAAAATTCGAAGACACAGAATTGGAGGCATTACTCGATGAAGATCCGAGTCAAACACAGGAGGAGCTTGCAGAATCATTGGGAGTTACGCAACAAGCAGTTTGCGTACAATTGAAATCCATGGGAATGATTCACAAGAAAGGAAATTGGGTGCCTTATGAACTGAAAGAGAGAGACATTGAAAGGCGATTTCACACTTGCGAGCAGCTGATTCAAAGGCAACAAAAAAAGGGGGTTTTACATCGCATTGTAACTGGGGATGAGAAATGGATATTCTACGATAACCCCAAGAAGAAAAAATATTACGCTATGGCCGGTCAATCGGTGTCATCGACCTCAACATCAACACCAAAGCGGAATATTCATGGTTCGAAGGTCATGCTGTGTATCTGGTGGGACCAAAAGGGTGTTATATACAATGAGCTGCTACAACCTGGCGATTCCATTACGGGCCAGCGGTATAGGCTACAATTGCTTCGTTTGCGCCGTGCATTACGAGAAAAACGGCCGGAATACGAGCAAAGACATGAGAAAGTTATTCTTTTGCATGACAACGCTCGGCCTCATGTCGCAAAAGTCGTAAAAACTTATTTGGAAACGGTCAAGTGGGATATTTTACCGCACCCGCCGTATTCGCCGGACATTGCTCCTTCAGATTATTGGTTGTTCCGACGGATGCAGCACGATTAGGGCAGGTCAGCGGTTCACTTCTTTCGCAGAAATCGAAAATTGGCTCCTAACTTGGATTATTTTTTCACGTGAAAATTATCTTATTCTGAAGTTTCATATAGGTAAAGATTTTGTACATGCTTGTCGAGTACTTGGTTGTTTAAAGAAGCTGAATACGTATATCAACTTATCAAACACCGCATTACCCGAAATAATCGAGCTACCCGATACGATCGCGCTACCCGAAGTAATCGGGCTACACGACACAGTCGGACTACCCGTAGACCCATCTGTCCCGGGCCCCCGTCCGAGCCCGCCCGACTTTACCCGACCCGACCCGAGCCCGAAAAGTCGGGTACCCGCACACCTCTAATTTTCTTGCATGTACAGGGTGTTCCATAAAATTGCAGAACATGAATATTGCAGACTTCCCGGAACATGTGATATCCCGATGCAAAAAGACAGGATATTGCATGTTTCAAGAAGTCCCGTAATTTTATAGGGCACCTTCTACTTGTTTGCTGGCTGCGCGACAAGTTTTTACTTTTCATACAGTTTTTTTTGTGTATATGCATATACTATATAACATTAATTTCACTTTCCGTTAAATTATTATAAAGTACTTAATGGTGATTGTTACTTTTCATTGATTCAATGCACCCTGTGATTGGCGTTATTTCATGACTGGAATAATTTATTAATGACTTCTTATAGATTGAAATGCTGAAGAGGACCAGTGGAAAGAACGTTGCCCTGACGACATCTGTAATTTTGGATAAACTGGTGACATAGAGTGTCGCTACAAATTATAGTTGGCATGGAAAGAAGCAGAAACCAGCGTTTTCGAAGTTTGTTCATATCAAGAAATTATTACTGAGTAAGTAACTTTATTATTTCTCTCCTTTGAGCACTAAAAATTTTAAAATAAATTAATGCGTATTATTCCAGGTGCTGTACACGATGCATATGCATCCAGAAATATATACTGTTGTGATGCGGACATTGTAGATGCGGCCTCAAAATGGCTTTCACAATGTAAATTGCGCATTGCACGTAGGGCCAATAAAGAAATGGACGTAAGCCAGACGTAGGGGAACAGTGGATAGCCCTTGATATTTAAAAAATGGACGTATTACAATCCCATCACCTTTTAAGGTGCGAAGCCACCCTGAAGCCACTAACAACAGATACAGTTAAGGATTTTTGGTTTATATAAATAAAAGTATAGAGCTTTTATATAGATTGAAAGCAATCCTTATTTTGCTAAGAATTGTTTTTCTTTTTTTGCAGAATTCCGAAAAATGGTTTCCCGGAGCAGTGCAACAAAAATGTCCCACACTCCCGGGACTGACTGGATGATCTGAGATGGAAATACAAGAAATACATTCTGGCAAAAAAGTACCGGGAATCGATCATTTAAAAAGCTCGCTTAAAGGGATCATTGAAATTCTTTTTGTCGCTAAGTTGGCACAACTGTCCTCTATACTCACGCGGAGTTTCAGCGTCACTTGTCATTTAGTTTGTTTACAGTGCGCCATTGTGTCAGTTCATCTCAAGTGTGTTTTGCGATTTTTACAATGGATAAAAATATCGAACAAAGAATCTGTCTGAAATTTTGCATTGCACATGGAATTTCGTCAGCCGAAGCGCTGAAAATGTTACATAAGGCTTACGGTGAATCGACTTTATCAAAAACACGTGCGTATGAATGGTACAGTGCCTTCAAAAGCGGTCGAGATGTGGTGGAAGATTTGCCACGCTCTGGTCGGCCATCAACGTCTTCAACTGAACTTCACATCGCTAAAGTAAAGGAAATGGTGGCAGGAAATCGTCGTTTAAGTCTGAGAAAGATAGCCACCGAAATTTCTGTATGTTACGAATCAATTCGTACCATTTTAAACGATTGTTTGGGCATGAAACGAGTTGCCGCTCGACTAGTGCCGAAAGACCTGAATTTTCTGCAAAAACTCAATCGCGTTAAGGTTGCTGAAGACATGTTAGAACGAGTCAATTCCGACCCCACATTCATAAAACGCATTGTAACTGGTGATGAGACATGGGTTTACGAGTTTGACATGCAAACCAGTCAACAAGCTTCGGAATGGCGCCTTCCAATTGAGTCGAAACCGAAAAAAGCACATCAAAGTCGATCAAAAGTGAAGGTGATGTTGACAGTTTTTTTTCGATTACCGCGGTGTTGTGCACTCGGAATTCTTGCCGCAAGTTAAGACAGTAAATAAAGAATATTATCTGAGCGTTATGCGGCGTTTGAGAGAGCAAATTCGTCGAAAAAGACCAGATTTGTGGAAAGAAAACTCATGGACATTTAACAGCTGTCCTCATGGCGTCCAACAAGTTCAAGGCAAGTCTTCTTACGCGATATCTACAATTGTCTGATTTTAAAGTGCTGTCATAATTTCCCTTGCAACCAGGAACACAGCTACGTCGTGGCAGTGTTAATTTAGAAAATCTTACTGTAAAAAACTGAATTGAAAAAGACGAAACTTAGCCTCTGCTAAAGAACTGTACTACACTGCCACACACAAATAGAAGAAATTGTAATCATCGTAATTAATAAAATAAGTAACAAATCTGTGCTATATTGCACAATCTATTGCACTACGCTATATTTTTTCCATTAATCACTTTTAATTTTCATTAATTATATAAATAAACATTTATTAAACTCACGGACAGCCACACCGGTTGGGTTATGTTTCTACCACGGTGTAAGAAAGGTAGGTGGACCGACTCTATCCCCACTAGAACACTAAAGAGGTGAGTATGCGCATCCGCCATATTGGGTCCTCTGGAGAGAGAAGATTATTGAGTACTCACCCTTTTGCGTGCTGTCAAATTCGCTTTATAAACCAAATATAAACTAAAATGTAATAAAATACCCTAATAATGTGTCGTGCTACCATACATCAATATCACTAACGCATATTTTGTTCATAAAGTGAATCTGACAATACTCAAAAAGGCGGGTACTCAATAATCTTCTCTCTCTAGAGGACCCAATATGACGAATGCGCATACTCACCTTAGACATGTATAAACTTTATTTGAACAAAAACGAATTTAAATAAAACTGATGTGAAAATTAAAATTAACGTTTTAACGCAACAATGATGATCTATTTCAGGCTTGGGAATTAAGAATTAAGTGATCTTTTCGGCCGAGTTTCAGAAGCAACGCCCTCTTTCTCTCGCCGCGCGTTTTAACTCCCGCGGCGATCAAGCTGCTTGGAGCGCTTCAGACCCGTTCCACGTGAAACGCGCGTGGCGCATTAGGGCGACATTGGCTGCGTTCATTAAAAATGTTGACAATACATTTAGACACAATTTTGGAATATGTAAAAGTATGTAATGTGAACAATTTTAGTTGCTCCACTTTTTGGCACTTTTATGAAAACTTAAATTGAGATCATTGTTAATTGTAGCGTTACAATTTGTTATACAACATTTATTTCTGCATACAGTTCATCGATACTGTGAAAATTACTACTAGTTCGCGTACCGACCGCTAGTGTCGCATACTAATGTTTTACTCCCAATAGGTATCCATCGTGGATCTGCACAGAGTTAGGAGCGATGGGGCCGCAGTAATGGAGGGGGAAACACCTACAGGAGCGGTGGTAATGTGTGCGCGAACTGACGCCAGTGCTAAGCCAGCCGAGTGGCCCCAACGCGAAGCTAACCACGGCCAACCAGCGTCGACAATCTATTTCTCGACGATGCTGGTTAGCCGTAGCTAGCTTCGCGTTGGCGGCACTTGGTTGGCTTGGCGCTGGCGTCAGTTCGCGCATACATTACCACCGCTCCTATAGGTGTTTCCCCCTCCATCACTGCGGCCCCATCGCTCCTAACTCTGGATCTGCGTGGCTCGTTGACGTTTGTCACTATCGTGTCAATGAGTTGTCAGTTGCATTTGTTAAAATAAATAATCTGTTAAGATGGGTGATTTCTTGGCATCTAACAATATCTGTGGGCAGAATTTATTACGCTTGGTGTCCCGTGGAAACGCTATTATAGCAGAATTGATGAGATTAAAGGATTATGTGCCGCCGGTGTTTAGGTTACGTACATCCATAAATATCACACGTTTTATCAACAAAAGAAAAATCATTACAAAAGTTACTGTATCTTTACCTTTACATTAATTACGAGAATAACAGAAATTCTCCCTCATTTTACAGTTTGGATTCAAAGCAGATAGTGCAGAAGTATGGATTAATTATAATTGATTTTGCATATTTTAAATCGGTTAGTGCTTACGAGCAGAAAATAGAAAATGATCCTGTAAGTAGATAAACACTAATAAGTATGTATACAAATATATATAATTAATTCATTTCTTTCATTTTTTCTTTCACTTGTAATAAAGCTTGTAAAAAGCAGTAGTTTTATAAATAATTCGAAAAGTAATTATTTTTCATTATATGAAATGCAGGTTTCTCATAAAATAATGATAATTATTTAGAAGTTTTCCATCCTCACCGATTTCAATGATTTTTGGATATGTTATCAAGGATCAAAATTCTGAACAACTTCTTCTTATACATGTTACCGCCGCTCGTTCCTGAGATATTTGCGAAAAACTTCTGTTGAGTTATTCCGACGCAACGCATTCCACTTTCCAACTTGCCCCGGGTATTAGTATTGGTTGAGGCTAGATTAGTGCGGGAGGTGTGTATAGCATGATAACGAACCGATATTTGTCAGGGTAGATTTTTGAACAGTTCACAAGTACTTCAGAAAAAAAACTACTTTCAAGTAGACTCGAACCTTGACGAGAAACATTTGAACTCTCTATAAGAACTTTGAGAAATGTCAGCGGTACTTGCAAATATAATCGAACCTTGACTATTTATAGATTCGAACCTTTTAACTAAAAACTATACCTAAAACATCAAGCTACAATATCCAATATTAACTTGCGTTCAATCTGGTACCAAATACGAAATACCATGAAAAATGTATTAAGTGGTACGATATTGGTAATTCTCAGCTATGTAGATTTTGTCTTCCAGGGTTCGAATACTACTTTTACGAGATTCGATTCTTTCAAACGTCGAGGAACTTAGAAGTACATTCTCAAACTCTTCCAGTACTTTTTCTGAGGTTCGAAACCGGCTTCTATAACCCAAGTACTTTTGAAACATATAGAATGAAACGCCAGCTCTTAGGAGTAGTATTCGAATCTCATGAAGTGAATTTTTTGTATTGGAATTGACTCGGATTCATGAGTACATATTAAACTTGGTCCCATCCTTAGTATTGACGGACATCCGCAAGTTTCTGGTTCAAATCTCTAAACTCACGTGAGTTCGCTATCATGCTTTACGCGCCCCCTGCACTAATCTAGCCGCAACTAATACTCAGGGGCGGCTTTAACATACTTGGCACCCCGGGCAAGATTATCATGGCGCCCCTCCAAGGGCACGAAAATCAATTAGAACGGATATAAATGAATAAACGCATACAGCGACGCCCCTACAGATTTAACGCCCCGGACGGTCGCCCCTCCCCCCCCCCCTAAAACCGGCCCTGTCAATACTAATACCCGGGACCTGTGATGCCAGATCGGGGACGGGTTCCCTCGAGAATTTCCCCCACCTCGCGCATACTACGCCGGAGCAGCGTGTCCATGAGCTCGGTGCTTCGGAGTCCAACACACGGACACGCAGCTCCGGCGTAGTGTGCGCGAGGTGGGGGAAATTCTCGAGGGAACCCGTCCCCGATCTGGCATCACAGCTCGGAACAAGTTGGAAAGTGGAATACGTTGCGCCGGAATAAATCAACAGAAGTTTTTCGCAAATATCTCGGAAACGAAGGTCGAGCGGCGGTAACATGTATAGGAAAAAGTTGTTCAGCATCTTGATCTTGATAACATATCCAAAAATCATTGAAATCGGTGAGGATGGAAAACTTCTAAATAATTACCAAAATGACTTTAATCTCCACAACTGATGATTATGCTTATGTATGTAGGTTCTTCAAGAGACGGACGAAGAGCTGCGAAATAGCTTCTCTGATATAATTTCACGATTTTACTTGGCTTTCGAAAGTATACACAAGTATGTTACTGATTTAAACCTTTATGTGGATGAGCTAGGAGATGGAATATATATTCACCAGTCGATAGATTCGATAATGCTCAATGAAGAAGGAAGACAATTAATGGTACCTTTATAGTTTATACACACACTTGGTTTATGATTTATGATAGAGATAGATTCATTAGGATTTCCATTAAATACTTTTATTTCACCAGTTTTAAATTGAATGTTAAATTATATTGAAAAATGGGATATTATTCCGAAAGGGACCGGTAGCCGATCGAGATGAGGTTTAGGGGGAGGGCTAGGGAGGGGGTGTGGACCCTAAATCTAAAATTGTAGCTTCGGGTATTTATTAGGGTTGCCGAACTGAGATCGATTAATCGAAAGATCGATCTTTTGTCTCGTAATTTTCGATTTTTTTGATCGATTTTTCAGTACAGATCGATCCTATGGAATCGATCCTCGGGGAACAGAAATCATGTTCCGATTCTTTATTATTTATAGGTACACTTTTTTCGCGCATTTCAGCTGATTTGAATAGTAATCAATTGCCTGCTTCTCACTTCGTGATTATACTGCTATATTAGGGGGCGTGAATTTCTTACGTTTTCTTAGATGGGGGGAGTCAGGTAGCGTGTTATGTAATATTTTTTCCTTTAATTTTCAATATGAGTGGCTCAAAAAACAATGTTTCATCGCACACCCGAAACCGAGTTAAAGGAATTATATAAACCTTTAAAAGAATTTTAATAACTGAAAAAATGCAATGTAAAAATATTACGTAAGGACGGTGGGGGGGGGGGGAATATAAAATCTTACGAATTTTTATACTGGGTGTGGGAGGGGGTAAGAAATCGCCAAAATTACCCTTACGTAATTTAAGGACGGCCCCTAAGGTGTACCCTTTTATGCACAATTACCCCTGCATCTTTTGAACGCATTAATTGCTGAAGCTAAAATTTTATATTTGGGGTTTTTCCGCACCCCTCGTAGTACCCACCAAGTTTCATCTCGATCGGCCACCAGTCGCTTTCCGAAGTACAGCCAAAAAATGGGATACTTAGAGTTTTATTTAATATTACAGACAATTCAACATGAGTGATTGTGAGTTTTTTTTATTAATTCTTTATGATACATAGTATAGTTTGGTTGTTCACACAGTTTTAAGCAGATTATGAATAAAAATTGAGTATTTTAATGTGTAATTTCAAAAAATCTGATGGTTAATAAATTATTTGTTATTGATCGAATATAATTTTAAACGCAAGTATTTCTGGAAAAATACTATAAGTATGGGGAGAACATGTTCTAAGTCTGGTTAAGACTGAGATATGTTAGGGCAGTAATTACATTACGACTTATATTAACAGTGCGAGGCAGTGTATTTATATGGAGTTATGTTACTCTTGGTGGATTATCATTTTGAAGGATGTGTAAGGGAAAGATTACTTGTATCTTACTATCGGTATAATGCTCAACGTTCATCTTCTACAAGGGTTGACGATATATGCATGTTGCTCCGCTCAACAGGATTTTCCAAAACATCCAGCAAGCGCCCTGCGAATTATCCTGAAGAATACTTCAGGTGGGTCTCTTGAAAATCATCGATTTTGTAATATTTTGAATATCTTCTTTTACAAAAATTTAATTTTGTAGGAGGATAACATTAAGCGATTCCTTGATAGAACATATTATTGGCCGTTTACGCTCGGATGAGATCTATAATCAGAGTCTTGCTTTTCCGCATCCAGAACATCGCAGTACTGCTCTTTCCACTCAAGCGTCAATGTTAGTTATAATTTTATCATTTAAGCCATCCATGCTGCATACACATACAGCTATTATGAGAGAAATAGTAGATAGATTTTTCCCTGACAACTGGGTGATCAGCATTTATATGGGGATAGTAATAAATTTATGTGATTGGTGGTTGCCATATAAGGCTGCAAGAACAGCGCTGAATAATACACTTGAGTCATCGAACGTAAAAGTAAACGCGCAAAAATATGGTCAAAGAATGAAGGTAAACATGCCTTTATCTTTTAAACACAGACTTATATCAAATTAAAGTCCATTTCATATATATATTGGCCGGTGAATTTCGTGAGGGGTATTCTCCTACCACACCGCTTGTTGCCTGTCTCGGTGCTCCTTTCTCTACGTTTTCACTCTCTCTCGCGCTACGCCTGCTCGTCGCGCGGTGGGGATTCGGTGCCCGTGAGGTACGCACACATGCAGCGAATCATCCCCACCACTTTAACTACATAGACGGGACACGATTCCGAGGGGTCGTTTCCCGCTTCTTTCTTGCCGAAGGCGAGAGCGAAATGGAATGAAAGCGAGTCTAAACACGCTCATGCCCGGCGCGCACGCAAAGGACGGAGTATCAGGTGTATGAAAAACGGAGCGAGACAAAGTATGTATCAACGCGTCATCTGTCTCGTACCGTTCCTCGCTTGCTTTCAGTGCCTCTGACACGCTCTCGTTCCATCTCGCTCTCGCCTTCGCAGAACAAGAGCGAGTCAGATGTGGTGGGGATAGCGCCGAGCTCCTGACGTGTAGGCCAAACCGAGTTCTTAGCGTAGAGATATATACATCAGAATAGGTGTGCGTGAGGTCCGAAAAAATTCAGGAGTTTTATTGGTCAGAACATTGATTCTTTCTCGATAGTTTCAACTCGTATTGGTCTACGCACAGCTTCGTAACGCACAAAACTTCTACGCTAAGAATAAACAACAGCCACACGGCTTCGTTCAGGCGGAGCCGAGCAGCGTTCCCGTTACCCCTTCAACTGCCAATTCATGATCGTCAGGTGGTGGTGGCTGATTTCTCCTCGCGCGCTGCTTGTGAAACTGAACTCAACGGCCAATATATATGAAATGGACTTTAGTTACTAATCTAATTAATTTCCACCAAATGTATTCCAGATGTTCCAATTTGCGTAATGCTTATTGCCTACTTTTTTTACTAATGTACACATATTATTTGCTGTATTAAGTATTTGTTTCAGAAATTAATGTCCGAAACAGAAGAGGTACAATTAGCAGGTACTTTGGACGAGACTACAATAGGAACATTGGTAAAATTAGTAAGAGAATGTAACGTGACGTTACATTGGATACTTTTACACACAGCAATGTCGACTATATTATTAGAAGATTCAAAGCGATCACGTATGCTCAGACAATTGGTAGTGAATGAGAGCAAGTATACGACAACCGGTTGTCTACAGTTGTTACTAAGTACCGCTGAAATTGAACAGGACGTCAAACAATTGTACAAAGATGTATGAATTTTTTATACGATATTCGCCGTATTTGAGCGCCGTTTTGACGTGGAATAACTCATTTGCAAAATTAATGAAACATGTTTCTTTAATTCTATTGTTCGGTTTTAGTTGTTGTTTGGTAAAGAAACTAAGTGGCTCAGGGATAAAGGAATATGCGTCGAACGCATAACAGATCTTGCCCAAATATTTGGTGGTAATAAATCTCTGGATGGTATAGAAAAAAATCAAAATCTACACACATGGTTTATGGAGATAAGCAAGCACATCGATTCATTGCAACAAGAAGATGGAAGGAAAATAGTACAGTTGTTACAAGCATTAGAAGAAGTGCAAGGTAGCTATGATACAAGGAATAATAAATAAATTATAGTTACACTTTACATTGCTATATTAATGCATGTTTTGCCCAATTATTGCAGAATTCCACCAGCTGGAAAATAATTTGCATATATCTCAGTATTTAGCCGATACACGCGAAATATTACACAATATGTTGCGCACTGGAAATATAACAGAAGACACTATGATAAGTTTAAACATAGTAACAGATTGTTGCTATGCGTGGAATATAATGGAATCATTTATTGATACAATGCAAGCGAGCATAAAAGAAAGTCCCCCTACTGTAATGAAATTGAAAGCCCTGCTTTTAAAAGTAAGTGTGACTTTCATCCACACTTTCTACTTGTACATCTCTACAGTATATCATTTTTTCACAAACTGTATTAACCTTTATTACTTATCGCTTAGTAAATCATAAATTCCACGGCAACTCGATCATTTTTTTCCTCGATGTCTCGGATTTTTTTTAAACTTGAATATGGTATAGTCCTCGAGGAATTAATTTTGCAACATTGAAAATTAGAAACAAATTTTTGTTTTGCAAATTCGGGCTGGAGGTCGCGATTTTAAAAATCCGAAAAAATACCATATTCCTTGAAGTTTTTTCTACAAGATAAGCCTATCCCTAGGGTGGTGCGGCTCCTATTAACGTCGCAGTGGGGTGGTAAATACGGCGGTTCGCGCCGAATCAGGTAAGCGGACCGGGCGTCGCGCGGACGTTCTGCTATTACGGTCGACTGGCAATAGGCAAAAATCGCAAAATTCAAAGCCCTGTATTTTTTAAACAAACTCGAAATCGACAAAATGATGACTTAAACCTCCCCTAATTCCACGAGGACTACAACATATGCAAGTTTAAAAAAAATCCGAGGCATCGAGGGAAAGAAATGATCGAGTTGGCGTGGAATGACCCTTACTGCCCAAATACTCGTAATAATATATATTTGTTTTCAGATGGCATCAGCCTTAGAAACCCCTTTACTAAGAGTGAATCAAGCGCGCAGTGCAGATTTGTCTTCAGTGTCACAGTACTACAGTAGGGAATTAGAAAAATATGCGAGGCGTGTTTTACAAATAATCCCTGAAACTGTATTTGGTTTACTCGCTCAGATAGTACATCTCGAAACCAATGCTTTCAAGGAGATTCCTACTAAATTACCCAAAGATAAATTGAAAGACTATGCACAATTAGATGAAAGGTTACAGGTACATATCTATTTTCAACTTTTTTTCTTTAAAAAACATAAGTCACAGGGTATTAAAGTGGACATATCCACTTTTCTTTATTGCATAAAAATTATTTCAGATGGCTAAATTGACATATGCTGTGTCAGTGTTTACGAAAGGTGTATTATCCTTGAGAAGTGTCCCATTAGGAGTGTTGAGAGTTGACTCTCACCGCCTTCTAGAAGACGGTATCCGACAAGAGCTTGTAAAAAAAGTTACGCTGGCTTTAGACAATGGTCTTGTATTTGAACCAAAGTCGAAGGTAAGCTTTAACCTTTAGAGGGCCGGGCTGGCCACTATGGTGGCTATTGAAAAATTTAAAATTTGGACTAATGTTTCTACGGGTTTTTGATATCGCTGATCGCGATTCTAAGGTCAGAGTAACGAAATTTTACGCAGAAACAGTGTTGCCAACCTAAACAAGCCTAAATGAATAACAGCAACAGTCATATATTATTCTTTCCTTTGGCGTTGCCCAGAGCTAACGACGTGGACGTATAAAGTTTTGTAGCTCTATTTTTGTTTTGGGGTTTTTTGTGCTATTTTTGGATTTGTTTTTTTAGTTTTCTGATTTTACTATTTATTATGCGAGCTGCATAATGAATAATGAATGTATATCTCTATGTTGCGTTTTTTATCTGTTTATTCATACTTCTTGTCTTTCTAAATGAAAAAAAAAATGAAATTCCATGAAAAATCGAATTATTTATTTATTTATTATTATTATATACGGGTAGGCACCCTTTGGTAAAAGATAAAATATACATGAGCGGAAGACGGAGATATGTAAGAGTGACAAGATGTATTTCCTTCATTATGATCCGAATTACGTCGTTCTTGGTGTTAGTTTCATCGGCGAAACATAAGGAATCCATTGGCGTCGTTTTCGCAAAGATCTGATGAGAAATTCGGAAATCCTAGACATTTCTCACTTTCTAGTGGTATTCAAACCCCTTCGAGGGTTGAAAGCCATTAAATTTGGTGAGGCACTGGGGAGCGTTGTCCTCACCACGGGGTACCAAGCGGCATTCTGTACATATGGATCCGAAACCTACCAACCTTTCGAACCAAGAGTTTCGAGACTTGGACGCCGCCCAAGCTTTTTCAAGAGTTTTAAGCTTTGAATCATGTTCAAAGCGCTTCGAAGTAGTCGCCTGACATTCAAGACCGATTCGAAGCGCTTGGAACCGTTTCGAAGTCCCATCACTACTGGCCATTGTAGTGGCCACATAAGAATTTGGATACTTTGCCGGTCATTTTGGTGGTGTAAATGTCTAAATTTTAAGTAAATAAAATTTACAATTTCAATGAAAAATCACGGCCCTCTAAAGGTTAAATTGAATTTATCAATATCTTAAAATGTTTTACTAAAAACTGGTATTATTTTAGATGTCGTTGCTGCAGAAACTTGATAATTTAGCTGCAATTATGGATGGTTATCGTAAATCGTTCCAATATATTCAAGATTATATAAATATTAATAGCTTAAAAATATGGCACGAAGAAGTAAGTGAATTCAGATATATTTAGTACCAGATTTCTATTATTATTTATACCAGTAGAAGTATTTAATCACGTGTTTCTAGATAACATATATTATAAATAACGCAGTGGAAGAAGAATGTACAGGTTCTTCCTGGACTCCCGGACGATCGTGGAGATACTTTCAAGAAGAGAAACCCGTGTCCGTAGCAGATAATAATTCCGTAACTTTCATTGGTAGACTTGCCCGTGAACTTATTCGTATCACAGACCACAGGTAAAGTTTCTTTCTTTCGGCAAAAGATGTTTGGTACTATGTATGTCGAGTAGGGCTGGGACTATTCGAATAATTTAATATTCGAATATTTTCGAAGTATTCGAATGCTACGAATAAATTTCGAATATTTGAATATTCAAATGTTATTTTTCGAATACTATTCGAATACTGATGTATTCGAATTTTATTATTCTAATACTATTCGAATTTTAATATTCGAATGCTATTCGAATTTTATTATTCGAATACTGATGTATTCGAATTTTATTATTCGAATACTGATGTATTCGAATTTTATTATTCGAATACTGATGTATTCGAATTTTATTATTCGAATACTGATGTATTCGAATTTTATTATTCGAATACTGATGTATTCGAATTTTATTATTCGAATACTATTCGAATAGTATGGTGTGAAGTGGGTCAAAATTAGCTTACAAGATTTCACCCTGACAAATGAACCTAAAGAACTGGATTTATAATTCCAATCATACTATTCGAATACATCAGTATTCGAATACTTGTATATTCGAATTATATTCGCCAAATAATTGAGCAACTGAAGTATTCGAATACCGAAAAATTCGACAAATAGTCCGAGCCCTAATGTCGAGTCATAATAAATCCTTTACATACAAAATTTTATTTAAATGAGTACTTTCGTCTCTTGTACATATAATAGACATACTAATGTTATACTATTGTTATTATTGTTTGTGTGTATATATGTACATTTATAGGACAACTGTCTATATTGAACATTCTCTTGCCTGGTACGATCTTAAGACGCAAGTAGAAGTGTTAAATTACAAAATCTTCTCAAAAATATTAGAAGCAATAGGTACGCCCGGCCTAACAGGACTCGATAAACTTATTTCGTTTTATATTGTTACTGAATTAGATAGTACGGTGCGTCATATAGAAAAGAACATTCGCAATAAAACGTGGACATCTACACTCGACCAGCTTGATATAATATTGAATTCTGCGGACATGTCCAAAGGTATTTCCGTACAATTCGCTACTAGTGCTTGTTATAAATTGTGTGAATCTATTTTATTTAATATACCTAGGTAATGCATCAAAACTACATACTACCATTAATACTCACACTAATAAATTTTGTCCCCAACTACTGGAATGGGTACTAAAAATTGGACATTATCAACTTCTTAAAAAGAAAATAGCGTACGAATTAAACACTGCATGTAAATTCGAAGCTAAACATATGGAAGCAGCACTTCAAACTTTAAACACGTACGTGTAAATACTTTGATAAGCCCTTCGTTGATGCTAGTATATGAATGTTCTTATTTCGTTCATTTTTACGATTTACAGGGCTGTTTTATTCGAAATTAGTAAAAGCAGCAATAATGAGCAAAATGAGGTCGAAAGAAATGAATTACTGCGCGAGCTTAGTGTGAGATTAGATTGGGCTGGTATAAGTAATCCTCATAATAACGTTTATATTAAACCACCAAATATAAGTAACATTGCGCTCATTATATTTTTGCTCACTGTATCACAAATACCAAAACTTCACTACTGTAGAAACACAGGTATTGGTTTCATGCGCGAATAAATGTCTCAATACCTGACAGTGTAATAATAAGCCGACATTTTTTGTAGGAAGCCTTTTGAGTAAAAAGCCTCAAGACCCCCTTGATGCTGTATTACTCGCGATCGGAGTACAAACTGTTTTACGTCAGTATACTTTCTCTGCGATGACTCGCTATGTTAAATATCTTTGTGCATACGTTCTTTCCTGCGTCGCACCAGACAGGTATAAACATATAAATTCTACTCGCACAATCTCACTGTAACGGGCATTTACATTAGTGTCGTAACTGCAGCGCCAAAACGGCAACTGACGGAGAATCTGATGGAACAAGCATCCTATACTTTCTGGAGTTATTTACAAAATACTCCGGCATACCAAGATCACTTATACTCAAAGAAATCCCTACAATTATCATGGATTATTTCCAAGTGAAGACTGCTAAATAATTATAAACATCAAGTGTAAAATAATTTCTTGAGTAAAAACAAGAGTGGCTATTCTCTATTTTGTACATAGGTGCGCTCACGTATAAATTTGTATGTTGTACATACGTGTATCACAATATACGCATTGATTGTGAGTTATTGTTAAATGTAAGAAATAAAATTCTATTATTAATATAAAAGTCTTATGTTAATTGCTGAAGCGGATATCCTGTTTAGCGAAGTTCCATACGTTTAAAGTGACCAGACGTACCGCATTGCGCGGGTCAGTCCCGCATTTGAGCTCTTTGTCCCGCATTGAAAAGTGTCCCGCAAAGTGTCCCGGATTGGACATGTAACCTTTTACATATTCGCAGTGGCATAAAGTTACCGTTTCCTCCACTTTTTTTGTTGTGAAAAAAGAAATATTTTTAATTTCGTTTCAATGTATCACTTTGTAATCACAAGTATGTATTTTTAAATATATTATATATTATTTCCTCACGGATTTGTTAATCCTTTTTTTTGCTTGCCTGCTTGCTTGTTCCGCATTGGAACAGAAAATATCTGGTCACTTCCCAGATAGCACACAGACGTCTTAAAGACGTCTGTTTCAGACTTTCACGACGCCTCAGAGATGACTTCGTAACGACTTGATTAGGCCTACTGCAGAGCTCTTCAAAGAGATATTAGAGATATGAAGCGTGGCGTGACTTACTTAATTCGTGCTTATTAGAATTAATATCTCTTTTAATAAAATTATGTATTTTGAAAAAAGAAACCCGTCGAGTATAGCTTGCTCTTGCTTGTTCTCATTTGAGAAAGTCTATTTGCATGCTGAGCAATATTTTCTTTTCTTCATAAAAAAGAAGAACGTCTTTGTAATAGCGAATGATCGAAACATTTGTTGGTATATTCAAATTCAAGTTGAAAATATAAAATTCCTTCGTCAAAAAATGCCGGTACTCGAGAATGACGGTATATTATCTGCCCGGCTCTCTTATAGGCAAGACTGCTGTATTGCACCTGCGAGAAGCGCTCGGCCCGGTCGCCACCTTGCGGTCGCGTACTATTCATCGCGAGTCGGCCTAATCATGACTTGTTTATGTACATATGCGTCTTTAAGACATCTAAACACAGTCGTTTAAAAAACGTCTTGGCATGGACGTCTTAGAGATGTCCTAAACTCTTACTCGGACAGACGTCTTCGAAACATCTCAGGACAGACGTCTTAAAGGCGTTTTAACACAATCCTCTAAAAGACGTCTCCACACAGACGTCTTAAACACGTCTCAACACAGTCGTTTAAAAGACGTCTTGGCATAGAGGTCTGAAAGACGACTTGGCATAGAGGTCTGAAAGACGACTTAAAGACGTCTGCAGACAGACGTCTCACAAACACCTAGGCACAGACGTCTTAAAGACGTCTTAACACAGTCATCTAGAAGACGTCTTGGCACAGACGTCTCGAAGACGTCCTAAACGCGTTTTAGGACAGACGTCTCAGAAACCTTGGCACAGACGTCTCGAAGACGACTTAAAGACGCCTTAGAAACGTCTTGACAGTGACGTCTCAAAGACGTCTTAAAAAGATCGTAAAAAGACGTCTCGGCAACAGACGTCTTAAAAAGGTCGTAAAAAGACGTCTTCGCACAGACGTCTTAAAGACGCCTAAGACAGACATCTTAGAAACGTCTCGACACCGACGTCTTAAAGACGTCTTAATAAGGTCCTCAGACGCTCAGATCAAAAACAGACGTAAAATGCACGTCTCTAAGACGTCGTGTGCTATCTGGGTTTACATATGTTTCAGTCTTATTTGAATGCGACCATTTCGATTGATTGCAACTATTTTCCAAGTGAAACAGGAAAACAAAACTAAAGTCCATAACGAAGGATTTTAATAAATAAAATCATTATTCTCTAGAAATGCATTATCCCGAATCCATAAATTTAAACAAATCGGCCTACTCAATCTCAGAAATATTAAACTAACGTTTACAAACGATACTCGGCGATTTGCCACGATCGCACCAGACCCATACCTAAAAATGCAATTAGGAAAGTATGGGACCTCGTCATCAGTATCTGCAGTGGAATATTATATACGCATTGGCGGCTAGACGCGCTGTACGCCGCAATCGGCGGCGATGCGCCGCCCTTATAATGTTTCTTACATCGTCGTCGTTTCGAATTACATCGAAATGACATTCACGAACCGCCTACGAGCAGTCTCGCGTCTACGTTAACTGTACAGTATGCTTTTAATTTCGTTACATTCTGCGTTTCATCCAGCAAAGCAAGATAATTATCGTAGGCGTTGTCGTCGGCTAGGACGGCCGCCACAAGACGTGCAAGGCGCCGGCGGCCGCTCCCCGCACGTACAGGCTATTGGGAGACGATATTCTAAACAGTTAGCGATGTACTGTAGCGACGTTGTTGGCGCAACTAGAAAGAGAAAAAAAATATATATTTTTATGCCGTTATTCGAAGAGATACTTTAAACTTTATGCGCTAACTTAAATTAATATGACGGAGGGTGGTTGGCGGCTACAAAGGCGGCTAACACGCATCGGCACGGCGGCCAAAACGGCGGTGCTAGCGGCCTCATACAAAAGGGACTGCGATAAAATGCCAGCTCAGTCCACCTCGCCCATACGTGCAGATATAACGCTACAGTGTCGTCATAGTTCCGTAGAATTTGTTGCACTCGCTTTTTAATATTAAATAATATCCTGGCACGACTATGCGCATCAGAAGTGTAGATTACGTTTTTAAATTTTGCAAACGGATCGTCAACTAATCTCTCTCACTTTCATTTTGCTTAGAAGATATACGTATGCATATACATGTATGCATCAATACTGGGGGATGATATTAAATGTTTTTACGTAAGGAAGCTAGAAATATCGATTCTTCTGTGTGCGTGAGTATTGTTAAGTTAGAGTACATCTTGTAGTAGATTCGACTACAACGTAAGTAATTATCACGTGTTATTTATAATTCGTTGTTTGCTGCCATTGTATGTGTAAATTGTGGATGTAAATGTAACTTTTCAGGCTGCTATCTTATAAGAAGTTCATCGTACTCGTAATAGCATTAAATATATGATAATTTTATTCGTACAAAATAGAGACGAAATTATACGGATATTATAATATTCACACGTTCTCAAAATTTGCTAAAATACTGTTACAAGTGTGTATATTTTTTTAAACGTTACATATATATATATTATACTTCATTAGGCGTAATTACTGTTTCGTCTCTATAAATTTCTAATACCGTAATATAATGTAAATAAAGTCAGAAGGGAACATGGATATTCTCATGATTGTTAAGATACAAAGTAAGCAACATAAATTGTTAGAAACTAAGTAGATATGCCTGGTTCATATCGTCACTGCAGTGATGTCCGCATAGTTCCATTGTATTTTTATCGAATCCATTTGTCTCTTCTGCAAATACCTATAGATGAAGAGAAATTATACTTTGTACGCATAAGTGAGGATTCCGCGATTCTGACTGATATAATGTACCTTAATACCGTGTTTATACATTATAGAGAATCATGCGGGTGAGCATAATCATCGTTCTGGTTTTCGCAGCCGTAATTGTTGTAGCGACATCTAAAAATCATAATTACTCTCACTTTGTAAAGTATCATGCAAGACCGCGAGTAATTCGCGGATATAAACCTGCTCACATCTCCACGGCGATCGGTTTTGGAAAAAGGCAAAGTGTTGCTGATGCTCCGAAGATGAATAAACACGAACGAATTTTATCCATGCTTTTACGATATTTTCCACAGGGGTACGTATATATATATAATAATAATAATAATAATAATAATAATATATATATATAATAATATATATATATATATTATTATTATTTTATATATATATTATTATTATTATTATTATTATTATTTCGACGAGAGAACCCTTTAGTACACAAAGCATGAACAATTCAGTACAATAAATATATATAAAATAACGTAACATAAACAGAAAAAATAAAATAAAACGGAAAATATAAAGTAACGGGAAAAACATAACAATGGTGCCGGGAAAAGCCACTATTGGCTGTACCCCCACCAACGCTTTTTCGGAGCCAATGAGCTCTTTCTACCTGCGCGAAACAGGTTCCTTCTTAAATGACACAGCTAATACTGTTCAAATTAACTGCTTTCCCTATTCTCGTGTGGCAGATTTCGTGCGTTAAGTTCAGGGATGCACAGACTTATTAAGACCACGGGCCACATAGATTCACTGTGACTTATGGGAGGAAAAAAACATGAATGTTACCTATCATATATTATTTGTTTTATTTATATTTAGCATATATTGTGACTTGTTAAAATTAAAATACGGAGGAGTCTGTGCATCCCTGCTTTAGTATTTTAGATCTATTAGTTAAAATTTCGTTTATCAAAAATGTTTCATCTCCGAATGATTTCGGATAATCGATGTTCCACTGTATCAATTTTTTTTTCTACTTTCTTACTAATACTATGACATCTGTACACACCAAAAGGGAATGTAATCATAGTTAAAAATTCTATGAACGTTCCATTCCGTAACACATAAAATCTCTTGATTTTAGAATACCCGTGGAGTGGCTACTCCAGCAAATGAAAACTAACCCTACTTTCGCTGCGAAATTAACGCGGCTACTGATGGACGGAAGCGTCGATTGGACGTCAATAATGGAAAGTTCCAATTCAGAGAGAACCTGGTTATATTAAATCTCCTATCTGACGATCGAGTGATGTACACAATTTCTGGTTCTACATTACAGTTTGATCAACCTGCGATATTTAAACGATCATGTTACTGTTCTTAATACACTAATTTCTCGTCCCCTGCAATTGTGTTTGTATGTACAGCCGATTTTCAAAACTAGAAATGTTATATTCAACTACACCATTCTTGATTATCAAAATATTTGACATTCTAAGCCACGATTGGTAGAGGGCATGTAACCACCACGCATCCTACATTAGCGATAAAGTAAATTGTAATTCAAAATAAATTTTGTTCTATGCGTTACTTAATCATGTAAGCTAAATAATAAATGTATTAAAAATATTTAAAAAGGAATTTCAATATACATATAATATAGTTTGACTCACTCACTGAAAGAATTACTCATGTGCTCCCTTATTGGATAAAGTAGTGACTCTGATGTAACGGACAAATAAGTTCTGTACGATGTGCACAGTATGTAAATGCAATAATCATTTCAATCGTAATGATAATTTTCGTTAAGTTTAATTTAAACATTACATTACAGAATATTCTCCCGTATGTTGTACGTATATCTCTATAAGCAGAAAGTAGATAGAGGGTAGACCGGGGGTGGTAGTAACACTTTGACTTTGGAATACGATTACGCAAGAACTATCACAGTTAGAAAAAAAGTTCTTATACGAAAATGTTACTTACTCTTGTTTGTTTGTTGTTTGTTTTTATTGTGTTCCTGTGTTTTAAGCAGAATGGCGTTTTAAGCTTATTTTTGCTTATATTGCCCAACAAACTATAAGTCCCATTTTTTTTCCCCTCCTCTCTCTCCTTCGGGTCCCAGCAGCAGCAGTGCACCGGGAGAAAGGTGGTGGTCTCCCATCGTTCCCCAGTACACCGCCCCGTGATGCTTAACTTCGGTGATCTAACGAGAACCGGTGTTTTCCATCACGGCTACGGCCACTGTGTTACTTACTTATCTGACATTATTGAGAACACAACTGTTTCGCTGCATGTCAAATAATATCCAGGTTATTAATAAATAATGAGAAAGGGAGAAAGTGTTACAACCGTCCCTGACCCAGAGTCAAAAAAAATTTCAAATCGGTTCAGTAGTTCGGGTGAAATCGATGGAAAAATGTGAAAAGTCATTTTTTCGACCGAAATTGAGATCGACAATTCATTTAATCATCTGGGAAAAATCGAAATCGCGAAAATGGGCCGAGCTTCTTGTCTCTTACGTCGAGTCTGCACTTTTGCGAAGAAAACAAGCTGCTACTGAAGAAAATCCGTGGATAAACACCGAAGCTAGAGACAATTGCGTGAAAACACTAAAATTTCATTTTTTCTTGGTTTTTGTTGCAACTATAATTTGACGCAACGAGCAACCGAATAAGTATTATCGTTTCGACACAAAAGATTTTCAATGTTGAAAATTTGCAGTTTTTTTTTCAAAATCGAATTTCTCAAAAACTGAGGGTGATGGCGACAAACAGTTTGCGGATTCAGCGCACAAAAATCTATAAGAATCGGCTATTGAATGTTACAGACCAAAATGGCTGTTGGACAGTGTAACGGTATCGATAGTCATACGTTGTGAGGGATACCCCGCGAAGACACTAGCCCGGCTAGCCCGTCATGGCAGCCTTCGTAGCGTTGCGCAGTCTCCTTGACAACGGAAGCAGTGAACGGCGGAAAATACAGAAATGATCAAACTATTTCGAAGTGGCGGAATAACCAATCAAGCCAAGGTGGGAAACGAACGGCGCCACCGTCGAGCCAAACCAAGCTAGCCAAGCGGGGAAGCTATTGTCGACACTGGTTGGCTGCGGCCTTATTTCCCTTGGCTAGCTTGGTTTCGCGGTGATGACGCCATGATGGGAATCGAAAGCGTGGCGTCACTTGCCTTGGCTTGACGGTGGCGGCGTTTCGTTTTCCATCATGGCGTCATCACCGCGAAACCAAGCTAGCCAAGGAAAATGAGGCCGCAGCCAACCAGCGTCGAGAACAGCTTCCCCGCTTGGCTAGCTTGGTTTGGCTCGACGGTGGCGCCGTACGTTTCCCACCTTGGCGTTGATTGGTTATTCCCCCACTTCGAAATAGTTTGATCATTCCTGTATTTTCCGTCGTTCACTGATAGGCAGTGATGTCAGTATTGCTGGACCTAGTCGAGCTTTTATAAACTCAGATGTAGAGACTGATTCAAGTAAGATACATCTTTAATTTATTAGTGTCTGAAATCATAGAATTATAAACAGAACGTAGTTTCTTTGTTCAATGATTATTTTCTTGAAATTGCTTTTTAATATTGTACGTGTGAATAAAATTAGTATTTATGAATAGGCAGTGATAACATCATCGTCGTCCCCGCTACAAAAAAAAAAGGAAGGAGGCAAACATTTCGACAATGTTGGCTGCAGGACCCAGCCTTTCAAACGTGACTGCAACAAGTACAGGACGACCCATACAAGGGAAAATGTACATTTTGTTGCCAATATATTGCAGCAACAAAATCAAATTTAGCTATTAGGAACTATATTGGCGGATTAGGCGAATGAAAGCATTACCGATAGCCATTAGAAAATATTGTATTCAGAAATGTACCCTGATAGCCAGATCTGGGCAGCAGAATCTGACGGCAGAACTGCAGCAGTCTGTGTCCGCATTTGGCTCAGGGGGGCCAAGCTTCCCTCTTACGAAAGTTGAAGCAGAGTTTGTAGCGCCTCCTACCAATGAGGTGCGTACTAAACTGTGAATGTGTGAATTGGTGTGAATCGGGACGTATGTGTATGTGTATACGTGTAATGCACCGTTTACTTTAAAACCTGTCCACGGATCGTCGCGTCAGTGACGCGTATGCAGCAGATAGAAGGATAAACATTGAAATTGAATATTTCTTCTTTTCTTAGGAAAAGAAAATATATTCAATTTCTTTGTATATCCTTCTATCTGCTGCATACGCGTCACTGACGCGACGATCCGTGGACAGGTTTTAAAGTAAACGGTGCATTACACGTATACACATACACATACGTCCCGATTCACACCAATTCACACATTCACAGTTTAGTACGCACCTCATTGGTAGGAGGCGCTACAAACTCTGCTTCAACTTTCGTAAGAGGGAAGCTTGGCCCCCCTGGTTCTGATGTGCAGAGCCTGAGGTGCAGTGCCTGATATCAGATGGACAGCAGATCGACAGCAGATTTCGCCGTCTGCTAGGCACAGCAACAGCGCCATCTGAGGTCCAGAATTACCAAGCAATTGCCTAGCAGACGGCGAAATCTGCTGTCGATCTGCTGTCCATCTGACATCAGGCACTGCACCTCAGGCTCTGCACATCAGAACGCAGCCAAATGCGGACACAGACTGCTGCAGTTCTGACGTCAGATTCTGCTGTCCAGATCTGGCTATCAGGGTATATATTAGAGTTGTTAATAATTCCTGTTTATATGTACATTACATTATTACCTGTAATATTAAGTTTAGCACTTTAAGTTTTATATTTTATGTATATATTTTGTAACATAATTTCTGTATACTTTATGTATATTTTGTATATACAAAATACAGAAATAAGTTTTATCACCTTACACGTATAGTACATTATAATAGGATACATTCCTTTAATTTACCATTATTAGTGCATAAATACATAATGTTTTCATTATTATTTTGTGTTTTCTGTTACCTGCCACCAGTCTTACATATATTTCAATTCATTTTATTAGAAACAGGGACGTAAAGGACCTTATATTCTTGAATATTACTGCCATAATTCATCGCAGTCCAGCCACAGTGATGGAGGGGGAACACCTACAGAAGCGGTGGTAATAGTGTGAGACGTCACGATTGGAGACGAACCGACGCTAGCGCCAAGTGAGTGACGCCGTGGCCAACCAGCATTGACAACACATTTCCCGGTAACGCTGGTTGCTTGTGGTGTCGGTGCGTCTCCCATCGCGGTGTCTCACGCACACATTACCACCGCTCCTGTAGGTGTTTCCCCCTCCATTAGCGTAGCTTGAGCCCGCCGATTCTTGGTTTCTCGACCCAGTCGACCTCTCGACGAACAATCGTCGCCTGACTTGAATGTATACTCGTCAGAGGCAGAAAAACTCGCGAACGGTTAACGCGCACGTTGCTGGATTTAAATTTGAAATTTTCGAAATGTTAAGCTAAGTCAAGGGATGGAGTGCAAAATCACTAACCGTGATTCGTCACAGTAATTCGCTGAATTAACATGCTTTGATTCTTTAAGCATAAAGGCACGGTAATAGGGACAGGGCACGGTAATCGGGACATTTAACCTATTTACCAAACACGAAGAAATACTTATATATGCTGATATTTTTCCAAATGCGTGTATTATTCACATTGTTCCCTGGAACCTGGAACTATCACCAAATTATTCGTTACAGTTGGAATTGAGGGAATTTAAAATGTGTGATACCAGCGGTGGCCAGCAGGTGCGCTGTATTGCATTCATTATGCGTAGTTTACATGAGTCGAAATGTAAAAGATGCGTTCACATGAGAACTATTGAGAACGTGTGTATTGAATTCTACGACATATGTACGGAAACAAAGGACACGGCCGATTTCGACCCATATCGTCTATGTCATGGGTAACCTATGGTTTGCAGTAATGGTAATGAAGGACTTTCGGTTCCTGCGTTCTACGAATTTTTCGTGTGTGCTTTGTCCTCTCTAAGGACCACTAAGGACCGATCCTGCGGTGGCCGATTAGTTGGGGTGTTAGCAACGTTTCAACTTGGGGTAGAATTAACTTGAAAAAACGATAAAACGGGGACGGAGGCGAGAAATCTAATCCGTAATATCTGGGTGACGCCGGCCGCCTTAAGCCTCGGAGCCTTGAAATCTTCAAAGGCCCACAGGCATACGCGCGACCAAGGTAAGAATCCCACGACGCATTCTCGGCCGAGCTTACAAATAATTCTATCTCTTCCAAACGATATACAAAATATCGCAACACCCACCGTTCAGAATTTCGCAGGTTGATTTGCAGTAATATCTCGAATGGCTGCAGCATTAACCTCAATACACCTACGAAAATACTTGAATAAACTTGTATTCAGTGTAATGATTAACGTGCATTAAGAAAATGTCGTAATTACTAATCAAGGTGTTAATAAACGTTTTTCTTTTTCATTTTACGATCGTATTAAGTAGTTCCTATTTTTCGTGTTTCTTTGGATTCTATAATCTGTAGTATTCACAAAGTATACATAATTGTATATGCCTTCTGGTGTGATGCTGCACTAATACGCTCGGAAATTCGATCACGAGTTACGGATACTTAATTACATTCTCGGAATGTACCACTGAGAGAGTGGTTCAGAACTTAGGTAAAAATTATTTCAAACACTTCGGGAGTAGTCAGAGCAGGGAGCTCGCTAATTTCGAACTTTTCCTTCTTGGTAAATTTAAGGTGAACTGTTCGAATTGCAAATTGAGAATTCAAAGATCAAATTGAGAACAGAAAGGTTTTGTAATTGAAGATATAGAGAATTTTTAAGAATTTCTTAAGTTTAAGTTTCTGCTACAAGTATGTCATATATATATATATATTGAAATAGAAGATTTATGCATACATACACTGTACTTCATAGAAACCAATCATAAAAATTTGACTTTTAGTGAGACCTATCTTTACCTTCTTTTAAGTTGATTCAGGTTATTTTGCACACCTGTGTTAACTGGTCTATTTTTTGTCATATTTTGAATGCTACGTACCTGTAGATTCTTGAACTTTTTTCAGATCATCCTGTACATCAGGCTTGGGAATTATGTGAACTTGGTGGCTGATTTTCAGAGGCAACGCCTCCTTTCTCCTGCCGTGCGTCTTGGCCCGTGCGGCGGCCCAGTTGCTTGGAGTGCCTCAGGCCCGTACAATACGAGCTGCTCGTGGCGCATCGGGGCGACATTGTATCAATAGGTTTCCACATCGTCCCAGAGAGCACGTTTTACGATGCGTTTTTGTTTTGTCAACGTGCCACGCGCGGTTCACGTGGTACGGGCCTGAGGCGCTTCAAGCACGTAGGCCGCCACGGGGGCTAAAACGCGCGGAGAGAGAAAGGTGGCGTTGCCTCTGAAAATCAGCCGCCAAGTTCACTTTAGGCAGGAGTGTCGAACTTTCTAACTCCAAGAGCCGCACGAGTCGGGGCCCGGACAGCCGGCTCCCCCACTTATTTTTCTCCAGGCGTTGCACGAGACTCGGCAGGGAGAGAGTGCGGCACCTGGAGGAGAAATTCATCAGAGTGAAGTAGGTGTGGAGGGGGCCGCTCTCCTATGGCTCTATGGAGCAGGCGAAGAGGAGAAAGAGCCACTGCGGCTCGCGAGCCGGTAGTTCGACACCCCTGACTTAAGGGGTCATGTACGTTTCTCGGTGCTAGAATGTGGTCAATGTTTGCGAGTGATTCAGGGATAAACTATTAACCCGATTGGTTTAATTCTTTTTGTGTTTTATAGGTATATGATTATAAATTATAAAACAGGTATGAGAATTTGAAAATTTTTAGAAATGTGGCGTCCGCGTGCGGTGGTGTAGAACATGTTTTCTGGCGCTGTCCCAAACAGAGGGCATGATTCAGCCTATACGAGTGGTCTGAATAAAAAATCTCAGATTTTTTTAACAATTTTTGGGATTGTAGTTATCTGGTGACGTTGCCATTTTTTCGAATTTTCCTGATTTTCGCTATGAAAGTCGTACGTTTTTGCTTGTTATTAAATAATAGTTCAATTTAATTAAAAAAGCTCAACGTTACCAGATAACGAATCTTATGTAGAATATGTGTATAAATAATGAAGTTAATCGGACGAACGGTGAGGCAGTTATGCCCACCGTCTTGGAAATCGATGTTTCGAGAAAAAGCCACATTTTTTAAAATTTTCCAATTCTCATACCTGAGGTATATAGTGCCTATACGAGCTATAGTGACTTAGGTGTGAAGTCACTCAGCGGGGTTTTAACCGATACCCTGCTGGGTACAGGCTGCCAAACATGCCACCCTACTACATCTTGCAGGACTGTATTTAGGGAAGATCAGGACAAACTCGGGGCCCTAAAGGGTAAAACCTCCAAAATTACTTAAAGACATGCAGTGATTTTAATTTCAAATAAGTTATTAATATAAAATAATTTGTATTACTACTGTTCTAATGCAGTAGGTACTGTCCCCCGATGGAAAGAAGGCGGTCGAGAAACTCTAGGGGCCGAATATCAAGTCCGAATAGTATATCCCTATTGGCCGGCGCGACAACGTCGACGGATACAAAGTAAGCAAACGGGGCACGGGCGGCGGGAGCCAATGCGAGCGAAGAACCCCTCTTGCCCCTGTGACATTTCAAGCTGCTTCTTTCCATCGCGCCACAGTACATATACCTTACTAAAATAGATTTGTATTTAATATGTGCTGACAATGAGACAACTTTTAATAGCCAGTAGCAAAGCTTAATTGATGTATTTTAATAATGATAAACGTATCTTCAATTTCTGTTTTATTTTCTGTTAATCTTTAGGGCCCCAGTTTTGTCCTGGTCTTCCCTAAACACAGTCCTGCAAGAGGTAGTAGGGAGGGCACTTTTGGCGGCCAGTACCCAGCAGGGTGTCGATTAAGATCCCGCTGAGTGACTTCACACTTGAATCACTATAGCACGTATAGGCACTATACAGGGTCATCCGTTAAAACTGCAACCTACGCGCGTGCGAACAGACGAAAATGGCAACACCGCCTCACGGACGCATTCCACTACAACCATTCAGGGCCCGGCGCTCGGAGGGCTGCCAGCGACCGCTGGACAGCAGTGATGCCCGAGCTTCGAAAATTTTAGGATGGTCTCTTTCAAATTAACGTCGAAAAGAGCTGTGCGAAAATTCCCGGCCCAGGTAAGCGAGCCACGCGCTTCGCTTTTATGATCGGTTTGCCACTCGCACCCCAGATCACTGTAATGAAGTTTGAAAACAATGTCGACTGGTTTCGTACTCGTCTTAATTTCACAAATTTTAGCTACGACAGGGTTGACTGCGGCGCTATACCCCTGTACGGAGAGATTTTTCGCCACCTGCTTGTAAAAGCCACAATAATGGCGCATCGTTCCAAAAAATGACATTAACGGAAACCGGTATAGGCGTGGCGTTGAGTAACTAAAAGGTTAAAACATTCAGACACAAAAATTATAGAAAAAAATTAGGTAATTATTTAGAAGTTTTCCGTCCTCGGCGATGTCAATGATTTTTGGATATAATGTCGGGGACACTTTTTTGAGGCCGCTCGACTTTCGTTTCCGAGATATTTGCGAAAAACTTCTTTTGACTTATTCCGACGCAACGCGTTCCACTTTCCAACTTGACCCGGGTACTAGTATTGGTTGGGGCTAGATTAGCGCGGGTAGCGCGCGCCCGCTCGCGGGCGCGTAAAGCATGATGGCCAACCGATATGAGTGGGGGTGTTGACGGGCATCCGCAAGTTTCTGGTTCAAATCTCTAAACTCACATCAATTCGCTATCATGCTTTACGTGCCCCCGCACTAATCTAGCCCCAACCAATATTAATACTGGGGACAACTTGGAAAGTGGAATGCGTTGAGTAGGAATAAATCAACAGAAGTTTTTCGCAAATATCTCGAAAACGAAGGTCGTGCGGCGGTAACATGTGTAGGAAAAAGTTGTTCAGAATCTTGATCTTGATAACATATCCAAAACTCATTGAAATCGATGAGGATGGAAAACTTCTAAATAATTACCAAAAATTCAAACACCGCTACAATCAAAAACACGTCCTATTCGTTACTCGTGACGTCCGATTTATGCATGCACTGCATTAAGGATAAAATTATAAAAAAGGAAACCAGAACAATAGATTCTGAGGTTTGCAAAACTAACACATAATTGAATAAAAATTTAAATTCTCAATTTCTGAAAGTAATGATACAGAAACGACTAGCCTATTGTTTATCGACACCATGAATTTTAAAAAGAGCATTAAATACAGTATCAAATAAACGATTTGCAAAAGCTTTTCACAACAATTATGGTTAAAAAGTTGATAAAAGAAAAATTAAGTAAACGTAAAATATTTTCAATTATCCATCATTAAGAAGGAATAATTTTTCCTAATTTTTCGGCGCAAATTGCATTCGAATATCTTTTATAGTTCAAAAGTTGTACGAAAAAGGCCCCAAATTGAAACCCGGGCCGGAAAATTTCAAATAGCTCTTTGCGACGTTAATTTGAAAGAGACCATCCTAAAATTTTCGAAGCTCGGGCATCACAGCTGTCCAGAGTCACTGGCAGCCCTCCGAACGCCGGGCCGGTGAATGGTTGTAGTGGAATGCGTCCGTGAGGCGGTGTTGCCATTTCGTTTGTTCGCGCGCGCGTAGGTTGCAGTTTTAACGGATGGCCCTGTATAACCATAGGTATATAAACATATACCTATAAAACACAAAAAGAATTAAACCAATCGGATTAATAGTTTATCCCTGAATCACTCGCAAACATTGACCACGTTTTAGAGAAAGGTATAAGACCCTTTAATTCCCAAGCCTGCTGTATATCTTTGTAAGTAATTTTCATCTGCATAGATACTCCGATACATCTACTCATTTCAGCTTTAAATTTACCAGAGAAAGAATTGGTTAAAATCTGCGCCTCGCTGTTGCGATCTCCCTTTGTTTGCTATCTTAAAATAATTCTGAAATTTTCTGATTAATACACGTATTTATGTAACACTGCACCTGTATTCATTATTTGGCTTCTAACAGTACTAAAATTTTCCAGATGAATATATTGTGTTTGTGTAATTTTGATGATGCAACATGATATAAAACCGCACTAATTGAATTTGTGCAAGAATGCATTGATTACCAGTTTATTAGTATTTGTCACGATCGTGATTTGCGAGACTGTAACATTGGTTTCGATCAATAAATTATGTGATGGCTGTACTACGATGTGACCCATCGTAATGAACCGAAATTTCGAGGGGCTGGGCAGGAGGGGGAGGGGAGTTTTAATATAAAATTTTAGTTTCGGATATTTGTTAGTTTCTGAGATATTAATAAAAAAAACTTGGGTACTATCACAACCATCTCGTCGCCGTCGACTTTTTCTCATCCGACGGTATTAGTTGGGGCTATGTTAGCGCGGGAGGTGCTTGCGGGTGCGTAAAGCCTGATAGCGAACCGACACGAGCTTGGCGATGCTAAAAATGAGGCTGTGGTTACAAAATTTCAAAAATAAAAAATGGAGGATGGCTCCCAGGTAGAGAGGCTTGCACCAACGTCCAAAAAAATGAACAATAATTTTTTATTAATATTTCAGAAACTAACAAATATCCGAAGCTACAATTTTATAATAAGGGGCCTCTCCCCCTCCCTCCCACCTCCCCAAAATTTCAGTTTATTATGCTGGTTGGGTCATATCGTAGTATGTCCTATTTGATTGTGAGTTGTCAAATATTACTGCAATCTGATCTATGTGTAATAGTCCTGTGATATGCATATACTATTGGGTCAACAACATAATCTTATTTCTTATATTATTAAATATTGAATATTTCTATTTTACCTGATTTATACAGCAAAGTGTTTTCTACTTAAAAAATTTACCCGAATATATAATTTCATTTTCTAACAGTTTCTTTTTAATATGTTTTATATTATTCTCATCAGAATAAATTGATGTTTACTTTATTGTCACTAATACCTCCTACCAGACTCTTATGGTTATTCTTTATTGTTCATTTGTGATGTAGAAGCACCAGTTGGAAGTATTACAACTGATATATTATTTCTGTGTAGCTTTACTCACGTACGATGGTAAAAGCAATACTTTAGATTATTTCCCCCTGAGATTTCCCCTCCCCTTTGCTCTTTGTTTCTCCATACACCCAAAATACATTCTTACAGGTTGAAAAAGTCCGTTCGTTATAGTTTCTAGTGCAGTACAAAACGGTTTGTGGTTTACCGGCCTTTCTTAGTTTGTGTTGTGTTCGAGTTGAAAGTTTAAAACATAAACGAAAAAGTTCCGGGTAAAAAAAGTCTTGAAAAATAACAGTATGTATTATATATGTGAAGAAAGTTCAGTTTAAGTATACAGTATAAAAGTTGTTAGTAAAGGAAAAAAGTTCCCGACGTGATATAAAAAGTATGTTCGACATTGTATGGATCGCGCGCGTTGTGCCTTCAAGAGCGAGTACTGCACAGGCTCTTATTGACACAGGTAAGCCCTGCGATGCTACTGATGCAGATTTTTCAGTGCTACATTTGGTCGGTATGGCTAAAAAAAATTCACTTCTCAAGTAAGAGGAATTTAATGAGTCGTTTCAGCAGTGGCCCCTATTTTTTTTTGACAAATGTGACTATACATATTGTAAGAAAATCACTTGTTTACAGGCTAGAATAATTCACCATGTCAGACTCTGGTTCTGAAAGTTCCTTTTCTGAGGATTATGTTGGAAGGAGAAACCGAGCTCCGTCTGCCGAAAATGTGGCGTCGCCAAGCTACTCCCAGCATTCATCCATGTCGGGCCATAAATCTAGAGCAAGCTCTGTTTCTTCGAGGGGGAAGTCACCTATGTCCGTAACGTCTGAAAGAGACTCAAAGTCTCCGAGATACACGCCGATATCGCCGAAATCTCAGAGATCTAGAGTAGCATCCCCCAGCGAAGAGGGTTCTCCAAGATCCATTCGCAGTTTATCCAAGTCACCACCTACCACACCAAAGTCGTATCACTCAAGAAATAACTCTTTGGATTCGCTGAGAAGCGACCGCAGCTTGTCTCGTTCTCCCATGCAAGATGAGAGATCATGTCCGTCTACCCCTAACGATTCTAAATCGTTACACCTCGAAGACACGGAACCCAAACAATTTGAACTGGAGGTCGACACAGAAAGGTCTGGAGACAATACTCCTAAATCATATTCTTATAAGAACAGCGAGTCCAGGCAAAGCTCGCCAAAATCTCCGAGGTCTGGACGTAGCTCTGCAAAGTCATTAATGTCTGGAAGAAGTTCTCCAAAATCAGATCCAGCATCCCCTATGGACGATCAGGAATCCGATAAGCACTCACTGCCACATTCCCCACCAACGAAAAGCGGTTCGTTCAATGAGTTGGATGGCGAACAAATTTCGGACGGGGACATCGAAGATGAACCTGAATCGATAACTAAGTCAAAGCCTGCTCAAATTACACACGGTGAAGATTTATCAGATGTCTCTGATCTAGAAAGTATGGATGGCGTTGATGGCGCGGCAGAGCATGAATTAGAACTCCAGAAAAATCAACAGAACGAGGAGAAACGTATGGTAAACAATGATGTTAAAATAGAAAAAGAAGATAAAAGTGCCCCCGTTGGATTAACAGAAGAAAATGAACAATTGGACTTCGAAGCTGATGGTCAGTGGAAAGATGAGCGAGACGAAGGTAAATATCTTACAAATTACTCAGAGGCGGATTAAGGTCGGTTGAGGCCCCGGGCCCAAAAGAAAATATTGGGCCCCTTACAAAAAAGGGAAAGACAGGAAAAATAAAATCACGTTAACCACATTTTTAAACACATAAACAGATTATGTACTCACAATGTTTTAATTTCAATAAAATTTGAATAAAGTATATTATACATATACTTTATTCTAATTTTATTGAAATTAAAACATTATGACTTTTTACAGTCTTATACTTTTCTCGCTTACAATTTTACGATCCGCTTACAATGTAAAATCAAATTTGGTGTCATTTAAAAAAAGTGGAAAGTTGGTTTTTGTGGGGCCCCTCAGAAGTCGGGGCCCCGGGCGCGCGCCCGGTGCGCCTGCCGTTAAATCCGCCTCTGAAATTACTCTAAGTTAAAAATACAGACTAACGAGTTTGAAGAGAATCCTGTAGCGTGATGAAGTAATTTTCCAACATCATCAGGAAACACTATATATATACAACGTGATACACTTTTAACTCGGCGGGACTCGCACCTCAATATGCAACACGTTGTCCCTACCGGATCAAAAATACCCAAAATTGAAAGCCACAGTTTCAGAATATTTCTTCTAACTTTCTTATTTTCATATTAAAGTACGGTGTTTTAAGAAGCAAATAAAATTTAAGAAATATCTCAAAATCTTTATTAAAGTTCTTTAAAAAATTGTAACAAAAACTCAGTCTCAGTCTTTTTTTTACTTGGTTATAAAATCGAATAACAGAAATTAGTCTTCTTTCTTTAGTAACAATATCAAATTGAGGTCGATATCAAAAGTAGATGCTATGAACTTATCAACGAACGCAAAGAAAACAATTCATAACACCTTTTTGTCCAAATTCACTCGAAGGGGGTGAAGTTATCCTCCGAAAATTCGGCTATTTTCAGACTTTGTATTATAACTCGCGAAATGTAAGAGATAGAAAAAAAATTGCAAGACAAAAGTTACTTCTTTTAATTAGATCTATCATTTGGTAAAAAAATATTTTACAGTTCACGAGTTATAATAGAAAATCGGAAAATACCCGGATTTCCAGGGGTCAATTACACCCCCTTAGAGTGAATTTGGACAGCGAACAAAAACTGTGTTGTAATCAGGGGGAAATTCCCTACATATTCACAGTTTCAGAATTTTTTGAATTTCCGGGTTCGGGATGTTCCCTTGTTAAAATCATCAGTTTACATAGTGTTAGTGAAAGGTTTTGGTCTTTTATTGCACTTGGTCGGTTATTCCCCCGCCGAAAATATATTTTCGCAACTTGTGCCTCTGTGGTAAATTTTACCCAGTAGCGCCTCCCGCCGAGTTAAGGGAATCTATTAAGACTTTGTAGTCTTTTCCCCACCATACTCAGTTCCCACCGTCGGGAATTCTTTTAAAATTTGTTAAACTATGAATTTCTATGAATCTAATGACACTTGAATATTATTTACATTTGAAATGAGTGTAATTGAACATGGAATTTTTAGGAGAAACAGAAGGGCCAATCATCAAAGAGAATAAGGACGAAAAAGAGGGAAAGGACAAGGATAAAGATAAAGTTAAATCGAAAGAAGGGGGTGAAGTAATTGACAAAGAAGAAGGAGAAGAAGATGGTGAAAAAGTAGAATCTGAGTTAGAAGAAGGCGAGCTCAGCGATGGCGATGATGCCCGGCCAGAGGAAACAGAACCAAGGCCTGTTTGTCGTTTTTACAACCGGGGCCAATGTACATGGGGAGTCAGTTGTAGATTTTTGCACCCAGGTGTAACCGATAAGGGTAATTACACCATGTTTGATATGGTGAGGCCAATGGCGTATCCACCGCACGCAGCTGCCTCGCACGATTACAGACCGCATATTGATAGGCCAAATATGGTGAGACCTTTACCTGGTTACGGGGCGCCACCACATACGCCAAAAATAGAAGAACTTCCCACAGAATCCGCATGGGAACGCGGACTACGACATGCCAAGGAAGTAAGTATCGTTAGCATTGTATTTTAAGAAGAGTCACGTTTATCAATATTTACCCGCGTCCCAACGCAGATGATGCGCAAGGCAAACAAACGCAAGGAATCGGACATGGACTTTGAAGAAAAGAAAATGAATTTAAGCTTAGGACAAGACGAATTAGACAGAGAAGCAGGATACTACGTTAGAGCAGCCAGCCCAGAACCACCTGTCGAAAGATGGCCACCAAGGGAGGCACCTCGAAGAGTACTACCGCCGAGGATTACACCAGAAAGATACGTCGAAGAACCTGATCCTTACTACGCACCGCCGGCAGCACCGCCAGAGTATTATAGGTAATACCTGTCACCTGTAAAGCAGATATTTTGTTTCGCGTATTGTATCGTTTTCTTCTTTAACCCGCCGGCAGTCGCGCCTAAAAGTTTTACACGAGCGGGCGCGTCGTGTACTCCGTACACGGGGGTCTGTTTTGGCTGAAAAACCGTTTTACCGTGATGTTTTCTACCCAGCACCCCTGTGTATTCTTCCAGCGGATATTTTTGCATCATGCTACGTACTTGTCAGGTTCAAATTCAGTTTGGAAGTGTCTCTGAATGAAAACGAAAGTATGCCGCATATCCTGCCGGCGAGCGCGCCCGTGTACTCACAAGTTTCTCAGGTGTCCGCCTCCGATTGCTTTGGTTTTTGGATATGTTTTTCAGAGGACCGAAAAATAAGAAACAGGCGTCTTTATTTTGGCCCGCTTGCATGTTTAGGAGGTGAAACCACTCCTCACATTTCATAAGAATTTAAAAAACTAAAGCAATCGGAGACGACTACCTGAAAACCTTTGAGGGGTGGTTTCACCCCAAACTTGCAAACAGGCGAAAATAATAAGACACCTGATTCTTATTTTTCGGTCCTCTAAAACATATCCAAAAACCAAAGTAATCGGAGGCGGACACCTAGGAAACTTTGGGAGTACACGGGTGCGCTCACCGGCAGGATACGCGGCATATTTTCGTTTTCATTCAATCAGAGATACTTCCAAACTAAATTTGAACCTGACAAGTACGTAGCATTATGCAAAAATGTCCGCTGGAAGAATACATAGGGGTGCTGGGTAGAATAGATCACGGTAAAACAGCTTTTTCAGCCAAAAACTGACCTCCGTGTACTGAGTACACGACGCGCGCCCGCCGGCGGGTCAAGGAACACACGTTTATATGCTACTTACTTTTTATAGGAGGGTGCATTATAAAGCAGAGACTCGAACCACCGCCGAATACCGAGAACGCGTCGATTATCATGCTGTGCCTCGTACTACGCCCCATTCTGTTTCTCCGCAACCGCACACAAGAGAAAGAGAAAGGGAAAGGGAGCGTGAACGCGATAGGGAACGAGAGTATTACGAGAAATACGAGAAGAAGCATAAGCGTCCGTCAAGGGAAGTTATAGTAGAACGTATCCCACCAACGAAACCTTGGCGCGAAGAGGAACCGCCACCAGTAGAAAGAGGCAGAGGAGACGAATGGGCTGATCCTTGGATGCGGAGGAAATCTCCCAGCACCGTGCGACGGAATACATCCTCTCGACGATCACGAAGGCAATCGTATTCTTCAGGCTCTTCGTATTCATCGACAAGGTATGATCTTTATGATAACCATTATTATGATTATCTTCTTTCCATTCAAGCGCTCCAAGCGCTATTTCGACGAGGACTCGAAATATAGGAGTCGACTATAAACAGATTGTACTAGACTTTGAGCGATCTTTTAATATAACTGTTTACCTATCACTCTTCCAGAGTGTTTAGAAAATCTGTGTTTCGAAACTTGGAGAGATTGCTTTGTAATGACCAGTATTACCATTCATAATAATTCGACTTTCAAATATACATGAATAAGAAGTTCGTGTTTAGATTTTTTTTTTCTTCTTTTTTCTTTCCTTTAAATGTTTATTACGCACAAAAACGTACAAGTGTACTGTATCCTCTTTTTAGTTCTAGCCGTAGCTCGAGCCGCTCTAGCTACAGTTCTTACGACTCCCTATCCAGGTCCCGTTCACCATCCCCTCCCTCTAGAGCCCGTGGTACTGGCAAAGGGAAAGCAGTCGTGACATCGCCGCCTCCGAATCCTCCAGCGGTCGCAGCTGCTGCACCCCAACGCGGCGTGATGCTGATGAATCCACCCGCTCCCTCTCCCCGTCCACCCAAAGGCTCCATTTCTCCTACAACTGGTACGCTTCATCGACGTGCTGGGCTCAACCCACCTGCACCGAGTCCACTGTCCTCTCATCAACGTCACCACGAGAAGACCAGAGATAAAGCAGCGATAGCAGCGGCTGCAGTAGCGAAAGTTATCAAAAGTCGGTCAAGATCCAGGTAAAAAGAAATGCAAACGGTGTATAATGGGTAGAAGATGTATAGCGAAGTTGTAAAAGCAGTAGAGGCTGAAGATGATAAGTGGAAGATGAAGTACCGAGAGTTAATAACTCAAACAATGCAGTCTCTGTACCCGGTGAACGTCGCACCAATGTGGCAGCAGACTACTAGTAATAGTCTGAAAAGTAAGAGTGTTTTCGGGAATTTTTTCCAACCAAACAACGCAAGCAAATGGATGTATTGCTTACAAGGGAAGATCCCGAAACCGAAAATTCCAAAAACTCTGAAACTTTGTGAATACATAGGGGATTTCCTTCTGATTACAACGCAATTTTTGTTTGCTGCCCGAATTCACTCTAAGCGGGTGGAATTAACCCCTGAAAATTCGGCTATTCTCCGATTTTATTTTGTAACTCGCAATCTGTAAGAGATAGGAAAAAAGTTTCAAGACAAAAGTTACTTCTTTTAATTAGATCTATTATTCGGTGAAAAAATTATTTTACAGTTCGCCAGTTATAACACAAAATCGGAAAATAACCGGATTTTCAGTGGTCAATTATACCCCCTTAGAGTGAAGTTGGGCAACAAACAAAAAATGCGTTGTAATGAGGAGGAAATGCCCTACAAATTCACAAACTTTCAGAATTTTTCGAATTTCCGGGTTTGGGATGTTCCCTTGTTAGTATAGTCAATATGTACATATTGAAGGGTAAACAAAAATCTTTTTCTATCAAATTCATAAATCCGTTTCCTGTATACTCTTCGTCATAATGTGCGCTGCGGAGAATTGCGGAAATTCCCGAAATCAGCGATTTTCGACCTTATTCTGCGATCATTAAAGGTTTGTAGCTCAGAGCAACGTTAACCGATTTTAATGAAATTTTAGGCATGCATACAACTCATTTCAATCTACAAACGGATTTTTTGAATTTTCATTACAGGCTTAAAAAAAAAGTTTAAAAAACAACCTTTACTACTTTTGTTGCTATTCCGACAAAATGCATTTTTTTCAAAACGACGAAACACGTCACTTAGCAAACTAATCCTTCTAATCCTTCTAAAACACTCATGTCGTCTGGGCCAATTCTAAAAGTAAACACTGCATATCAAATTCTTAATTAAAAAATATTAAATTAATAAGGGCGGCAATATTGTTTTTGCACCTGGGCGGCCAAAACCCAGGAACGGCCCTGGTTGGAGCGATATTTTTCAGCCTAGTGTACACTTTACTTCAGTGTACCGCTAGTACTTCGCTATATATTTTCTACGCCTAAATATTTCGGTATTCGTATCTATAAAAACTGCGATAAAATTGAACGATTTCAAACGGTATATCTGTAAAGAAGTAAACATATATGCGTAAGGTACAATGGAGTTTGTTTTTAGGTCTTCACACAGTAGCTCAGGATCAGAGAGCAGTGGGAGCAGCAGTGATTCCAGTGAGTCGAGTTACTCGTCTTCTTCCAGCGAGACTCGCCGAAGGAAGGGTTCCACTCCACCGATAACGCGAAAAGACTCCAAGGGCATCGACGCTTTGAAACTGAGCGGTACCAAACAACAAATCAAGCTCACGTTGAAGCCAACCAGCAATACTACGACTGTAAAAAAGGTTGACCGGTCTGCTTTAATGGCTGGGAAGAAGAGAGGATTAGAATCGCCGTCTTTGATCGACAGCAAAGCAAGCGTTGCTGCGGCCGCAGCCAAGGCTGCTAAGAAGGCGAGCTCGCGACGTGAAGAATTACTGAAACAGTTGAAAGCAGTAGAAGACGCGATCGCTCGTAAGAGATCAAAGGTTTAATAAGGCAGTGTTTTTCTCACCCTTGGAGGTAAATACGTACAAACATGAATATTTCTTAGCCGTATTATGTAATTAGCTGCTATAAAATAACGTGTGATACGAGAGAAAGGGATGCGCATTAGAAATGGATGCGTTACTCATTTAAAGAGATTTCTCCGATTGCGATATCAAACGTTTCGTTTTCCTTGCTTTTCTTTTAATTTCTTTCCTTCGTCGATATACAAACGCATACAATGTTGAGCCAATATCATACTGTACAGTTTCTTCATCATCGAAGATAAGAGCCATGTGCGTTTTTTCACATACACACGCGTATATACATATTACATGTAAATGCAGAAGAAATTTCGAGCATTGAAGGCTTTTTAAGGATCGAACTATCACATTGATCTGTAGAGATAGGGTAAATAGAAATTACAAGACAGCGTCATGTTACGAGAAAAATGCCAAGCACGTAAATAAAGACACACGTGTAATTTATTTATGTATGAACGAAGGGAATTTTGTTGAAATACACAAAATATCCGTGCTCATAAATTTAACACGATCCAAGCGAGTTTGGTGACATTCAACGACAATAAAATGTCGCGCCTGTACAAATATTCTATAATCTCTCCTCTTTTTTTTTTATTTTGCCAACGAATTAAGTTTATATTCTTCGCATTGTGAATTTAGAATTGATTGGCCACGAAAAAGTGGAAACATTTACAATTAGATATTAATTAGGATGACAGTTAATGGAAGTACTTCATTAATAATCCCGCAACGGAACACTTCTATCTAAGGGAAGAGTTTGAATTCAATGCAAAAAAAAATAAATATATTACTACGAAATGTACGCGTCTTATACTGCTACCTTTTAAGTTACACAGGGAAATTCGAAATGATAACACTTTTCCATTAGAAAACGTAAAGCGAGTGGCTACTATCGAATGTTGTACATTATTCTTAGAACAGTAGTTGCCATCATTTAAGATAATGAATCTTGCTGGACAAACGTACCGACGCGAAAGATTCTCGAAAGGAAATGTATTCTTTTATACAATTTTTTTATAGAGGTAGCGCGAGTTAATCGTAAACACTGCGGTAGTGGAATATAAAGAATCCGATAACTTCATATAACAAAATGAACACCCTGGAAAATGTATTTTGTACCTTCAACAAGTTATATTAGATACTTAATTACAAGCACTTCACCAACTTATGGGACAAACACTTTTGTTAACAACGGAGTTTATTAAATACAAATTACAAAACAAAGTCACGAAGTGTTTATCCATAACAACGATTGTACTGCACAGCTATAGTTAGATCGGTTGAACAATCCATGTAGAGGTAGAAAAAAGAACACGTGCTTCGCTTAACTGTACTGTATAGTTTATAATCGTTCGAGATTTAAGTACAATGCATCGCAAACACTCGCGTAATCAACTTTCATGTAGAAATCTGTATTTCGAGGGAAGGCGTTGTGTTTTCTTTCTAAACAGCACCGATGATTCGTATAATTTAATGAGAATTCGTAGTAGGTACGTATCTGTAACGTTGCTTACACGGACACCCCGAGACGTATACCATTTCCCAGAATCCATTAGTGTTCGTTTCGCCGAGTTTTGCTTTCTAGAAATAATTACATGTCTTAGAAAGTATAGCCACTGATAGGATACCTTTCCAAAGAATCATAGGGAAACGTTGTAATCTCGAGATACCTTACAGTTATGTGTCTTAATATAGGTGTAATTAAGGAAGCCATTTACAGACAGAAGTTTCGACCAATCCAACCAATAAAAAAACTAAAGTGTAGTTTATGGTTACAATATTCTAGAAGCAGTTATGTCAAAGTCTGGCTGCCTATTAATACCGCTGGTGTCGGTATTTTCCTGGCTGGTGCGTATAGGAAATCCCATAAATCTATTTGTACCATTTAGAGTGGTGCGTCTCGACCTGGCCGAGGCGTTATCGTGTACCTTCACCTCGTTATATTTAAACAACCCGTCGCCAGGCGGAGGTAACGAATTTTTCATCGACTTGTACCACCACTGATACGTGACGTACCACGTCAGAACGGCCGCTATACCTCCCAGAAACTTCTCTATCATGATATGATAATAGAGCATCGTGGATACCAACATAATGTCCCAAAGCAGTTGCAGTAACGTCATCGCGATGAACAGACCCCTCAGATAAGGGGTGAGTGCTTTGTGCGCCTTCTTCAGAAACTCCAAATCCGAATTGGACAGATTCCGCAGCGGGCCAGTGCTAGGCTCGCTCGGAGTCATTCGCGCGTGTTCTTCCCGCATGATCAGATCTTTTATACCCTCCCATCCGACTAACGAGGAGCCCTCTTCCGCCAGAATCAGGCTGGAATATATCAGGAGAAACGTGTGGCCGGATATATCGAGACCGCTCCAGAATCTGCCAGACTGCAGGCATTTCGCTTTCGTTTGCAGCTGCACGTCCCTCGTGCTGAGGCATCGACCGTAGTTGGTCTCAATGTAGTTGAAGAACTTGATCCACAGCAGCCATGCGACTGTGGCTAGGACCAATCGCGCCAAATGTCTCAGCAAGATCGACCGACGGCCGCAGCCGAGCGTGTGTGCCGTCAGCACGACCCATGGGACGATTATGGTCAGTAGCCATCCCCATCCCCACTTCACGAAGTATTGGTTCAGCGCGTTATCTGAACGCGAGAAATACGTTCTCGGCATCGCAACAAAGTCCGCTATGATCGACACCACGAATATCGCGCCGCAATATATGGCGACCTTTAGCCTCGTGTCGAACAGTAACGATTTCTTGCAAACATGTAAAAACATCGTTACTAGGATTAGGCCAATGGAGCTGGGTGCAGCGGTGGGCCGAGTCCCGCCTCTGTCTTCCTGACTCGAGTTCGGTCGGAAATTCATGCGACTCGACCTCAGATTATTGGTGGCCGAGCCAAACGTCGCGGAATTGCCGGCCATTGTATACACACCTCTTCGTTTCCCCGTAGCCATCGTGTAACCAACGCAGAGGTTATCGTACGTACGTTATAAGCAGGTCGGGTATATGTTACGTAGCCACATGTCAGGCGAGTCCCCTTTGTACGACCGAGGTTAGCTTCGCGCAACCTGTATCGTTGTTTCTTTCATGTGTGTCCACTAAGGATTCTGTTGTGTACGTACTTACTACGTCCGTGGATCAGCTGGTTAGGATATCAGCTGGCGCATGCACCGCGTAGGATACCCGTTACTCAAAATAGTACCACCGTGCGGTCGCGACCATACACTGCTTTGCTTTGTCATCCACTCCTCAAGCATCCCCACTACTACGGGATATTAATTGGAAACATTTACATTTGGACTTCGTCGTATAATTCGTACGATGCCAGATACGCGCGAAAACGTACTCATTTGTAAACAAGTACTGCTTTTATCAGAAAGGAAAGAAAATTCGCATAAATTACTGCGTAAGAAAATATTTAGCCTCCTAATTTGCAATCAAAATTATATCGTGTTTGAGCAAGATATAAATTTTGCCAGGATTCTGTTGAGAAGTATCGATTTGCCTGTACTGCAAGCTATATCCCCATTAATTAATTTCTTAAGTGTGTTTTACCTTCATCTCATTTAATTACTTGTATATTTGTATTTCATTCAAATTGTATATTCTTATTCCACTGATAACCTCAAAATTTTACTTTTATTAGAACTGTGATGAAATTCATAGTTTTTAACTCTAATTTTTAGCCATATTTATTTTAATTTTTAATAGTAAAGTGAAAACTGTATGGGTAAAAAAAATGGACTTAACGGGGGGCCGCTAAACCGTTTAATCCAAACCTACTACCGATCACAGTTTTTTGCGAATATCTCGAAAACTAAAGCCGAGCGGCTGCAACATGTATAGAAAAAAGTTGTTCAGAATCGAGCCCCCAACAACATATTCCAAGGTCATCAAAATCGGTGAGGAGGGCCAACGTTTAAATAATTACCAAATTAAACATATGTACCTCTATTCAAATTATCCATATTTAAGATATAACAAACACTATTTAAAAAAAAAATCACAAACAAGAACGAATAATGCACGAAGACGCTACTTTTTTTAGTTTTTAAGTTGTAAGAAACATATGATAATTATTGAGACTCTATTTGGTTTATTGGGATATTATATTTTACATTCGTATTCCTTATTTACGGAATAATGGTTACATAGGATAACCACATAAAAATTAAGCATTGATTATTACGATTTTTGTCCATTACATGCCGCACTGTGTCGCGACACGTTGATACTTTGTTCCGCTCTGCCTTTCGAACGGCTGATCCTCCGTTCTTTGCAGGCGCGACGGGCGCGAGCGCTTGTGCTTGTGCATACGAAAACGGCTCCGTACATTTACGTACAGTACCTACCTATATGCAACCGAAGGAAGTAACGCGTGTTAGACAAAATCATCTATACCAGGGTCGACTAACTGGTGGCTCGCGGGCCACCGGGGGCACCTCCGCCTTGCTGATACGTTGAACGACACCCCCCTCCATCACTACCAGACTCTGACCAAAGAGGAGATATGATAAGAGGCGTCACTCCGGGCGGAACCTTTGAAGTCCTTACTTGACCTTGACATTTAAATTGGTTGTCTATTCGAGCGGGATATTCAAATCGACTAAATGTACCTTACCACAATTTGCTGATTATTGCCGAAGTTTACCGTGGTTTACCGATTATTGCCGAATGGGCATTTAAATTGGTTGTCTAGTGATTTCCCTAGTTTATGTCTGTCCTTGTCGAGTGATGGAGGGGTAAACACTTACAGGAGCGGTGGTAATGTGTGCGCGAACTGACGCCAGCGCCAAACCAGCCAACGCGAAGCTAACCACGGTCAACCCTGATCTATATATTGAAAAATTAAATTTTTCTATTTTCTATTTTATTTTCATCTACCTACATATTTGTACCATTGTAATCTGTGAAATTTTCTGGAAAAAAGGAAAGCCGAACTCGACGTCCTTCGTACCAATTACTCCGAATGCGTATGAATTGTTGGTACCTAGTTGCTCATACTTTTTCATAGTTACGACTATCGATAAATCTGCAGCACTAGCGAAGGCGGAGTATCAGGCATCCGAAAGACGGAGTGAGACGAAGAATCAATGCGTCGTCTGCTCGTACATACATACCTCGTACTGTTCCTCGCTCGTTTTCAATCCCTCTAATTCGCTCTCATTCCATCTCGTTCTCGCCTTCGCAGGACAAGGACAGGAGTGAGCCAGAAGTGGTGGGCATAGCGTAGAGCTCTTAACGTGTAGCCTAACCGCGCTCTTAGCGAATATATAGTAGTTGCTAATGGAATATTTATCTTTTACTGCATTTTGAATTAAATTTATATTATTTATAAAAGCAGCGATTATTTTGTTATCTTAGACTAAAAGAATTTCGCTTTCAAATAGGTATATCTATGTAACATTTTTATTATATTCTATGTGATTACTTTCGTGGTAAATGTTTTATTGAAACAAAAAATTATACATGTTGGGAAAGTAAGCAAAATTCGCTTATCCTAAGAAAGTATATAGAAATAAGTTGAAATAGTATCCGGTTGAGATTAGTACCTCGCTTCAAAATTGGTATATTTTTCTTCTTTAAATGAAGCATTATGTAAGAAATAAATCAGGAGAATAATACTTGCATTTTGGAAGAATAATTTGTTAATTTATAGTATTGTATAAACTTTAACTTTCCAATTGAACAAAAGAACAATAATACAAATATGACTAGAGTATGATTTTTATTTACTATTCAACTTCTATGGTATTGCACTAGCGTTCGTGTGCAATAAGCTCTATACTTTGTGGTAAATAATTCAGTCAGAATGTTGAATGAATTATGTAAAAAATCCGCCACACACCATTAAGTAATATTAGAAAAGGAACTTTGTTAAACATGTAAAATTTGCAACATGTTCTTTCTAATATCATGCAAGTAGTTTTGCAAATTTAAATTTTATACATTTGCTCGACATTCTTCTATATAGCTTTTGCAAGGCACCCTTGAGAGTTTGTTCAAAATATGTAGACATTAACAATGACAGCGTAGTATGAAACTTATCTTTCAAAAGTTAATTTATGATAAATTAGGCAACTATGAAAATCATTGCTGTATTACTTCTAACGTGCTGACTAGTTCTAAGAGATTTCTGACCAGTCACCGTTAATAATAGATAGTACTGAAATATATTCACGAAACGAGCATATTTTCTCGTTTCGTTTCGTTGTGAGAACACTCATCATTCTTCATTTCATTTTAGGTGGTGAAACTGGGCAATCAGCTTCTCTACAAACAAATGTAGGGTAGAGGAGCCAATTAATGTGCCCTGTTTCGGGACTTCCGGGGTTTTCGCTAGTAAAAATAACTTTAGTAATGTAGTTGACCTTTCTTAAGAACTAAAAGATAAATTTCAAAGTTTCTTTTACCGATATAAATTTTCCCATGAAACAAATCTTCTTTGATTATTTTAAACATAAAATAAAAGTTCTGGAGCCAGTTACTGTGTACCTATAATCTCCAAATATCAGTTAAGGGGGAAGCCTGGTTTTTTTCTGGTATCCCCCTAGCCAGACGTATATTCTTCAAAGTAAAAAAAGTTTCAGTCGAATCGGACAATAACTTTTGGAAATACAGGTCCCACCTGGTGTGTGGCCGGGTGTTACCCATGCATTTGCCGCTACTCAGATGCCTATAACTTCGGGAATTTTACGAATTTCAAAAAATCCTTTTAAACGCATATTCCCAAAAGGTTGAACATTCGAAAAACGAAATAAAAAAAAAGTCGACATTTAGACCGAAAGGTCCCCTTAATGTTCCAATTACTGCATGCTTCCTCCTCGAATACTGTGCTCTTTTCTTGAATAGTGTGCCTCAATAATGAGCATACTTTAATAAATTTTAATAGCGATAATATGAAAAATAATTTAATTAAAAGAAATAAATGTGAATACATTTTCATATTTACACTTCCTTCCTTTAAACATATGACGGAGATGTGCTTAAGATTCTGTTTAACACATGGAAAACGTCAGTGTAAACAACACAGCAACTAACCCAACGAGCGAAAATCAGTCTAGTTATTGTGCACAGTAAATGACACTACTTCCAAATTTGTTTCTTAAGCTTGTTAAGCATTATCAAAAAATTGAAATAATTTTTGTATATAAATAATTAATTAAATTTCAGTAAAAAAATTGAATACCTCTTATTCGATAAATATAAAGCTAATTATGCTTAAAAATAATCTAGAGGCACGGTAATTTGGTACCCCACAGTAATTGGCTCCTCTACCCCTAGGTGCTAACTAAACGTATAAAACATTAAACATTTATGCGTGGCAAACTAGTTACAATGGAATCTAATTTTACAACTTGCACCTTGGACGTTAGTACCTTTAATGGTTCTATATCGTACGAAGACCAATATGTTATTAATTCTGGATATCCGTCTTCGCTAATGTAGTCAATTTTGATCGAACTAAATCGAGCTCGCGAATTCAAATTTGGTTGACAATCTGCACCACGACACAATTGGGTTATATCACTTTGACTTACGTTCATAACTTGTAAATCTGTAGAATTCACAAATACTATCAGTACTCTTTCTATTAGCCTTCTCTCGGTAATAATAGATACTTTCTTTGTATGTTCAGAGACTGAGTCAATCCAGTGCCAAAATTTAATGGCGAACCCAGAAGTGTATGGTTTCCCAGACATGACTAAGAAAGTTGGTTTCGACGCAAATGAATTCGGGCTAACGTGATCCCAAATTGTTACTGGCGGGTTGCCAGGCTTTTGCAGCGTCAAGTTTACACTAGCTCTGCAATATTCTCCCGGACATGATCCTTCGTTTTCTATAGATAAATAGTGATATGGTGTAGGCTTCCAATTGTATTTTTCATTGTCAAGCTTCAACGTTTCAAACATGCGAAATGCTGTCTTCGGTTTCGGTACGGACTGCTTATTTGCTTCTGATAATTTCATAGCATGGAGTAATCCTGCGAAAGTTATAGTCCTAGTCACGCCTGTAAGGAAGTAAAATGATGTTTCATGAAAACGGGTCTTATGTGTCAATATATTTGTAGTACGCTACAAAGTATGCTGGCTCGTGTTAAAACTCTTTCGGCGACTACCGCGTAAAACGTAATTAAGGGGTAAAAACAGAATGTCCATTTTTCTTAATTTGGCAACTGGGACGACAGAACTGTCGAATCACAAAGGGTTGTAAAGCTCAAACGTCCTCGCGAGATAACGTTAAAGATACGGTATACTGGTTAAAAACAGGAAATGGCCACTCTGCAATGGAACAAAACACAGAATGTTTCTATTCTTTGCCTAAGCCAGCGAAGTCCAGGTGGGCGGTCCGATACTTCTGGCTAGGGGGATGCCAGAAAACAATACAAAAAATTGAAAATTTACAATTTTCAAAGGCGCTGAAAGGATGTAAACTATAGGGAAAAAGTGATTTCAAATTTCAAGTGTCGTTATTTTCTAGAAAAATGTCATTTTTGTATTTTTTCCTGCCCCCTCCCCCTCCCCCTAGCCAGAAGTATATTCTTCCAAATAAAAAAAGTTTCAGTCGAATGGAATAATAACTTTTGGAGATACAGGTCCCACCGATTTGGATCAATTTTTTGACGCCTTGACTTTAACGACTCCCCAGTGCCGTGTGCAATGATTAATTATAAAACAAAGAATATATTTCTATAATTTAAGACATCCTTAATACAATGCAAAAAGTCCCATTAAGTTATATATAGTAGTTTTCTTTTAATTAATTCCTAAATATCACCTATTTTTGGGGGCTCTAGACCGGAAGGTCCCCTTAAGGTGAAATTCCACGGCGCGTAGTTCGCCGTCTCGCGGAACTACGCGCCGTGGAAGAGAAATTACTTTATAATTTATAATTAAAACCTATTTGGTACTTACTTCTTTTACTATTGTCGTAGCAGACGTAGGATATAGTATCATTAAAAACAAGATTATATATATCAATCAACGAACAATTTCCAGGCGAGTATCGTCCTAAGAGATGGCCAGTTCCTCCAGATAAAATGACAAGATTAGGCATATTTTTCGTTGCTATTTCTATGCTTAAAAGATCATCAACACCATCTGAGTCAATATCTGGTAAAATCACAGGTAGCTTTTCAAACGTATGGATTTTTGAACTCCAATGTATAGTGCCGGCAATAGGTTCAATACTAGCCAAGAGGCCTTGATCACCGGCAACTATGCAATCTGGTTTTCCAGAGCGATCAGTGTCAACCGAGACACAATCAATTTCAGTAGGTGGCCTTTTCAAAGAAACCAGCCATAATGGTAAACCACTATTTGCTTGCATTGACATAATTCCTCCGCCATCTGCCGATATTTGTCCTTGACCACCGTTTGTATCGTTATCTTGGTACCGCTGCCCGCGAACAAGAAATACAAGATTCGATGGATTTGCACGTATAATGGAGATAGGACCGCATAATTCTGAAATCATGTAAAAGAATAGATTCATTTTTAAAATATACGAACCAACTATAAATATTTATGAAAATAACTACTGCAGAAGGAAATACCTTTACGGGCCTCTAATTTAAGAGGTTATACCTACTTAGTCAGGCGGCCGAAAAGAGGCGAATATTTGTGAATTTTTTTTTAAGAAACGGAAGCATATATTTTTACAAAACTTTTTGCGCTTAAAAGAGCAACATTTAAAGAATATTTAGTAATTTTTTCGTAGAAAAATGTTTACGTTTATAATAAAGTAACAACCGACATCCAAAAACCATTCTTAAAAATTTGGTTTTGCGGTGAGCACTACCATTCGTAAATATTTTTCTACGCAAAAATTACCAAATGTTCTTTAAATGTTGCTCTTTCAAGCGCAAAAAGTTTTGTAAAAATATATGCTTCCGCTTCTTCAAAAAAAAATCACAAATATGCTAGGTACTAAGCCCTTAAGGGGTCATTCCACTGTGAGGTCGTGAAAAATTGTCACTTTTTAGGATTTATTTTTTAGTAAACGGAATGTCCAACGTAAATAATGTTTTATCTACTTATTAATACACTTATTGACAGTGTAAAAAAAATCTGTTTTAAACTTTTAACAGTTTTTTTTAAATATAAATCACTCGAACGTGAGCGGCTTGAAAAAGCAATGTAGTGCTGGTGCAGGTGACTCTGGGAAAACGATGCATATTAAAAAAAAATTCATAGTGTATTGTAATATTGTAATCATTATGAGTGTGGTTATCATTGAAAGTGCAATTACTTTAACTGATAAAAAATTAACGAAATGGCGGAGATTTGAAGTTTAAGTGTAAAAATATGGTGAATTTGTCAATCATTTTGCCTTGTAAAAAGTATAACAGATAACATTCTGCCACTATCAATTGGTTATTTAACTTGTACTAAATATTTTCTTTTTTTCTTAAGTTCTCTCTAAAACAAAATAGTGCCAAAGAAAAATAGACCCTTAAATCTGCCTGTATACCAATTTTCTTTATCTCTACTTAAACATCGAATAATGGTCCTGTGGATGAGTAGGGCTAGATTGTCTGTGATTCGTATGAAAAACTACATTTTATTCAATTATGTTGTGAGAAATTAAAAGGCATTAGAAATCTCATAATATGTATTTGAAAGATATAATAAATTTCCTGACAATATAAGAAGTCTTGATAATGTTGTGTTTGAAAAGACTCGGTTTTAGTCTGCAAGGATTAAAGAGGCATAGTATGAACTATATCTATAATGTTATTCAATATCACATGTAACTTAATAAAGTGTCATTCTAGGCGAACTCGGACAGATTTCGGAGTAAGTTTTCGTAGATTGCTGAAATTTGAATATGTTGTAGTCTTTATTGATGTTTAAATGTACCTCAAAGGATTTTTCAAAATTTAGAAAAATGTCGATTTTACAGCTGTTTGAAGTTAAGTGCTAACTTTCATTCAATACATTATAGCTATGGAAGTAGTAAACGGATGGAGATGAGCTTTATAGTGCTTATAGAAAAGACATTGAAGTTTTAAGAAAAAATTATTTCAGTTTAAAAAAAAAATTTAACCATTTTTGTGCAATTGTTTTAAACAAATGCAGGTTTTTAACATCGGGCGCGATTTTAAAAATCTGAAAAAGGAGAATATAGTTCTATCCTTCCCCTTTGTGGACACATTTTCAAAAATATGGACATTTTAAAATTGGCCCTGTAAAAATTGCCGAAAGTTGACGCTGCGTCGCCCAGCGCCGGCTCGACTGGTCGGGCCGTGCGGTACTCGCAGCGGCCAAGCGGCTATACCTGATATTCTTATACAGGATTCTCGAAAATGGTAAGTATTTAAATAAAAACTGAAGGAGGAAAACTCTTACTCTTTTTTATATCCAACATAATACTGTATTTCAATTTTTGGTGTTCGTAATATTTTCCTTGAAACGAGGGTGATTTTTAGTATTTTAAATGGAATGCTATATATTTAATTACCCAATATGAAAGCGACTGTCAAGACAAATTTAATTATATGGTATACTATGATCTTGTGTGGCCTTGAAGGTCATAGTATACCATATGGTTGAATTTGTCTTGACAGTTGCTTTCATATTGGGTAATCAAATATATTGGGAAAGCAAGTGGAGGCGTGGCTTAGATTTCAGCGCTGTGGTGGTAACTTGGCAAACTATTGAAAGTGGGCTCGGATCCCCCCAAACATTCCGAATAAGTATTTATTAATCGAATAAGTAAAAATTTAGTGTTTAAAAAAATTTAAAAGCACTCGTTTTTCACAACATGTCTATACAAACACCGATAATCGTATGGACTTCAACGGATTTCGGCCTACTCTCAGTAGTTCCATTTTCTGTCACTAGTTGGCGTATCAAAATTCTTGGGTTCCTAATAGCATTCCAGAGTTTTCCTCCTTCAGTTTTTTTCAAATACTTACCATTTTCGAGAATCCTGAATAAGAATACCGACTAGTCGAGCCGGCGCTGGACGACGCAGCGTCAACTTTCGGCAATTTTTACAGGGCCAATTTTAAAATGTCCATATTTTTGAAAACGTGTTTATCAAGAGGAAGGATAGAACAATATTCTCCTTTTTTCAGATTTTTAAAATCGCGCCCGATGTTAAAAATCTGCATTTGTTTAAAATAATTGCACAAAAATGGTTAAATTTTTTTTTAAACTGAAATAATTTTTTTTAAAACTTCAATGTCTTTTCTATAAGCACTGTAAAGCTCATTTCCATCCTTTTACTACTTCCATAGCTATAATGTATTGAATGAAAGTTAGCACTTAACTTCAAACAGCTGTAAAATCGACATTTTTCAAAATTTTGAAAAATCCTTTGAGGTACATTTAAATACCACTGAAGACTACAACATATTCAAATTTCAACAATCTACGAAAACTTACCCCGAAATCCGTCCAAGTTCGCATGGAATGTCCCTAAAACACAACTGATACATTCACACATTTTCTCAAACTTACCTACTCTTTGCAATGTCTTGTCCCAAGATATAGATGACTGGGGTTCAACAACCGAGGGACAAACCACTGCATTATCACAAGGTAAAACATATAGAAACACAACTATTGTTACGATGCATAACAATATAGAAGCGATCAAACACAGTCGTCGAAGAGGGGACATATCTCGCCGTTTCCACAAATCATTCTGATCATTTCCTTCAACCACCATTATAGGTATATCGTCTCTATAATATTTAAGCGTATTCTGCCCATTTTTCATGCGATTTCCCAACTTCTTTGTTTCGTCCAATGGATAATAGATCCCATTTTCATGGATTGTAGTCAATTCCTGTAATATTTATATCTGTAACATAGCTTTTACTTCCCAATTGATTTTCATCAAAATTTATTATCCAATACTTTTCTTTAGCTAATACACATACACTGTTCATTAATACTGATAGGATTATAACTACTAAGGAACAGAAGGTATATGTACTAAAGAAACTAAAAACATTCTCTTTCCCTCATTTATGTTTTATTACACATCCCATAGTGTTGAAAAGGGATGAGTTCCTCCGAATTTTAACTCACCGCTGGTGCATTTTCAGCGTGCCTTTTTGGGGCTTCATTTTGTTGAGTTTCCAAGCAATCCTCTTCATCCTCGGTATCGGTGTTGCTTATGCTCTGTGGCAAAGGTGTGTAACCCTTTCCACTGTGATGATCAATCGACATGCCAAATGAAATCTGTGCAAATCACCAGGAATTCGACGAACCTATCAGAATGTTTACGCACATACGTATATTTATTTATGTCATTATCACAACACTGTCAACTATGTCAACTGTACAGTGTTAGTGTAGAGTGAGCGAACGGGATGAAAACTCCAGGAAAACTTTTGGATCAGTATTTGCGCGCCCTCTAAGCTATGACAGATTCTGTTTGAACTAAAATTCAATATGGCCGGCTAATGCCGGAAAAATGGGGAAGATGACTGCAACTTTTCCCCACCCGTGACGCCACCAGCGCACGTGCCACTTGTCTTTTAGTGTGTTATAAAACATTAATATAGAACTACCAACTTCATACAATCCACAAATGAAAAATTCACGCCCAAACCATTCATACATGCGCACTCATGCAAAACCGCAGTACATGCGCTAGTGGCGCCTTCTGCGCCGCACTTTGCGGCATCTTCCCCATTAAGTACACTCAGGGCGGTATTCTCAGTCGCTACTTATTCTTAAGTAAATGCTTAAGCATGCGGCATCCTCTACTAACCTAGTAGCTAGTAAAGGATTCCGAATGCTTAAGCATTTCCTTAAGAATAAGTAGCGACTGAGAATACCGCCCTCAGATTCTGCGTACTGTAATATGTAGAATAAGAAATACATTTGTTGACACGTTAAGAAAATTTGGATAATGCCAACAAATGTATCTCTTACCCTACATTTTGTATAAGATACTTAATTGTGAAAAATACAAGTAGAGGTAAGGATTAGTGAGTGGCTCAGATTTTTCTTTGAAAAATGTTCCTTATATTCAGTTTAACAGTTTGCTCAAGCGTTACAGTGTTAAGTAATTATATTAATTACTTATATTACATTCAGTGTTGGAGGAAAATACGGGAAGGGAGGCGGAACGTATGCGCGCGATGACGCGTGTCGTCCAACCAATCAACGCCAAGATGGGAAATGATAGGAAACGAAACGACGCCAGCGCCAAGCCAAGTCAACTAGCCAAGTCAAGTGAGGCCGCAGCCAACCAGCGTCGCCGGGGAATCGGTTGTCAACGGAAATCTATATGAAACAAACAAAAATATTTTTATTTTTTTAGGAAGAAAACCCAGTCAGTACTGTTACGTTACCAGATTTTAATGCAAATGTCGTATTGGTACACCTTATGTCCTTACATCATGGTTCTGGTGCTGCACTGGCATGGTGCTGGAGCTGCACTAGTACAGTGCCAGTGCGTGTCTGCCGAATTCGCTATGACAGTTACTGTCTTGTCATAAACGCACCGAATCCAAAGTCAGTCTTGTCAGATCCTTTGAAAATCCCCGCGCAAACTCGTGAACTGAGTGCTTCAGGGCACGAACCAACAACCGGCCTTTTATTAGAAATCCTCACGAGATCGCGCAGCAGTTCATAATATTTTATTTGCATTAGTATAATTTTCGCATTAGTATTATTATCAGGGTAAAAATCACAGAAATTTTGTTACAAGAGAAGTTAGAAATTCAAACGAAATATTCAGCCGAACGGTCACATCACATGCGCCTGGCGCTGTGATCCGCGCCACAAAATATCATATCATAGATGGGAATGCCGCGTTTCGTACCGCTTTCACTGTCAGCGAAAAAAAGTGACTTGGATTGGTTGTTTCTTATAGAGCTATCTTCCTTTCTATCGGAAACAACCAATTTAAGTCGTTTTCTGGCACGAGTGCAGGGTTACTGCGAGGTACCGAATTCGCTATGTGTGAGTGCGAGCAGATCGAAATTCATCTTCGCGCGGTGTATGACATACATACATGTATACTTTCGGAATACACGAAGGTATGCAAGTCATTGTTGTTAAGAAATCTGGTTATAGCTTAGAGCATATAAACAATTTTATATGCTCTAAGGGTTATAGTTCTAAATTAAACCGCACTGAATGTAATACACTAGGGGTGCGTTCCGATTCGCGCATTGAGCGCATGAAATTGGTGGCATCGTACGATTCCCTAGAATTTCTCGGACTTGCGGTGCATGAGGCGCGCAGGAACTGCAGGAACTAGGGATGGATCACGGTCGTGATTGAAGTTAAATATAATGTATGCACGCACTGATTTGATTGGGTAATGTATTCATATATACATTATACTTTTTAACTAAAGTGAATAAATATTCGTCAATTTAAATAGATCAAGAACGATTACATTGGTTCTAAGTATACAACTGAGATTTTATAAGAATAGTGAGGACTTGAAAATGTTTCGAGAGAAAGTAGAAATAGGGGTTAGGTATGTGGCGCGTGCAAAAAGCAGTTATGCTTTCCACCAATCAGAAGCGATCACGAAAATCACGGATCACTGTGAAAAATCACCGTGATTGGGAACGAACTAGAGCACTAAAGAGGTGAGTATGCGCATCCGCCATATTGGATCCTCTGGAGAGAGAAGATTATTGAATACTCGCCCTTTTCAGTGCTGTCAAATTCGCTTTATGAACCAAATATAAACTAAAATGTAATAAAATACCTTAATAATGTGTCGTACTACCATGCATCAATATCAATAACGCATAAAGTGAATCTGACAATACTCAAAAAGGCGGGTACTCAATAATCTTCTCTCTCTAGAGGACCCAATATGGCGGATGCGCATACTCACCTCTTTAGTGCTCTAAACGAACGTGATCGGATCACTCGTGATTCACAAATCATAGTTCTAGCCAACACTACCCTAGATTGTGGCTTCAAATACAAAAAAAGAAATGTCCCTAGAATGACTATCTTTAATCCTCTAACTCCCACCAGCCATACGAATCTGGCATAAAAACTTGCCATAAGGTTTTGTCCACGATTGCGCACAAACCACGTTTGTGGTTGTGCGAGAGTCCACATGAGCCTGTTGCCAGTTATTGATCCTAACACGGTCAAACAACACTGCATTGCTGTCAACTACGAAAACAATTCTGGTCACGCAGCTTTTGCAAAAACGCGCCGACAAAAGATCACGGTAACGTGTGCGAATCTATTTATTCAAAGTACTGCGAAATCGAAATGTGCTGTGCCTCTTCGACGTCATCATTATTCTGTCAAAATGTAGAAGAGGTCCCGTAAGACTGAAATATCGATGAGTGACATTTGCCATTGATACGCAAATATGTCATCGGTAGTTTTCCGCGAGACAAGAAACACGTAGATAGAACGTAACATAACTCCTTGCCATTGCGAAATTTCCGTTTATCCTGTCGATTGAATCGTTTAAAAACTTCGTATATTGACTCCGGACTTTAGGAAGACTTGAATTGTGTCGCTGCTGCACATGTGATCCTCCAGGTGTTATCTTCGGTCCGTAATGAAGAAGTTTACAATTAAAGGTGTGCTCGACGGGTTCCGATCGTCGGTACCCCAACCCGTCAAACCCGATCAAGAAATCGTCGAAAACTTACGGCCGGAACACTTTCAAGTAAAGAAGGTCAGTGATAACAATGTACTATCCATTCGTTTTACATTACGTGTGCCAATTTTTAGCTACAGAAAAAAAGATACGTAAGTACTTACTGCAAAGCACGTTCGTCGGGATGTGCAGAAATTTAGAAAAAGTTAAAAAAAACTTTAAAAAAAAAATTAGTTTTTATTTGCGATTTTTACGTGGGACAGATTAATGTACATTAGTTATACAACGTGTCTGCTTTATTCGTAGTTTTACAATCGCGTTTATACGAAGATCGTGTGTTGGTAAAGTTCTTACTCATGTTGTCATAGTATGTGGTATTATGATGTCATTATTTTAATTCTAGTAATATATATATGTACTCAGCATATCGCAAAAGAATGAGATTAAACTTATTGTTCTCCCTTTCTAATGTTGTTAGAAGCAATAGAAAGAACATATAATAATGGTTGATTATGCAAAAGAATTGAATTGTCCATAAATGTATTTACTAGTGAAAAACACTAAATATTATATCTCATTAGTGGAGGCAATTTCCACATGTGGTTTTAAATATTTGCTTAAATGCTTTTCTTCACTGGGCTTAGAAAATAGCAAATGGAAATAAATTTTAAAATATAGGTTAACAGGTGTGAAATATTAATAAACAGAATTTCTAAAAGTATCCTTTTTTTCTTGACTATAAAGTTGGCTAAAAATTATGCACACTATGAACATTATGAAAATACAAATAAATGTAATATGTTATCCAAGTAATATTTGCGAGTCCTGTACCAACATTATTTTTTGAATACGATACCAATGTCACGTTGGAATATTGATTTGAGGGCCAATAGGATATGCATTGTTACATAGTTTTTGGTGCAAGATATGTGCAGAAGTAGAAACTACTTGACTGCAACAAACTATCTAACTACTCCAACTTATTAAATGTATAAAGAAGTTCATTTATCTATGAATGTTATTACAGTTCTGTAAGAAGGTGCTGCACACTGCTTTTTACTTGCCCTTAATGTTCAGAAAAATAGCATTGGCATTTTTAGACGTTAGGAATTTTCAGTAAGCAGCGTATTCTTTTATATTAAATATATTTTACTTGCTACAATTAAATTGGGGAAAAACAAACTTGTATGTGAAAGGAAATCTTACCAAATTAATAAAACTAGTTTTATACTGACCTGAGGATAATTAAAGTATACAACTTACAAATTTAAAAGATACTTTTATTGGCTATACTTCCGAATGGCCCCAGTGGCCGATCGACGCGAGATTTGTGGGGGGGGGGGGGGTGTTTGGACTCTAAATCTAAAATTGTTGCTTCGGGAATTTATTAGTTTACGAGATATTAATAAAAAACTTTTAGTATTTCTGTTGACTTATTTCGACATTATGCATTCCACTTTCCAACTTGTTTTGGATATTAGTATTGGTTGAGGCTAGATTAGTGCGGGGGGGGGGGGGGAGCGCAAAGCGATGTAAGTTTGGAGATTTGAACCAGAAATTTGCGGATGCGATCCATCTTATTATACAGGGTGGATACCTATTACTTTATTGATAGGCAATACTCTAGGGGGGTGATTCTACAGGTCAAAATAAGACGAAAATATAGAATGCAATTTTTTAATATCGCGCATCGTTTTTGTGAAAATTGGCTTTGAATTTCAGCTAAATATACTTGCCATTTAGGCGCTTGAGGGGCACGCCGAGGTAAGGGGAACGCGTCCAGCTTTCTGTAGAACAAATTGGGGGGGGGGGCAGGATGAACCCCCGTTAGGGCTACGTGTATGCAGTTCAAAAAAATAATTTGTAAAAAAAATTAACAGTAATTTTTTATTAATATTTCGGAAACTAATAAATTCCCGAAGCTACAATTTTAGATTTAGGGTCCGCACCCCCTCCATCCCCTCAAGCCTCGTGTCGATCGGCCACTGGGGCCATTCGGAAGTATATCCCTTTTATTCAGTGTAATTTAATTTAATCACGATTTTACCTGATATTTCACAGAATTTCAAATGTGTGCAGAAATAAATTTAAGTCATAAATGTGTTAAATTTGTTCCAAATATTTACTCTAGTAAATTATTATAAAATAATTTTGCACTTTAGGTGCATTAAAATTTTGTACATAATTTGTATCTATATATATGTTTAGTAGGCAACTATATTAAAAAGAAATTGCTAAATACACCCTGATATAAAAAAAGAGTTAATTGGAACGATAATTAAATGAGTTTATATAAATATTAGAAAAATTTGTATGTTGGGGGATTTTTTTGAAATTCACAGAAAATTGACAGATTGATAGCGTCAAGTTCGCGGTATCGATTGTATGTCGAACAGAATAAATTCCTCCATAGACAACAGGTGGAGTGTTATGATACATTGCATTGACAAGTTTGTTTACGCAAGGTAATCGAAATAGTCGGTTGACAATCGGAAGTGACAAAATAAGTTGCGTTTAATGACTTATATTACCCTTTTCTCAGTGATGAAACTTCTAAGAAAATTGTCGGTGTTTAAAAAAGAATTTATTCATTGGAGTGGATGACTTATTTTACCGCAAAATATTGTACTCATGCATACGCGTAGAACAATAGTATATCATTTCGGGATATACTTCTGAATGGCCCCAGTGGCTGATTGACACGAGGTTTGAGGGGCCGGGTGGGGAGGGGGTGTGGACCTTAAATCTAAAATTGTAGCTTCGGGTATTTATTAGTTTCCGAAATATTAATAAAAAAATATTTTAAATTTTTTTTACAAATTATTTTTTTTAACTGCATACACTAACGGGGGTTCATCCTGCCCCCCCTCAAATTTGTTCTACGGACAGCTGGACGCCTTCCCCTTACCTCCGCGTGCTCCTCAGGCGCCTAAAAGGCATTTAGCTGAAATTCAAAGCCAATTTTCTCGAAAACGAAACGCGAAATTAAAAAATTGTATTCTATATTTTCGCCATATTTTGGCCTGTAGAATCCCCCCCCCCCCCAAAAAAAAAGTATTCACTATCAATAGTGTAATAGGTGTCCACCCTGCATAATAAGATGGATCGCATCTCCAAGTTTCTGGTTCAAATTTCCAAACTTACATCAGTTCTCGCTACCATGCTTTTCGCGCCCCCCGCACTAATCTAGCCCCAACCAATACTAATATCCAGAACAAATTGGAAAGTCGCATGCGTTACGTCAGAATAAGTCAACAAAAATACTAAAAGTTTTTTATTAATATCTCGGAAACTAATAAATTCCCGAAGCAACAATTTTAGATTTAGAGTCCACACACCCTCCTCACCCCTCCCCTCGAAACTCGTGTCGATCGGCTACTGGGGCCTTTCGGAAGTGCAGCCGCATTTCGTTTTTACTGATACTTCAATTCATGACAATTTAATCCGCTTGTAATGATAAAACAAAAAATGTAAGTCGAGTAAAATATGTAAACATACAAATAATCATTGCAAAAACTGTTCTATTCATATCAGTCATACGCTTCCTTAGCTATAGGGAAGCGTCATATTTATCGAAATGTTAATATATCTCGTTATTGTCTTTTTATCTAAATAGTAAATTCCTCGTAACTTGTACAGCTGATCTTGGTGAAGCTGATAATTTCAGGTTCAGGATAGTATCTCGTATTCGGGGTGGTAGGCGAATTTTACATCCCCGATTTCAGGCTTGACTGAGTTTTACTGCTTCCGGCGCTCGAGTATGGGAAACCGGGAAGGCAAGGGATAGCACTAGCCAGAAGGGATGAATGTCAATTTTCGCATTTTTTATCGGATCTTCGTGAGAATGACACCAACCGATTCCTCGTGTTTTCCCGATTAAATGGCACCGAAGAACCATGCAAATCGGACTATAATTAACGTAATTATATAAAAAGTTAATTTGCGGAATTTATAGTCAACTTCGTTAAAAATAGTCCGATTTACATGGAATATGGTGCGTTTTAATCGGGGCAATGCCAAGAATCCAATACTGCCACTTTTGTATCGATACGGTGAAGAAAAATAAAGTATTTCATTTTTTTATTTCAATGCCCGACCCTAGGCGCGACGCGGCGTTTTTTGGCCTTTGCCGAGCGCTGATGTGACGTCGAGTAGTCGCACGTGTGCCTAGGATCGCTCGGGCATTTAAATCAAGAAATAAAGTTCTTTATTTTTGTTGATCATGTCAAGAAACCACCGGTGACCAGCGCACAGTGGTACATAATGACATTTTTTGTTCAAATCACCCTACAAGTCGTAATTTTTCAGGAAACTTGACGATTTTTTTTTAAATTCTTCGCAATTAAATTCTCTATCGATCTGTCCGGCCGAAATTTTGAATTTCGTTGCTGATTTTTTTTTATATTTAACGAATTATACAGCACTTTTGGAAGATCAGAATCTGTGGGCTTTTTTGGCCGACTGTTCCGAATTTAAAGTCAGATTTTCGAAATTGAAGGTGGTGAATCCAATATGCCGAATATAGTTGACTTTTCTCACTCAATATTGATGAGCAGGATTTTTAATGTTTGATATATTTAAACACGTACATAAACAAAAAATCAGAGATTTGATTCCAGAAGCACAAATCCTGCTCCTCAAATAAGATTGCACATAATAAAATCGGATTTCTAAAGGCAACTGGGATGAAACGTTAAGTGAATTAGGCCATCTAAAAATATCAAACATTAAAAATCTTGCTCGTCAATATTGAATCCGAAAAGTCAACTATAAGAACGCGTTTGAACACAGACGAATAGGCTTAAATATGCAAAATCACGTACACATTATGAGATGCGTAAAAATTTGTCAAAATACGAATGTCCATCCGCCATTTTAAATTTTACAATTTGATCTACAGTATTAGATTTGTTGTACAAATAAAAAATTTGATCTTTATAATAATTACCTCATAGGTATTCGTAATCAGCGTCCCCGAAAATCTAGACGCACTATGTTTCTTCCGAATAAGCCCATTTTCTAAAATTTTGCTTCAACATGTTGGATTCACCACCTTCAATTTCGAAAATCTGACTTTAAATTCGGAACAGTCGACCAAAAAAGCCCACAGATTCTGATCTTCGAAAAGTGCTGTATAATTCGCTAAATATAAAAAAATCAGCAACGAAATTCAAAATTCCGACCTGACAGATCGATAGAGAATTTAATTGCGAAGAATTTAAAAAAAGAATCGTCAAGTTTTCTGAAAAATTACGACCTGTAGGGTGGTTTCTACAAAAAATGTCATTATGTACCACTGTGCGGCGACCCCCAGTAAAATAAATTCATTAAACATGATTGCACACCTCAACTTAATCTGTTGTAGATAATATTTCAACAGAATATGTATCTATCACACAATAAAAAATTCATGTTGGCGCCACAAGCAATCCGTGTAAAATTAGCGTGGCATTCAACGTGTTAAAGTGATTTTTAACGTAGTTGACTTTAAATTCTGCAAATTAACTTTTTATATATATAATTTCGTTATTTATAGTCCGATTTACGTGTTTTTTGGAGTTTTTTAAATCGGGAAAACACAAGGAATGGAATGGTGCCGTTTTCGTGAAGATTCTGTGAAATGCGGAACTTGACATTCTTCCTCTTTTAATGGCTATTGCTATCCTTGTCTTTTATGGCCCCATTGTTCGCAGGCGTCGAGCGCTCTGTTGCGGGATTCCCACGAACTAACTCGGCAGGAGGCGCTACTGGGTAAAATTTACCACAGAGGCGCTACCTAGTTGCGAAAATATGAAGATTGAGTTTTTGTTACAATTTTTTAAAGAACTTTAATAAAGATTTTAAGATATTTCATAATTTTTCTTTGATTCTTAAAACACTGTACTTTAACAGAAAAATTACAAAGTTAAAAAAAAATATTCTGAAACCGTGGTTTTTTACGTTTCAATTTTGGGTATTTTTGACTCGGTAGCGACAACCTGTGTTACAGCATGGGGTGCGATTCCCGCCGGGTTGAGTAAATAAGAAATGGTAGTGGGGGGCAGAGTTGGGCAAAATGCAATCTATTTACAAATTACAAATTACGATTAAACTGTAATTTACACAATTACAGTTTAATCGTAATTTGTAATTTGTAAATAGATTGCATTTTAATTACACATTATTTTCTGTAATTGTTAATTTAGGTAGTTGACCATTTGTTTTTGCCAACTATCTAAATCAACGATTACTGAAAATAATGTGTAATCAATTACACAATTACAGTTTAATCGTAATTTGTAATTTTTAAATAGATTGCATTTTAATTACACATTATTTTCTGTAATTCTTAATTTAGGTAGTTGACCATTTGTTTTTACCAACTATCTAAATCAACGATTACTGAAAATAATGTCTAATCAATTACACAATTACAGTTTAATCGTACTTTGTAATTTGTAATTAGATTACATTTTGCCCAACTCTGGTGGGGGGTGATGTTTTAACAGCCTAACCGAGGAAAAATGAATGTAAATTATGAATGTTTTGCAGCTCAATAGATTTAATCTGGTTATATCGTTTCACAAAATACCATTCCAGTGTTTGTGATTTTCAGCATTTTACCAATATTTATAAAAATTCACGATGGATACAGTTTTTCCTGTTTTATATTTGAAAAGCTAGGCGGTGATCAAGCGGGTGTAATGAACACTACGGGGTAGTCTAACATAAAGTTGTTTTTATTAATGAGTCAGTCCACTGTGAAGTGGTGAAAAATTGTCATTTTTTAAGATTTATTTTTTAGTAAACGGATTGTCCAACGTAAATAATATTTTGTCTACTTATTAATACACTTATTGACAGTATAAAAAAAATTATTTTAAATTTTTAATAGTTTTTTTTTTTAAATATATATCGCACTGATGTGAGCGCCTTGACAAAGCGATGCAGTGCTGTTGCAGGTGATTCCGGGAGAACGACGCATTTGAAACAAACAATCCAAAGTGTGTTGTAATCATTATGAGTGTGGTTATCGCCGGAACTAGGATTATTTTTACTGATAAAAAATTAACAAAATGGCGGAGGTTTGAAGTTTAACTGTCGAAATACGGTGAACTTTTCAATCATTTCGCCTTGTAAAAAGTATGAAATGGTTAATCAAAAAAGATTTCCGTGGTCCCGGCCGTAACCACTGATCTGCTGAATAACGTGTAAAAATTACAGACTGATTAGTCAAACAGTCCTTTTGCAATCACCTGCACCAGTTAAAAAAATGTTGTTTTGAGATAATTGCGTTTTAAGTATTAAAACAAATTAAAAAAATTCTTTTAATTTTTTTTCGTACAATATAAGAGTAGCTTAATAAATACCAAAAAGATTTATTGCATTACACGTTGTATCTACGGAGAAAAAAAATCTTTAAAAATAGCTTAACTTCTCAAACCGCCACAGTGAACTGAAGGATTTAAGTAGTGCGTATCGCGCATTAATCGTCTGATTAATTTACGTCTGAAAATAAATTACCTCGTGTATCTATATCGCCCGAATAAGTAGCTTGTTTCCAAACTAAGATTATATAATCAGATCATACAGTACTATATTAAACAAATAGAAGCCGGGTGATAAACATTGGCTCTAAGACTTTAGGTACTTATTATAGTCGCTGAGGGGAGTAAAAAATGCTTGATCAACATATGTTCTAAAATCAATCCTTTCACTGTAAAACACAAGGAGTTTGTTTTCACATGGGCAAGGGAGAAGAGGAGACGAAATAGTGAACTTGGGATATTAACGTAAAGATAATGGACTGCAGAAATATTCTCACTGGCCAGATCATGCGTAGAATGCACGCCCGCCATTCCTACATTAGAATAATAGGTCGACATTGATAACGAAGTGATAATACTCACCGTGCTACGCTTAAACACAAGTAGTAAAGACTTGTGTAAGGTTTGCCTCTATCAAGTATTCATTGTTAATGTTATAAATAGTCTTCTATTGTCATAGCATCTTGAGCTAATGTGCTTTCAAACTAATTCTTCTGTTAACACTCTCGCTTACATTACCAAATGCTGGTCGACACAAAAGTAGATTTACGTCGAAAGGATTAATTGTAGGATGTATGTTGCTCGAGCATTGTTTACCCCTGCTGATAATTACGATAAGCCACTTTGCTACTTATGCACTTACAATTAGCCTGCACCGGTGGTTACGCTTTTCAGTACTCGAGTCAATTCTGTTTTAATCACTTGCACGTCATTATCGCGGGTCCATATGGCTCCCACGACTTTGAAAGAAGAAGAAGTTTGACTGGGTGAATTTCGAGAAATAAGGAAGATGATAGAGCGATTCTGTAAAACGTTCTAATCGATGCTCCTTTAGAGGGACCGACGCGTGTAGGCATTGTTGTGCTGTGAAGTAACATCCACTATTTTCCCCTCCACGAATCTGGCATCAGCCGCGTCGCACTTTCCTCCTCAGTCTCTTCAGGATATTCGTGTAAAGTGCAGAACTAAGTGTTCGACCTTGAGGAAGAAATTCGTGAGGAAAAATTCAGTTGGATGGACGGCCTTCGCCTGCTTCGTCATTCACGTTTCCTCCTCCCACTAGGGAATGTTTTTGTCCACTTGTATACTGCTGCATATTTGATGGTACATGCATCATATGAACGCAGCATTTACAAACCTTCGGCCTTTCTTAGCAAGTTTAATAGGGGCCTTTATACTGATTCTCTGTTCTGTCAGTGCTAGAAGAAAATAAATCTGCGATAAGCAATAGAACTTCGCCATTTGGGGTAAGGGAATGACAACTATGGTGCTTTGCGGTGTCCTTGCAGACTTCTTGGCGTTGTTATCAATAGGAGAGGAACAAACACCTTCCACGACCTTTTTGACCACACCATATTGTAGAGAATATCACGCAAGACAGAGGATTTAGAATGAAACACAGCCACATTGGTTGTAGCAGTGTCTTCCAAGCTTTTTTGAGTCGCGATCCTCCTTTATAATATTCAAATAACCCGCAACCCACCCATATAAGGTAATACCGTAAACTGGGATGACTTTGCCCACTTTTGAACTTCAAATAACTAAATAAATTTTCTTTTTGAAAAATACTATTATACAAAGTGGGCAAAGTTACCCGCTCACAAGGGAACATCCCGAACCCGGATATTCAAAAAATTCTGAAACATTGTGAATATGTAGGGGTTTTCCTTCTGATTACAACGCAATTTTTGTTTGCTGCCCGAATTCACTCGATGGGGGTGAAATTAACCCCTGAAAATCCGGTTATTTTCCGATTTTTTGTTATAACTCATGAACTGTAAAATAATTTTTTTACCAAATGATAGATCTAATTAAAAGAAGTAATTTTTGTCTTGAACTTTTTTTCTATCTCTTACATTTGGCGAGTTATAACACAAAATTGGAAAATAGCCGAATTTTCGGGGGTTCATTTCACCCCCTTCGAGTGAATTTCTATTGCATTTCGAGTTATAAATAGTACACACACACATATATATATATTTATATATATCACAAGGGTAGACCCCGAAGCCGAAAATTCAAAAAATTCTGTAACATTGTGAATATGTAGGGGTTTTCCTCCTGATTACAACGCAATTTTTGTTTGCTGCCCAAATTCACTCGAAGGGGGTGAAATTGACCCCCGAAAATTCGGCTATTTTCCGATTTTGTGGTATAACTCGCGAAATGTAAGAGATAGGAAACAAGTTTCAAGACAAAAGTTACTTCTTTTAATTAGATCTAGCATTTGGTAAAAAAATATATTACAGTTCACGAGTTATCACACAAAATTGAAAAATAACCGAATTTTCAGGGGGCAATTACACCCCATTAGAGTGAATTTGGGCAGCAAACAAAAATTGCGTCGTAATCAGGAGGAAATTCCCAACATATTCACAAAGGTTCAGAATTTTTTTGTATTTCCGGGTTCGGGATGTTCCCTTGTCAGTTAGGGTGTCTTTGCCCACGTCAAATTTTTCAATAAAAACATGCCTGAAACTCATTATTGAGTTATGATTGTGCAATCGTTCTTATTCTAATAGACACATAAGACTAGTATTATCAAAACATATGTTTTAAAAAAAAATTATTTAAAAAAGCCTTAAAATGAGCTCTGGGTATTTCACCCCACGCCGAAAACACACTTTTCTCGTTCCCGGATCATCGCTAAGATTCGTCTCGTCGTAATTAAGTATGTTCGCTTTCGGGACGCCTTCCAACGTTTTCTCTAAGTGGTCAAAATATTTCACAACCCCCTTTTTGACATCTGTCGGTCAGTTCCGTTTTGTGTCTTCGCATGAAGCCCATGTACCAGTCCTGGCGGGGTGTATTGTTATCGAATTTAACAATATTTTTCCCTGCCCTGTCCCAGCATTGTGTAACAATTCTGTACTAAATTTTAAGGTTTATTTTCTCTCAACAGCACAAAGTTCGGAGATCACAAAATTCACTTAAAAAAAAAATTTGTTTGTGCAATTTTTTACTCTGACTGAAAAATTACCATAGGGTTGAATTCGCTGTTGTTTTTTCCGTTTGACCTTGGAGAAATTATTGCTATCGATTACAGAACACCATATGTTCTAATTACTTCACAATAAAATAAAATGAAGTTTTTCCGTAAAGTGGGCATTGTCACCATAGTTTACGGTAATATTAAAAAATAAATAATAATATAAAAAAAAAATCCAAAGAACCATGGCGATGCCCCAGAAAACACTTCGTGACCCGCTTGGGGGTCGCGACCTACAGGTTGGGAACCACTGGGCTATAGGAACGTTTGTAACAAGTTCCTGTTTATTAACTGATTTTTCGAATGATTATTTTCTTACTTTACCTGTAAGTTTTTCAGATTCATGTGGTTGATCAGTGTGCAAGTTGTGGGATTGTTTGTAAAAAAGCATGCGGAATGTTTGTACCCGTCACCCAAAGGATTGCTTCTATGTATACTCGAGAGTGACTCATTAGGCAGGGAGCGGTCACTTATTTTAACGAAACGGAGATACTTATCTCAGCCAATCAAATAGAGTAATCGTCGCCCCGTCCAAGCTGAAAATATTTGCAGGACAAATAATCTACATACGTAAACCTTCTCGTAGCGTCACAATCGCCAAATATCTTGCAATCAATTTGCATTTACACTTGGACCAAACTTATCCCCCATTTTCTGTAATACAATTAAACAGAGACTATGTATTATATACACTAAGCGAAATAGTTGCAATTTTACTTTTAACCAAACAGTCAATTGTGTCTTAAATATTGAATTTTTATGTTGAATTTATATGTATCTTAAACGTCTGAATTAAATCTTAATCTATACTATTATGTAAAATTGAAGTTGCATACTTTGAAATGCGGTTTCTCAGTAAATATGAACTGTACCCACAAGTGTGTTACATCACTTTGTTCGTCTTGGCGAGAGGAAGGTTCTGATGTTTTTATTTTTTTAAAATACTGATTTTTAAATAATAGTAGTTCGGGACGCCACCGCTAGGCGGCGACCGGGCGAGCGCTTCTCGCTTGCGAAATAGCACCGCGGCGGGAATAAGTGGCTGATGGCTCTCGAGTTTACAGATTACAGATTATGAATCAGTCGCGCTAATATTTCGTGGCCCAATATCTGGACATTTAAGGTACGGCGGAAACGCGATTGAGAATTTTGCAGTTTTACAATTCGATTTATATAAAAACAATGTTGCAATTACACGGGGCACTGCGTGTACTTTATCATTAAAAAATCAACAACATGTTATTGGGTTCAATAAATTTGTAAAATATTGAAAATTCATAGTCCTTACAATGGCCCAATACCTGGATAGCTTAACTGGTCCCGGTGTCCCGATTTTACTGTCCCATTACCTGGACACATGATGAAACATCAGCAATTTGGATGTTTTCTAGGAAAATTAAATAAAAAAAAACAACACAATAGTTTTTCCTATTGGCATATTTTTTCTGTATAAGTAATTTATTCAAATCAGTAAACAAACTTGAGTAGAAACAATTTATTATTGAACGACTAATTTTAAGGTTATCTGTGTTCGTGTGTGACACCCGAATTTTATGCATGAATACTGAATTGAATATTATCATTAAAACAAGATAACAAGAATACAAAGTAATAATTGCTAAGTTGTTAAATAATGATTTTAATATTGTGTCAACAATAACTCGTACTTATTTCACAATTTGCACACATGGTCAGGTAGGGCCCTTCTGGGATTTCACTGTACCAGTAGACAGTCACGCGAATAAAACACTAATGAGAACTTTAATTTTAATCTTCCAATCAGTAAATAATACCACAAGGTACCATTTTTCAAAAATGTATTAGTTGTACCAATATACTAAACATTATTAATAATATTCGCTTAAGAAAAAGTAGAGACTGTCTAGCAAATCAGATAAGAGCAATACTAAAATGGTGTAAACTGGAGAGGTCAAGAAAATTTATTTATACTACGAGTGTTACAGGTTTATTAAAAAAAATATGTACATGAATATATTTTATTAAATATTTGAATAATTGAATAAAATAGTTCTTTTATGGATAAAGCGAATATTAAATGTAATAATCAGTATTATTTACACTAGTGTCCAGGTACTGGGACGTGTCCAGGTATTGGGTCATTTACCTTAAAGCAGAATGCTTCTATATGTTTGTGTGTGTTTGTCTGTCGCCTAAACAGTTTCGAACGATAAACTCTGGGATCACGAAATGTGCCTCAGCTCATTATGCCTAGCTAATCCAAATGAATATGACTATTTTCACAAAAAAATAAATAAATAAATTTTTTTTTTTATAAAATTAGAATCTAAATTTCGGGCGAGGCCGAGAGTAGCAAAGCTAATTATATATAAATGTTAATCAAGCTTTGTAGAAATGCGAATTGTGTCCAACTTAAATACACGTCACTCTCTCGTATCTAGTGCATACATATGTATGCAATGTCCGGTGAATTGCGGATATCAAAATCAGTTCGGAGAATACAATCATTTAATTGGCTGCACGTTTCGAGCAACAGTTTTCACCCCCATCGATCTCAGCTACGAGGCAGACAGTTATTACGCTAATATTCGTGCTTATTTAAATAATTATTTTATAACAAATAATTTATAGTACAAACATTTTTTTTTAAATGTCCTAAAAAGGAAAATAATAATTTTGAAATTGGCCTAAATGACTGTTTTAGAAGAATTCTCTCGTATGACTAAAAATAAAAGCGTGGGGCGTAAATATTGAAATATCCTTTTTATATAAATATTTATAATGCTCTACGTATTGTGATACATTAGTTTTCGCATTCCGCTAGAGCTTAATTCCTCAATTCAAAGTCTGTCCTGAGATCTAACCAGATTAAAGGCCAAGACAAAATCATGCCTTTCAGTAATTACTTTTTGTGTAACTTTTAATATTCAATATTTACGCCCCACGCTTTTATTTTTAGTCATATGAGGGAATTCTTTCCAGGCAGTCATTTATGTATCAAAATTATTTTTTTCCTTTTTAGTAAATTTTAATAATAGCTAGTTTCTAAAAAAAATATTCTAAATTATTTTATGCATTTTAGTGAAATATATTGTAAAAATTAGCATACAAGATTTCACACTTACAAATTAACGAACTCACAAGTGGAGTTAAATAAAAGCTTGTAAAATGAATATCTTTATGCTGAATTACGACTGGCTTTACGGACACGAATAAATAAGCTATACAAACTGTGCAGTTATAATTTTATCAATAGCAATTTTCCTTTCATCTCCAACACAAAGCTCTACGGTCTGTTTGACATCCTTCAGTTATTGACGGAAAAGCCAGACTAATGAGATAAAGTTTGTGATACTAATTGTCCATTAAAGGTACCTATATAGCTTTGGTGCAATATCATTTTCAAACTCTTCAGTACTGCATAGTATTTATCAATATGTTGGTCGCTCACTCGAGTACGGTAATCAAATTCTTCTGAAACGTTTTACTGTAGTATCGCTACCCTCTATTCGGCGAAAGGACCCTATTTAAAATTGACCGAAATTACCCGAGATGGATTTTGTTTTCAATTTTGCAAATTAATAGGCATATAAGTGAGACACCGATTCCAGGTGCTAGTTTGCTGCAGGGCTGCAGGAGGGAGAGGGGGTCGAACTGCGAATTTCATGAAACACATCGCCGTTTATAACTTTTTACCAAAAGCAGATATCGAAGCGCAACACATGCTAAAAATTCACCAAAAATCTAATTTGCTAGCAATATCTATATGGAGGGTTCAGAAGTCAATCAGTGTAACCTAGCTTTTCCAGAAAATAAGTTACGTAGTTGGGAAACCTCTTTATTGTTAAAACTTTCAGTTGATAAATCAATTAAGGGGTCATGCTCAGTCAGGAGGTCGAAAAAAAGGGTGGTCTTTGGAAATTTTTTACTCAAAAACTATAACACATTTCTCAAAAAATCTTTTTTCATTTGAAGGATTGTATCTAGTACCGTGCATCGTAATTTTTTTATTTAAAAATATTTAGCAATAACTAAGTTATTATCCATTACTCGAAGGCTTATTTTAGATGGTCACCGCAGAAAACCTTTTTTAGAGAACCTTTGAGTGATGGACAATAACTTAGTTATTGATAAATATTTTTAAATAAAAAAAATACGATGCATGGTACTTGATGCAACCCTTAAAAGGAAAAAAGATTTTTTGAGAAATGTGTTGTAGCTTTTGAGTAAAAAATTTCCAAAGACCACCCTTTTTTCGGCCTCCTGACTGAGCATGACACCTTAAGTCACTACTTTCATACATAAGCAACAGATGACGGTACTTATATTGACCACGGAATTTACTAGGCGAAATTATTCAGAGGGCAATCAGTGTAAGTCACTTTAAAGTAGCGTCAAGTTTATGGTTTGTTGTTTGTTATTTAATAAATAATTGTACGCCCTCTTACTTACACCATGAGTGAAAGAAATGAAAAACGCGTTCTTTGTTATGAGAAAGTCACTCCTTTTCTGATAGTGGATCCGAATATATACCTGATAATGAACAAAATTTATCTAATTGCGATGAAGGTAAGTGAAATGAAAACTTAAAAAAAAGATTTGTTACGATTTTATGCGCATATTTATTAACGTGTATTTTTAATATAAATATTACATTTGTGATAATATTAATGTATTTTTAAGATACTTCGGAATTTGTTAAGTCCACGAAAATAATTAAGTCGCGTTAGAGAATAACGAGGACTTATTTAAATTCTTCAGTGGACATTTGACATGTCTCAATTTTTTTATTCAATCTGTTTTCTTCTAAAAGACCACGGTGATTTTATTTTGCTTCTCTTGCAGTTACGTTCATTTGTATGTTATCTCACAATAAATATCGTTTTTAGGGGGTGAAAGCTGCGTTCAAAGTTAGGATTGAAAAATCAGTTTTGTGGATTTTTGAAAATCTGGTGAGTCAGTCATATTTCGCATTCAAAGACACAAAATTCGTTCATTGACACTATTCCCCTATCTCTAATAGTTCTCGAGATATTCCACAAAAATGATTTTTCAACCCTAACTTTGAACGCAGTTTTCACCCCCCAAATATGAAAACGGGGAAAAAATAAAAAAAACACGTATTTCTTATTTTTCGGTCCTCTATAACGTATCCAAAAATCAAAATGATCGGAGGCGGACATATAAAATACTCTCCTTGTGAGTCGGGTCATGACAACTTGATCTCTCCTATTTAGTGTGTTATCTTGTATTTTGTAGTTAAAATTGGGGATTAAATCGTGGATTCTTGAGGGTTTGGTTTTCCAAATGTCGTTCCATTTTTTCAGTAGCAATTTTATTAATGTACTGTTTATGATCCTGGTACAGACACTGGGGGATTCGTGTCGGATATTTGAATGTGGGTTGGTATTTCGCCTATGATTTTTCCGGCTGTAGATAGTTCAGCATGATAGATTTTTTATTATTGTCAGCGTTATGTATCAAGTCTTGGATTTGCTTGACCATTCGGTTGGATGATTCTTTCTTTGTCACAGCTTCTAGTGCATTTAAGGAGTTACTAAAAATTACGGTGTCCTTATAGTTGTTTTCTGTGGTTCGTTCTATCGATAAGAGGATGGCATATATGTGTCTTGTGAGTTTGGAGGGTGATTCGGGTATTTTGTACTTAGTTGCCGAGTTTTGATCCAACACGAATTTTGGATATTTGATGAACAATGACATTTGGAATATACACATCCATGGCCTAGGAGTACAGATACGCAATAGACATGGATAGTGAAGAAAATAACTTTTCTATACCCTAAGTAACTTTTTCTTACTGACTTAAAATTGTAATGTAAACACTCCCTTTGCAAGTATGTGCTTGTTCGATTTTTTAAACTGTAATTCGACCTTTTTTAAACTAGTATTGATCGTTACTTAGCACTGTTAAGCGTCTCGTTAGTCAAAATTTATAATTTAAGTTCAAAAGCATGGTCAGGGCGATTGTAACATTGGCAATAGGACTGAATAGTGACAAAGAAGGATAATTGTATTGTCTTGTTTGCATGAAATCCTATAGCACTGCAGAAGCAAACCAAACAAAAAAATGGGTGCAATATACTGAATGTAAGGATTGAGCAGATGAAGAATGCAGCAGCCAAAACGTTATTTATTTCTGCCACAATTGCGGTACCACATAATTGCTTATAGATTTTACTTTATTCATCTATTCTTATAATTTAAATCAATAAATATTTTAATTTTGTAAAGTTAAATATGTGCTACTATCGACTCCATGCAATGTTACAACCGACCCGGGGTCAGGGACGGTTGTAACACTTTACCCGCTCCTCATTTTGTATTAATAACTTGGATATTACTTGACATATAACGAAACTGCTGTGACTCAATTATGTCACATAAGTAAGTAACATTTTCATATAAGAGTTTTTGTTGTAAATATAATAGTTCCTGTGTAATCGTATTCCAAAGTCAAAGCGTTACTACCACCCCCGGTCTATCCTAAGGGAACATACCAACTTTGGTCACTTGACAATCGCCGATTTTTATGAATTTTCGTAAAACCACAGTTCTCACAAAAATATGCGACAGGTTTTTCTTTTATCGGCCGGCATTCACGTTGAAGGGATGGAAACAGCCCTCGAAGTTGAGGGTGAGAAATATAGTTGATCAAATATCTTCGAACCTACTAGAGCTATGTAGAAGAACGGTATACATGGCAAAATTATGTATTTTTTAATAAAGAATCCAGCTGCGTAAACAAATTCCACAAAACTCCATTTGTTTAAATTTGATTGTGAACAGTATATACCCAAGTACAAAATACTTTCATTTTTGCATTATAAAAAAAGTTATAGCTGGAAAAGACGAAGTGAACACAAAACTGCTATTTTTAATGTATTATTTAAATAAATGGAGTTTTCTGGAATCTGTTTGCACAGTTGAATTCTTTATTAAGAAATACATCATTGTGCCATGTATATCGTTGTTCTAGCTCTAGTAGTTTCGAAGACATTCAATCAAATATTTTTCTCACCCTCAACTTTGAGGGCTGTTTTCAAGTCCCTTTTAAATTAAACATTTTCCTTGGTAAACCTGCACGTTTATAGCTATATTCATAGCTTTGAGATAACTACAGTTGTTGATATCAGGTGTGACATCCTGAAGGATATCGTTCTCTTCACGATGCTCCTATTCCGCTCTAAATGGATATTGTTACTTACAATTTTTTTTAATGGTCCTAAAAGGTGGTAGAATAAAGCTACAGCCATGCAAATTTTGTTTATTTTTTAATTCCCGAAAAATTAAGCTTTTTCTGCTGTTACACTAGGTAGACCCCTTAACAGAAATGTATGGCGCTTACAGAAATATTTAAAACTAAATACCTCAAAAAGTATGAACCGTCTACGCGTATAATCATATATATTCTGCATCGGTAAGGTCTGGGTTACGTTTGCTCTGGGTTTTATTGCATTAAATTCTGGGATGACCATCTGGGACGGTTCCCTTGTGAGTAAGAATTAATATTCCAGTTAACACCTTGTTCTTTTCTGCGCCAAGCTAAAACTAACATAAAGAGTTTTCTTACCTGTGCAAAGTAACCCTTAGCTCCAGAGTTTCTTATTGCAGCCATAATTATTTCTTCAACAAAGCGCTCATGGAACCACTTCTCACTTTTCTTCCATAATTTATCCACCATAGTTTCTGTACCCAAGATGGGTAAAATATATGGGGTTTCTAGAGTCATAACTCCAAATAAGTTGAATGGCAAAAAGAGTTGATATTAAAAAGTGAGAAACGAATGATCCTTCTCTCATAGTAGAATTTTGCCTTACTATGAAAATTAGTTCTTCACGCACATATGCAGTGTTCCAGCTCTGGAAAGACAAATAAATCCTCACTGTAGGAGTGTTTGGAAACATCTCAATATAGTGTATTTATTCTGTCTGTAGCACTTCTTACATGATGCGGTCGTCTCATGGTCAGAATGATCTGTGAACATAACCTATAAGGCTTTGGATCCCCATTTTTTGTATAACTCAAAGTTGCATGAATTGGAAATATTGCAACTGATGCATAGGATGTTTTCTTACTTTTTAAATTGACTAAGTAAGCCTCTCCTAATCTAGAATACGTGTTGGTCATTTTTGAGGAATAAATTGAAGCCTTCAAATCCTTTTGTAGCGGGTACAATTGGGATTAAATCAGCGGGTATAATAAGTGGTCATTTGTCATTTTTATCTTGTGAGAGATGTTCGAAACAGTGACCAATTATTCGCACGAACGTAGTGTTCTAGACTTCAAATTGCCAGAGGATGTACACTGTTACATTTGCCGTATTCGTTGTAATGTATTCTGTAACGATTTGTTCCGGAAATGTCATTTTCTCGAATTAAATAAAAAATCTGCTGAATAACATTACACAAGTAATGCAATAATCTGTTAATTAACAATAAACGTGTACTTTAGATCAATGCTTTGTTGATACTAAAAAGCAATTTTTACATTTCAGTTTTGGACGATTTTATAAGAATTTTATTTCACAAGATTTGTACACAGTATGTTGAAATATAAAATGCTTTAAAAGAATCTAAATCGTTGGCCAGAGGGTTTTTGATACACAAAAGTAAAGCTTGGCTTTTAATACAGTGGAGAAAATATTTGAGGTTACGATAGCGTGCGGCGCGCGTGCACAGCCAGTAGTACTGAATACAGGGTTAACGTTATAAGCTGCAACCTGCGCCGGCGCGAACTTGTAAAATGGCAACACCGCCTCACGGGCGCATTCCACTACAACCATGCGCCGATACTTCCGCCATCTATGAGCCAATGATGAAAGTGCAGGGTCTTTTAGGTGCCAGTAGAGGGCGCTTTTGACTTTCGTCAGAGAATATTAAATTTGACGTAGCAGACGGGCAAGAAAACGGTAGCCATTTTAAGAGTGCGACCGCGCCGATCCCGTTATCTACGTATGCAATGGTGCAGCCGCGGTATTAGACCACGCTGACGCGTTAGTGGCCCGGGTTGCTACCACTTGAGCGAGGTGAAGATTTCAATACCTCCGGTGAATCTCATTTTCCTTTGTTGCCAAATATATTTCTTAACAAAGGCTTTGATTTTCTTATAGTCTAAGGTTCATTTAAGACTCCTGTTGAAGTCCCGTATCTTTTTTTCCTTCCGATTTTATGAAATCACCCTCCAAAGCTAAGCGTTACTTTTTACCTTACTCTTCCCTATCGTTTCACATCTTGAAACATGTTACAGTAGTCAGTAGTGCTTCAAAAGATGTTAGCATGCCGGGGTTAGGTATGGGTTAGGTCTGTTAATGTTCTAGAAACCCAAGTTTTTTCATTTCGAGCTGAAACTGACCCTCCTGTTCACAACTTATGGAATGACTGTGAGTGAGAGATACATGAACATTGTATCGAGAGTTGTGGACTTTAATGGTATTCTATAAAAATTAATTAAAAATCTGGAATTATGAATTTGAGTGTTTACCATTAATTGCATTTAACTTTACTGTACCATTTATTCAGAAAAAAGTTGTAAATATAAGCATTAAATACCATGTGGATAGTCAATAGTTAATTATTAGCAGATGATAAATGGTTTGGTTCTAGTCGGGGTTGAGATATAATGTTACACGTTGAAAGCAATGGTTAGTCATAGTAAAATTCCAGGACCACAATCAAAACAACGATTACACATTGTAACCACATTTCCGTCGAAGCGTTATTAAGGTCATATTCAGATATATTGGCGGGCGGATTCGTTTTCGCGAACAGCGATCGAGGAGAAATCAGCCACCACCACGATCGTGGATTCGTCAGTTGGAGTTACGCGGCCCCCGAAGGGTATGGCGGGGTAACGGGAATTATTAAATAACAGAGTAAAGAACAAGAATAAATTTTATTCTTAGCGTAATAGTTCTGATCAATAAAACTCCTGAATTTTTTCGGAGCTAACGCACACCTATTCTGATGTATGTATTTCTACGCTAAGAATTCGTTTGGGCCTACAGCTGGGTTTATATTAGTCCAGTCCAGTGATCCAGTCCAGCACTGGATTGGGACTGGAATAATGTAAACAGTGTGTTCAGTCCAGTACACTGCTGTCGTTCCAGCAGGTTTCGACTGGATCGAAAGTCTACTTTTTGATCCAGTGTGTACCCCCTCCATCGAGAACACAACATTTCAGCGTTACTGGAATCGTTTAGACGGCTCATAAGACTAGAGACATCGACAATAATATAGGCATCGACCAATTTCCAGTCGAACCACTGGCTTGATCCAGCGACTGGACTAATGTAAACCCAGCTTACACGTCAGGACTGTAAGCAGCTTGGCGTTATCCCCGCCACTTCTGGCTCACTCTTGTTCTGCAAGGGCGAGAGCGAGGTGGAACTAGAGCGAGTCAGAAAACGTTGAGAAAAGGAGCACCGAGGCAGGCAAGCGGTACCCAGTGGGAGAGTACCCCCCTCACGAAACTCACCGGCCAATATATCTGAATACGACCTTAAGGTCTGAACACACATATCAGTTCCGTGTCAGTACCTTTCCGGCGTGCCAGTGGTAAGAAGAAGAGACCCTCTATGTCCCTCTTCTTCTTACCACTGGCACGCCGGAACGGTACTGACACGAAACTGATATGTGTGCCCAGACCTTTAGTCGGCTCTTTGCCGTGGATCAGACGCGTGTCAGGGTTGGAGGAAAGAGCCTTCGAGTTGTCTTAACTTATTGTTAGTTTATTTGTTTAGTCATGTACATATTCACAGGTTAAATATAGATGTACAGAGTTTCGACTTTAGAATATTGGTTAGGACGAACGATACACGCACTATGACTATTTAGAATGCTTGGGAAAAAATCGGTAGGCGCTTAGGCCTCGGCTCTCCGGTGCCGTTATGAAATAAATCGAGTATCGCAGAGCCCCATCAACTCCCAGTCACTCTGCTGCACGGTGTGGAGACTGCTTTACTCTGTTCGGTCTGTTGCCGCGGCAAGTACTTATGTACTCGCTGCTCGCGGTTTCGAGCAGCGAGAAATGAGCGCGGCCTATCGGCGGCGCGGGTAAGTACTCATTATCGCTACTTACGTAACGGGAGAGCAACTCGCGTTCGGCGCCGCCCTCTAGCGGCCGCCGAGAATCGGTCCGGCTCGAGACTCTTCGTCGCCACTTACAGTTTTGATCAGTATAACGGAGAAACGATAATTGAAAGCTTTTGTGAAAAGCTACTGCTTTAAGAAATATAAGGCAAGTAATTTTAACCTTTTGAATGAAGACCAAAGTGGAAATCTCATTAAATTCTATGTGAAGTTCTTGACAGCTGAAATTGAATCAGATTTGAAATGAAACATTGGAGAGTTAGCAACAAATCTCGACACAGTGTGGCTCTATTTACAGCGAAGAAAATGATGCAAGGAAACATCTGAAATATGCTATTTAAAAGTAGAATATATTCTTTCACAGCACAGTGATGAAGAAGAAAAATAGATTATGTATTTTAATCAGAAAGTTATAGTGACAGTCTTGTAATGAAACATTTTGGTTGCAATACTAAGGATATTCTTTATTCGGAAAAGATGTAATTAAGCGTCGAGTAGAATATGAATGAAGCAATTCTGTTCCAACAATTCAGTTAATTACAAGCACTTCGGTCCTTCATACCAAGCTTCACTCGAATGCAGATTGTCAAACAAAATTAAACCAGAATTAAATCTCTGAAAATGAATTGCTGATGTATGCCAGACTCCCTTTATTCTTTCTAAATCCCTTGTATTGCTTTGTCAGATTTTCGTTTATACAGATCCTAAAAGCACTTTGATTGTGAAATATGTGACTTTCTCGTCCTAGTTCTTGTGGCGGCCGCTAGATTGGCGCTCAAGGAGAAAAGGCTGATGTTTTGCGCCTAATATGACTAAAAGCTCTACTACTACAATCACATAAATGCATTCGTACATGGATTTCTCATCACGACGTCTCCCGCGACGCTAGGTCATAGATAATATATTCCTGTTTATATATCTTTTTTATATTTCCTTCTCTGATGATCCAGTCATTCCCGGGAGTGTGGGCCAGTTTTTCGCAGTGCTCCGGGAAGCCATTTTGTTCACCGCCGTAACCAGCGTCGCCGGGGAATAGGTTGTCGACACTGGTTGGCTGCGGCCTCACTTGGCTTGGCGCTAGCGTCGTTTCGTTTCTCATCTTGGCGTTGGTTGGTTCGCGTTCACGCCACTTGGCTTGACTTGGCGCTGGTGTCGGCGACTTTTCCAGCAATTTTCATCTTGGCGTTGATTGGTTCGACGGTCGCGACGTCATCGCGCGTGTTACGTCTGTATACCTGAAGCGACCTCAGGGCCGCTCCGGCACCTTCAGTGGGCTTCTTTTTTCTTTGGAAACCCTTTTATTTTAGTACCGCCCTCGCCGCCAGGGGGATAATATTCTCGCGGCTGTGTACATGACGATGTATTATAAGTACACTCCGGACGGAGGCCATAGTAGTCTAGAAGTCAAATTCCTAAAATTGACTTCAGGGTATATAGATTGCAAACTGGCAATACAAGAAGGTGATTATTCCCAACATCCTTTTCCGACACGGAGTCTTGAAGCTGGTATCCTGCTCGGCTCAGCGAACCCATCCTTATTATCCTTACATTTTCTCTCCCCATTAATAATTAGTTTGTTTTTAGATGGTAAAGCCAAAACGAACTAGGCGTTTTGGAAGGAAGGCGGTACTAGGAAAGCTAGCCCGGGGACTTTACCCCACAGTAAGTGAGGAACCCAGCTTCCATTGGGGGGTTTCCGTTGAGTCGACGGCGTATAGACTCACTCCTATAATCCTGCCTCCTAGGGAGATACAAGACATTTCTAAAATAGCCGTAACCGATCCACGTTTAAAATATTATTTAAAAAAATTATATAATAGTGTAAATGTTTAAATCTCTTAATAAATAGTTTGTTTAGATAACCCAAATTTATCCTTCTTTATAAGTGGCACAGATAGTGTCGGTTTTAGAAAGGTCCAACTGACGCGCCGCGCCTCAGAGTCGCCTCTAAAGCAGCATATAAACCAGGCAAGATGGAGTGAGCATCATTCCTCCCTAGGAAACCACCGTGCAGGCCACAGGGTGGGCGGAAAGCATAGTGGGTTCCGAAAGACTACGTCTTGACTCGGTGGAGTCACCGTAAGGAATTTTGTTATTGGGCAGGCCGACACGGTCACGAATTATAAACGTTCGCAACCAGTAGATAAATGGCACAGTCTTTCCAAATGTTACGTCTTTGATAGGATGTAACACGCGCATGCGTGGACGTGGGTAGCCGGCTCCACTCTAAAATAGCTACCGCTGGTAGCCAGTTTCCTGGCCACCCTGTTCAAGCCTCCCTGACGGCAAAATAGTGTTTGCGATGCGACTCTCAATACGTATCGGCAACTATGTCTTTCCTACATTTATCGGCTAGCTTAGACTTCCACCGGGTTTAATACTACATGGCGCGAATATACCATCAGCGCCGGTGACGGAGAATCCTTGAAGCCTCATTCTGTCATTTCTTGAGTCTGCTTCAGTACACGATTCATAAATTCATTATTATTTCAACCTACGATGCTTATTAGCGTCCAAACGCATCAGACTACCCTGCACAAATGTCTACTGGAGGCAACTATACCCGCAAAAATTTCCTTCTGGCCGATTCCAGGACGAATGTTGTAGCATGCGGTTTGTTTATTACACTAAAGTGACCAGATATTTTCTGTTCAAATGCGGGACAAGCAAGCAAGCAAAAAAAGGGCTAACAGATCCTTGAGGAGATCGTTTGGTAATTATTTACTTTAGCGATTCCTCGCCGATTTTGATGAAATTTGGATATGTTGTAAAACTCCATATTTTGAACAATTTTTTCCTATATATGTTACCGCCACTCGGTCTTAGTTTCCGAGATATTCGCAAAAATATTTTTTAAACGTGGAGTTTTACAACATACCCAAATTTCATCAAAATCGGCGAGGAATCGCCAAAGTAAATAATTACCAAAAATATTTCTTTTTTCACAACAAAAAAAGTAGAGGAAGCAATAACTTTATGCCACTGCGAAAATGTAAAAGGTTACATGTCCAATCCGGGACACTTTGCGGGACACTTTTCAATGCGGGACAAAGGGCCCAAATGCCGGACTGTCCCGCGCAATGCGGGACGTCTGGTCACTTTAACTATGCGCCAGTAGGAACTGTCGATTTCAAAAACATATTACTACAATTGGTACCTAATTATGTACCAAAGGGCATTCCTCACCGATTCCTATGACCTTGAAATATGCCGCCAAGGTTAACATTCTGAAAAACTATACATCTAACCGTCGCTCGGCTTTAGTTTTCGAGATATCCGCAAAAAACTCTGATCGGTAGTTGGTTGGGGTTAGATTTGTTTAGCGACCCTTCCCCGTGCAGCTTTGCTTGCAACAACATGGATGATACCAGCTTTTATAAGAAATGATCTTTGGGACTGCAATGCTTTTAGGAACTGTGTGCTACCATGTCACAGTATTCCTATTTTGTAACGTGTGAGTTCCTCACGGTCATGTACTTTCACTATCTTAGTCTCCTGTTCAGACTCATAGTTCTAGGAAATTATGCGACAGATGAAGAAGTAGATTGTGTTCAGTTTACTTGCTTTCTCGTAAGGCTACCTTTCCTGCCCAGTTGTATCAGGATTTATCGAACACCTTGTGTGAAGTCGGAAATCCGGCCTTACATCTCTTTTCCTGACCTAGTGACACATTACTAGCAGCTCTGCAGTGTGTCGGGACGATACGGATAGACTGCCGGATGTTAGGCCTCGGCGTCTACACATCTACAAGACGTCGGAGCAGTGCGGAAATGCTGGAAATTGACCAGAGACCACCTCTGGGAAGCTGAAGTCGGGTGTATCGGTGTAAAGCAGATGCTGCTCGCTGCTCATAAGTTTCGTGTCGTTGTATTTTAACCTACTTCTCTGTTACGCTGAAATAGAACGAGGGCAGTTTTCACGACCAGTAGGAAGGCAGTAGGGCTGCATCAAAATCGATTTCAACTGTATCTGCCTTTCGAGGCGTTAAATCAATCCTATCCCCCTTTCATTTTACATTCCCTGTTTCTTCATCCCTTTGGGACGGTGTATACACGCTTCTTTTCAATTAAACATTGTTAACCTTTTTTTTTTATTTATGCATAATATTAACGACATGTGTAAGAAACTTATGCTTTTTTGTTACAACTTTTTAGCTGAAACAATGGTGTTTCAATAATTTCCTATAGATTTCCATTTCGAGAAGGATTTTCCGTGTAATAAATAAATGTGAATTAAACTAAATCTCTAACGTAGGTAGTAAAATGCTCTGGAATTGAATCTGATAAACACGTTAGTAACCTGAATCGAAGTAATTATTATTGAAAATTTCTTTGAATTATTACAAGCGCGATGCAAACTAAGTCGTGTACGACGCGGCATCACGGACAGGACCTAATACAATAAATTACGCAGCTTATTGTACGCATTCTCACTTATCAGAAAGTCAAGAGCAACTCCATTGTTAAAATAGACCATTAACATAGTCGGTCAACATTTAGCAATTTATAATCGGTCATGTATGTGCGCAGTAATACAATAACACTTATATATGAGCAACACAATTATTAGAATACTACAACAATAATTTATTGTAATTGAGGAGTAACTTTGGTAGAGTTAGATATGTACATTAATTTTATTGACGCGTACCAAGTACAGAAGCTATGCCAAATTAGCAATTCAATGCACTTAATCACTCAGGTTTCTCGTGAATTATGTAATTTTATATTCATTTATTCATAATTACGTTTAATATGACAATATGAAATGCAGGGATTTGACTGGGTCATTCCTAGCTTCGGTTATGTCACTTGCAGGTGGGTTAATGAAATGAAATTTTGTGCATTTAAAAATAAATATTCGATAACTTACTGCGAATGAGGATGATGTAAACTTATCGAAATCTTTGTAGTGTGATGAGATAAATTAAACGCAGTGCGAAATATCTTCAGGGTTAAAGAATTTATGGTTTATTGTCAGAAATTGTTTGTGCACTCGCGATTCAAGCGAAATGTAATTCTACGAATTAATTTGTTAGTAATTTTCTGTGTAAAATAAATACGCTTGCAAAGTGGGAAATATAGAAGATTCGCGAAACAACAGGAAAAGTATGAATGCGGACAAAATGTTTGTACTGATAAATCGGAATGAAGCTTCGAGTCAATTTATCATCAAACTTTATAGGGGAATCATTTGACTTTATAAATATGTATTTTCACGTGACCGTGGTAGAAGTTTATTTGAACTTTAATTTCATCCTTTGTATACCTACTATAGTTATATGTGTAGTAAATAATTCCCAATTTTGGTGTTTACAAAATATTTTAAACTAGTTTAAACATTATCTAATCATATTCTCACGAATAATAATTTACTTAACTATTTAAGGGGGTATTCCACTGTGAACGGTCGAGAAATCAAGCTATTTTTAAAGATTTTTGTTTCAGTAAATACAACATATAATGAAATAAATCTTTTTGGCATTTATTAAGCTACTCTTATATTATACCAAAAAAATTAAAAAGAATATTTTTAATTTGTTTTACTTGTTTTTTACAAAGCGTCAATATGGCATCTAAACAAAAACGGTATGTTCGTGGTGCAGGTGATTTCTCGGCTTAGGCTTATCCGAAACAAAAAATTCGAAAAGATTCTTAATCTGTATGAGTGTCGCTATCGCCCGTAGCTCAATTAACAATTTTTGTTGAGAAATAATAAGATGGCGCAGGGTTGAAAGAAAAGTTCCCCAAAATGGTCTATTCTCGAATGTTCCCCGAGAAAACTCTCGGTTATTTATCAACAAAAATTGTTAATTGAGCTACGAGCGATAGCGAGATTCATGCAGATTAAGAATCTTTTTGAATTTTTTGTTTCTGATAAGCCTAAGCCGGGAAATCACCTGCACCACGAACATACCGTTTTTGTTTAGATGCCATATTGACGCTTTGTAAAAAACAAGTAAAACAAATTAAAAATATTCTTTTTAATTTTTTTTTGGTATAATATAAGAGTAGCTTAATAAATGCCAAAAAGATTTATTTCACTATATGTTGTATTTACTGAGAAAAATATCTTTAAAAATAGCTGGATTTAGTTACAGAATGGCAGGGCAAATGTCATTTATAAGTGAGAAAACTGATAAAAAGACGTAATACGCTATTAGCTTGATAGTTCATAAAACGTAAATTAAATTCTTAAAGAATTCAAATGAGGGAATACAACCATAGAATTTAAATTTGAATATGGCTGCAGATACAGTGAGCCAGGAAAGTATCCGAACGCTCGTTATTAAAACTAAATTTAAAAGTAATAAAAGTAATGCTGTAATTTAGTTGTAACTACTACTGTAGCAACACATGTATCGAGATTATATATACCAAATTTGAAATGAATCGGAGAATATCTGTAGAAGTTATGAAACATTTATTGCAAAGATTTACTGAAACAGGGTCACAAAAGTATTCGAACGGCATTAATTCTACGCAGATTATTTTATATTAATATTTATTTAGGCCACCTTTGACTCCAATTACGCTTTTCAGACGTTGTCGCATGCTGCGTACTAGTTTCTTTTAGTTATCTTAGATTCTACAGAATTCCATAGGGTGACCGTACCTAATATCGCCTAGCAAAAGTTAAATCGCTGTTAATTGAATAATAATTGATATTTTTGCAGGCAATTCGTTGCAAAGTAAAGGAAAATTATTCATCTTGCATGTAGCATAAGTTAGAATCGTTGAAACCTATAAATTTTTAATTAGGAATTAAAAAACGTAAGACATGCAAAAATCCGTTCCTGAAAAAAGTGTACCTAATATCACCTACTGAAGAAATATTGATTAATTTATGTATATATGAGTTTTTAAAGTCATTTTCACATGTGCTTTTATTATTTCTTGCTCTATAAATGTTTTTTTTATCCATCTTTCACTTTATTTTTATTACAAAAATATAGAAATAGGATTTTTAAAATATTTTATTTTTTACGTTTGGATGTACATATTGGACAAATAAAGTTTATTTCGGCTGCTCCGCACATTTCGCGACCCCATCTGTAGCAAACATTGCATCGAAACCATTGTTCTCCGGTAGGCGGCATTGAGAACACGCATACTGCTAAAAGAAAAACGCTATTTTCATTGCTAAAATTATTTGAATCGATTTCATTCCTTAAGTACTTCATTAATTAGGTATTTCTAGTAGATATTCTTGCATTCACAGAATTGTTAGACTTACCTTCTCCGAATGTGATGTAAAATTGTGGAAATCCAATAAATTTTTACACTATTAAGATTCTCTAAAATACTTCCCTTTCTGTAATTGTTGATCACATGACGCTGCAATTACAGTAAGTCTTGCGACATATGTTTAGGTACTAATTCAGCGCATAACCGATAAATTGTAGTGCTTACTTTGCGAGATATACCGAGTGGTGATAATAGGAACATTGGCGATATTAGGTCACTCTACTTCTAAAATCTTTTGTTTTAATACGTCTTTTCAAGTTGCGTCGTACTTTTTTAATCCCCTGCCGATTTCCGCCTACAAATATTCTACGAGATTAATTTCCAGACTTTATGCGGGTGTATGCAACCCAGCGCTGTCCAAAGTCGCTCCCGCGGGAGCTTGGGGTTCTCCCACTCTCGTCCGCGTTGTCAGGGATACCGCGCGACGCTAAAGAGGCGACCATGATAGACCAGCCGCTAGCCTGGCTAGCCCGTCATGGGAGCCTTCGTAGCGTGGCGCCATCTGCTTGACAACGGAAGGCACTCTGTGCGAGAGGAAGATTGGAGGGGGAAGCAGGCGCGTGAGGGGCCCCTACGCTGGACAGCGCTGATGTAACCCATGCGGTGTATTATATAATAACCATTCTTGCATAAATTGGCCGTATGCTTGCGGTCATTGACTTGCTGGAAATAAAAAAATTTCAATAACCCCAATTTGGTTGTACTTTCTTGTAAATTGTTTTTTAAAATATTTTGAAAATGTATGCTTATGTAAAATGCCATCCATAAAAACGAGATTACTAGTGCCGTTTGAAATCATACACCCCCACAACGTTACGGAACCGCCGCAGTACTTTACAGTAGCAGGTAAATTTTTAGTATTCATTTCTGAGTTTGGTTTTCTCCAGACATAACGATCTCCATCCGAACCAAATGTATTAAAAATGTATTAAAAATGTATTAAAAATGTATTAAAAATGTATTAAAAATATATTTAAAATGTATTAAAAATGTATTAAAAATGTATTAAAAATGTATTAAAAATGTATTAAAAATGTATTACAAATGTGTTAAAAATGTATTAAAAAGTGTATTAAAAATGTATTAAAAATGTATTAAAAATGTATTAAAAATGTATTAAAAATGTATTTAAAATGTATTAAAAATGTATTAAAAATGTATTTAAAATGTATTAAAAATGTATTAATAAATATATTTGGTTCGAATGGAGGTCGTTATGTCTGGAGAACACCCAACTCAGAAATTGGTTATCGATAAGAGTACACAAAATTGGAGCGAAAATTTTACACACAGTAATTACAGTAATTATATATTTTTCTACACTGTAGGATTTAGAATAAAAAGAAGCCATTACTCATTTGGAAAACAATAAAAAAATCTAAAAAAAGGGGGGGGGAATTTAATTTTCCTAACATAAATTTCGTAACATAATCAGTTCCAAAATATATAATCCTCAAATACATATATCCTCAGAAACGGTACAACATTTATTTAAATCATATTTCAATATCTTTTGTAATTTACGAATTATAATTGCACAAATAAAAGGGGTGACTTGGATAAAAGAAATGGTTTCTCCCTTAAGGGAACTAAGGTGAATGCCCCAATTTTTGCTCATTTAAGAGGTTACTCGTCATAAAGAAGGTGCAAAAAATTTGTTTGTCATAAAAATTAATTGATTAATTCTTTAATAATAAATCAACCAATTCAAAAACTATTTAAGAAAGATATTTCAAGATCAACGGCGGCGCGCGATCCACTGCCGCTCAGCGTAACACAATCGCTTAACGCGCGTGACTACCACTGCCGGCGCCGCACGTTTTGCCAAACTATTTCTCTTCTGTGTTGAAAACAAAACGTGACCTACCACTTCTGTTCATGCTTCCCGATGGAAAAATGTCTGCTAAATCGCGTGGAACAGTCAGATTTTCTCATAGACCCTTAGTTTTGGAAATAAATTGAAAGATGTCTTCAAAAATGGGTGCATTTCGGGTGTCCTTTTCCCTTTGATCGATATTTAAACATATTTAAATGTTCATAATGCAATAATAACTTATATTTGTAGGAGTCGGAAAAAGAGACCCACGGGCGCCGGGAATCGAACCCGGGCCGTCCGCATGGTGATCAGTCGCGTTTGCCACCACGGCTACGCAGACTCTCCGCGGTCCCTGTCTTCCGAACTCCTCATAAATGGACGCCACCTATGGGCCTCATCGCACATCATAGGCCGTTGCCTAAATGCCGGTTGCCTACTACATATTGTTGTAATTGAGAAGTTCATATAGATTAATTTGACGCAACGAGCAACCGAATAAGTATTACCGTTTCGACACAAATAATAAAAATTGAAAATTTGCATTTTTTTTTTCAAAATTGAATTTCTCAAAAACTGGGGGTGATGGCGACAAACGGTTTGCGGATTCGTCATCAGGGCACGAAAACCTATAAGAAACGGCTATTGAATGTTACAAGTCCGAAAAAAGTCAAATTTTGCGAACTATGTAATAAAGCGTCTGTCGCGAAAAAAAGTCGCATCGCGTTTAAATGAAACAATGATCCACACTATAGGTGGACAAATCGTGCGGAGCGAACAAACCGCGGAGAATAATTCCTTGCGCGGTTCGTCCGCTCTAATGTGACAGCTCCCGTAAAATTCTGTGCGTTAGACCAGGCGCGGACTAAACGCAAATGTGGCGCCGGCCTAAATTCGGTATGGAATGCCGAACTCCTAGACTGATGACGACTAGCCAAACCTTTTACAAGAAACGTTCCTGGACATATAAAAGTAAATTTGACATGGGTTGCCAGTGGGTAGTTGGCTGTTTATTACTACCTAATCACTAATAAACAGCCAAACTCACAATCAGTGGTCATTCGAAAGGCATCGACTGTCGAACACCGATTTGAGACTGAAGCTTTTCTACTCCACCGAAGGCTTAGGAATCCTGATTCTTTGTTACACTGCAAGCTCCTATGCGTCCCCTGCGTTAGAACAGAGCAGGGAGATGCCGAGGAAGGAGAAGACTTCATCTTTGACAAGAAACGTCGCGTTCCACTCTGCAAGCTTTTGTGTAGGTACATCGCGCTACGTTCTTGCTATGCATGTACCCATCCTAGTTGTCGGAGCAAAATCACATGAGAGCAGCTAGTTATCCTCGATGCAGGAAGCAAACGGAGACTCAGCTGCTGAAGACCAAAGACCTCGTACCCTCTTGATGAAGCAGAGATGCACCAACATCTACAAGTCTGTCTAGCAGAGAAAAAACAATATTATACCGAGAGAGAGTGCCTATCTAATTTTAAATTCATACGTCGCTTTTTTAAATTCGATGCCTTTCATGTACAGTGCTTTGTGGGCTGTACTTCTGAATGACCCAAGTGGCCGATCGAGACGAGGTTTGGGGGAAGGGGTGGGGAGGGTGTGTGGACTCTAGATCTAAAATTGTTGCTTCGGGAATTTGTTAGTTTCAGAGATATTAATAAAAAACTTTTAGTATTTCTGGTGACTTATTCCGACATACCGTAAACTGGGGGAACATTGCCAGTACGGGGTAACATTGGCATCTACTTAACATCTATTAAAAAGGAAAAGGAAAGAAATTTTATACATTTTCACACTTGTATTACTAGTGTTGTTAAAATGAGCTTCGAGCCGTGAGCTTCAAGAGCTCCAGTCGCGGTTCAAACTCCAAAGGCTCGAACCCTTAAGGCTCGAACCCTGTAGCTGTGAGAGCTCTAGCCTTTAAAGCTCGAGTCTCCAAACTCGAAGGCTCGAGTCGTATAAATTGTACGTAGTGAAGTGAATATGTACAAAGCTCGAGTTTTGGAAGCCACTATTATATTAATTTCAGTTTATTATGAGCTTTTTTTATAACATTTATAATGTTTGTCTCGCTATATTCTTTTTTTAAACGTTCCTCAACACAGAACTAAATGAAATTGATCGTTATTGGCAGCGCAATGTACTTCGGTTCCCTTGACGATTGAAACAAAATCGGTACACTGGTGTTGTAGGATAATGAACAATTAATTTTATGTTGAGAAACGTTCAAACCAAGAATTTAGTGAGCAGGAACGCTACAAATGTTATAAGAAGACCAGATAATATACTGAAATTTATATTATAGTGATTGTGTTGTTCTTTTTGTGTTTTATCATAATTTTATTTTATCAAAGAGTTTTGTTACAAATGACTACATTTACAAAAAATACTATTGCATAGTTTTGTACTTTTATTGTGTTATTAAAACACGGATCCAACCAATTGGTGGAACCATAAAAAAGCATCTCTCTCTGTGTTTAATTTTAACGTTTTACAATAGTGGTTGCACAAAATAAGATATAATACCAAGGAGTTGGAGTTAAGTTCATTACTGTTAAACTCAAGAGCCTTCAGCTTCGAGGCTTGAGCCTCAATGCTTGAACCTCGAACTTCGAGAGCTCGAGCTTCATATGATATTAGCCTTAAAGGCTGAGTCATTAAGGTTAAGGCTTAAAGCTTTGAAGACTCGAGCTTTATACAACACTATGTATTACCATCACAATCGATGCAATGTTATAATAGGATACCTAAAACAAATTTAAAAATATTAATTAAAAAAATAAAAAAATAAGAAAATAAGAAAAATAAAAAATAAAGTACATTGAACATAGAAAGAAACAAATTTAAGTATTAATGTAAGTTCAGATGTAGTTAAACTTTAACTTTTTAGTGCTATTTATATATGATGTGTCAATATTACCCGGTTACGGGGTAACATCGGCAGGTATTTAACATGTATTAAAGAAGGATAAGGACACAAATTTTATGCATTTTGACACTTGTAGTGCATTCACAAAAGATGCAATGTTATGATAGGATTCTTAACCCTTAACTGGTATCTTGGGTCGCACATGACCCCAAGCACTCAAAGTTCGCTGCAAAATTTTTGGTTGTCTAAGCTTGTCAACCGAATTTCTAATTAATTTTATAGTTAATAGTTTAACTTTCTGCGTTCCTATTATTTTATACATTACCTAAGAACAAAATATTCATAGAGGATGATCTAGTGTCGACTTTACAAATTTCTGTGTCCTTTTTTATTTGGGGTCTGCCACGACCCCAGTATACCAGTCACGTTTGCCAAAAACAGTATACCAGTTAAGGGTTAAAGCAAATGTAAAAATGTTCATTTTTATATTATGTAGCAAAATGTTCCAAAAACATGTCAATGTTCCCCCAGTTTACGGTAACGCATTCTACTTTGCTCCTTGTCCCGGATATTAGTATTGGTTGGGGCTAGATTAGTGCGGGGGGTGCGCGCCCGCTTGCGGGCGCGTAAAGCATGGTGGCGAACCGATGTGAGTTTGGAGATTTGAACCAGCAACTTGCGAATGCGACCCATCCTACTATGTAGGGTGTTATTCTACTGATAGTCAATATACGAGGGGGTGATTCTACAGGCCAAAATAAGACGAAAATATAAAATACAATTTTTTAATATCGCGCTTCGTTTTCGAGAAAATTGACCTTGAATTTCAGCTAAATACAAGTGCCCAGTTTGGGGGGACGGGAGGGTCGCCGGGTAGGGGTGGCTGCACGTTAAAAAAAAATTTAAAAAAAAAAGAACAATAATTTTTTATTAATATTTTGGAAACTAACAAATACCCGAAGCTAAAATTTTAGATTTAGGGCCCACACCCCCTCCCCACTCCTCCCTCCAAACCTCATCGCGATCGGCCGCTGGGGCCATTCGGAAGAATATATCCGCTTTGTGTGCCGTGTTAAATGAAAGCGCTCTGTGGACATAATTTTGATCATTTTTTAAAATAAAATTATGTCCTTTATATTTTTTATTTTTTATACCATGTATCTGAAATGTAAATAAGTGGCACTTACACAAATTTTTGTTAGGGGTTTATGGATTAATCATTAATTATTATAATTAATCATTAAACAATTCCATTCGTCAAGTATGGAAAAGTGCACTTTGTTCCTTTCAATAATAATCATCTTCAACTTTGAGAACTTACCTATTAATTCCTCCCATTGAATCACTTCCAACCTGTGCACACCTTTCTTTCTTTTTCTATCACTTAGAAGCGTGTTTCGTCTTTTACAGCGATTCATATTTCGATCCCTAGAATTCGTTTTAATTACTCCATATCTTCGCAAAAATATCGAAATATGAGACTCTATTTCTTCGATATTTTTGCGAATTTCGGTCCCAAATTTTCAGGAAACATTCATGACATATTAAACACTGAAAATAAGATTTTTTTTTTAAATCTTTTTCGCATATTTCGGTATATGCCCCCCTTAAATGTTTAAAAAATAGTCCTCGAAAATAAAAATTCCATTTTTTTTGTTCACCTTCAGAAATAAAAAGTGTTCTAGAAGCATTTAAACTTTCAAAATTTGAGGAAAAACGTTTTTTTTAGTTTCTCGGATTTTTTTCGAAAACCGTTTGTCCCACGAGAAAAAGTAATACAACATAAAAGATGCTCCTTGTCCGGATCTACAACTTTTGTTTGACATATTATTTCATGTAATCAATAACTTGGAGGATATTATATAAAATCGACTTCGCGAGCTGTTAAAAAATGATTTAAATGTTTAAGGGCTCAGGGGTACCCTTCCCCGTTATCCGATCGAGCTCAAACTTCACACGAATTTTTTTTTTTAATTATTTGGAACTATCCTGAAGTGTGCTCCGAAGGAAATTCAAAAGTCGAAAATAAGAGCCACCCTAGTATGCACTCAGCTCCACAGCTGGCCAGATCGATCGATTGTTACCCTGATTACTCTTATTAACTGGGATCTAAACAGCTCCGGTGTGTCCTAATTGGTACAAGACTGACTGATTAACTAGTTGCAGCCTAATTACTTCTAACAGTAACTAACTCTTAACTGATGTGGAGTTAGATTGTTCCAGGCGGTCTGGTTAACACTGATTAAATAGTTAACTGTGAGCCAGATTGCTTCGATCCGACAACTAAAGTGAGAAGCCTGATTGCTTCTGTGACTATGTGCGACTTGATTGACCCTGGTCTTTGGTAGTCTGCTGCTTCCTGAAGAGCCTCGCCAACCGAATTCTGGCAAGTTCACTTGTCAGAAGGTGCCATGGCCTCCCTTCCATTGTGCCCTTTGCGAGCTCTTCCTGGAGGGGGGAGTGAAGCAATATCTGCGCTACTGAACTTTGGAAGTGATACGGAATTTCCTTCAAGCCCCACGTCTGTCGTTTACACGCCAGTTACCGAGAACCGTTACACCAGATTTCCATGTTGCCAGTCGGAAACACCGTGTGTTATGACACGTTTACTTGCTATTGAGGACAGGAGACGCGAAAACTTCAGATTATATGTGTCAAATCCTCTTTGGTGGCATTGTAGGATCAAGCTCGCGGGAATTGCGAGGGATTAAGGAATTAGAGTTCACAGAGTGATGATTGCCAGCAGCTTTTCGTTCAGAGGAAAAGTTAAATGAACTCAGACTACGGATAATGTATTTGAGGAAATCTGTTTAAACTTTGATTAGCGAGTTTCTCGTTTACTCAGAATTCGATAATTTTATTAGCTCTTTAGCTCTTTAGCTAATAAAGTTATCGAATTCTGAATAAAGGATTATATATTACCACACGTGGTTAGCTCGCAAAGGACAATTTTGTAGTTACTCACTGGCTCAAATTAAGGGGAGGTTCCGGTTTAAAAGTCGATTTTTTTTTATTTCATTTTCGAATGTTCAACCTTTTAGGAATATTTGTTTAAAAGGATTTGTTGAAATTCGCAATGTTCCCGAAGTTATAGGCATTTGAGTAGCGGCAAATGCAGGGGTAACACCCGGCCACATGGCATTCACGTAAAACTTTAAACGCGTTTTTCTCGAAACAGTGTTCTCAAAACGGTGGGACCTGTATCTCCAAAAGTTATTATCCGATTCGACTGAAACTTTTTTTACTAACTAATATTAACTGTATTAACTTGTACCTGTAACTTATATTAACTATATTAACTTGTACCTGTAACTTATATTAACTATATTAACTTGTAACTATAACTAATATCAACTATATTAACTTGTAACTATAACTAATATCTACTATATTAAGTTGTAACTATAACTAATATCAACTATATTAACTTGTAACTATAACTAATATCAACTATATTAACTTGTAACTATAACTAATATCTACTATATTAAGTTGTAACTATAACTAATATCAACTATATTATATTGTAACTATAATTAATATTAACTGTATTAACTTGTAACTATAACTAATATCAATTATAATAACTTGTATCTGTAACTAATATCAACTATATTAACTTGTAACTATAACTAATATCAACTATATTAACTTGTAACTATAACTAATATCAACTATATTAACTTGTAACTATAACTAATATCAACTATATTAACTATATTAACTATATTAACTTGTAACTATAATTAATATCAACTATATTAACTTGTAACTATAACTAATATCAGCTGTATTAACTTGTAACTATAACGTTTGACTATAATTAATGCGATACCTCTGCTTGTTCTTATGAACACAATAGTTTTATATTTGGCTCGATATTTGACGGAGCAACTCGAAGTTCCTGGTTAAGGCTCTTCATGCACGACCCCTTATCATTTTTTATTAAAACTAGAGTTGAAAAACTCTGTTCACATGAATACGTTGTAGAAGATGGGAGCTTTTGAGAGATTAAGTTTTAAAAAAACACTTATACATATGTATATTTCATAAAGCATGTGCGAATATTTCACGTATAAGTTACTCTGACACCTCAAAACCGATGAAAAAGTTGTTGTTTAATTCTCTGAGCTACGACGCACCAAATTGAAAAATCTGAAAAAATTCAGGGCATAGTAATACTGACATGTAGGTACTTACAGTAAAAATATAATTATAGTTCGGTAAATGCTGCAATACACAATCGGCATTTTTTATAGAATTTTTGGTGTTTTTTATTTTTCACAAATTGGACCTTCAATCTGAATTAGGATTCAATCTGATTTACAATCTGAAAGAATTTCCTAATATGTGTCACGGTAACAAAAATGTCCTGCAATTTTTTATGCCACTAATACAGGAGAAATTTTGCAGAAACCTGATTTTTAATTTCTGCCCATTACTACACCCCCTCCCCGAGTTGACATGCAAAATTGAAACTTGCCAGAATTTTTTTATCCCTTCGAATGACTCATTGCGAGTTGAATTCGGTTTGGGGGCACATTTGACCATCTAAACCGACTTTACCCTTTTATTTTACATTATAACAAATTTGTTACTTGAACAATGAATATTAGAAACAGTACGTAATATTTCTTTGTTATCAATAATTTTGCAACAATAGATTTAAATAGCTCTGCCCTACAAACCATTTCCTATTGATCTTGGAAACAAATTCAAATAGGGGACACGAAAATGTAAAGCTTGTTATAATTTGGAAACAAAACCAAATAGCTCATATGATTTTATTTTATTGTCTCTAAGTTGTTTTAAGTTGGAAATATATGCATATCTCAACTAGATTCCACCAGGGAATACTCTCTACGTATGAGATTATTTCGGTTCTTCATAGCTGATACACCAAAAAGCCTTTCCACATGATGACCCACCTAAACCAGGTCACCTAGTAATCTTCTTTAATTGTAGCGATACGGAAAATGTTTCACACCTATTTTGTCACGCAGAGTGAACAGTCACAAAGATTTTTTTTAATGCCATGACTTCACAGAATTCACGACACCACCTACGTTTTTTTTTTTTTTTTTTTAAATAGAAGTACGTATTTTTGCTCCTACATGATGGTAGCTTCAGTTAGATGAACTGATTCGTTATCAAGTACCTATAGTATACTTGATGTATTAATATATAACAGGATTAGATCTTTGAAGATATAACAATTTCTGTATTCCGAGAGTTTGAAAAAATAAATCATTTTTGAGTAATTTTATATTTTAGTTAACTTATTGAAATAAAATAACAGGTGCGCGGGGAAATCTGTATTTCTGACGTAGTTGATATAACAGAATCAGAAATTATTCGAGAAATATTTCTCCATATAATGAATATTTTCCTTTAAAACGTCTCTTCTTTCGCAGAGTTTGTCAGCTGTTCTATTTTTTTTTTTTTTTTTATGAATTTCCCACGGTGATATACAAAAATAATATTTCGGTGGGTGCAGAAGACAGTAGTAAACATAGAAACATAGATATGAAACATTCAGTTTCTAATACCTTCAATTGAATGATCCATTGAAAGTTATTCTTATTTATGCTTAACTTTGATAATGTGTAGGTGGCATTCAGGTATAAGACAGACCTAAACACTTGAAGGAAGTAAGTTTAATAGATTCTGTCAATACTAACGTCTTTTCTGAATGTTGAGGACTTTTATTTTGTTTTGTTTCAAGTGTTCGTATACAAATCAAGAGTCTGGATTACGCACATGTTACAGATCATCGAAAAAAAATATTGATTTTTAGATTGTTTTCCATTGAGCGACGCACTGTGTTTCCATTTATACCTTAGAGCAGCGATGTTCAGTGTAGGGGCCCCTCGCGCGCCTGCTTCCCCTTCCAATCTTTCTTCCGCGCAGCGTGCCTTCCGTTGTCAAGGAGACCGCGCGACGCTACGAAGGCTGCCATGCCAACGCGGACGAGAGTGGGGGAACCCCAAGCTCCCGCGGGAGCGACCTTGGACAGCGCTGCCTTAGAGCATATAAACATGGAGGAAGCATGCAATGGGCGAAAATGTAGACGGCGGTAAAAAGAGAAAAATATACATGACAGACACCCTCTCTTTTTCTAGCGCCAGGGGCGGCAGTATTTTTCTTTTGATGTTAGAAAGAGAGAGGGTGTCCCCAATGTATATCTTTCTCTTTTTACCGCCGTCTACATATCCGCTCATTGTATGCTTCCTCCATGTTTACAGTGGCTCACAGCCATAATCGTACACTCCTTAAAATCGCATAACATTTTTAAAATTGGTCCAAATGGCTTGAGTTTTTTTTTTAGAAACTAGGATTAGTTTGTTAAATGAGGTGATTTGTCGTTTTGAAAAAAAAATGCACTTGGTCCGAATAACAAAACAAAAATTAGAAAAGTTCGTTTTTTAATTTTTTTTTATGAGCCTGTAACGAAAATTAAAAAAAAACGCGGAAATTCCCAAAATCAGCGATTCTCGACCTTATTCTGCGATCTTTAAGCGTTTATAACTCACAGCAACGTTAACCGATTTTCATGAAATTTTCGGCACGTATATAACTTACTTAAATCTACAAATATGTTATCATAAAAAAAGTTTAAAAAACGAACTTTTCTATTTTTTTTTTTGCTATTCGGACCAAGTGCATTTTTTTCAAAACGACAAACCACGTCACTTAGCAAACTACTCCTAGCTTCTAAGAAAAAGCTCAAGTCGTTTGGATTAATTTTAAAAAAGTTATGCGATTTTAAAGAGTGTACGATTATGGCTGTGAGCCACTGTATATGCACTAAGACAGGCCTGCCCTTTACGGTGCAAATGCCTCCTGAAGTTCTGGGACCCAGGCAACAGCCGAGCGCGGGACTGATCCAATGTTACCCGTTGCGAGAGCTGCTAGAGAACTGCATGAGTATGCGGCCGTCCATGCAGGCTCGTACATGGACGCACACTCATGCAGTTCTCTCGCAGCTCTCGCAACGGGTAACATTGGAACAGTCCCGCGCTAGGCTGTTGCCCGGGTCCCAGAACTTCAGGAGGCATTTGCACCGTAAAGGACAGGCCCGTCTTAGAGCATGTACAGTGGCTCACAGCCGTAATCGTACACTCTTTAAAATCGCATAACTTTTTTAAAATTAATCCAAACGACTTGAGTTTTTTTTATAAGCTAGAAGGAGTAGTTTGCTAAATGACATGATTGGTCGTTTTGAAAAAATGCACTTGGTCCGAATAGCAAAAAATGTACGAGCCTGCATGGACGGCCGCATACTCATGCAGTCCTCCCGCAGCCCATGCTGCGGTTAGCAACGTAACAGTCCCGCGCTCGGCTGTTGCCCGGGTCCCAGAACCTCAGGAGGTATTTGCACCGTAAAGGGCAGGCCTGGAATAGACCTACCACCTTATGGATGTTTGTGCCACCACCCAAACTGTATTACCGATAATTTGAGGACTGAATGCAGTGGCCTCTGCTCATGAACAGCGTCCAACTGAGGAACTACTCTGAAATGTGTTGAAATGCTAACAGAGGTGTGCGTGCTTGTATACGCGTGACTTGTTTAGAGTGAGTGTTTGACACAGAGGGCGGATTTTCGCTACGCAACGCTTTGGCTCGGTTTGTCAACGACTCATGGGGATTTCTCTTCGAAAGTCTGTTTTGGGGATCAGGACACTATATGGCGCCGCAACATGGTATTCCTTGACAGTTCATACAAGCGACAAATTGCAAGATGACATTGTTTATTAGTACTTCTACGTGTCGCAGAACACTTAACTAACATTTTCACGTGTCGTACGTCGAGGAATATTGAAAATTGACGCTATTACTGACATTCGGGCAAATCTCTACACTTGGCGCATGTCTAGGCGGTGCCCATCCTACGACACGCAATAATCAATAAAATTGTGCAAAATTTGGACTGCTCTAAGATTTATACATATTGCAAACTGGCAACATCGCATCAAGATGGTATAGGTATTCGAAGCCAATGAATAAAGGGAACATGCGATTTTAATTCCTCCGAGTAATGCGTCATGAATAAAAGCATCTTGCTACGTCGAGCTTCAAATAACGAATAAAGCTATAAGGATAACGGATAAATTGCGCGCGACATCTAGGTTTCGAATAACCTGCAAAGTCACGACCGATGTCCTTCCAATAAACCCTGACAGATAAACCAAGCGATCACGTTCGGACGGATACGGTTGTCGGATAAATGATGACGCTGCCTTCGACTGTTAATGAAGATCCTCTCGGATACAGATAACTCTTCACCAAGCTCTGACGAATATAAGTTACAGATAAATTCCCGCGTTACATCGATCTTCGAATAACGAACAACAGATAGAGTATCTTTTATCTAAAACCTGTTTAAATCATTGTTTATTTGGACAACGCCCAACTCTGTCGTAAAATTTCGCGTATACGGCCGCTCCTACCACGCGAGATTGGACTTCCGAATCCCCTGCGGGTTTGTATCGCTGCAGATAACTTCTCGGTAAACCTCTACGTGCTGGATCAGCTTTAAGGATGGAGACAGGTCATATAAACATGGGTCTGTACACGCTCGCATTTCGAGATATAAACACTTTTTGTTTATGCCAGAGTTTGGCACGAATGCCTGTCGAGGGCAGGTAGATGCAGAGGTGGTTTAATTACTTGGCTGATATGTTCACTCTGCTTACGGTATACGCACCGTGTCGAAAATCTTTACGCCTACTTCGTAGTAACCCTTCATCATCCAAATTTGTATTTGGATGGTAGGTGAAGTGAATTGAAATTTTGAATCAAATTTCAATCCTGAGCCTAACCTAGTTCTTTGGATAGCCATTAAATCATCGACGCGATATGGCTTGGGGTTTTTCTACTACTTATCATATTCCTTTTGTATTTTCTTCTTACATTTTATAGGCGCGCGCTCGGGGTTGCCGGCAAACGCTCAACGCAAAACGTCACAGAGCGAAGGCACGTGAAAGACGAAGCGAAATAAAGTATTATATAATTAAATGAAGATTGTAACCGTAACCCTAAGCCGGTTCGGTTCTCAGTACCGTAGGCTAACCCGCATAACCGGGTAACCCGGGCGGGGCATCCAGGCACAGAGTTGCCCGGTTAACCCGCTCTCAGAGCGGGTTACAGTAATACGGTAGAGGGCGTAGTTTTCCCCTATTTTCGTGAAATCGAGCTGTACTTATGAATTTTTATCTCAGAAACTGTATATCGCATTAGGTTCATTCTTTTTTTATTTTAATGTAGAAGGTTTTGCCTATTTGAATAATATTTTTTTGAAATTGTAAAATTATTTATGTAACGTCAAATTATAAACAAATTTTTATTTTGCAAAATTCTCCTCGAGGGTGACGTGTTTTTAAATTTGAAAAAAAAATGACAATATTCTTTGAATTTCGTGTATGATAGTTGTGTTACAAAATATTATTTTTATTATAAATAAATAAATTACCTTTCGAACTTCTACAGAATTGTTACGACATTTTTTATAGGCATTCAGCCACCACGGTGATGCAATTTAAGCAAGAAACGATTTGCATGTAATGTCGTGGGTATAACTCAAGAAAATTCGTCAGATTTTTCTTCGAGAGATTAAACGTTAGACCGAGAAACAAAATCCTGCGTGTGATTGACGTCATTGCATGCAACCCCGTTCTCGTTAAACTTGCAGTTGCATCGCTCTTCTTTACGACTTAAAGACTTTTGTTATTTCCTCGATGTCAGATCCCATATCAGTTGAAGTAATGTAAAATCAATTCGGCTTTATTTTCAAACCCGGAAAAATTCCATGTAGGCAATTGTACAACTTATAGTAATATAAAATGATGTAGTATCACAGGTTGACTTAAAAATATTTTAAAAAATTAAAAAGCGAAGGAGAGATAGTATTTAACTGTTGCAAAAAACAGAGTATGTTTAGAAATATCAGATTCTTTTTACTAATGTTTATATAAAATTAGATATTGTCTACAATAATAGCGATAATTCCGGTTTAATGTAGGGTAGGGTGGGGCTAATAGTCTCGTGTTTCGTATAAATTTATGTAAAATTTAGTACTAACAATCTAGAGATATCTGGTGTTATTTTATAAAAACTATAACTATTAGACTTTACATTCACGAAGTTCGTTTGGTGATACTGTTATTTTTTGTTGAGTTATACCACAAAATGTTCGTCAATTCAAAATTGACTTGTTTGTTGCCCCATGCGCGGGGCGAAAAGTCCATTGCTTGGGGTAAAAAGTCCCTATCTTCTAACCAACTTTTCGTGTAAAATAAAACTAAATAAGTAAAAAAGACCCTTCTTACATCAACAAATATTTATTAAACCAATTCTTTTCGGCATACAATATGAATATCTCTGACTTATATTTTTATTTTTTGTTAAGGAAACAATGTTTTCCTAAATAGTGTTTCTGTTTTAGTTGAGAGAAGTTTTTTGTTAGTTTTTAGTTGAAAGTCAGTCTCTGACTTATATTTTTATTTTTTGTTAAGGAAATAATGCTTTCCTAAATAGTGTTTCTGTTTTAGTTGAGAAAAGATTTTTGTTAGTTTTTAGTTGAAAGTCAGTCTCTGACTTATATTTTTATTTTTTGTTAAGGAAATAATGCTTTCCTAAATAGTGTTTTTGTTTTAGTTGAGAGAAGATTTTTGTTAGTTTTTAGTTGAAAGTCAGTCTCTGACTTATATTTTTATTTTTTGTTAAGGAAATAATGCTTTCCTAAATAGTGTTTTTGTTTTAGTTGAGAGAAGATTTTTGATAGTTTTTAGTTGAAAGTCAGTCTCTGACTTATATTTTTATTTTTTGTTAAGGGAACAATGCTTATTCACTCACTCTCGGTGTACGTCGTTTAGTCTCCTTGTCAGACGGTTCGAGCGAGGGTCCTGACAAGGGCCAGTTTATTAGGCGCAAACTACTTCCCCCGCCCCGGTTTATGGAGCATTCCCAGGTCCCGAATCTTCCTCGATAATCCGGGGACCACTGTACATTGTTTAGGGACAGAGATTTTGTATTGGGGACTTTTATCCCCACCCTACCCTACATCTATCGTTATACGTTCAATATTTAATTACACAAATATAAATACGAGAAACAACAAGCAGTCTAAAGACGCATTGTTGTTTATGAACGACATTACAAAATACAGTGGTCAGAGTAGCCACGTAATCGCACGATTGCGTTATATTAACACTTTTTATTAACAAGTAGTTGGAGAAAATTTAGATGTGACTGGCAAAATGTTAACAAGTGTAATTATAGCAAAGAATTTATAATAATAGTTGATAATTATCGTATTAATAATAATAAGCTAATTTCGGTTACAATCTCATGTTCAATAGAGAATACAACAGAACAATGGAATTATCCAGTATTGAATTTATTATATAGAATAAGCTAAATATAACCACATTGAAAGCCGGAGGAACAATGCTATCTTTACTTCATACTGTTACTGCTGTGGCCCTTGTGAGATTCAATAGACTTTCAACTGACTAAGCGAGAAAGATGAAATGAAACGAGTACCTTTATGTGTTACAGACATTCAGGCATGGCTTTCCACATCAGCCGACGGCAGTGGCATTCGATCCAGTTCAGAGGCTACTTGCTATTGGCACTAAATCAGGATCCCTCAGGATGTATCCTTTAATAACATCGTGAATACCTGCACATGGTAAATGATTAACTTAGGCGGAACCTAAAAGTATCTGAACCACCCCCTCCCCATAAATATGACTCATGTATGAAAGAAGCTAATTCCCTTTAATTCTCGAGAAAAAAAAATTAAAAAAGTTCAGATGCAATGATTGTGAAATCAACTTTGCTAATTCCAATTGTATAGAAATCAATTCGGCTCTCAGATTTTCAGCTACGGTTTTAAGTAACTAGTGGGCCGTTTTATAAGACAAAAAATCCGCATCTCTCTTAATCCACTGCTGACTTTGATTTGTTTAAATTAATCTCTACCAAGTTTTTCTTATCTTCAATCGTAAAGTCATCTTTATACGGCCCGCTAATTACTTAAAACCGAAGCTGAAAATCTGAGCACTGAACTGCCCTCCCCAGTTAAACTGTCCTATCTAGCATTTTTTCATTTTTCGAGATATGTTGAAATATTTGAAGTTCCACGCGTCTTTTACCTTTTACGTAAAGTTAGAAAACTCTACGTGCTTCGTAAAAGTTTATAAACAGTATAATGTATTTAACCTAACTTATTTCCAAATGGTTATAATATCCTATCTAAAACAATTAGTCAATTGGTACGGTGATAATACATCACCTACCGCTACACCTGTTACAACAAAATTATATTAGGCTGTTACGAAATAATGATAACGTGATTTAATTTGAGTGAAGGAAAATAAGGACGGTACAAAGTAAATGATAACACTTCAGTTTTCTCGGTTGTTTCAAAATGTTAGATAGGACATTTTAACTAAAGAGGGCAGTGAATTGATTTGTATACAATTGGAATTAGCAAAGTTTGCTAATTTCACAATCTTTGCATCTGGACTTGGGTAAATGTCCCAATTACTGCCAGTGTCGCTATTACTGCCACTTCATTTATTTTACTTAATAAACACGCAACGTATAAAGAATAACGTAAAAAAGAATTTATCATAAAATTGGGATTGTTCTTATTATTATAGTACATTCTTTATACGTTACGTTTTTTTTTTAAGTGAAATAAATAAAGTGGCAGTAATAGGAACACTGACAGTAAATGGGACATCTACCCTTTATTAATTTTTTCGAGAATTAAAGGGAATTAGCTTCTTTCATACATGAGTCATTTTTAGGGGGTGGGGGTGGGGGGTATTTCATCACTTTTTTCATAATTTGTGAATTTTTGTTCATGCTCAAACACCGGAACTATGTCTTAGATAAGATAATAAGGCCAAAATAGTTGCGGGGTCGTACCCATTTCGCTAGCATTCGTGTGCAGGAGACATTGTCGCTCACAAGGGAAGATCCCAAACCCGAAAATTCAAAAAATTCTGAAACTTTGTGAATATGTAGGGGATTTCCTCCTGATTACAACGCAATTTTTTTTGCTGCCCAAAATCACACCAACGGGGTGAAATGAACCCCTGAAGATTCGGCTGTTTTTCGATTTTATTTTCTAACTCGCAATTTGTAAGATATAGAAAATAAATTTCAAGACAAAAGTTACTTCTTTTAATTAGATCTATCGAATGGTAAAAGTTCTATCAATTGTTTAAACAATTAGAAAAAAGTTATAAACAAAAATATTAATAATGTTTTCCAAAATTCATGGTTTCACGTGAAATCTGAACTGGATGTTTAAATAGCTATGAAACAGCATAATCCATATTTTTTTCCATACCATTTCAACTTTTGTTGTATCGCGGAAATATGCTCCTCGACAATCGAATAAATTTTGGATGCCATTGTTAGAAAATAAAATCGAAAAACAGCCGAATCTTCAGGGGTTAATTTCACCCCCTTAGAGTGATTTTGGGCAGCAAAAAAAATGCGTTGTTATCAGGAGAAAATTCTCTACATATCCACAAAGTTTCAGAATTTTTTTAATTTTCGGATTCGGGATCTTCCCTTGTCAGTGTGCCTATGGGTGGAGGGGGAAGGGGAATTAGTTTCCACACGCGACCGCGTCTGTTGATTTTACAATTCATTCATGGCTTACGTGTCAATTCGTTTCTATTGTTTCTCCTTTATTTTCTAAATTTTTTTAATCGCTTCTCCCTTATCAATGAAACCCAAGATTTTAATTTGAATTATTGTGGAAGGGAACACTTGTATTATTCCATTCTATTACTACACAACTAAAATATATGCACACTTTTTAAATAGAAAGCTTATATAAATTCTGTGCATTTACTGTCATAACAGTGATACCTTTTCCGGGATTATAGATTGTCTCTTTGGGTGATAAATAACGCATTATTCCTCCCTCTCTTAAACTGCAACATTGGAGTTATTCAAATCATCCTAGTGTTTAAGCCTTTTCAATTTCCCAAAAGAAATACACATATGAAATTATATATGTAAATTGTTCAGCTGTGTGATATGCTATTTTATTATTGCAGAGGAAAGTATTTGATTAAAGCGTACATAAATGTAGGGCAAACAACACAATACTGTTACAGCAATTTCGCGTTGAAACGAAATTACCAAGCTTTTCAGTGTTTTAAGGGGATATACGTGTCGATATTTATTTTACTGACAATGAGCTATGAATACGTTTGTTCGCTTGGGCTTTTTTCCTCAGTGATGGATTATTTTACAACTCATGCATGGAAAACGAATGCCCATATAAATAAAGGCATCGAGGTGTCATTTACGGCTTAAGGGTATGTTCCGGTCTAGAGCCCACAAAAGTAGGCGATCTTTAGGAATTAATTATAGGAAAACTACTATATATAATTTAATGGGACTTTTTGCATTGTATTAAGGATGTGTTAAATTATAGAAATATATTTTTTGTTTTATAATTAATAATTATAGACGGCACTGAGGAGTCGTTAAAGTCAAGGCGTTAAAAAATTCATCCAAATCGGTGGGACCTGTATCCCCAAAAGTTATTATCCGATTCGACCGAAACTTTTTTATTTTGAAGAATATACTTCTGACTAGGGGGGAAACCAGAACAAATTACAAAAATTACATTTTTAAAGAAAATAACGACACTTGAAGTTTGAAATCACTTTCCCCCTATATTTTTCGTCATTTCAACGCCTTTGAAAATTATAAATTTTCAATTTTGTTTATTTTTTCTGGTTTCCCTCCTAGCCAGAAGTATATTCTTCAGAATAAAAAAGGTTTCAGTCGAATCGGATAATAACTTTTGGACATACAGGTCCCACCGTTTTGAGAACACTGCTTCGAGAAAAACGCGTTTAAAGTTTTACGTGAGTGCCGAGTGACCGGGTGTTACCCATGCATTTGCCGCTACTCAAATGCCTATAACATCGGGAATATTTTAGCCCTTTTTTGGTCCCACGATTTTGGAACTGAATTTTTTGCCAAATGATAGCTTATGATGAGACATCAATCCCGATAAATTTTCAAGTTGAGGTGACAATTAGTTTCTGAGATATGAGAGGTGAAAGAAGCGAAAATTCATTAACGCGTCAGCCCATATGCTTCGATGTATAGACTTTTATGTCATTCCGATAATTTAAACAATTATTTCCACGGGTTTTGCTGACTGCTAATAACGAATTTGACCTTAGATGTTCAAAATTCACGAAAAAAAAATCAAATGGCCAATTCAACATTGTGGACGATATATTTAAAAAGAAAACACTACACAGACAATTACATTTCTTGATTTTTATTTTTTCTTTTCGTGAATTTTGAAAATCAAAGTTCAAATTCGTTATTAGCAGTCAGCAAAACCTCTGGGAATAATTGTTTAAATTATCGGAATGCCATAAAAGTTTATACATCGAAGCGTATGGGCTGACGCGTTAACGAATTTTCACTTCTTTCACCTCTCATACCTCAGAAGCTAATTGTCACCTCAACTTGAAAATTTGTCGTGATTGATGTCTCATCATAAGCTATCATTTGGCACAAAATTCAGTTCCAAAATCGTGGGACCCAAAAAGGGGCTGTTTCTCACTCTTTTCTTTTAGCTTGGCAGTTGAATAATATAAGGGTGGTTTTATTTTTTATGCGAAAATTAGCAGATACATGCAAGAGAAATTGTTGAATTTAATTGGATTCATTACATTGCGCAGTGGGTTCATGGTTCGTCAACCGTGTGTTCTTTCACGTTGGATGCATCTATTGGTCTATTCTGACTAAAGACTTGCCAGGGTGTGGATGCTCATCACAGCTGGATAAGCTTCCTGGTTTTATCGGGATAGCCAGTTACTACAAAGTAACTACTTTCAACTGAACGGCGCGCTTTATTGCTCAATAAAATCTCTGAACGCTTTTTAGCGAAAGAAACGAGAATATTTGATGCATGTTTATTTTATATTTTCCATATCAATTTGTACCTCAAATATATTTTTTTTATTATACTTTTAGGTGTTATGGTTAGTGTGATTTTTCTATGTCGCTTTATTCCAGGGGGTTGAGAATTCTCAATAACCTCTGACCGCAATGAGAGATGAGAAAAATTCGGACCGTAATAGTGCAAGAATCTGAGAGATAACCAAAATGCCTGACCAATTGCATTTTCGTTAGGAGTCCCTGGCCGTATCGCGAGATAAGAGAAATTCTGAGAGATATTTTGAGTGTAATTTCGATCGAAATCAGCAAAAATCTGGCCGAAATTAAGAGAGAAGCAGTCGGGTTTTGAATTCCACTCACAAGCAAAGATCAGGAATCCGGAAATTCAAGAGATTCTGAGACTTTGTGAATATGTAGGGGATTTCCGCCTGATTACAACGCAATTTTTGTTTGCTGCCAAAATTCACACTAAGGAGGTGAAATTGACCCCTTAAATTCCGGCTATTTTCCGATTTTGTGTTATAACTCACGAACTGTAAAATAATTTTTTCACTGAATGATAGATCTAATTAAAAGAAGTAACTTTTGTCTTGAAACTTTTTTCCTATCTCTTCCAGATTGCGAGTTACAAAATAAAATCGGAAAATAGTCGAATTTTCAGGGGTTAATTTCAACCCCTTAGAGTGAATTTGGGCTGCAAACAAAAATTGCGTTGTGATCAGGAGGAAATCTCTTACATATTCACAAAGTTTCAGATTTCTTTGAATCTTCGAGTTCGGGATCTTCCCTTGTCAGCAGGATAAACGGCTGTTCGAGTCATTCACATTATCTGTCAGTTTTGTGCAGCGCCGGTTTTGAGGTAGGGCAGTAATCTGTAGGAGCGCCGCCCTGTGGGGCATGTAGCATAGGATTTGCGGCAAAAATCTCATAACTTCGGTGTTAACAAATATTTTTGAGTATTTTCTTTTATATTATTTGTTAATAGCCAACGGTTATATGGACATGAACATTAATAAAATTGAAGCATCTTTAACAAATGAAATAGTAATAAACCCCGTAAACATTGTGTTTCATAATTATTTAAACATCCAGTTCAGATTTCACGTGAAACAACGATTTTTAGAAAATACTTAATATTTTTGTTTTTAACTTTTTTCTAATTGTTTAAACAATTGATACAACTTTTACCATTTGATAGATCTAATTAAAAGAAGTAACTTTTGTCTTGAAATTTCTTTTCTATCTCTTACAGATTGCGAGTTAGAAAATAAAATTGAAAAATAGCCGAATCTTCAGGGGTTAACTTCACCCCCTTAGTGCGATTTTGGGCAGCAAAAAAATAATTGCGTTGTAATCAGGAGGAAATTCCCTACATATTCACAGTTTCAGAATTTTTTGAATTTTCGGGTTCGGGATCTTCCCTTGTGAGTACCGAACCGGGTACGGCTTAAAATCTTAAAATGTTAATTTATAATGAAAAAAAGAATGTTATATAAGTATTAGTAAATAATTATGATACTTACGGGTCTTAATCGTGAACGTAACAAATTTGCTCATAAATTTCGTATTCTTTACTCTCACGAGTTCTGGTTGGCCGTATTTCTATTTCTCAGGAATTTAGGTTGGCCGTATATCTATCTCTCTAGAATTTCGGTTGACCGTAATTGTCAGGGAAATTCTCTCAGCAAATTCGGTTGAGAGGAAACTGACTGATTGTCGGTCACCAATTCCGGTTGGGGCGCCTGTAAATGCCCTTTCAGTCGTCTCACTGAAATTACATGTACAGGGTGTATCTTAACTAGGGATTGCAAACCGGTAAATCGGTAAATCGGTTTGAAGATTTTTTTCACTGATAACGTAGTAGATGTAGACGGAATTATGCGCGATATATATATATATATATATATATATATATAGCGCAGTCGAGCCGGTGCTGGGCGACGCAGCGTCAATTTTCGACAATTTTACAAGGCCAATTTTAAAATGCCCATATTTTTGACAATTAGACCACGAAGGGGATGGATAGAACTATATTCTGTTCTTTTTTTAGATTTTTAAAATCGCGCCCGTTGTTAAAAAACTGCATTTGTTTAAAATAATTGCACAAATATGGTTAAAAAAAATTGTTTCTGAAACTGAAATAATTTTTTCTTAAAACTTCAATGTCTTTTCTACAAATCGCCGTAAACCTCATCTCCATCCGTTTACTACTTCCATAGTTATAATTTATTGAAAAATAGTTAGCACTTACCTTCAAACAGCTGTAAAATCGACATTTTTCAAAATTGTCAAAAATCCTTCGAGATACGTTTATATATCCCTAAAGACTACAACATATTCAAATTTCAGCCACATCCGAAATGTTACTCCAAAAAGTGTCCGATTTCGCGTGGAACGTCCCATAAGTGAACGCCTTTACGTTTGATATGTCTGCAAATTTCATCTCACATTCTTGTCGTACCAAACATGTAAAAAAAACATGTAAAAAGATTTATCTTTTTGACATACCTAGGTGTGTGACCCCCTTTAATCACTACAAGTACCTACTACTAAATACGATGTTACAAAAATTTTCCAGATTGTTTTGTTCATTTCTGCCTCTGCATGCTGTTATTCTCGCCTCGACAGTCTCTTTCATATGGTTCAAAAGATGTTTCAATTTTCAGTTTAAACACAATTAAGATCGCCTTTACTGTGCAATATTTACAGCAAACAAAAAACACAAATTTCTGCTCCACTATTGCTTATAAAAAATAATGGAACTTTTGATTCTACCATTCTCTTTATAAAAGCTCTTTCTAAACTTATGACTATCAGAACGGGGTTAATTTTTCGCATGGAAATAGATAGAAAAAGGAGAATACAATTTTCTCATACAAGACTGTGTTTTTTTTTAGAAAGTCGACATTGAAACTGCATTAAGTACGCATTTACAGGGGTAAAAATTTATTTCATCGTCAGATATGACTTACAGAACGTATATGTATGTGTGCATAATTTTTGTATGCACGAGTGCTATGTGTTTTCCTTAATTAAGCTGTTGAAACGATAGTTTGGGCCGATCAGGTGTGGATGCACACGTAAAACATGAGGGATGTACAGCTGTGATACAGTTACAGTTCCTTATAAATGAAGGAGCTTTGGTTTCCGCTACTGCGGATGACACTCTACACCTATGGAATTTCCGGCAGAAAATACCACAGGTCGTGCAGAGTCTCAAGTTTCAAAGGGAAAGGTCAGTTTTCAATGTTACTACACTCTTCCCAATATCGTTTTCGGTTATACCGCCCTCCTATAGGCCCTTCATATAACACTCTGAAAATTAAGTGCGTTCGTTTTTCAAATATACAAAAAATTATTCAGTTTTGGAAATATTAAGTATAGCTAGTAATTGTGTAAAATAAGAAAGCTAAAATAAAATTTAAGCAAGACAAAACGCTTGTAATTAAATACATATTTAATGAAATACTGTCTCGAAGCAGTTGAATAATTAATCATTTCAGATATTTAGAAGGTTTTAGAATTTGTTTGCTTTGTAAAATTTGTATATATATATTTTTATCTTATTGATGCCTTAATCGCTTTTGAAGATCTTCATTAGGCGAGAGTATCGTGTGCGGTTCTAAAGATTACAATGAAATATTCAGAATAATCGAAATGTCACCTTATTTTAAACAGAATAACGTGCATCCACCTACCACTGCAAAGTAAATGGCTGTATGTTGGCACGGAACGAGGAAACATACACGTACTCCATATCGAGACGTTTGTCCTGTCTGGATATGTAATTAATTGGAACAAGGCTATTGACATGTAAGTACGCGGGTACCTATATTGATTGGATATGTTATAGATATGATTTATAACGATTGAATAGAGTCATAGGCGCATATGTAGAACAAACAGAGTGGCCGACATAGTTTCAAAATGGAATTATGTCTTTCTAAAGAAATATAGACTGTTTCCATGTCTTTGACAAGTGCTTCTATTGTTCCGAGAATATTCCAATGAAAATGATCACTTTAGTACGTTTCTTTTAGTTTTGGAATTTTAGAAATAAGTTATAATACGAAATAATATATATCGTTTTGACAAAAACAAATGTTCACATTCGTTATAAATTACGTATTACGTTACATCTGGAACGACGTTATCGTTCGCTTTGTGCAAATAATATTGAAAACACCTACTCCTGTGTTGACGTTTTCTCCATGTTAATATTACCAGGCAGGGAATATTTCTCTTATAGTATAATTGGCGAACCACCCACACCAGCGAAATGTACAACATAAATAATTACAATAGGGATTGGTACATTCTATGAGGGGTGTATTTTTTTTTTAATTTTTTTTATTCTATTCTATTCCTATTCCTATTCCTATTCCTATTCCTAATTCCTAATTCCTAATTCGTATTCCTATTCCTATTCCTAATTCCTAATTTCTAATTCGTATTCCTATTCCTATTCCTATTCCTATTCCTATTCCTATTCCTATTCCTATTCCTATTCCTATTCCTATTCCTATTCCTATTCCTATTCCTATTCCTATTCCTATTCCTATTCCTATTCCTATTCCTATTCCTATTCCTATTCCTATTCCTATTCCTATTCCTATTCCTATTCCTATTCCTATTCCTATTCCTATTCCTATTCCTATTCCTATTCCTATTCCTATTCCTATTCCTATTCCTATTCCTATTCCTATTCCTATTCCTATTCCTATTCCTATTCCTATTCCTATTCCTATTCCTATTCCTATTCCTATTCCTATTCCTATTCCTATTCCTATTCCTATTCCTATTCCTATTCCTATTCCTATTCCTATTCCTATTCCTATTCCTATTCCTATTCCTATTCCTATTCCTATTCCTATTTTATTTTATTTTATTTTATTTTATTTTATTTTATTTTATTTTATTTTATTTTATTTTATTTTATTTTATTTTATTTTATTTTATTTTATTTTATTTTATTTTATTTTATTTTATTTTATTTTATTTTATTTTATTTTATTTTATTTTTTTTTTTTTGACATTTATACGGATGACTGCTTTTATATACAAAGGTTTACAAAGTGTTGTCAGAAAATAATTGAATGGGACGCTATTCAGACGCTATGCTGGTGGCCATGGCTCGTCGCGCTTGCAATTTGAAAGAAGTAAGTGGGAATCAAGAAAAGTTCAGTCCGCAAGCATAGGTATTAGCTAACTTACATACCCTAGTGACCGGATTAGTGTGACCAAAGGAGGAAGAATAGAATTTGGCTTTAAACAGAGGGAAGCTCCGAACTCGTCTTTCAGGTGCATCTAAATTAACCTGCTGAAGAAGTTGTGGGCAGTCTATTTGCCCATTCAATAATTTTCATCGGTATATACTCGAACTGCGAAGAAACAATTTTTCATTAATGATTATAGACGTGTACATATTTCTGGTGGGTGGGCAAATGAGTGTAAGTTAAATTTTGGTAAAAACAAGATAAGTACGCTAACATTTTCTACATTGCTGTCCTTTGCTTATGGTAGCAGTCAATGTCACATTTTCCCCGCTTTTTTTATCGGAGATCGTAATAGTATATGTGAAAAATACAGTAGGTATAATGGCGGGAAAACAGTATAAGTTGTATTATGTCGATGAATTTGATGAAGAAAATAATACCTCACCTCGAGCTAAAAAGTTTCTTTTTTGATCTTTCTCGCGAATCGAAGTTACAAATAAAATTTCCTTTGTTCAATTTGCAAGTGAATTCAAACGTTGTAATTTTTTTCGAATACGTAGTATATTTTGAAAATCCAGTGAGACGAGACATATATTATCGACATTCATGCCCAAAATTTAACACCTGATTTTACATAGGACTCTAAATATTTCAAGTATCTTCCTGTAAAATTGAGAATTCTGACTTATATTTGTTTGCCCGCCCACTAGAGATATGATTTCTTAGCATTAGAAATGGAGAAAGTAGTGGTTAGTTAAAGAGTGCCTGAAAGAAAAGGAAAAGGAAATTGGGAGGACAGAAAATAGCAGGGAAAGAGAAGAATATCTACAGAGAAATGGTTATAGCCAGCTAAATAGGAGTAGAGAACCTAAGACAACCGAATGTAGATATAGTTGAAGTTCTGACTGGCAGAGGCAAAACTGCAATGCCAGGTGCAATACTTATAATAAAATTCAGAATGCCAAATACAATATGAAATATAAATATTGTACAAGAACAGTGGGAAAGGAAGAGGATTTGGAAATGGAAGGAAAGGGAGACATCTAAATGTTAACCTTTAGAGGGCCTGGCCACTATAGTGGCGCCACCTAAGAATCTGGATACTTTGCCGCCATTTTGGTGGTATATATGCATAAATTTTAAGTAAATAAAAATTACAATTTTAATGGAAAAATCGTGGCCCTCTAAAGGTTAAGGAGGGAATCCAATATTAGGTAGACGAGGAAAAAAGAAAGTGCAACCTATGTAATCTAGAAATAGGTATAATAAAACATTTATTGAAGGATTCTTATAGGAGACATGCTAGCGAACTAGGAGAGCAAGAAATTGTGGAAGGCAGGACAAATTGAGACGGTGATAAGCTGGCTAAGAGCTAGGTATAGAGAAGAAGCGTAAAATCATAAGGAACGAACTAACCTAAAATGTAGATATGAGGAGGAAGAATGAGAATATAGGAAACGTAGATATGAGAAGAATGAGCGGGTTAAGTTAGTTTTTGTAGAGCCAGGTAAATGTAAACCAAGTCCAAAATTCGATGGCTGTGAAGCTGAAATAAAGAATTATTATTATCATACATATATTTTCTTTGGTTTACTGATACCGCGTTTTCTATTTTTGATTTTGTCTGCAGAATTTATATGTTTCCTGTAGGGTAAAGGTACCAGTAGTTGACCATGTATCAGTAGTTGACAACTTTTCAGAAAAATGTGAAAAATAAGGTTTTTAGAAGTGACGAACTGTGGGTATTAGGAGCCGCGGTGCGCTGTTGAAAAGAGATAGTTGCACTTCTAAAAACCTTATTTTTCACGTTTTTCTGAAAAGTTGTCAACTACTGGTACCTTTGCCCTACCTTTTCTCTATTCAAATAATTGTCAACACTTTGAGAAAGACCTAGATGTACATACACTGACCAACTAATATTCTCTGAATTTGGCTAAATGATTTGTAATTTCATGGTGGAAGTAGCAATTTATGAAATCGTTTGCTTCGTTGCGTACCCATATCGCCGTGATTAAACAAAATTCTCCGCTTGTGACGAACGTTCATCGTTTATCTTCTAGTCCCAATTTCAAACTCATATCTTTTATAATAGAAGTAGTCGTTCACGTTTTCCCTTGGTTGACTGTGAGGCAACAACTTATAATGGATAATTTCTTCAACATCCCATTTAACAGTCAATGAGCCTACCAATGAGACTGCCCCACTAAACAGTTAGATACAATAACTTACTGTATGGCGTTAAAGCTGTATAAAACCCAGTTACAGTTGAATTCATTTAACTAACAAACAAAAACCCTACATCACATTAAACAAGACAACACACTTTTAAAGCTAACAAAAATTTACCACTTTTGAACATTAATAAAAAAAATCTAATATTTTGTGGGGGAATATTTTGCTTTTAGGACAACCTAAAGAGTTACTAAACGTGGTAACTTCTTTGTCGGCCCCAAAAATGTGTTACCCCATTCAATGTCATATAACACTTTTGTTTGTCAGTTAAATAAATTCAACTTTAACTGGGTTTTATACAACTTTAAATTCTCCATCAGAATACGCATATTAAACATACCGCAGTCCCAAATATATGCTAAAAAATAACAAAAATAGAACAAATCGAAAAAGTGGTAACTTTTTTGTCCCCTATACTTCGTAGGGAAGTCATTGATATGGCGGTTAAATCTGCATGTATTGGATAGTATTTTAGAATTTTTGTGTGACAAAATATACAGTTTTAATCAAGTTATAGAGGTCGCCGTAGAGGTCGCGTCGTACACGATCTCATGGTTTCCCACTTTATTCACGTCGTCCCGTTCATCTGAGAAAAAAAGGAAAGCATTTTTTTAAATCTATATTTATATAGTTATGGTTAAGCATAAGGAAACTTATTTGCAATAATTTTTGTAGAAATGGCGGAGCTTAAAAGGGGAAGTTCTAAAATTTCGAGTCAGTTTAAGGAAAAAATCAATATATTTTGGGGTGAAAAAAATAGTAAAAATATATTTTTTTTTTAATTTCCGTACGCTTAACTGAAGGCATTTCTGTGTAGAATAAATACGCGAAACCGGAGATTGATTCATTCAAAATTGGCGGAGAAAATTGTTCAACCAATTTGGAAAACATCGTTTCGAGAAAAACGCGTTTAAAGTTATAAGTTCATTTATTTTGTTCGTAAACAAAAAATTTGAAAAAATTGCTTCCGACAGACGTTCGCATCTTCCTCCATGCAATAATTATACATTGTGGGACCAATTTTGATCCTCAAGCCGTTTATGACGTTCAAATAAATCTTCATCCCGTGATTAAACAGACAAATAGCAAAAAAAATGTGCTGTTTGAACAATAATGGCACGGCTTGAAAATGTTTTGGGTGAATATTTCCAAACGAGAGCATAGAAGCTCTCATTATTGTTTTGGCGCTGTCATCGGTTCGTTTCCATCATGACATCTGACGCACATATATACTGCCACTGCAGTAGGTGTTCCCCCTCCATTATATCTTGTCACTGGTAGGGTATTTCCCGGCAACGCTGATTTCCTTGAAAGCTCTGTAACTTTGTCATTTACGTGAATTTCTGCATAATCTGCCAGGAACATATATTTAAAGGTTCATAGTTTCAAATTATACAACAACAACAAAAATCGATTTTTTTGACCAGTCAGGTGTCCCCCTTAAGGGACAGTGTCCCTACTCTTTAGCAATACGGCGCCCGGCTTCTTGCCATCTGGAACACGCCTATTGCCAGTTTTGCATATCTGGGTCTATACTTTTGACTTTTCCATGAACCCCTTATGTATCTATACCTCGCTGGTACTCTACGGGATTTCCAAGCCCACGCTTCGAAATGTCTACACGACACTCTACGTTTATGACCAACTTGTTTTGCTCCTTATAACTACTTGTCACCTTCAATGGCAAGGACGGCAACAACTCATGATGGTTAAGGGACAGGGATGTACCACTAGTTGTTCACGTTATGTGGGTGAGCCATTCCTTTGATGCGACGGGCCTTTACCGACATCATCCGCTGGAAACAGCCTGAGCTTCGTGGCGAGTCTGTCCTTCCTTTTGTCGAGGGACCCGTGGTAGCTTCCCAGGTCACATTGCAGTCAACCCTACGGTTTGCGCTATTCTAAACCAGCGCTGTCTGCCGGTAGAACCACTCACACGCCTGCTTCCCCTTCCAACGGTTCTTTCTCCACTCAATGTCCGCTGGGAATAGTAGCATTGTCTCGCTGTGCCAACGTGTGTTACTAATAACACGCAGTGTGGCGTGGAAAACAGCTACCAGCGTAGCTATTTTAGAGTGGGGACGGCTACCCACATCCATGCATGCGCGCGATGACGTCGCGACCGTCGAACCAATCAACACCAAGATGAAAATCGCAGGAAAATTCACCGACGTCAGCGCCAAACCAAGCCAAGTGGAGTAAGCCAAGTGAGGCCGCGACCAACCAGCGTCGCCGGGGAATCGGTTGTCGACGCTGGTTGGCTGCGGCCTCACTTGGCTTGGCGCTGGCGTCGTTTCGTTTCTCATCTAGGCGTTGATTAGTTCGCGTTCACGTCACTTGGCTTGGTTTGGCGCTGGCGTCGGCGAAATTTCCAGCGATTTTCATCTTGGCGTTGATTGGTTCGACGGTCGCGACGTTATCGCGCGCATGCGTGGACGTGGGTAGCCGTCCCCACTCTAAAATAGCTACGCTGGTAGCTATTTTCCACGTCACGCTGATCACACGTAATGTGTAACGTCTAAGCTTCCCTGACGATAGAAACGCTTGCCTGTCATGCCCCCCCCCCCCGACCCGCGCGGTATCGCTGACGATGCGAACGGGAGTAACAGAACCCCAAAGCTCTTGCAAGCCCTGGACGGCGATGCTCTCAACCAGGCCTATTCAGGTATTTGCTCGCAGGAGCAACCGCGAGTTGCCCTTCGCTCTTGAAGGCACCGAACTAGGCAGCTCGCGGCTCCAAGAGCAAAAGTCGCATGGTGGGGCAATTTTGTGAAGGTAGAGACCGGCGATCCCTTCTAGACCTAGTTCACTCACACTATACCAATCTTCATTCTTTTACGGCTGTCGCTCTTGCCGTCGCTCTTGCCTTCGGTGGCAACCACCCACGGCTGCTCTTCGAAGGCCAGAGCAGAAGTTGGACGGACCTGCTCTAAACACTATCTGACCTTTAATTTCTAGCTGTCACAAGCCACGAGACTCTGTCTAAATTGGTGAAAAGCAGTAGAAATGTGTGTTTGACACATAGGAACGTAGCATTATGGTATCTGATGTGGTGTTCGGCTCGGGGCTAGGCTCAGACCTGAACGCACCCTAAATTTTCTCTCTCTTCATAGAAACAAGCAATTATTCAACACCTGACAGCTGGGTGACTCAATGTGATCATCAGCCATCGATCACCGCCAGGATTGTTGGGCCTCATTCTCCCTCTTTCAACACTTCATGCAGCCTAAGTCCTTGTTATAAAATCCACGAAGGCAGAACAGCATGATGCTAGTCATCCTCAAATCCACTTAAAAACACCCGGCTGGAGCCGGAGCCGTTCAGACCCGGAGCCGCTCGGAGCCAGAGACCTCTTTGCGGTTCTTGATACCGAGTAACAATCGAGCGTGGAACTGTTACGTTACTAACCACACCATGGGCTGCGTGATAACTGCAAGAGTTTGCGTGCGTCCATGAAGGCTCATACCATGAGCTTATATACATGGGACCCTCGCGGACCCCAGTGCTGAACAGGTCCGGTACAGAATTGAGGATGGTGAAATTCCCAAAACTTTCCTTACTGCCGGTATTTGGTTAGTCTTGAATGTTGCAATCCCCCCAATGTAGCGCTGTCCAGTGTAGGGGCCCCTCACGCGTCTGGTTCCCCTTCCAACCTTCCTTTCGAGCAGTGTGACTTGTCGTCAAGGAAACCTCGCGATGTTGAAAAGGAGACCGTGACATTTTCATAGACAACGAAGCTCAAACGCCACGTGCGACGCCGTTGGGTATCTTCCCTTGTGAGCCAGCGACCCTGCGCTCTGACACCCCCCCCCCCCCCCCCAATCGTAATCGAAGCTAGCCTATCCCATGCTAATATGTTTTGAATTGTATTGATCATCATTAAATTTCAGTTGAATTAGTAAGCAGACCAATCGTTGGTTATTTAGGTTACACAGTTTTTTTCGTCAGAATGAAGTGCACTCATAACCTAAGATTAACTAAAGTTTTTTGCGAATATTTCGGAAACTAAGGCCGAGCGGCGGTTATATGTATAGAAAAAAGTATTTCAAGGTAAATGGAATCGACGAGGGAGTCCTCTATTCTAAATAATTACCGAAATTTTAATGGGAGGTAAAAAACTGTAAGGTCCCGGAACCGCCTGTTGTTCCTGGACGAGAAGACCACTCTTAACGTGCAATGCAGGACAGGTGGATCGGCGGTTTTTAAGGTTCGAGGAGGAAGAGAAGAAGAGAGGTGGCGCGGGATTCGTCTTGGGATCGTCAGCCAGACTCATCACAAGTGGGACTACAGCCGATGGACCCTGTCCTAGACGCATGGGGACCCAAAGGAATAAAGTTGGAACTTTTATTATATACGAACGAGACTGGGACGCAGGACTTGCGAGAAAGAGTTTGGAAGATTTGACCTCTGGTGGCGCTGGCGAGCACTAACACAGTCGCCATCTCATGGTGGAGCTAGGACGTGACAACTTCAAATTATTTTTTGCAAAGATTTTCGGGAAAAATGTTCTGCATTGGAGAACAGTATACAATTGTACATAACAGGGAACAAAAAATAGTGTGTATCGTAGTAAATTATTATAGCAACGACAATTTGATACTGCTATTATAAGAAAGTGAACAGTGAAAATAGTCATACTACATACGTATTTCGTTACTGTAAGATCACTACGATTTTTGCATATGATGCAAAGACAGTTATTGGATGCCATTATAACTGTCCTTTATTTTTCATAACTACGACTTAAACGAGCTGACAATGTTCAATTATATATATCGTCGAAGTACATTTGTGATTCTACGTAATTTTCATTTAATTACTAGAAGGAGACAAAAACTTTGCAACTGGTTAACACAAAAAATCTTGTAGGTAGTTATGCCATGTTTCTAGCTGTATTCGTTAAAATGAGGAAAAATTCAACCAAAAAGTATAATTTTGCTAGTGCATGTTGACCTTCAAGAACATGAAGTGAGGACGTTTTATGACGGCTAAATGCGGATTCTGATTATCTGCCTGGTTCGTGACTGCGAGTCGTCCATTGCCCTCACTTTCGTTGATCGACGGTGATGGATAGTGTGAATATCACCACGCAAACCTTATCGAAGAATGCTGTAACAGATGGTTGCCTGTCCACGACTAAACGAATAGCAGTCATCTACATTGACACTTTTAGTGGTGTCTGCGTGTTTAGACGCTGAAGGATCTAAACCTGTGCATGATTTTAGCATGTTTTTACGTTGATATGTTCTGGAAAGCATCGAAAATATTACCCGGAAAGGGTTTGACCAACTTGTAAGGGCATTTCTCGAAACCTTACGCTACTCAAAGTGTTAGGCTTTCGGAATTTTGTCACCGCACCTTGGTTCTAGGTGGTAAACACGTGCGCTGAAGCAATTTGTAGGTGTATTTTAAGAAAGAGGTGGGAAGATGAGGTCTGGGTTAGGTCTGGGTTAGGTATGTTTAAGAGACATCTGTTTATAGAAAAATGTCGGTACAGATGCAAGAGACCAGATTATCCAACAGCGTTTCGTTTGTAGCAGAAAATGTAGGTCTTTCAGAAGTTAGTTTTAATGAGTGGATTTTAGCACACATTTTAATTGGTATAGCATTTTTTTTATGCAAAACTGCGTTGCCTTTGAGAGCTGTCTTCATCCCTTTAGTTTGGCCGATTGCCAATAAAAAAAGTACGTGTTGAATAATTTTCTAAGAATTACTTTTCACCAGTTTCATCGAAATCGGCGAGTAAGGATTGGATATGTTTCCTTGTTAGTAGAAATCAAAGGATGTGATGTCTGACAAATTTGAAAGCAAGATTATTGCATCACTGTGACCAGTTCAGACACAATTTTTGGAATAACAGAGGTCTAACAACCTGGAAAAGTTTGCGATGTTATTTGAACGCATCTGTGTTGATGCATACTAGCGCATAAGTGAAAGTAGCGAGTAATAGACAGACATGCCAACCTAATCGTATGCGCACCTTAAGGGGAGGTTCCGGTCTAGAGCCCCCAAAAATAGGTGATCTTTAGGAATTAATTAAAGGAAAACTACTACATATAATTCAATGGGACTTTTTGCATTGTATTAAGGATGTCTTAAGCTACAGAAATATATTTTTTGTTTTATAATTAATCATTACAGACGGCACTGGGGAGTCGTTAAAGTCAAGGCGTCAAAAAAATGATACAAATCGGTGGGACCTGTATCTCCAAAAGTTATTATCCGATTCGACTGAAACTTTTTTTTATTTTGAAGAATATACTTCTGGCTAGGGAGGAAACCAGAAAAAAATAAAAAAATGACAATTTTTTTAGAAATTTTTTTTTCATCTTTTCAACGCCTTTGAAAATGATAAATATTCAATTTTTGTATTTTTTCTGGTTTCCCTGCTAGCCAGAAGTATATTCTTCAAAGTAAAAAAAGTTTCAGTCGAATCGAATAATAACTTTTGGACATACAGGTCCCACTGTTTTGAGAACACTGTTTCGAGAAAAACGCGTTTAAAGTTTTACATGAGTGCCGAGTGGCCGGGGGTTCCCCATGCATTTGCCGCTACTCAAATGCCTATAACTTCGGCAATTTTACGAATTTTAACCAATCCTTTTAAACACGCATTCCTAAAAGGTTGAACATTCGAAAAATGAAATAAAAAAAATCGAGTTTTAGAGCGGAACCTCCCCTTAAACGAATCTGCAAAATCGATTATTTCGAAAACGAACCCTCGTACAAAAATATTTTATTTCACATTCGCGCCTTCTTCCTAGATATAAAATCAATCCTTTTTTAATTGCATCACAAACTACGCACTACCCTATATATATATATGCGCATACTGTATTGTGGAATTTCTTAAAATTTGTGAAATCGTTTTTTGGATACACCAGTAAACGATTGATGAAATATACAAAATTAACAGATCAACAAGTTTAAGGGTCTAATTTGTTAATACATACCAAGTTCAGCAGTTAATCCATTTTATAATTTTATTTGATGGTGTGTTTATTGTTGTATATTTTAAGACTTTCCTTGCGGGTCACGGAAAATTCCGCGTTTCCGTATATGTCTGTTAACTGTGCATTACCTACGGAATAATCCGTTTCTCTATTTCATTGTCTTTTACGCAGACTGTAAAAGTTTCTCGCGGCCAATGGCCGGACAAGCGTGAAACGACCACCGATAAAGTGTTAATACATGTCTATATTTCTAAACAAATGTCTGTTGAACTAAATGGGCACTATTGAAATTCCAAAATCCTCTACTTTATTTGGTTCCTTCTTTAAAATGTTATTTCGCGATCGTACAGGATGACACTTGTTTTACGTGTAATAATGTGTAACGCACAAGCACAGCTTTCATTGTACTTACTGTATTTGTTTTGATTTCTTGTTTAAGTTCCATTATCGTTTGGTTACTGGTTCCCCTCAGTTTCAATTTGTTGTACTAATTTACGTAGTCATTGAAGTGCAACTGCGAGGAATTATGATGGAAAGAACCAGGCGATGGAGAAACATTTGCTGAATGTGAATTGTTTCAGAAGATATATGTGAATATAGCAGGGTATAGTTAAATTATAGCAGAGTTCTGCTATACGAGCTTGCACGAATATTGGTTTACGTACATTGAACGATATAAGATCGTATCTTATAAATGTTTATCTATATGGATATATAGATATACGTGCATAAACACGACACATATTACCACACAGCCAACATCAGATACACGCATACACAGACACATATATTATATATGTATATATATTTTTCAGATCTAGAAAGACCCATCCTGGTGCTGTAGTACACTTGAGTGATAATCCTTTAGATTTGAGCAAGGTACGCGTGTTTTTGAGTACGTTTTATTTTGCATTGTTCTCCATCCTTACATTAACATGACGCCATTTCGTATATCTTTGGAAACTATGTCGATTTAATTAAATAAAATCATGATACGCTAGGCTATTTTCAGTGTCCATTCGGGCATCTTTTATGAACTTCTCTTGACGTGTTTATTGTAACAAGAAACAGAAGTGTGTGTTTGCATGTTGTGTGTATGCATGCGTGCATGCCATTACTGTCGTATACAAGGACTAAATCAAGTTGTTTCCCTCCAATAAAATCGCATCATTCGATTTGTCACTAACACATTCAGCATACGGGCGGAAGAATAATGAAAAGTTATGTCATACATTTGGTAATGGTGTTCACAGTTCAAGTAGTAACACTTTGTTTATTGCAACACATAACGCTAAGGGTCGAATTGACATTGATTCGATAAAATTCGTTCCACTTCCAAACGGAAAATAAGAATACTTCTTTGTTATTCGCAGGATTAATTATGACAAACACTGGTAAATATATCTAATAAATTCGTGAATGGGCAAAAGTTTTATTCCTTTTTTTTTATTTTTACTGTGTGGCTGGCTTCATTTACTTTCTTATGGTCCGGTAGTTGATGTTACGATTGTACTTATAATTTTACAAATAACGTTATTTATACAACGTGTAATATACAGTATTTATTCGCTATAAGCCTGTGGCTACAGTGTATAGGGAACATGTTTTTTTTAGGCCTGTTTTCTCTCACTTTCGTTCCCGGCAAGACAGCAACTCGCTGGTTCGCTCTGCATAAGTGCCAGAAATGGTGGGTATATCGACGAGCTTATAGCGTAGAGCGCAAGTCGAGCTTATAGCGCGAGAATACTGTACATGTATAACATATTACTTCCACAATGTTTTTACATAAGGAATAACGTTACTTGTTGTATATTTAGTGCATCTTTTGTTGTTCCCGTTCTTTTGTAATCCTTACTACTCTTATATCAGTTTAATAAATGTGTATAGCAATGTCGTGTTAGTTCACAAAATTATGAGGAGCTTGACAAAAATTTATCTCACCATTACAATGACTCATCTTTTTATACGTTCTCCATGTATAACATTTCTTTTACAATCATCTTTAATGTAATCTTATTGGTATCACGGTATATACATGTGTGCATATGTAAGATGTTCTCAAAGGTATTTGTCATTCAGAATCGAGGATACAAATGCAGTATAAATCAATCAGATCATACAAATTTCTACAAGCATATCAGAAACTGGAGACTTTCTAGCATATTCCGCTAATTAATATCTATCTATACAGCATACTTGCGCTGGTTAATATCCTATACGCACACATATTAGACCTTATATAGTACATTAAAGGTACAGAAAAGAATTGAATATTACAAGAATGTATCAATACCACTTTATGAGATGACCTTATACTTTAATATAGAATTAATAGATCAAAGATATGTGTATGAGTATCATTTATAAAAATGAAGTATTTGACATATGAATTAATCTCAAGTGTTATTAACCCTTTAACATACGCGCCCGTGATGTACACAGGCCTACCTGAACAACAAAATTTGTACATGCTCATATCAGAGGCAATACTTGATACGTTCGTTCCAAGCAGTTCTTTCATTTTACTGGTAAAATCTATTACTTATTTCCTGGTATCTTATACTGTAACGCATACAGTGTAGTGCTAATATTTTCCTTTGTATATAATTCACTAAATAATGATACATCCTACAGGGGTTGTACTGGTATTCCTACTTAAAAATGAAATCCGGTATTTTTGCAAGGACTGAAATTTCGGATAGCATGTTGTGGCTTGTTTCAAAATGTGCCACATAAATATACACACTTAAATTTTTAGTCGATTTTTCAGTTGTTTTGATGGATACTGGCTTAATTGATAAAAGAAATAACTCTGGTTATCATAACAAAGAATTGTTGTTATTATTCCTCACTATTATACCACTGCAAATGAATCAAACTTGTTACAGTATTCATGGACTATAATTTTATATAAACAGATTTGATGGTTGTTTACCGAGAAAAGTAAACAAAACTTGTATATTAAAGGGTTAATTATTATCACCGACTTTGGAAAATTATTTGTTTGCCATTTTCAAGAGATATTCTTGTTCCATTAATATGGGAAATTGATGCTATAAATTGAATCACATTCAATTTCTACAATGCACATCTTTGGGTTTAAATTTACAAAGAAATTATATTTTAATATGTGGTTGAATTTTCTATGAATTGTAATGTTTTTATTACTAAACGTAAAAAAAGTTATAAAAAAAAATTGAAGATAAAACGAATATACTGGCATATAAAGTAAATGCTTCAATCTATTTATCAAACACAATTCATATGTCAAATGTTCTTTACATATGTACATATATAAATGGGATCACTTGAAATGCAATATTTAATAATTTTGCATAAGTTGAATGATTGAATTATAATAGGAACTACTTCGTAGTACATGACATTTAAATTGTTAACTTGTGTGTAAGTATTAAGAAATGAATAGAATCTAAAATTAATATCCTTGGTAATGGTATTTCTAATTTAACAGTAGGAACGATATAATAGTTAGATTCTCCCTGAAATGAAAATATCGTATAACAATCGGCGGATATCAATTATAATTTCAATTTAGTATATGGTATTCCTTATCATACGCCTTGTATGTGTGTGTATACGCGACACGTGCGCACGACATTTACATGGCTACTTGCATATCCTATGTGCGAGTATCGTGTACTCAAGGGCTGGAAATGCCACAGCATTATTATTTTTCTTGATTATATTAATTTTACTGTGGAAAATTTCTAGAAAATTCAGAACAACTATAAACTGATGTTTCTATCATAGTAATATCTATGTAATTTTGTATTCGTGTATTTAGTATCGTCTAACATTGAATTATTTGTAATCAGAAATTAATATCGCATTGTACATATTGTGGTGGGACACAGTTTTCAATCTATTTTCTTTGTCTCGTACAAAATGGAAATTACAGTAAACGTTAAAGTTCAAACAACCGATGCTAAAACGTTCCATTCGTGTAACGTTTTTGAAAACTAGTAACCACAATATTTTGATATTTCATTTCCATATGTCATCATCATGCTGCTAATAAATATGCATATTCTATTACATTTTCTGGAAGTCCTCAGTTTATTAGAACCTCATTGATTTTTATGTTAAAAACCATAATTACACACGTGTTCCAAAAGACACCGATCACTACACTTAAAATAATTTCTTTAATTTTAAGAATCATTCTGCACCACATTTTCATACTTGCTCCTTTTGTTTGTACGTAACTTGTATTATAAATTTACGACGAATTATACAATCATGTTACGAGATTACATTTTATTACAGATATTTATATGTATATTTCTCCTTAGTACAGTTATTTAGGAAATAAATTATTTTCCTCGTCAAGATACTCGGCTTTCATGTATTAAAATTCTGTTTGCAGATGCTGATAGGGTACGAATCGGGACAAATAGTTTTGTGGGATTTAAAAACGAGAAATGCGGATTACAGATGCCAAAGCGATGTACCATTGAAATCGATATCATGGCATCACGAGGGTAAACAGTTTATGTGTAGTCACACGGATGGTTCTTTGTCAACATGGACGGTGCGTCAAGTGAAATCAACGAACGTAACCTACCCACACGGTGAGAATCTTTTTTTGTGCATCTAAAATAAAGGGGCGATGGACGTTATTGTTATAGTCCGATTATCTAAAGAAGGCACCTTGGGACCGGGGCCAGAACTTGCGATGTTGCCGCTACTCCAGACTCGTGATTGATGTTTCCCATACGCGGCTCCCTACATCTTGACCAATGACTTTCGACTACTTAGGTGTTGGCCTAGAGAGTAATCGTTGTCTTTGTCGGGTGTATATCGCTATCTTTTTCGAGAAGGCGAGGCCAACGTCCTTCCCATAGGGATTTTACAGAGTGTCGAATCTTATTGACGATTGCGGACGGCACGCGCCAGAATTAGGGATTGCAAACCGGTAAATCGGTTTGAAGCTTTTTTTCACTGATAACGTAGTAGATATCGACGGAATTATGCGGTACATATATGCGCTACTATTTCTCGCGATCTACCGGTAAATATCGAGAAATACATAATTTACCGGTAAATATCGAGAAATACGTAATTTACCGGTAAATATCGAGAAATACGTAATTTACCGCTTAATATTGAGAAATACGTAACTTACCGGTAAATATCGAGAAATACGTAATTTATCGAATTCCCGGTAAAAATTTGGCGAATTACTGGTAAAAATTGTATGTATAGCAATGTAGCGCATATATATAGCGCATAATTCCGTCGACATCTACTAAGTTATCAGTGAAAAGAAACTTCAAACCGATTTACCGGTTTGCAAGCCCTAGCCAGAATGAATTGGCGGACAAGTCGAGGAATACAGGCCCTTAGGATTCTTATTCTATTTAGGGTCATTCCACGCCAAGTCGATCACTTTTTGCACTCGTGTCAGGTCCAGAATTGCCGGAACGTTCTGGACGAGAAGGGAGTTTTCTTGTCCCGTCGCCTCCAACATAACCTAAACCCTAAGGTCGGCCGGTTACACCGCAATGGAGTATCTGTGCGGGGCAGGTGGATTGGCTTTGAAGGATCAAGGAGGAAAAGAAGAGGTGCGTTTTATCTTGGGACCGTCAGCCAGACTCATCAGTAGGGTTATAGCTGACGGCCCCTGCCCTAGACACACACGGGGACACAAGAGGACATAATTTGGAACTTGTATACATATGAAATGAGATTGGGAATTAGAACTTGCGAGAAGGTTAGACCTCTGGTGGCGCTCGCCGACACTAAGTCGCGAAACCGTGGTGGGGCCGGGACGTCACACTCGATATCAGGGGTTTTGTTTAAACTGAAATATTAGGAGATATTTCAGTCATCACTTTGCTGGTTTTGAATTTATTTAATTTTTGCCTATTTTCATGAAACCGAGCTGTGCTTATGAATTTTTATCCCGGAAATTCTTTATCGTATTGAATTCATTCTTTTTTATTTTAATCTAGAAGGCGCGGCCTATTCTAATAATATTTTTTTAGATTGAAAAATTAATTTTGTAATTTATAAAATTATGACCAAAAATTCATTTTGCAAATTTCTCCTCGACGGTCGCTTGTTTCCAAGTGTAAAAAAATATGCCCATATTGCTTCAAATAGATCTTCAAATTTCGAAGCTTTATTCTGAAAGATTAATTCTTCTCGATTAAAGTAAAAGAAAATTAACCCAATGCTGTTGATAGTTTTCGAGATAGAAATTCATAAGTACAGCATCTTTCCACGAACGTAGGCAGAAATCGCACAATTTAAAGTCCTATATTTTGTAACCAAGTTCAAAAACCACTAAAGAATGACTCTAACCTTTCCATAATTTCACGTGATTCACATAATACATATTGCATTCTGATTAAAGTCTCTAAAAATGTGATCGGATGTGGCGTGGAGTGACTTGTAGATGAAGGAATCTGTTTTATCGAGCCAGCGAGAGAGACACAGTTGCGCTTGAAGGTAAAAAGAGAGACTTCGGATCTGCTACACAACGTGACAACGTCGCACGAAGTACAGGGGGAGCGGGCATTGGGTCTCTCCCGAGCCACGCGCGCCGGCTGACTGGCCGCCCAGGTGCTTTCTTTAGGAAATCAGACTATAGTATTATAATAAGAATTTTTTAACAAACTCACAATCCAATTTTCGCCTTCTCTCGAGTATCCAACGAAATTGCAAACGGTTTTTTTTTTTGGTATTTCTCGAAAATGTACCAAAGGTGTGGATTAGCTTATAATATATAATATTACTGTTACAACGATGTTGCAAATGGATTTTCGACTTCTGTTGCAGCTGTATAGAAGTGGGAAGCGTTTTGAAATGATATGGAAATGGTATATACGTATTGTGCGTTGCTGAGAAGAAGTCTAACGGGACGGCGTAGGGGCAAAAGTGGTACTTCGCTTGCACCACCTATGTTCTGTTCGCTATCTTCGTATTCGTCAATGTTGCACGATAACCCAGCTGTCCAAGGGCTCGAAAGCTCTTTGGGATTCTCCCACTCCCGTCCGCCACGTCAGGGATCCTGCGCGTCGCTGACGCTACACACGACGTGTGTATTTGTGACACACGCCGCCACGGCGAGGCCAATACGATACCTGATACCAAATAAGAATGAACTTGCCGACCGACGAGTTTAGACTAGTTCTGCGTGCGTTGGCGCCCGCAGAAGTCGCTATTTACTTACCCCTACCAACGCTCCTTCGGCTGCGCACCTATTCCACACCGAAAGCGTTGACGTGACGTCACTTGGTGATACACCATGTGTTTGTTTGGATGTTTTCAAACTGTTGATACAGAGTTTGATTTACACTTGAAATACCCCATATATCAGAGATGCACAAAGAATCGCTTGGAGCCGGAGACCTCTTTGCGATTCTGGGTGGTGGGCCAGAGGCGAGCGTGGAGCTGTTACATTGTTAAGCACAGTATGGGTGAGGGCAACTGCAGTAGTGTGTGTGGTGCGAGTCTCCACGCACATAGAGTCTTACAGTTACCACGACCTTTTGCTGTGGTTAGCAACGTAACAGCTCCACGCTTGGTTTTGACCAGGCTTCCAGTATCGCAAAGAGGTCTCTGGCTCCGAGCGGCTATTTGCGCACCTCTGCCGTAAGAGATCAGGAACGGTGGGTGGTAAAGTGGAGGAACAGGGACCTCGCGGCAGTCCAAGAGCTCAGCCGCATGCGCGAAACAAGTTCTTTCTTATTTAGTATCGAGAATACTACATTTTGCTCGCGGATATTGTGTGGGGTCGGAACGGTTGGAAGGAAAAGCGGCACGTGAGGTGCCCCACCGCTGGTATAAACAATCAGACTCGCATTCCTTTCGCTTGCTATCTTCTCAGCAACGCACAGTACATATGTGTAAGTGGTGTAGACATGATAAAATACTTGTGTAGGATCGATGTAAGATAATGGTGTGATACAAGCGATGTAGGAATATCGCAGGGAACGTGTGGGAAAATGCACAGCCTCTCGATGATATGCTTGTACCTAAAACATACGAACGTTTCTTGAATATCTTTCTGGAAATTATAAACCGTCTAAACCGAACCAAAGTTACTTAAAATAACTGTGATTCGAATTGCCCCCTTTAACAATCAAATTGCCTCCCTGTGGGGCGTGGGCCCCACGTTGGGAAACACTGTTGTATCCCGTACTAGAGCTGTTCGAGTACACGAATATTCGAGTAGCTCGAAATTCGATTCGAGCCGAGACTCGGTCGAATCGGGAGTTCATGTCTGCTACGAGGTGGAACCAATTATGCTATAAATTACTCAAAACTGTTGGAAACCGTTCTCTACCGCCGACTCGCGGAACAATACGGTCATAAACCGCGACCCTGGGGAAATGCTCTGGAGAAACTACTTGGGTATATGTTTGTACACTCGCTGGCCGAATAGCCTGAGTGGCGCCTGGAACCCGCGGCACGTGCCGTTATGCCCCCCCCCCCCCTCGCGTTGAAGACGAATCTGAAAAGACTAAAAGGTCTACCCCCCCCTGATAGCCAGATCTGGGCAGCAGAATCTGACGTCAGAACTGCAGCAGTCTGTGTTCGCATTTGGCTGCGTTCTGATGTGCAGAGCCTGAGGTGCAGTACCTGATGTCAGATGGACAGCAATTGCCTACAGATGGCGCTGTTGCTGTGCCTAGACGATACCCAAGGACACGGATACGTCTCATCCTTCCATCTTTCGAGGACGAGACATAAAACCGGACGGCAAGATGTATCAAATCCAAACTAACCGCCACAGTAACCTCTCGATATGTGCTCGCGGCTAGGGGCTGGCGGCGAGCGCTTAACAAATAGCGTCGACGATTCCGAGCCGCCGATGGCTGGCGCGTGTGAGACAATCCAAGAGCGAGAAAGTGGAAACGAAAAACTTGACGAGACGTTGTCGTCTGCTACGAAAGAGAGAAAGTATGATACTCTGTCTCGCTTCGTCTTTCATGTGCCTACGCTCTGTCTCTTGGAGCTCAATCCGCGTGCGGGCCTGCTGCGATATGTAGTGCTCATTCAATATCGGATCTCATCGCATCATATTTTCTCCACAGACGAGGTATAAGATAGAATGTGAGGCTCGTTCAGACACGTTCAGTTATTTAGTGGAGTGGCGAGTAGCCACTTAATTACATTATATAGATGTAGATTACCTTATGAGTAAAGGTATCCCACGTGACAACTTTATGAGTATGGCTACACTTGCTGTGGATTGTTATAGAAACCCTTTCAGTACAATCAATAGACCCACTATACATATAGCTACGAAAATATGCTGATATAGCATATATGTGCAGATACATCACGAAAGAGTTGGCGAATGATCTTGCCTCCTCAACTTTTACATTGTGCCATATCTTATATTTATTTTATTTCTCTATTTTGTTTACAGCAAAAACCACAAAAGACGGGGAACCAGAACCTTGTAAATCAATTCAAAAAGTAGAATGGAAGCTCTCTAGATCTGGGTAAGGTATAATTAATGTTTCTTTTCCTATGCATTTTAATTAATTAGTAATTCGTTTCAAAATGTCGAATTTTACAGTTCATAAATCTTTATAATTTGATAAATTATACGTAGTAAATAATTGCTTGTCTAATTAAATTTTTTATAATCCTGTAAAAGCGAAAATCAAACCAACTATAGTCTGATTTACTAAAGAAGGTGCCTTGGGACCGGGGCCAGAACTTGCGATGTTGCCGCTACTGCAGACTCGTGATTGGTGCTTCCTCTACGCGGCACCCTTGCCAATGTCACCTTGGCCAATGACTTTCGATTACTTAGCTGTGGCCTAGAGTAATCTTTGTCTGTGTCGAGTGTATATCACTATCCTCTTCGAGAGAGCGAGGCCAACGACCTTCCCATAGAGATTTGACAGAGTGTCGAATTTTATTGACGATTGCGGACGGCACGCGGCATGCAGAATAAATGGCGGACAAGTGGTGGAATACAGGCTCATAGGGAGAGACATGTCCTGGCGGACTTGCATTACCGAAAGGCATCTCCTTAACCCGACGGGGTGGTTCCCTTGCTTTCTGACATCACGTCGACTTTTTGTAGGCCCGGGCTACTTGTTTGCTGCATGCCGACGGAGAGGTTTTACTCGCGAGTCCGCTTGTCATGGAGGATGCGCCGATCTATCCTAGCTTCGGACAGGGTCCTACACGCTCCTCTCAAGCGAGTGTACGGGTCATTAGCCGTTTCCTGCGTCGTTGCTCTATAGCCAACTCAATCTCGCGGGACTGTCCTAAGCGTTGACGTTAACCTATGACCAGATATTCCGGTGTAAGTTAGTTCCCTTGCATAATGCGTCAGTCTGTGCTACTAATCCTAAGCGCGCGCAAGCGCGCCCGTCGTTCCCCGACGTTAGTCGGTGACGACTACCCGTGGGTCCTTGATTTGTATTCGTGCTGCTATCGAGAGTTCGGGTCGTTGAGTTTTCAATCCGAGATGCGTGCCCTTGTCTGCCCCACCTATCTCGTGGTAGCGATTTCTTCTTTTGCGGGAGGGGCCCCCTGCTTCCCCGGGCCCTAGTTACACATGCCCAGGATCGTGGCAGGTTGACGATTCTCATTGAGGATCGAGAGAACCCCTTCATGGCCCTCCTTACACTCCTCTCCTATACTTGCTAAGCTGTACTGGGTTTGTGCCCGTCCCTTAACCCCCTCCCATTCTTTAGTCTACCTTCTTCTATGCTGTACCTATTGAGACGGCCCCGCCGACTTCGCCGAAGTTCTCGGTATCGGAAACATCGGGCTCCATCGTGGTTTTCGTCCCGGGTTCCATCCCAACCGACCACAAGACTCCAACTTCCCCGAAATCGCTAGGCAATATCAGTTTCATCGAGCTCGCTACCGGTGGCCAGCACCCGAGAAAGGCACTGCTCCTCCCTTCTCCCCCTCTAATATCTTCGAGCTTGTGGCCTATCGCCACCCTGAGTCCCGTGTCGCGGTTCGCATGTGCGTTCCCGCGTGGGTTCGCGGTGCCTCCCCCCCCACTCCTTGTTCCTATTTGATTCGCGATCGTGGTGCTGGGGCGGCTGTGATTTTACCTGCGGATTTTCGTAGCACCTCTCGCCTCGCCCTTTTAGCCGTGGGTCTGGCGTGGATGCTTCGATCCTCCGTCGACATCAACGGTCGTCTGTTCAATTGTTGCCCGATCGTGTTTAGTCGCAAATTTAGGAATGTTATTCTTTGTATTCTTTAATTACGTGTTAACTGGATGCAAGAGGAGTCGATGCGAAGAATCTTTGCGTTACTATATATTATTTTATAGAGTGTTGCGATCTGTACATCCTGAGACAGGTCCGCAGGCATTTGCGTTCGAAGGCCCTCAGTTTCTTTAGTGTGGTGTGGTTGGAATTCCACCAAATGGGTGAAGCGTATGTTATGATGGGACGTATTATTAGCATGTATAAGATTATCTTGACTCGGTTAGTTAGCTGTGTGCAATGGAACATTCTGCTATGGGCCTGAAATGCTCTGTGTGCTTTTCCGGGTTGAATATCTAGGTGTTGGTTGCCACGTAATAGGTAATCAATGGTGACTCCCTGGTATTTGACAGCTTTAGCATGAGGGATTTTTTCTCTATTTGAGGTACCAGGAACAGTGATGGATATTTTGAATTTATTACTGTTAGCTTTGGCTTTGGAGGAGAGCCGGGCTAGCTAGGTTTGCGGAAAAGTATTGTGACTGATTTCTTAGGGTTTATTTTTAGGTTCCACTGAATAAAGTATTTATTAATTTTATCCACCGTGTCCTCTAATTTTTTTTGGACTAACAAGGGGACATCGCGGTAGTGGAAATCGCTTTTGAAACGACAGTACAGGGTCAGCGTTTTATCCTGCAACCCGCGCTCGCGCGATCAGGTAAAATGGCAACAGCGCCTCACGGACGCATTCCACTTCAACCATGCACCGTCCCGGCGTTCGGAGAGTTGCCAGCGACCGCTGGACAGCAGTGATGCCCGAGCTTCGAGAATTTTGGGATAGAGACCGCCACGGGTCTCTCCCGAGCCACGTACTCCGGCCTACGGGTCGCCCAGGCGCCTTCTTTAGCAAATCCGACTATAAATTCTTATTTTCTGAAATTTTTTACTTTTTTAAAGGAGAAACATTAGTCATGATATTCATAAAAATAGGGTAACGACTAATTGTTAGTGACGGGCGTTCGAATCTCAGCTTCGAAACGATTCGAAGTTATTCAATACTGAAAAGATTCGAATCGGTCCGAATCTTATTTGAAACAAGAATTTCTTGAAAGTATTCTTGATAAGTCTAGGGCGTGCGGATCGTCTCGAGGCTCGCAAACCCGAACTTCGGGACGCGGCGGAAAAATTCGGGCGGGCCCGGGCGAGATCTCTGTCAAAACTTCTGCCCAGAATTCGAAGAGAATCTTGGGAGTATCGGGATCCCGCCCGAATACCTAGCCATTCGAAAGCCAATTCTGACGTATCAATAATCATAATTTTAATAATAAATATAATCATTTCTGTGCGTGTTTTGATTATTTCTATGGTTGATGTTTCTCCTTAATAAGAGGTAATATTTCAACAATGACGCACAGATCAATACAAGCATTACTCCGTACTAAATGTTCTTCATGATTTCATGATATGTTTTATTAAAGTAGAATTGGAGAATCTTTTTGATTTAATTTCATAGAATTGGTTTAATTAAAATGATAATTAAACTGAATTAGTTTGGAAGTAAATATTTGGCGGGATAATTTTATTATTATTTTCTACATAATTGGAAACATAAGGTTTGGATGACTTTATACTGTTCTCGTTAATTTAGGGAAGCATACGTTATATTTTCCGGTGGTTTAGCGTACGATACAACTGGGCGAACTCCGAGCATAACGGTCATACATGGGAAAACCACCACTGTACTAGAAATGGAGCACAATGTGATAGACTTCATAACACTATGTGAAAGTCCATGGACCAGTGGTATATAAAACAATTATCAGATTTTAAATAAATAAGTGAATTATCTATAGAAACGTATTTTCTTGTGTTACATGGCTTATATTTTTGGCGTAACAAGTATCGACCTTGCGCATTCAAATTCCACTTTTATTATTTCGTCTATAATTCTGATCGTCTATCTATTTGAATTTTAATAACACAGCAGGTATATGAAATTGTAATGAATAATTCTGCTTTCATTTGCACAGATTATCAGGATCCATATGCTGTTGTGGTTCTACTACAGAATGACTTGGTTGTGATAGATTTGTTAACGCCTGGATTTCCGTGTTTAGAAAATCCATATCCAATGGATATACACGAATCACCTGTAACATGCTGCGCGTACTTTGCAGATTGTCCTTCAGATTTAGTACCTGCCTTTTATTCGGTCGGTTCTAAGTCTCAAAAAAAGACTGGATTCAGCGAAAAGGATTGGCCGATATCTGGTGGGGAATGGAGTTCGAGTTCAAGTAGTTATAACGAAATTATTTTAACTGGGTAAGTATTTGCAATTATTGCAACTAATGTAATATAGTGCAACAAATACAGTAATCCCATGTTAACTCTTTGAGTGGCGGAAAGTTTGGAGGAATGGCCCTTTAATTCGGTTAAGCGTTTCTTAGCAATCGCTTCTGCCGAACTCCTTTTGTTCTGCTCTGAACATATGCCGGCAATAATGAAATTTTAAACTTGTATACTGTGTACTAAATTTTCATGGGAGTACGATCGATGGATAGGCTAGATTCTTTTGATGAAAATGAGTCCAAATCATACCATATTCGGGCTATTTCTAAAGGATTTTACTTATAGTCGAATTAACGAAAGAAGGCACCTTGGGACCTGGGCCACAATTTGCGACGTTGCCGCTACTCCAGGCTTGCAATTGGTGCTTCCCCTACGCGGCTCCCTACGCCTTGGCCAATGACTTTCGACTACTTAGCTGTGGGCCTATACTGAATCCATCCTAAGAAAAACCCTAACGTCCATACCGTTTTGTGACCGATCTGCGCAGCCCCCCACTACTGCTTACGGGCCCGACGCAGGCGATTGTTTGTAGCGCTTTACCTGCCGGGTTCCCTGCTTCTCCAAGGGCGGGACGTGACCGATGTCAATGTCAACACTGCAGGTTGCGGAACGGTTGACAGAGAGGTAACAGGCGGTAAGACGGAGAAAAACGTAGGCGGTTAAGTGGGGAGTCGGACCAATCAGCGCCTCCTCAGAACCATCCCTGCGCGAACGAGGTTTTTCTTAGGATGGAACAACTATAGAGTAATCGTTGTCCTTGTCGGGTGCATTTTGCTATCCTCTTCCAGAGGGCAAACCGTCCTTCCCACAGAGATTTGACAGAGTGTCAAATCTTATTGGCTATTGCGGTACGCGCCATGCAGAATGAATGGCGGACAAGTGGTGGAATACAGGCTCATAGGATTCTTATTCTGTTTTGGGTCATTCCACGCCAAATTAAACAATCACTTATTGCACTCGATGTCGGGAATTTTTGTTCAAACTGAAATATTAGGAAAGGGTTTCACTCATCACTTTGCTGGTTTTGAATTTGTTCAATTTTTGCCTATTTTCATGAAACCGAGTTGTACTTGCGAATTTTTATCTCGGAAACTCTTTATCGTATTGAATTCATTCTTTTTTCATTTTAATCTAGAAAGTGCGGGCTATTCTAATACTAATTTTTTATATTGAAAAATTAATTTTGTAATTTTGAAAATTATAACCAGTTTCATTTTGCAAATTTCACGTACGAAATATTCTGCTTTCGAGAATGGAATTTTGAAAATTATGTTGAAGAATTTCATTAATTCTGTATTTTGTAATCAAGTTCAAAACCTGTTAAACAATGACTCAAACCTTTCCATAATTTCACGTAATTCACAAAATACATATTGCATTCTGATCAAAGTCTCTAAAAATGTGATCGGATTTGGCGAGGAGTGATTTGTAGATGAAGAAATCTGTTTTATCGAGCGAGTGAGAGAGACACAGTTGCGCTTGAAGATAGAAAGAGACGTTCGATCTGCTACACAACGTGGCAACGTCGCACGAAGTACGGAGCGGGCATTGGGTCTCTCCCGAGCCACGCGCGCCGGCGTACGGGCCGCCCAGGTGCCTTCTTTCGTTAATTGGACTATAGCTTTGATCCTATTTATGTTTGGTGCCTGTTTGTTTGGGATATGGTTCAAACCTAGCAACTCAATTTTCACCCACTTCCTCTAATCCAATTGTCTTGAAACTTTGCAGGCGTGTCTAGTTTGAATGACAATACAATTTCTTTTTAAAAAAGTAAAAAAAAATATATAAATAAATGTAGAAAAACCCACAAACACTAAAAACTAGAGAATAAAAAAATATAACAAAATTATTATGTTAAACGATTTTACTAAAAATGCACTAAAAACTAAAAAATAATCATTTTCTTCTACTACAATTTCGGTGGTGATATGTGATTTGAAATAAAATCATACAAACTCTGTGATTATCCTGTAGAATTCAAATCAATTGTAAAGAAAAAGGATAAGCAGAGTTTGTATGATTTTATTTAAAGTCGCACATTACCATCGAAATTATAGTGCAAGAAAATAATTATTTTTTAGTTTTTAGTGCATTATTAGTAAAATCGTTTAACATAATTTTTTTATATATTTTTATTTATTAATAATACTTAATTCGAACCCCTTCCTTCACGTGTGATTAAAAGTAGCCCGAATAAGGTCGAGTATAGACACATTTTCATCAATAAAGCCTTGCCATTCCGTTGCTAATAAATTCGGGAAAATCTAATAGCGAATATAGAAATTACAATTTTTGTTACTCGATAATAAATTACATGTGTTTTAAAAAATGCAATTACAAATTTATGATCATGATTAGTGTTGTTGCATAAAATGTAATTGTTAACATATGTATATTACTCACAGAGCCGTGTATGTAAGAAATGCAGCAACTGTTGTATGAGAGTGCAAAGTTTCTAAATTTCTTTCTGCAAACGGTTTTAATACATTCATTGATACAATAATGTATTTTTTTACAAAAGCTGAATTAATAGTGCCTACATCAATAATTATTTTTATTACTTGAACATATTGAACCGTTTATTTTTTACATATTAAGTTTGACTACTAAATGTGCTAAAGCAAAATAGGAAATAACTACCTTATTTGCTATTTTAATTGTAGGCATGCTGATGGTAGTATAAAATTTTGGGATGCATCTGCAGGCACTTTACAAGTTCTTTATAAATTAAAGACGGCGAAACTTTTTGAAAAAGGCAGAACGCGTAGTATAGACTCGGAAGAAGATCCACTAGCAATACAACTCATGTTCCTGTGCCCCGAAAGTCGGAAATTAGCGATTGCGGGAAGTGGAAAACACGTTGTTTTGTTTAAATTCAAAAAAGTTGAAAGTATGTCCGAAGTAGTGGTGAGTAATTAATTCTTTACTAGACAGCTACAACTATTGTCATTTTTGCTGTTAAAATTGATTAAAAATTTTGTATCATATTTTGAGTGAGTATTGTATAAAAATCTAGGCGGCACACCGAATTGTGAAAAAGTAAATTTAATAAACTATAAATTTGATATTTTAGTTGAACTTCTATCATATTTAATTATTTTCGTTATCACAGTCACCTGTTCTTTAAAGAAAAGTAGGATGTAGTGCATACTTACATTTAGGTGACTGTTATACTTGTACGCATTTAAATTTATTACAGAGATAATAAAATATCATATTATAACACTATTTCACAGTTGTCCATTTTTACACGGCATTTTTTATAGAAATTTAATACAAACTTGTTTATATTTACTGTAGACTTTGGAGGTATCATTGTCAGCAGATCCAGGAAAAGAAGCGGAAGGTTCGCCTGAGCATGATTCTCCGGCTGGTAATACCTCAGGAAGTAGCGAAGCCAAAAACACCGAATCAAATCAATCAGTTAAAGTTAAGAGTGGTTTACAGAAACGAGCTCCAGGCTTCCAAGCAACACTGATTTGCTTAACGGTTGCTGCTAGTGGAGAACAACCGGAAAATATAACAGCTCTTTGTTTGAACTCTTCCTATGGCTTGTAAGTATGTAGACTATATTTAATTCTCTCCTTAACGCAAGGATATTTGAGAATGAGTAATAATTTATCTTTATAAAAAAGCTGTTCTTAGATCGGAGAAAGAATCGGCTTGGGTGGTATGGGCAGTTTAAAAAATGACCCATTGAATAAAGTATTAAAACATTTTGTATTAAGGCAGAAATTAGTCTTAAAATTTTTGTTAATAATGCTTATTATTCTTATTACTATCAGCTACTTTTATTCTATATATTTAATACATCTACTTTCTGGAAATTATTACTGTCATCATAAGTAAGGTTCATTGCTACTTACAACATTCATAAAATGGGGTAGTTATTGCATTCGAATGCATTCGCAACTCAAGGTATCAACCAAGATGTTGAATACCGTTTATTATATACTAGCTTAAAGTATCCGGCGTTTCCCGGGTAAAACTTTGATTGCCACAGAGTGTCACGGGGGTGAAATAAGGGGAAAGGGGAGGGATGTCCAGATTGCATGGTAGCTATATGTTCCACAGGGTTTAGGGAGTAATTATGCAAAATTTGGTCTAGATCGGTTAAGAACATCGGAATAAAAAGTATCCTATATGTTATTCTCGGTCCTAGATTACGTGTATACAAAATTTCAGAAAGATCCGTTGCGTAGTTGCGACGTGATTGAGTAACAAACATCCAAACACACTTTAGCATTTATTATATTAAGGTCGGGGCCAGATATATTGGCCAGTGAGTTCGTTTTCGTGAGCAGCGATCGAGGAGAAATCAACCACCGTCATCTGACGATCATGGATTTGTCCAGAGTTAGGAGCGATGGGGCCGCAGTGATGGAGGGGGAAACACCTACAGGAGCGGTAGTAATGTGTGCGCGAACTGACACCAGCGCCAAGCCAGCCAAGTGGCGCCAACGCGAATTTAACCACGGCCAACCAGCGTCGCCGGGAAATAGATTGTCGACGCTGGTTGGGCGTGGATAGCTTCGCGTTGGCGCCACTTGGTTGGCTTGGCGCTGGTGTCAGTTCGCGCATTACCACCGCTCCTGTTGGTGTTTCCCCCTCCATCATTGCGGCCCCATCGCTCCTAACGCTGGATTTTGTCAGTTGGAGTGGCAAGGCCCCCGAAGGGTATGGTGGGGTAACGTGAACGCTGCTTGGTTCCGCCTGTAACGTAGCTATGAGGCTGTTGTTTATTCTTAACGTAATAGTTGTATGCGTTACGAAGCTATGCGTAGACCAATACGAGATGAAGCTATCGAGAAAGAATCAATTTTCGACCAATAAAACTCTTGAATTTTTTCGGACTTAACGCACACCTATTCTGATATATGTATTTCTACGCTAAGAACTCGGTTTGGCCTACATATCAGAAGCTTGGCGCTATCCCCACTACTTGCTGGCCCATTTTTGTTCGGCGAAGGCGAGGGCAGAGTTAGAAGCGATGGGGCCTAAGTGATGGAGGGGAAAACACCTACAGGAGCGGTGGTAATGTGTGCGCGAACTGACGTCAGCGCCAAGCCAGTCAAGTGGCCCCAACGCGAAGCCGCTGGCGTCAGTTCGCGCACACATTACCACCGCTTCTGTAGGTGTTTCCCCCTCCATTACTTAGGCCCCATCGCTCCTAATTCTGGGCGAGAGCGAGTCAGAGTCCAGATGAAAATGAGTCTACACTCAACTACAATCTGATTAATTATTTTCACTGATACTTATAATTAGTAGCGCACTCAGGATTTAATCTTGAAGAAAGCCGAGTTGAACGGATAAAAATATTTTTAATGCAAATTCAATAAAATTCATTAAGTAATTATAAATATTTATTTAAAGAATGAAACCCAATTATTTTCTTTTTGCAAAGCTCTTGAATTACTTCAGTCGTGGATACATTAATCTCCTTTTTCTTTTTTCTTTGCGGGGTGACAGGAGGGCATCTTGGCTTACCCTCTGGGTGCGCCAATGCTTATAATTCAAAATACATCTCAATAAGTCCGTCTTTAGACTTATTTTTCTTGGAAGATCCTTGTCCATCCATTGGCAGCTCTCTCATGAAGAGTTAATAAAAAATAAAGGGTTTTACATTTTTATTAGTGTTGGCAAAATGTTTCAAAATACAAAAACAACTGGGCAAAAGCTTTTCAGCAGAAGTGATCGCACGGAAAGCTCCGACCGACTTAAAACGACATTTCGCAAAATCTTGCACCACTCAAAATTATAAAACCCCGGAACATTCTGAAATAAATTCGCTAAATTCTTTTGTTTCACGTGTGATACATTTTGACGCCTCCGTATCAATGCCATGAGTTAATAATAATCTGATTATTAATTTGGCACTTAACTCAAGGACCAGATAGTGGCCGCCCTTTATTAAAATCACTGTAAAGGATTGTGGCCGGTCCGCAATCATAAGCGTATTTTGAAGTTCTGGTGTACATATTTCCAGATAATCAATTGTCGTAATACAGTGCGCACTCGTTATAGGCCCATTTCTACCATGCGTTGTGCGCCCGGCGGCTATCCCCACCATTTATTGGAATCCTTTGGACGAGCAGAGCTGGTCTGGAATTCCTAAATAAATCCTACACGTAGTCGAGGGAGAACACCTACAAGAGTGGCGTTAATGTGTGCGTGAACTGGCGCCAGCGCCAACGCGAAGCCAACCACGGTCAATCAGCGTCGCCGGAAAATAGGTTGTCGACGCTGATTGGCCGTGGTTGGATTCGCATTGGCGTCGGTTGGCTGAAGTCACGATATTTTCACGCACACATTAACGCCACTCCTGTAGGTGTTCCCCCTCCACTACGAGTAGGATTTATTTAGGAATTCCCTACCAGTTCTGCGTACGAGAGTGAGAGAACCCGAGACGAGGCTCTTTCGTTTCCTCTCGCTCGCTCTTGGGTTTTCTTACTCGCGCCATTGGCCACGCAGAATAGTGTCCAGGAGTGCGACTGTGTCGCTTTCATATAAAAGCAATTTTAGAAATTAGGAGAAATTGAAATTTTTTTTCGATAAACATGAGACTTGTTTATCTTTGTATTTCACGTTAATTCAAAAACTATGGGTAAATGTACATGCATTGAAAATACATACACTGTATTTCATTTGCGTCTCATTATTTAAATTTACTTAATTACACGTCCTTTTTTAATTTTCTTAGACTATGTAATTTTGATAAATGGTCATCCTTAAATTACGTAAGGCTTTTTAGGGAGGGAGGGGGTCGCGAATTTCTTACGTTTTCTTACAGGGGCGGGGGTAGCGTCTTACGTAAAAATTTTTTAACCAAATTTTCAATAAATACAAATTCTATCATTAATGTTCCGGAAAAGTAGTTTTAGTTTAAATTTCTCAAAACCGAGTTCAATGAATTATATAAACCTTTAAAAGAATTTTAATAACTGAAAAAATTAAGAGTAAAAAATATTACGTAAGGAGGGGGTTGGATCACATCTTACGAATTCTTATGCTGGGGCTGGGAGGGGGTAAGAATTCGCCAAAATTACCCTTACGTAATTTAAGGACGGCCCCTAAGAGGCGCAACAGTTGTCTAAGAATAGTTACTTTTTAATTTCAGGATGGCTTATGGAAATGAGTCCGGTGTAGTGATAATAGACATCGTGCAGAAATTGTCTTTGCTTGTGCTAAACACAGCGGACATCGGTGGTGGTACGGATCCATATCAACGCGTACTACGCAGTCCGAAACGTCAGGACGACTTAAAACGGGAAAACGAAGATAAAGCAAGGAGTCCTAGCACAGATCAGGTAAAATGTATTTCTTTCTCAATCATAATCACCTTAAATATTAAAATTCTCACCCTTTTCATTCTCCTCGATTTCGTCTGAAAAGATGTCTTGAAATATGCATTTCGCTTTTTCTAGACATTAAAATTAATGATCTTTGTTGTTGCATGAATGTAAAAAGATTACATAACTTCAGTGTTTAATTTCTTCCCAAATTCGTAATTATAAGTCGTTCTCCTTTGTAAATATTAAAAATTTCAGTTCTGAAAAATGTCAACGTGATACGCCAGCTTCTATGCGTGTACTGAAAGTAGACATCATTAAATAGTCGTAGGTCATATAATTATATTTTCGAAAATAGTTTTCCAACAACATTATTTAAAAGCTACGATTTTATTTGACTTTGCACAGGATTATTAATTGTAGTATATAAATAAGAACCTTTTAGATCGTTAAAACATTAAATTTTTCAGAAAAGTAAGTGACATTTATATTACTTAACAAAATAGCTGTTTTGCTTTGTGAATTTTCTTTACGTTATTGCCTACCAAGGTACAAATAAACAGTTTTAAACAGCACTTATCGAGAACAATAATCAACTTCACTTTAAACACCCAAAGCCAAACCCAATAACTATTTAATCGAATAAAAATAATCTAGTTGACGTTGAAAAGTTCTTTACATCAACGCTTTAAAATCTAACAAGTTTAACTTACGCGAAACTAAATATTGAATACGAAACTATTTTTCAAAATTTAATTTCACTCATTCATTTTGTTTCCTTGTATTCATAACTATTTCGCGTTAATTTTAATTCATAAAGTGCTTTTAACTAACTCATCGTTTAGATAAATAAAATCTAATAGTTTAAGTAAGTATATAACAGCATATAAATTCCAAGCAGAAAATTTGCATACATACAAATGATGTATTTACACCATCGTTATAATTTTTTTTTAGATATTTATTAAAAAGATAAAATATAAAAATACTTTATGAGACTGTTTAATATTTCAACAAGTAAAAGCTTTTGTACAATTTTATTTCTTATTGTTAATCAGTCGATGAGATTATCATTTTTCCGAACATAGGAAGTTGCCTTAAATATTCAAGAAAATATTACATGCGCAATATGAACATTATTAGAGTCCATAATATTAAAGAAAAAAAGTAATTGATTCGAAAGAATGAATAATATGATAGAATTACTTCTTGTTACATGCATATGCAAATATACATTAGTTGGTGGAAAAAATACAGGGTGTTCGACTACAGGTAGGAACAAATTTGAGATGTAATTTTAGACATCAGAATTAGACGAAAATCAGGAATAGCGATATTGTGGTTGAAGCTTTGTTTCTTAGTTATAAGCGTTTGAAGATTTGCCTAAAAGCAGGCAACGTAAAGGGTATCGTTGCATTACACCACACCTGCCAACTCGCTAGAATGCATAGTTTCTATTATGTCCACTATAGTACATTGTATTACCGAGACACACGTGCGCAGAAATCACACCACCCAAATAAAAAAAAATCAGTTCTGCACTAAGGCGTGTAAAAAAAATTAAAAAATAACACTACCGCACTGAAACACTACAGTAGTCGAACACCCTGTACAAGTAGCACCGTAAATTCGGTTAGCAAGTAGGAAAGTAATTGAGGCATATATACCCGAGGCCGTTAACAGCATTCTCATTACAAGTTTCGCGGTATAAAAATTTGGCAGTTGATGACTAACACTATGTAAATTAAGTAAGTTGTTATGCGGACTGTGTCTGCAATCTGTATATGAATTAAAAAATTTCAGAAGAATTCATTTTGTATATCTGTTTAATTTTTTATAAACAAAAACCTTGTTCTTTACAATCTTATGTAAATGTAATGTGCACACAAGACACACAGACACGTACACAAAAAGAATGCATATTTTCTGCTTGGAACGTTTAAAATTAGAAACGTTATAGGCAAAAATGTGTATGTGAGAACGAATTGAACTATTTTAAATAAGAAACGAGAATGTTATCGGCAACTAGTGGTCAAACTTGTCATTTTCCATGTGCCGAGATTTAAAATTTAGTTGTAACAGAATTATATAAATTTTTTAATAAGAAATATTTAATAACTAATATATCCAATAAATGTTAGGTGTAGATACTCACTGTAAATGTATTCATTATATTTTAAAAATCGTTTATTATGCATTTAATGTTTAGCTAACTATGTGTCTACCCACGTTGAAACAAGTAAGAGCAATCATTTATTTCGTTAAAGAAACAGCTAGAATTTTTGTTTTCGTTCTATGACATGCGATAATACTTTGTTAACGAATATAAACAAACTCGACGAAAGTAGGTAGTAAATGGTAGACGATTTTTCAGTTTTACTATTAGCTTTGGATTCGTACTTATTATTAGACATTCGATCAATGTTGAACATGTAGAACCGAGAAACAAACAACACAATCAGAAAGTAGTTCAAAATATTAGAAAATGACTGTCGTTGCGATTGTGTATTGCTTAATGGCTCATTGTCAGTAAAATTTACGTGTGCGCCGATTTTCACATAAACGTTTGATGGGATCTGTGCATGTAGTATACATAGGATTAATCATAAAAGTATAATGATACAAAACATGTAAGAGGGTAAATCAAAGTCTAAACATGCACTTTCCATTGTATTAACACATTTTGGTATGAAAACAAGAAATGCATGAAGCGATTAATGGCAATACAAATACCGTCGATACAGATGTAATGAAATTAAAGTTGCTTTTATGAAGTACACAGAACAGAACAAATCTAATGATTTCATTCACCGTGTAATATGGTAAACAGGGTGTTCAGCAACAGGTGTCAGAAACTTTGAGGGGTGATTCTACATACAAAAAATAAGACGGAAATCAAGAAGGATGAAATTGCGACTTCGTTTCCAAGCTATTAATTGTGAAAATACGCGCAAACAGGGCCTGGCGTGAGGGACTTACAATTATGTATACATACAGGGTGTCCCAGAATTGAGGGATAATCCGGAACATACAATATCCTGATGCAAGAAGACATCGAAAAGTCCTTTACCGTTTTGCGATCCGAGGCTTCGTTCACGAGATATTAACAGTTGAATATTAGCGGTGCAACTTCTGGGCCGCGAGATTCAAAGCCGAAACAGCTGACGCGGAGCAGTGACCCCTAGCACGCACACGTAGGAAGCACAAGTAGATACAGACGCACGCATATGCGTTAGCAGCGCTAACCCATTTTCACTGTTTGAACCACACGGTCGGCTCTACTGTTGTGTGGACCTGTATCTACACGCGCCTCCTGTGTGTGCGTGCGAGTGTACACTACCGCGCGCTCAACAGACTCGGCTTGGAACCTCGTGGCCTGGAAATTGCACCGCTAATATTCAACTGTTAATATCTCGAAAACGAAGCATAAGAACCCAAAACGGTAAAGAACTTTTCGATGTGTTCTTGTATCAAGATATTGTATGTTCCGGATTGTTCTTCAATTCTGGGACACCCTGTATACATACAAGTGGAGTACTGCTGGGCGCGTTAGCTAGGCGCGTTAGCTAGGCGCGTTAACTGTCTGAGAGCAGCGTTGCGAGAAGTAGGGAAAAATGTTCACGTTGACGGCTGCTGACGTAGTAAGGAGTAGTAGAGGGAGAACAGCTGTTGGAAGTTGAAAAGGAGACCGCACAGGTTATGCAATCGGTTCTGGAATGAGACTGGGTGGACATTGTAGTGCACACCTAGTGTTACAAAACCGTAAAGGGTTTTTGTACAGTGGGCCTTCGTTTTCGAGAAATTTGAGTTCAAAGTTTTGCGCGACAGTAGTATTTCAGTTGTGCAAACATTCTTAGGAAGCAACGGTCGTAGCTGCGATATTAACAAGGAGACCGCACAGGTTATGCAATCGGTTCTGGAATGAGACTGGGTGGACATTGTAGTGCACACCTAGTGTTACAAAACCGTAAAGGGTTTTTGTACAGTGGGCCTTCGTTTTCGAGAAATTTGAGTTCAAAGTTTTGCGCAACAGTAGTATTTCAGTTGTGCAAACATTCTTAGGAAGCAACGGTCGTAGCTGCGATATTAACAAGGAGACCGCACAGGTTATGCAATCGGTTCTGGAATGAGACTGGGTGGACATTGTAGTGCACACCTAGTGTTACAAAACCGTAAAGGGTTTTTGTACAGTGGGCCTTCGTTTTCGAGAAATTTGAGTTCAAAGTTTTGCGCAACAGTAGTATTTCAGTTGTGCAAACATTCTTAGGAAGCAACGGTCGTAGCTGCGATATTAACAAGGAGACCGCACAGGTTATGCAATCGGTTCTGGAATGAGACTGGGTGGACATTGTAGTGCACACCTAGTGTTACAAAACCGTAAAGGGTTTTTGTACAGTGGGCCTTCATTTTCGAGAAATTTGAGTTCAAAGTTTTGCGCAACAGTAGTATTTCAGTTGTGCAAACATTCTTAGGAAGCAACGGTCGTAGCTGCGATATTAAGATGTTTGGCTACGGTGCTGGAGGTTTTCGGTTCGATTCCTGGTGCGCGCTTGTTTTTTTTTTTCTTTTTCTTACCGTAGTAATGCAATGGCTGCACCTAAAATTATTTTGCGCTGTAACGATGTTAATATATATTATTACAATAATACTGCACACAAAGTACAAACATAATACAAGTGCAGATATAATATAAATATAATAAAACCGCAAATTACAAATAATATCAGTGCAACAATATTAATATTATTATCATTATCGATGATGTATTAAATTTACTACGTCTATAAGTGTGAGTGCTTTTATATATTTAAAAAATATGCCGAAGACGTCGCGGGCTGCAGACTATCGAATAGACTTTAACGGCAGTTAGAGCTCCGGTCATATCTGACCGTAGAGATAGTCGTATACAGTAATTTCTCGAAAACGAAGGCCCACTGTACAAAAACCCTCTACGGTTTTGTAACACTAGGTGTGCATTACAATGTCCACCCAGTCTCATTCCAAAACCGATTGCATAACCTGTGCGGTCTCCTTGTCAGTGATGTAGTATGGGGCAGTACGGGGGGAATCCTTGCATGGTGTGCACAAGTCGATTAGTTATATATATACCAGCGCTGTCCAGCGTAGGGGCCCCTCACGCGCCTGCTTCCCCTTCCAATCTTTCTCTCGCACAGCGTGCCTTCCGTTGTCAAGGAGACCGCGCGACGCTAAGAAGGCTGCCATGACGGGCTAGTTGGATTAGCGTCATGCGGTATCCCTGACAACGCGGACGGGAGTGGGAGAACCCTAAGCTCCCGCGGGAGCGACCTTGGACAGCGCTGATATATACTGTCCTATGTGGCATTTTTTCATTTTTTGAGATATGTTGAAATATTTGAAGTTCCACACGTCTTTTACCTTTTAAGTAAAATTAGAAAACTCTAAGTGCTTTGTAAAGATTTATAAACAGTCTAATGTATTTAACCTAACTTTTTTCCAAATGGTTAAAATATGCTATCTAAAACAATTAATGAATTGGTACGTCAATAATACATCACCTACCGCTACACCTGTTACAACAAAATTATATTAGGCTGTTACGAAATAATGATAACATGATTTAATTTGAATGAAGGGAAATAAGGACGGTACAATGTAAATGATAAAACTTCAGTTTTCTCGGTTGTTTCAAAATGTTAGATAGGACATTTTAACTAAAGAGGGCAGTATAGCTCTCCGTGACGTCGGCTACATCTATAGCTATCCATGACGACAGGCGCCCCTACGGTACCGGGTGCTCGCGGCAACCCTGGTCAGGCACGGCAAGTCTAACAATAAGTCGTTCGCGTCAGACGCTTTTTACGTGTATTTTCAACAGTTAATAACTCGGAAACGTCGCCTCAAACGGAATTTTGTCATTCTTGATTTTCGTCTTATTTTGGCATGTAGAACACCCCTTAAAGTTTCTGACACCTGTTGCCCAACACCCTGTACGACAGCGCTGTCCAGCGGTGAGGCCCCTCACGCGCCTGCTCCCCTTCCAACCAGTGATGTCAGAATCGTGGGACGTGGGAGAAACGGTTACCCCTAAAATGACCTACCGTCGCCTCCCACTATGGCCTACCGTCATACCCCACTCTCTTCCCATCGCACTGCACACAAGCATATCCCTACTCCTGCCCGTGTGCTCGGCAGCCCAACAGACAGCTCACATGGACAGGAGTAGGGATATGCTTGTGTGCAGTGCGATGGAAAGAAAGTGAGGGACGACGGTAGGCCATAGTGGGAGACAACGGTAGGTTATAGTGGGGGTAACCATTTCTCCCACGTCCCACGATTGTGGCATCACTGCTTCCAACCGCTGTGTCCCCACACAATATTCGCTTAATATGTAGCATTAGCATTGGCTCGCTGTGGCGACGTGTATCACTAATGCATACGTCATGTGCAGGGTTCGTAGCGATTAATTGCAGTGAATGGAGGGGGAAACACCTACAGGAGCGGTGGTTATGCGTGCATGAACTGCGCCTGCGTCAGCATACGCCGCTCGGCACCACACCTTAACCACCGCTCCTGTAGGTGTTTTCCCCTTCATTCACTGTAATTAATCGCTACGAACCCTGGTCACGTGTAATATCAACGTCCACTTTAGGGTCGCGCGTATCCCTGACGACGCGGACGAGAGTTGGAGAACCCAGTGTTCGGAGGGAGTCGGCTCCAATGATGGAGGGGGAAGCACCTACAGGAGTGGTGGTTATGTGTGCGTGACTGACGCAGGTGCAGTTCACGCATACATAACCACCACTCCTGTAGGTGTTTCCCCCTCCATCATTGGAGCCGACTCCCTCCGAACACTGGGAGAACCCCACAGAGCTCGCGTGCTCTGGCTTGGACAGCGCTGTTGTATGATTTAAATTTCAAGCATTTACTTTCTACTCGTACGTTTGCTAGCAGATATTACACAAGTACCTATAGTTGGTGGAACAAATCCGGCGACGTTACAAAATTATTGGGGATAACGAACTCAGATGTCAGGAGTAAACCGCCTATGAATATATTCAGTATAGTTTTTAGTCATGGTATTGAACACAAAATTAATCTATTCCTCGGGGCCGTTGAGGTGTAGACCTCATTATACTTAGCTGCTCTATTTCATGAGCGGTAGTTTCACTCGTAGGTTTCTTTTAAGGCCAAAAAAAATCAAATCAAGGTGGATAGCTGTCTTTAGGTTTTTGGGACTTATAGTAGGTGACGAAACTCATTCGCCGTAACGTACTTACATGGATATAACTTTGCATACAACATGAGTGTGTCCCAACCCAAGTATGCCGTTATATTTGTTCCATGTACTATAACAGTTTTTTATATTACACCGTGCTTATGTATGTACGTATCTATATGTCATATGTTTACATGGTGATATTTAGGAGCAAGCACTGATTCCTGATACAAAACAATTATTCAATATTAATATGTGCATAGCATATTTAATACAAGCAATTATATAGAATTTCATACGTTTCTTACTGACATTTTTGCTATTAAGTTTAAATTTGTTTCTTCTTATTATTTTGAAAGTAATGAAATCGTCCCAAACACTCTTTGAAGATTTCAGATCCTTGTTACTGAATTCTTTTTACCCATCAGTCACAAAGAAAAATGTTTATTAGTCAGTTATTAATAGAACATGATTATCGTGATAGATATATGCATATAAAATACTATTACCGTTGTATATCTAATATTTACTTGTAATCTAGACTTTCATTCAAAAACGGTGTTGCAACTGACAGTGGTACTAGTGTAACGAATATAAATAATATGTTCATTTCTTTCTCCCCTGTTTTTAATGACAAATATCATGATTGTCGAATTATAGCGTATATAGACAATAACGTAATTTTGTAATTTGTTTTCGTTGGTGTAGTTCATTTGAATTTAGAATTAACGAAAAGTGAAATTAAATGGACGTAATGAAACTCTTAAAAGTTCTGCATCTTACGAAATTTAAATCAACTGTAACATAAGTATAAATATTTGAAGTTTCATTTATTACAGAAAGCTTATTACTCATATATTATTTCTTAATTAGATAGTGTAAAACTGAACAGTACAAAATAATTATTCCGCTATTCATAGTTGTGTGCCTATAGAATATTCGAATATGTATGTTCGTGCTATGAGCATAAATACTTTTAAACTACGGGTAATTTATTATTTTCCATACTAAAAATACACGTATACTGATTTATTAATTGCAATATAGGATAAGTATTTTTGTTTCTCTGTCCTAAGAATTTCGAGAAATTGGAAGCGTATTTAGAAGTTATAATTAGCATAGATCCAGTCTACCGATATTATTATCAACAAATCATTACAACAGTATTTTATTTTATAATTAAGAAATAAGAAAGTAAAAAGGTATGTCATAGTTACACTACATTGCAGTAACAAGTATACTTCATAAGTGATTAGTCTTATTATCACAGATGGATTTATATTTGTAACAATGATTTCTGAAATGTTTCAGCTACTTATGTATGTCACGTCAGTAAGTGACAACATTAATCAGGTCATGACAGTTATATCAGGTGATTTTATTTATATATAAACGTAATCAGCAAAGTAATTAGGCTAGTCATTTTAGAGAATTCTGAAGTTAATAATTTGTTTTTTTTCCAAGTGTCAAATAGTATCTTAAACATGTTAATTTAAATTCTTTGGAATGTCCCAGTATGTTCGCTTGTAACTACGCAATTTGCAGCACTCATCTTTTACGTCGAATATGCTAGGTATATTTTATAATTGAAAGTAGTGTATTCTTAAACTGACTTATGCTGGTATCAGCTTTAAAGACTTAATCGGTTTTACCAGTTTATACTAAATTAATTCGAGCATTTAGTAGTAACCCCTTTCAAGGATATTTATTGACTTTTATTTAATAAGTTACGTTCAAGAGGTTTCGACTAATCGGTAATCTCAAGTCTCCTTATACCCGAATAATGAGGTAACCTACGAAGAGTATAAATCTTTTTTTTAAGCGTCTATGCCTGCATGATTAAAATTTAGTACATTTCGACATAAGTGGGCGAGTCGTTGTCAAAACGTGCTACTTCGAATTATTTTGATATTTTCACAAAAGTTATTCGGCATTTTGGATATTATGCATATAAATGTGAAACTGGGCACGTAAATGAAGGATCGCGATATAGGTTAAAACTGTCGTTTGTTAGTACTCATTTCCTTATAATATTGATAAGTTATCGAGTAAGCATAATTTAAGCATTCTGTTGGTATCAGGAAATCTGTAAACACCCTCTACAGTATATGTATGTATTGTGATCACGAGTGCTTATTCAGAAGTCAAGCTGAAAATGCGAGAAATATCTCAATTATGTTGTTAAGGATTCAAACACTGCCATATTTGGCGTTTCCATTTTTTCTCAACACTATTATGTACATGTATATGGTAAATAGAATTGATCTCATTGTTATTATAACGATAAGAAAGATTAAATATTTAATTCTGTTTAAAAAAAAAATAGAAATATTCTGCATTAACTTGAATTTCTGAAGAAGCAGTTAATTTTAAATATATATTTACATACCTAGAGGTTTTCTATGCGTAAAAAAAGCGTATCAAGTGTATTAGGATATTGTTTCTATGAGCATCTTAGGTGTGACTTGTATTCATGTTAAGATATGTAATTGATCAGAGTTTCCCGAAATTATCAAACATACCTTCCCTTGTCTGCAGTCTTCGTCTTAAACATTCCTAATTGCTTTTATTTGGGAAGTGACAAGTGACCATGCGTTTGCGATATCTCTTCGTTTGAAGATAGAAATCAGGGTGCATTTTACAAATACATTCTTATATTTGTAACTAACTATATGGTTATACCGTATTATATTCAATATAACATAATATACATTTAAATTTATAAGATTATAGTACAGTATATCTTATGGATTATTATATATTTGTGGGATACATTAATAACAAGCGCTACTAACAATATTGCAACATATACAATGGTGCGGTATATTGTATGCATATAATATGTGCAATTATCTGCTTTTAGAATTAGAATTAAATCTTTTGATGTTTCATGTACATTGATTTATTGTGCAAAATCCAACATGTTACATTCATCAGACTCATCAAGACTCTACTGTGGCATCTGAAGCCCTCTTAGCAATGGTAACTGATAATGCCCAGCAATCTCAACAATGTCTACTTCGCGGTGAGTTCCACACTGGAAGCAGTAATGAAAAAGGAACCACGGAGGAATCCGTAGTCGAAGCCAATAAACCAGTAAATCCTGTAAACGAAGAAGACTGCGCGAAAAACCATGGATGGAAAGGCTTTAGCCTGAAGAGGCAGCTCAGCAGGGTTGATCTGAAAATAAAAAGTACTTTCACGCCGACTTTGGTGACGTCTCAAAATGGGGTACTTGTATGTTTTTTTGTTATCATTCAAATTACGCGTTCTGTTAACGTTATACCTACAGTTTTGTCTTGAAAAGAATCCACACCTCGGGGCCGGGCGCGAGCTCTTTTCAAGACGGGTAGCCTATTCGGTTTGCCTGACTTTGCTCTCTGCCGTAGCAAGCGACAGGGATTGGTCGTGAGAATTAGTGAGAGGGCACGCGACAGCGACAAGCCATAACTTATAGTTGGTACTGCCGCAGCATCGAAAAAAGACGGAATAGGCCTCTCTGCCACCTCTCACACGCCGCGGTAAATTATGTACAAAGGAAGTACATAGCGATGACTTCTTTTCAAGACAGAAGACGCGGGTTGTTTTCGAGACAGCACTGTAGTTTGTGACTGATAGGGCCAGGTGTAACATTACCACCTAAAATGTTTATCTTTTTTGTGTCGAAAAAGTGAAATATTCTAACACCATCGAATAGGCGTAATAAACTTTTTTTTTTATGTATTTGTCTAACTTTTGATCAAAATTTATTTTCTGTAAAGTTTAACTGAAAACATATACAATAATACAAACGTATTGTATTGCAACGTACCTCTTTATCAAAGCGTCTTTTCTGCATTGGTCTACGACAGGGTTGACTAACTGGTGGCTCGCGGACCACCGGAGGCATCTCCGCCTTGTTGTCGACCGCGTCTCCGGGATTTACCCTACGTGTTGGGAGCATAAAATCCAGCAACGTTGCACTTCGACAGGGCACGGACTCGGCCCGTCCGGCCCATCGTCTCAACGAGCGCGGTCATCGGGCCCAGCGGGCAACGAGGAGCCGCCGAGTTCCCACCAAGCTCGGCGGCTCCTCGCCTCCATAAGCTTACCATAGAGGCTCGGCTCGGTGGCTGTATAAACCTACCTTTAGTCAACCCTGGTCTACGACGATAAGCAATTTGCAATAGATAATGGTTAAGATTTTGTAAACGAGGTTGTGTACAGAATATAAACAATACATGAAATATCATTGAATTGAAAATAAAATAGTCTTGTTTCGCACAGAGCACATGGCGACTCTAATTGACAAAGTAAATTCTGATACTCTCTAATAAGAAAGAACAAAAAATATCTTCTAATCGTTATTGTTATTATTGAATTACAAATGTAAATTGTCACTTTAAAATATTTTACGCGGGAGATATACACCGAATAATTTCCTTTATCGATACAATAAGTAGGTACATTTTAAACGGAAAAGTCACATGCTCTCCCTTGCACGATATGTAGCTATCGTTACTAGGTTCCTCTTTTTCTTTCTGCTTATTTTTTAAAATCATAGCTTAACAGTAACATTTCTAATTTGCTTACAAAGACAGTTATTTGCTGTTTCTAAAATGTGCCAAGGTGAGAGGTTCATTCAACTACGGTGTAACTTCTAAGCTAAATAAGTACAAATATTAACCAAAATTAGATTAAATAAATACTAGTAAAGGAACAGCTCAAAGTAATTGCTTTAAATACACCGCTCAAAATAAGTATTATACATTTACCTCACGCGAGTAGAATGAATAAAATATGTATATCACTCAGTGAATATCCTATTTTCACTGTATATTGGATGCATAGTAGAGCTATTCTTTTGGCCCGGGTACCCGATGAGACCCACGGGTAGACAATATTACCCGGGTACCCGTGAGATACCTGGGTAGACAAAAATTACCCGACTACCCGGATACCCGTGAGACACCCGAGTAAATGAGATAGTTGAGAATTCCGATTTGACAGCCGATCGTCTTTCGACTTTCGATCATTTTCGGCTAACATCAGTAATGAACTTCAAGCAATTAAATGTGATATTGTCTGCGTGTTACGATTATGAAGGGCGCCTTTTATGAGTAACTGTAAATTATGTGCAGTACACTAAATGCTGTATTTTAAATTCTCTAATAAATTTGCTGATGCATTCATGTCACTTGCCTTGTCATGTACCACAGCAATTAATTTATTTGTAATGTTCCACTTTCCTACATTCCTATTTCCTATTATAACGGCTGTGACATTTTCGGCGGTATGTTGTCCCTGTATAACTATGTATATCATGCGTGGAAAATGTGAAATTTTTGTAGCTCCCACTTATCTGTTGTAAAATGCGCCGTTGGGGATAAATAGGAATCTTGCGAACGTCTACAGTTCGCAATTTTCACATTCTGATCAAAAGACATTCTAGGTATCATAGTCATAATTTCAGAATCATAACGCGCAGACAATATCACATTTAATTGCTTGGAGTTTATTCCGTTCATTAGTGATGTTAGCCGAAAATGATCGGTAGTCGAAAGAGGATCGGCTGTCAAATCGGAAATCTCAACTAAGTCATTTACTCGGGTATGTCATGCATACCCGGGTAGCCAGGTAAGTTCTGTCTGCCTGGGTAGCCGGGTAATTTTTATCTACCCGGGTATCTCACGGGTACCCGGGTAATTTTTATCTACCCGGGTATCTCACGGGTACCCGGGTAGCCGGGTAATTTTTGTCTACCCGGGTATCTCATGGGTACCCGGGTAGTCGGGTAATTTTTGTCTACCCGGGTATCTCACGGGTACCCGGGTAGTCGGGTAATTTTTGTCTACCCGGGTATCTCACGGGTACCCGGGTACCCGGCGGGTCGGGCAGTAACAGCTCTAATGCATAGTATTTTTTTCATTTCAAACTATTTCATTTCGTACTGCACATACGAGATTAATTAATTACCTTATCATATTAATACAGCGTATTTTGGAGGTCAAATAAATGAAAAAAAGTATATATGAACCCATGTTCTGAAACAGACAGCAATTTTGTTTCGTCTTTTAAGGATGTTAAACATACATATTTCATTTTGTACATTTTGCGTATGTTGTATAGCAACTCTACATGCGTCACTTCAATAAGAAATAACCGATTGACTATAAATAAGAAACAGAACACATAGTAACAGCACTTGTTTACTTACACAGCGTGAGCCACATAAAGCATGACACTGAATCTTTGCAGCAACATTGGTGATATTAAAAAATTTTATTCGGCAAAGTTATAGTGGGCGCACTTTTTAGCTTCATTTAATTTTTTTGTCCGAAAGGTGTGTTTTTTTAATATGCATAAATGTAGTCCACATTCAGCTGAATTGTTTGACGATCATAGTCGTTCGAGGCTAATCAAGCCCCCAGGTAAAGGAAAAGCCGTTGTCTTTCCAATTCCATATATTTCTAATATGCTGGTGTTTTCTTTTTTAGTACCTATCAATTCAGCAAATGTTCGAAGTGTAGGGGAAACCGGGGCTAGTTGACTAATTTTTAATATTTCTAATTTTCATAAATAGACTATTGGTATTTTGTTGACTTGTTGCACACCAAAAGTTTACAAATTTCATTAGGTATACAGGCTTAATTTTTAAAATTGTTTTAATTAAGTCTAGGTCGTAGTTTTTATTATATTTAGAGTAGTGAGACGAATAAGTCAACAAACCCTGGCTGTGGGGTTAGTTGACAAATATGATGGGGTTAGTTGACTTGATATTTACTTTTCAGTTTTAACACTTTGCCTGCGAAAGGCGTATATATACGCTGCCACAGTTCCATCAATACATACGAAAGGCGTATATAGACACTGTCAATTAAGCTACTGTGCCCCGATGGAAAGAAGTCGGTCGAGAGACTCTGGAGTCCGAATATCAGGTCCGAATAGTGTATCTCTATTGGCCGGCGCGGCAACGTCGACGAATACAAAGTAAGCAAACGGGACACGGGCGGCGAGAGCCAATGCGAGCGAAGAACCCCTCTTGCCCCTGTGACATTTCAACCGACTTCATTCCATCGGGCCACAGTACTTACAAGGGGAGGACACCATGAGGTAGACACCGATTTTTATGAGCCTTGGCACGATGAATCTATGTTGAAAATAAGTAAATAGGTGTCCAAGCGTTTCTGTCAATGGGCCTTAATAATAGAGATATTTGCATTGAAATTATTAAAAATTTCATAGTGGCCGTGGGGATTTAGTGGGTAGAAATCCCACACTACCCTGGCGCCCGCTGCAGATTCCCTTCTGGAGGCGTTGGGGTGCCTTTTGAAGATGTCTCCACGTTAAAAAAAACTTTATAAATTTTTTTTAACTTGGGGAAATCTTCAAAAGGCACCCCGACTTCAGAGGGGAATTCCCGGAGGCGCCAGGGTAGTATGGGATTTTTACACATTAAAACCCCACGGCCACTATGAAAATTTTAATAATTTCCATGTAATTATCTCTATTATTAACACTATTCCTACCGCGACCGGTCAAATGACCGGTCTTTAGCACAAATTATATTTTTTAATATAGAATGAAGATAATAGCCAATTTGACAGTATAAAAATATAGTTTCTTTTATTCAGAAGTAAGTATATCATGTACATACGTATATTTGAGGAAAAGTAGTGAAGTTTAAAGGCGATTCAATTACGTTGTATATAGGAAATTCTAATCGAAATTTTAGAAACGGTCATTTCACCGGTCGTGGTAGGAATAGTGTTAAGGCCCATTGGCAGAAACGCTCGGACACCTATTTACTTATTTTCGACATAGATTCATCGTGCCAAGGCTCATCAAAATCGGTGTCTACCTCGTGGTGTCCTCCCCTTGTTAGTTACTTGTTTACCACATAGCAACTCTACTAGACATGCCTCTAACCAGCATTTTACAACTTTGCTTAACGAGCAACAAATCTTTCATTTATATAACTACGTAATAAAGTATTGTTGAACCTGGGTTGGTATAAACTTTTTTGTTTGGAACTCAAATTTCGGAAAAAAATTTCCAGAATAAACAAAAAGGTTCTAATTCAGAAGTTATGGTCTTTCGAATAGAAACTTGTAAAAAAAATCGGTAATTATTTACTTTAGGTATTCCTCACCGATTTTGATGACCTTGAAAAAATCCTGTTTTACATTCTGATGTTAGAAAATATTACAGTGCTTTTTATTTTGAAAAATTATTTATTAGTGGGTTAACTTTATGTTTTTTAGTATCGAAAATTTAGTAAGAAAATGACACGCCACATTTTATTGGTTTGTTATAGATTTTTAAGTTGTCCATGTTCTATGCACAATGTGATAAAATTTAGTCCGCCGGGAGTTTAATGTTAAATAACATGTACATTCATCTCTCGCTGTTCTAATATGCTTCGTTCACCGTTCGTTTCATTTAAATGTAAGAGAACAAATAATCGCTTTATTCGGGATTGCATTTGCGACCACCGAGCGTAGTTTTGGAGTTGATCGTTTGAGCTTTGTACATACATTACAATGACCACCAAAAAATGAATCTGTGAAATGAAAAAGTATATGCAAGTACCCCATTGTTAACAGGTAGGCACTGATAGTAGCGGTCAAAAATCTTCCGTTTTTTACTGTAATGTCAACGAATCCGCGAGTTCGTTATCTCCAGTCGAAAGTGTCGAATCTGAATCTCCGGTGTCGTCGGAAAGCTCGATACCAGGCTGCGAAAGTCCATTAAATGACGACAAGAAAAGGATTAGTCAGGAAGCGAAGAGCCCGATGACCGAAGGGGACAATAACAAACTGCCACGACAACCTCCAACTGACAACGTTATCGCAAAGTCAGACGCCGTGCGGCCGATTAACCTGACGTTATCCGAGAATGAACTGAAACAGCCGCGACTGAAGAAAATCGTGAAGCTGAAACAAGCAAAACGAGAAGGTCGTTTGTTGTCCGTGCCGAATTTAAAGTTGCCGAAAACCGACCCAACGATTTGTGACCTAAGGTGCGAAGAAAACACGGCCCCCGAATCCTTCACCTGCAATCTAATGAGAAGATTCAGTAAGTGTTTATAATTAGAGTAGAGGAGAGTCTGTGTTGCCCGTGTGCATTTAGAAACGTGATACGTGTTAGAGTTTAACATAACATACGAATGTGAGTACATGCGTGTGGGTGTGAGTGAATATTCGTTTACTAACAAAATTCCTCTTAACCGCAACGTTTATTGCGTGGTAATCAACTTCACAACTAAAGATCATGTCTCTGTGTCGATGACTGAGAGTGTATATTTGTTTAAAAAAAAAAAAAACTAGACTAACCATAGAAAGAGCTCGGCTATTTCGACTGTGCTTCTAACTTTTTTTTTTCATTATGGAAAAAGCCTAGGATGCTCGTAGATTCGTGTAAATTCTAGAGGTAATATGAAATAACAGTGTGTATACAAACTAAGCTTCCGCCGTATGAACGTCATCAGAATCAAAGGTTTATGTGAAAATTTTGACTTTTCCTTTCAAGGTACGCTGCATAATGACCTGTCGCGTTTAAAAACTTGCCTCACGAATTGTATCTGTTCTTCTAGTTCCGTTTCACATTATATTGTTTAGTTATACAATCCCTTCTAATGCTTGGTACAAATTAACCTCGTACATCTCGTAAATGCGAGCAAAAGTAAATGCGGGCATACACAAAGATCGAGAATTCAAAAAAATTCGTTACTGAGAATTATTAACGACGATTAACTCACATAAATCTGAGAATAGATACGAGATACAAAAGCTTGCAAGAGTAAAGCGAACACTCCACCAAGTACGGCGCTGCATAACGGGGACCGACGTAGTGCCGCGATGCATCGCCGCAAAAAGTTAACTTGCTTTGCTTCTAATGCGCCGCCTTCTAATAAATAGTCCAAATCCGTTACGACAAAATATATGACGTACGTTGTCGTCAGTTGGAACTCGTCACCATACGGTAGGTATGCAGGATGTCCCAGCTGAAAGAGGCCACCTAAAACCTCTGTCTTGGAATTTAATCACTTTTTTGGTGTTCAAGGTCAGCTGGAGGTCATAACTCAGGCATGCTCTAATGCAGGCCTGCCCTTTACGGTGCAAATACCTCCTGAAGTTCTGGGACCCGGGCAACAGCCGAGCGCGGGACTGTTACGTTGCTAACCACAGCATGGACGCACACTCATGCAGTTCTGCCGCAGCTCCCGCAACGGGTAGCATTGGAACAGTTACGCACCCGGCTGTTGCCCGGGTCCCAGAACTTCAGGAGGTATTTGAACCGTAAAGGGCAGGCCTGCTCTAGGGGATGATTATACAGGCAAAAATAAGAGGAAAATCAAAAGTGACGAAATTCCGGTAATAGCTTCGTTTTTGAGAGAATTGACTTTGAATTTCACCTAAATACGAGTGCATTGTAAACCCCCTCAAGCGCCTACAATCCACGCGTATTTAGGTGAAATTCAAAGTCAATTTTCTCGAAAACGAAGCCATTACCACAATTTCGTCACTTTTGATTTTCGTCTTATTTTTGCATGTATAATCATCCTCCAGAGCAGGCCTGCCCTTTACGGTGCAAATACCTCCTGAAGTTCCTGGGACCCGGGCAACAGCCGAGCGCGGGACTGTCCCAATGTTACCCGTTGCGGGAGCTGCGGCAGAACTGCATGAATGTGCGTCCATGCTGTGGTTAGCAACGTAACAGTCCCGCGCTCGGCTGTTGCCCGCCCAGAACTTCAGGAGGTATTTGCACCGTAAAGGGCAGGCCTGCTCTAATGCGTCTTTTTATCCGCTACAAGGTGTATTCAGAAAATGTATATGCTTCTCTGCAAAAATACCGGTGACCTTGAAAAAAGCTTAGGTAGAACTGATCTTAGAAAACAATTTTTCATTCACTATATTCCTCGTTCGAGACCATTCAAATTGTGCTTTAAACATATCTCGCATCACTAAAAAGAAAGGATATATTTAGGCGGCTTCCTTCAGCTGGGACACCCTGTACACTACACGCGTGTACGATGGATTGAAAGGGCGATTTATTTGTGCTGCATGCACTGCATTCAGTGGAGTGACTGTCTGCGGTACGTTGCTGCACTGTTGTTAATGAAATGTCGAATGCATCGATCCGTCATGCGGTGCCGTACTTCGTGGAATGTTCGTTTAAAACCGATTGCGGTGTTAGACCCCAAGCTTTTTTGTTTTGTATTAGCTAGAAGAATTTATCCATTTATGCATGACTGATGTAAACTTCACCACGTAGGAATATCGTTATTCTAATTTTGTTTCGTGCTATCGGATATGTTAGGACAAATTAGAGCCCTTTCTCCTTTCACGAAGCATGTACCACCTACTTCTGAAAACAAGCGACAACGTACGAGCAAAACAATTAGTAAAAGGAATTTTCATTCGGGTTTAACACTGAATTCTTGAAAGTGATCACATCTTCTTCGCCCTTTTTTCTCTTTATTCTTACCTTTTTCATGGTTGACAATAACATAGTCGTTTAAACTTCTCTGTACAATTCAAAATAATTAAAAATTTAATATCGGTAATGTTGAAAATACATTCGGTTTAAAATTGATTTAAAATAATACCCATTAAGCAGAATCTTGTACATAACATAAACTGAAACAGACTAATATATTAAAGTTCTTATTCATGTAAATCCTCGAAATGAATCTGTAATTTTAAATATCGGTTATATGGATAATAATAAAAAAAAACTTGTGTTTGATCGCACCATCGTTTTAAACACATTAAGGTAGAATATATGATATTAAAAAAATAGGATTGGCATATACAAGGTGTCCCAAAATTGTGGGTCAATCGGGAACATGCAATATCCTGATGCAAAAAGAAATCGAAAAGTCCTTTACCGTTTTGGGATCCGAGGCTTCGTTCGCGAGATATTAACAGTTGATTATTAGTTCTCCAACGTCCGGGCCGCGCAGTTTAAAGCCGAGACAGCTGAGCGCGGAGCAGTTACCGCTCGCACGCACACGCAGGAAGCACGCGTAGATACAGACCCCCACACACAGTATAGCCAACCACGCTGGTGCATATTCACGGTTTCACTAATATTCAACTGTTAATATCTCGAGAACGATGCCTCGGATCTCAAAACGGTAAAGGACTTTTCGATGCCTTTTTGCATCAGGACACTGTATTGTTTTGGATTGTTCCATAATTTTGGGACACCCTGTATATTGGAAAGAACCGGTGAATTTTTTTTTAAATACCACGTACAAAATTTTAAATACATGTCATTGCGAAAGTTGACGAGGCCTCATATCTAGTATTTCTAATATAAACTTTCGTTAACCATTTGTTAATTTAGCGACTTGTAGAAATGTTTTATTTTTTAAACTAACTGTTGTTACTTAACTTAATGTTTTAAATTATTTTACACAGTCCAACAACCGTTACATAAAAAGCATGAAACGATCCACGGAAAGAATACTTACTTTCATAATAACACAATGACATTATTGTGTAAATATAGGATGTTATGTGGAATAAATCACTGAATTTTTCTCACAATCAATGATGTAGAGCCTATATAAGAGTCAGTCAATCAGTTTTTGTGGATGTTATCCTATTGATTTTCGGCATGGAATTACGTTTAAAGATGCTCGAAAATTTAGGAAATTGGAAAATCTCCAACTAAATCTCGAGTTTGTGAAAGAGTGCAAACTCGCATTTTTTAAGTAACTGATTTAAAAAAATAGGCTTCCATGTTGTACTCAGGGGGTACCAACATTTTGTACAATGTTAAAGTCTGAAATTTAGCGACTAGAGTTTTCTGAAGTTTGACGATGTTAGACATTAAAGGAGCATTGGTGTAAGGTGCAGAACTATAATACAACATTTACGTGTACCCGTATTTTTGTGCTCATTGAGATTCAGTAGCGACGTATTTTATATACAAGATTCAACAACCAGTTGATGGGAAAGAAGACACACTCTTTTAGCCCAAAGTCAAGGGAAGTGTTATTGAAATGTATTTGTTTGTACTGTATTCCACAGCGATGTCCCCTTGTATTGCGATATTTCATCGGTGCATCTACAGCTTGTATCCCACATGCCTTGTACGTTACTAGAAGATGTATTTATAACAGCATCTGTATATTCATATTAGGTACACCTACGAATATTTGGAATGCGTAGTGTATGTACGTTAAGACTATATACCCACAATTGTTCTTGACCCCCATTCGTGTGGATTCCATTGGAACGTTTATAAACTCCACCCATTCTTTGTGATGTTAATCCACCCTTGTTTGCGAGATGTCGCAGTATTCCTTCGAATCTACAGCAAGAGATTCTAAATTCGATGCACTCTTCAATTTCGAGAAAAAAAAAAAAAAAAAAAAACGAGACTATAAACCGATAAGTTATCCTTGAGCATAATCAATCTGTTAATTGAATGTGAAGAGATTCTACTTTAACGCTTTTTCAGGTTCAAATCAGTTTTGCGGTCTTCCCCGACAGCAAGGTTGATTCAGGTAAAAACAAGGTTTTTCATATTTTGACAGTTGTTTTATCACCGAGAGAAAAGTATATATGTATATGTGTTGCGACACTTTACACACTTTCCTAGGTAACGTTACGTATTCATACCTATTCGTTTAAGTATGTGTTAGTGGCTCATTAATCACAATAGATCCAGTACAGATGATACTAAACAGTGTTAACATACAAGCCGTCCCATTCCCGTATATGTATATATATATATATACTCGTTACATTTTAGTCTGATATGTGTTTAAAATACGATAATGCATTATAGGATTCGTTATTTTGACACCTTTCTCTCGGTACAACATCGCTTACAAAGCTTTTGGACATTTGTTTCATGATTTGCACGCAATAGCGATAGTAATAATAATAACACGGATGGTCACGGCATCATCAATGACAACAGGACGTGAAATAACTTCTCTGTGTATATTCTTTTATTTTCTTCAATGTAAACAACCACATATGATGTTCATATATTTTTGGAATTGTTCCAGTTAAACGGTTACGTTGTTTCGATGGCTGACAGAGCGCTTTATGAGTTACGTTTCTCCAATTTCTTTGTCGATAGAATATATTGACTGACTGCTATAAAGGACTCTGCATAGTATGTGTTAATATTCCACATAGCGAATTCTGGAAATAGGCACCTTTTGCACAAAAACATTTCTGGCCATTGACAAGTCGATTTTCTTTCCTATCGCACAAAATCTTAACTTGGTGTTAATCTAAACAAGAATGATTACACATTTAATCATCTGCTTAATCAAGGAGTTCTTTATTACTGCAGTTTTAAAATAATTGCAACATCATTCATACAGTGAAATCGAGCAATTATGACAGATAAAATAACTTTTCATTTTTAGTGTTCAGAGACATCCTACATGCAGCGTGTTTTAGTTAACTCAGAACAGTTCAATATTTTGTAAGTGAGTATAGATGTGAAAAAATTCTTCCTACAAAAGTTTTTTTGGTACAGAGGGAGATATTGCGGGGTGTATATCATTTTTCTCTAGCTACAATGGTGGGGGAAATTTCAAGGTCAACTTAATTTTTGTAAAAGGAATACTACAGTTTTTGTACTTATAATATGACTACATAGTAGGGCGGAGCGGAAAATTTAAATTTGATTTTTCAGTTGGCCTGGGTGCGGGATAGTTGTCTTTTGATTAAGCAAACACAACTGTAAAAAAATTTTGGAAAAATATTCATGTTCGCAGGTTCCTTTTTCTCCTAAAAGTGACTATACAGGGTGTCCCACTAAGGAGTGGACAGCGCGATATCTCTTAAAGTATTGTCGATAAAAATATAAAAAAAATAGGGAATTGCATGGTTCGAGGGGGCCCATTTATTAGCGCGAACGAATTTTGTTTCCGATTATTATTTTAAAAGATACGATGGTCAAGTTCGGTTTTTCAAATGGAACTATTTTTTTTGAAGACCTGAGTTCATAGTGCGTTCCAAGACAAATTCAATAAGCTTTTATGTATACACTTTATTTCCACTGGTTTTTAAGATATTGCGCTTGCAAAATTACTGATTTTCACTGGAAGAAAACCCTCTGGAATAGGAAGGACCGGGGTCGGTCTTACTGGCGCTACGGGTGGCATTGCCTGTTGAAACTGATACCTACCTGCCAAAGGTCTACGACAGGGTTCGCAGGTCCAAAAGCTGGACAATTCTTTTCCGTCAGAAATGCTACTTAGGTAGGTACATCTGCGGTATCGAGAAGCGCATCGTTACTTTTATTTCGCACTTGCTTCTACGCTCGGATGGCCGGTTCTTTTGGGAGGGATGCAAGTTGGATTGGTTAGCTTAGGAGGAGTGAAAGTTGCTAGACTAAATTTCAACCATAGGGAGCAGATTGTGTCAAAAGAAAAGAATTGTCCAGCCTTTGGGCCTGCCATTTCTGGCGTAGACCTTTGGCAGGTAAGTATCCATTTCAACAGGCAGTGCCACCCGTGGCGCCAGTAAGACCGCCCCCGGTTTTTGCCATTCCAGAGGGTTTTCTTCCAGTGAAAATCAGTAATTTTGCAAGCGCAATATCTTAAAAACCAGTGTAAATAAAGTGTATACATTAAAGCTTATTGAATTTGTCTTGGAACGCACTATCAACTCAGGTCTTCAAAAAAAAATAGTTCCATTTGAAAAACCGAACTTGACCATCGTATCTTTTAAAATAATAATCGAAAACAAAATTCGTTCGCGCTAATAAATGGGCCCCCTCGAACCATGCAATTCCCTATTTTTTTTATATTTTTATCGACAATACTTTAAGAGATATCGCGCTGTCCACTCCTTAGTGGGACACCCTGTATAATCATATAATCATTTTTAGGAGAAAAAGGAACCTGCAGACATGAATATTTTTCCAAATTTTTTTTACAGTTGTGTTTGGTTAATCAAAAGACAACTATCCCCCACCCAGGCCAACTGAAAATTCAAATTTAAATTTTCGCCTATACAGTATCGCTCCCGCCCTACTACATAGATCTACTATCCGGCTTCTCCCGAAATTTAGATTTTGATTTTACAAAAAAAATTTTTTTTTTGGTGAAAATAGTCATATACTTGTGGATTAACCAGGCATAATGAGCTGAAACACATTTCTGGATCCCAGAGTTTACCGTTCAAAAGTTTTTAGGCGACAAGACAAACACACAAACATATAAACTTTCTGCTTTATATATTAAGATATCATCTTTTACGATTAGTTTAACGAAGTGCAATATGAGGTATGTACCCCGTAGAACAGACGTGCTCAGTCGTTTTTGGTCTAATATTCCTGCTGTGGCAAAATTAACACAATTGTAGGAATTGCTTAATAGCTAAATGCCATTGAAAAATCATGGATCTCAGTAAATTAATCAGATTTCTTTCTAGTTTCTATTTTATTTTATTTGGAATACCAAGTATTCTTTGCACCATTCTTTTTACAAATTCTCTTGTAACATTTTCCAACAATGATATACTGTCTGCTCGGGGGTTGTGGAAGAATTAAAAAACTGCATCCTTGTGTTCCGTTAATGCTATCTCTGCACTGTTACAAAGACCATCTTTACGTTCACTGCAAGTGTCCTCAAGCTATTGTAACTAAATTTCCAAACGTTGGTGTCGGTTTCTTCACAACGCGATTATTGGACCGAATATGGTGTGGTCTGTTTTGCGTCAATTGCACTTTCAAGGAGAGTTCAGCCAGTCCAGCTGAGATCATGGGGCGATGCTAATTTACGACCTCCTATGAAGTGGAAGTACCTCATGTTACACTTCGTTGAATTCGCCTAAAAAAACTCTATCGTATTATAAATAAAAAGGTATGGCATTCCATTTAAAAAATATAATCTGACCTTGATAGCTCCCTCACCATTGTACCTACAAAAAATTATATACACCATTTAATGTATCCGTTTCTACTAAAAAAATGTTTGTAGGAACAACTTTTTTGTATCTTCATTCGCTTACGAAATATTTAACCGTCTCAGTTAACACACTAGGCGTACATACACGTGTATACCGGCCGTTGATGAATCTCGAACAGCTCGCACTCACACATTGAAAGAGGCACGAAGCGCGGCATTCCCATCTACAGGGTCAGCGTTTTATCCTGCAACCCGCGCTCGCGCGAACAGGTAAAATGGCAACAGCGCCTCATGGACGCATTCCACTGCAACCATGCACCGTCCCGGCGTTCGGAGAGCTGCCAGCGACCGCTGGACAGCAGTGATGCCCAAGCTTCGAGAATTTTGGGATGGTCTCTTTCAAATTAACGTCGCAAAGAGCTATTCAGAATTTCCCGGCCCGGGTTGAAAAATTTGTGGGCTTTTAGGTATAACTTTTGAATTATAAAAGATATTGGAATGCAATTTGCGCCGAAAAATGTGAAAAAATTATTCCCTCTTAAGCTCGGGCATCACTGCTGCCCAGCGGTCGCTGGCAGCTCTCCGCTGGGCCGGTGCATGGTTGCAGTAGAATGCGTCCGTGAGGCGCTGTTGCCATTTCATAAGTTCGCGCGGGCGCGGGTTGCGGGATACAACGCTGACCCTGTATAACACGAGGGCCCGTGGCGCGGACCACATCGCCACTGAGCGCCAGGCGGCTATGATGTGAGTACATAATCGACTTGTTTGAATTTGTGACTTCTATTGTAACAAAATTTCTTAAACTTTTACACCGATAATAATGCTAAGACGAATATGATATTACGAACAATATTCATATACTGCAAATAAATAGCGCTACGGAATGCCATTTTCGGCATGCAGCATATGTTGCATTGTCTCTATTATAGTGTGTAATGTAAAATATATTAATATTTGTATATAAATATATATATATATACTTATATCGTTTTTACGATATAAGTGTTTACAAAATAGTGTGGAAAATACATTAAAAATGAACTAATTGTTTTCCACGATTTTTTCGTTATTTTATTCTACAGAAATTGCTTTTGTATACGTCCGCTATTGAACATGTATAAGGAAGTCATATCTTGTGAAATTATGACTGTAAGTATTTGATATTTAGAAAAACTATTTTCATTATTGCAATAAAGAAACGAATGCGTGCTGAAAAAAGGCATTCTATAGCGCTATTTATTTATAGTTTACGAATATTGTTCGTAGTATTATATTCCCATTCGAATCATTTTTGTATTAGGATTATTATCAGCGCAAAAGTCGAAGAAAGTTTGTTACAACAGAAGTCAGAAATTGAAACGAGTCGAATACTGTCCGAACGGCCACATGCGCTTGGCGCTATGATCTGCGCCACAGTACAGCGAATCATAGATGGCAATGCCACGCTTCGTGCCTCTTTCACTGTTTGAGATTCATCTTCGCCCGGTGTACACAGAGTGCAAGCAATTCTCAAACATCAGCCGCCCTCGCACAGCGATAGGGCCAACCAAGTTAGGGGAGTGCTTACAGGCGAATTTACACAGTTCACTTTGGTAGGCTGTTTCACTGTGTGAGTACGATTGGTGTTTGAGAATTGCTTGCGGTGCATCCACTTATCCGGAATCCGCGCGTGCGAGGCAGATGAGGATGCCAACAGTGCTACAAGTGTTTTCATTACCACAATCATACATATGTCGACAAGGTGACTACAGCTGACAAGGAGACCCTACAGTCGATCCCCCTCAGATTTTGATGTTTCAAGGGATGAAACTAGAGGTCATATGATGACATTCTGTATAATATTTTGTGCCAATGCCAATTGATTTATACCCTGAAGCATCTTAAGTTTAAAAGTTTATCATGGAGGTACATGGTAGGTGAATGCGAAGAGCGTGTAGTTCATAAGTGGGAGGTTTTGAGTTTCGTATCTGCTCAGGGCAAAGTATTTGTTTCAACTTTTACTTTTAACAATTTTAATTGTTTCACTTCTATTTTGCAAATATTAAAGATATTTTCAATTGTTATTTGACGTGCAAATTCTAAAGTATTTTTATTTTTTTCCTGCGTTTACATGATGTGTCATCCTATCAGTTGCAAAAGTTAATGTAATATATACAGGGTGTTCTAGAATTTAGAAACTTCCTGGAACATGCAATATCCTGATGGAAGAAGACATCGAAAAGTCCTTTACCGTTTTGGGATCCGAGGCTTCGTTCTTGAGATATTAATAGTTGAATATTAGCGGTACTTCTGGGCCGCGCGGTTTAAAGCTGAGTCAGCTTAGCGCGCGGTAGCGTACGCTCGCACGCACTCGAAGGAGGCGCGCGTAGATATAGATCTACACACAGTAGAGCCCACCGCGCTGACAATGAGATTCGTTTTCACGGTTTGAACCAGTACGGTCGGCTCTACTGTGTGTGTAGGTCTGCACCTATGCGCGCCTTCTGCGTGTCCGTGCGAGCGTACGCTACCGCGCGCTGAACTGACTCAGCTTTAAACTGCGCGGCCCAGAAGTTGCACTGCTAATATTCAACTATTAATATCTCGAGAACGAAGCCTCGGATCCCAAAACGGTAAAGGACTTTTCGATGACATCTTCCATCAGGATATTGCATGTTCCAGATTTTTCCTCAATTCTAGGAAACCCAGTATGTTTGCAGTTGTACAGTTATGCGTGTAGTTATACTGTATAAAAGGTTTGGTATTGAATTTAAAAATTGCGATACATTTTTTAATAGATAAATGTATTAGTTATATGTATAAACAACACTTGAAAATAACTTTAATATTTGCAAAATAGAAGTAAAATAATTAAAATTGCTTGAAATAAAAGTTTAAACAAATTCATTGCCTTGTGCGGACTCAAACTCAAGACCTTCCACTTATGAACTACAAGCTGATTTAAGGGGTACATATTAATTCTTTATAAAAATGCGCATTGGCATAAAATATTCTACAGAATGTCACTATATGACGTCTAGATTCATGCCTTAAAATTTCATCAAAATCTGAAGGGGGTCTCCTTGTGAGGCCCAATCGCTCGTTGCGGACTCGCATTTGATGTCGAGAAATTATGTAGAGTGAGTTAACAAAAGACAGTGAGAATCGTCCGGCGCAATCTAGTGAGCATCCACTTGTTACGTATCCTCGTATCGTATCGCCGTTGCGTATCAGTGGGGGCGAGTAGCATTGCACCGTCGCGTGTCAAAATTTGATGCAATGATACGCAACAGCATCAGTGATGATACGGGAAAAAGTTACACACCGTTGAACCATGTCGTATTACTGGATGACACGCAACAGCCATACGATACGAAGATACGTAACAAGTGGATATCCACCTTAACAAGTGGATATCCACCTTAACAAGTGGATACCCACCTTAACAAGTGGATACCCACCTTAACAAGTGGATACCCACCTTAACAAGTGGATACCCACCTTAACAAGTGGATACCCACCTTAACAAGTGGATAGCCATCTTAACAAGTGGATACCCACCTTAACAAGTGGATAGCCACCTTAACAAGTGTATACCCACCTTAACAAGTGGATACCCACCTTAACAAGTGGATACCCACCTTAACAAGTGGATACCCACCTTCACTTTTCCGCGACGAACCTCATCGTAAAATAACGGTAACATTCCACTCCAAATCGATCACTTTTTTCACTCAATAGGGATTTCGACTAAATTGAAATATTACGTACTCCACATCAAATTAGTGTGTGTGTGTGGGGGGGGGGGTTAAGTTATCATTTTGCTAGTTTCCCGGTTGGTGAAACCGAGCTGTACTTTTGCATTTTTATCTCGGAAACTATTTATTATATTGATTTCATTCTTTTTTTATTTTAATCTAGAAGGTTTGGCCTATTTGAATAATATTTATAACGGCCTATAAATAATATTATACTTATTCAAATCGAAAGATCATGTTTGTAATATTGAAAATTTTAAACAAATTCTTATTTTGAAAAAATAAGATCATATTCCTTGAAGTATTGTGTACAAATTCAGCTTCTTTCTAGGACTTTTCTAGGAGCGATTGGCTTTAGCCGTAGTCGCCCAGCCACTCGCCGTTGACGTATGTATGAGTGCGGTAGGGAAAATACTCACATCGCTGTTCCCATTCTCATATGTTCTCGCGCACTCGCGGGTGCCAAGTTAAGTGGATGCCCATGTATATCTCTGAAGGACATATCAGCGTGTGATATGTATGTCAAATTACTTTCAAATGGTACAGTATACCCTATAAACCCAATTTTCACCCCCGTTGTGTACCCGACAATCATCCCCTACCACTTTTTCGTGCTCACGCTGGGCGAGTATTGTACGCTACACAAGCTGCTGGCTCCCACGCACAAGACGAATCATTCATTAATGAAAGGGTAAAATTCATATTTTTATATCTTTTACTAAATTTTCATGGCACAATCATTGCTGAAGTTTTTCCAATGAAAAAGAGGACCAAACATGACGTACTGCACTCTGTTTTTGCCATTCCAATTACTGATGGTTCCGGTACCGCACAGACGAAGGCGTCTGGGTTAAAAGAGACCCCAGCTTCGTTCGGCGCGGACTAATTACCTATATGTAATATGTAATCCACACATTAGGAAGAGTGAAGTACATCGTGTTTGGACTCATTTTCATTGGATAAGTATCACCAATGCATTGACCATACTTCCACGGAGATTTAATGAAAACTATAAAAGTATCATTTTTCGTTAATGGATGATATATCCCGAACGTCGATTTATTTCTTTCGGCAGTCGGGCGTCGATCGAACATTTTTCGCTGATGCTCTAGCTCGTTTACTTTTAGTGCGTTTGATTAAGTCAGTAAATAGAGTACCAAACCTCCCCTAGACTCGGCAGCGGACACCATCATCGGTTCTTGAAAAGGATTACTGTATAAGAAATACAGGCCCTCACCGAACTGATGATGCAATGCGAAGGAGGCTGATTCTGTCTGAAAACAATAAGTAGAAAATATAGAATAACATTTTTTCTTAGGAGACTTCGTTTACCAGAGAATCGATTCTGCAAACTCCGTCTGACTAGAAAATTAGACTGCAACAGTGAATATTGAGCAAATGCAAAGATGAAATGAAGTCCTGTGCGAAAATAAGTCGAAATTGTAAAGTAACTTTTTTCAAACGAGGATTTATTTCCCAGGAAATCAAGTTTGAACTTGGTTAACAACAGAATTAAAATCGTTTTTCTCAAAAACAATAGGTACCTCGATTGAAAAAGAAGCTATTTCACAATTTCGACTTATTTTTCCACAATTATTAATTTCATTCGCAGTTGTACCATATTTGTCGTTGCATTCTGTCTTGACAAATATTCAGTCACTTTTCTTGGAAACGAAGCCCCAAATCAAAAAATGTTTTCCTATATTTTCGACTTATATTTTCGTATAGAATCACCCCCTTTTGGGCTGTACAACCAGTTTGGTGACACTCTGTATTTATTAGCGCATAAAATATATTGTCTATCTATTCTAAAAGAGTCGTTGCTCTAAATCAAATTTCCACATTACTTTTATTTAAGTTGTTGAAGCTTAAATCTTAGTCCCGAAAGGTAAATTGCTAGTACAACAATAGTACATAATCCGTTTCTGCATCATAGTATTTTTCATCGAATAACAAGTACGATTAAAATATTCAATATGCATTTTCAATCTCGTTGAAAATTTTGGCAGTGCTCCCTCTTCTTACATTTTCGTATCTCTAAGAAAGATAGGTTCAAAGAAAGTGAAAGAGACTATTCTAATAGAAACATAATTAAATGTTCAGCATATAAATATAAATAATTTAAATAAACACCCACAAGTACTATCTTAAGATAATTCGTTCGTCACTTTTTGTCAGCTATATATATCTATATTAATTCTACACCCTTCAAAATGCATCGTCACTACTCACTAGTATAGGATTTAATTTTTCCATAAAACTTAACAGTACATAAGAACATTTAATATAAGTATGATCATACATATAAGAATAATGATAAAGTTACGTTTAAAAATGTAATTTTATTTTCTACGTATACAAATGTACATGCATTTTAAGTAACAACCGTACAAGCATTATGTTGTGAGAAGAACCCTACGAGTTACATAGATAGTATAATTATCAAGAAACAACAAGGACAGTTCAAACAGATCCGCGATTGAATTGAATGGATCTATTTTATGACCCTCTTTTTCATCTCAGTATTCTAATACAGTAAACATTCGTATTAAACCCGACGAACGGGGATGCTGGGGGGCGTACGAGAGCGAGCGAGAGGGAACGAAACAGTTGATACCAGTGATGCCCAGAATCGTGGGACGTGGGACCAAATGCTTACCCCCACTATGCCCTACTGTCGTCCCCCACTTTCTTCGCACTGCACACAAGCATATCCTTACTCCTGTGCGTGTACTCGACAGCCCACAGGCAACGCACACGTACAGGGGTAGGGATATGCTTATGTGCAGTGCGATGGGAAGAAAGTGGGGGGCGACGGTAGGTCATAGTGGGGGTAAGCATTTGGTCCCGCGTCCCACGATTCTGGGGCATCACTGGTTGACACGAAGTTGCCGTCGACTCTTTCGTTCCCTCTCGCTCGTTCTCGGGTTCCCTCACTCTCGACCGAAGGATTCCAAGAAATGGTGGGGATATAGTCACCGGGCGTACCACGCGTGGTAAATCGGGGCTATAACGAGGATTTACTGTATTATTGTTTCTTCTTGCCTGCATTTGATCTAATCTATAATAATTTTGCTGGAATTATATATGTTTGTAGGAGGTAATACATTAATTTGAAAAATTGGGGTAAATTTCGTACAAATTTAATTAGAAGTACATAATATACCGCTAGACCATGATTACAAATGAGTGTGAAATTAATGCAACAAATTTTTATATATACGAATTTATAGTATTAAGTAATAAATTATGTATAACATTTCAGTTACACTCGCCAAATGTTATAATATTAATTATTTAATACAATGTAAATCTAATTTTTCAATTATTTTTTTAAACGAGAAGAACTCTTTTCGACATATCGCTTATTTGCTGCAGCAGTTACACGACTAAAAAAAATCATGATTTTCTGGGAAATGAGTTTGACTGTTTCGAATCATTATAATTGTGTAAGAACATCATATTGAAATGTCAAATTGGTATAATAAGATATTGAATTGCGACAGAAGTATTATAATATCGTCATATTCAGTGCAGCAAATTTTCGTTTACCCTTAGAACAACCCTTATTTTAAGTTATGACACTGTTGGTACGGCATGTTTGAAGTTGTGCCATTGTTGCAGCAAATGAGCGATATACTAAAATACATTCTAGCAAAATTGAATGGCATTTTATTGCGTATATTGTCAAGAAGTTGTCAGAAGGCCTGGGAAAACTTAACAAATTTTTAATCATATCACACAACATGCAAATACATTTCCTTAGAATAATGTTTTAAGAAAGTGTTACCATATCAATGAATTCTTTTAATTAACAGATTTCTTATACAATATTCAAATCAAAGATTACAAGCTTATTCAACCTTGTTGTTTTACAGTAAACTAGTAACTGTTTTGTTTTTTCGAATGTACTTAAATCTTGTTTACCTGAAACGATCAGCAACACATGGTGGATTATACGAGCAGGCTCGCTTCCAGTATTCTTCCTTAAACGCTATTGTTTAATCTTGTAATTTAAAAGAAAGACTTTTCTATACAATTAATTCGTTACTAGAATGAATACCGAAAAATTGACAGGTACTTAAATTTGAAGACAAAATTAAACGTCTTCTGACCGTATTTTGGTTATATAGTGTGTTCCACAAAGAGTGGCATACCTATAAACGAGTTGATTCTACATATAAAAGCAACTCGAAAGTATAAAATAATTATTTTTCAATGAGCCTTTATTTTCGACAGAATCAAATTCGAAAATAAAAAAATTTCAGAATGCAGTAGCAAATGTGCCACAGTTACGAATGAAATGAATCCTTATGAAAAATAATTCGAAATTGTATTATCTCAAGAAATAAAGGACTGCTCGAGAAAAAGATAACCTACAATTTCAACTTACAAGGGGACACCATGAGGTAGACACCGATTTTGATGAGCCTTGGCACGCTGGATCTATGTTGAAAATAAGTAAATAGGTGCCAGAGCGTTTCTGCCAATGGGCCTTAAGAATAAAGATATTTACACGTAAATTATTAAAAATTTCATAGTGGCCATGAGGTTTTAATTGGTAAAAATTCCACACTACCCTGGCGCCCCCGGGGATTTCCCTCTGAAGAAGTCGGGATGCCTTTTGAAGATTTCCCCAAGTTAAAAAAAATGTATAGTTTTTTTAACGTGGAGACATCTTCAAAAGGCACCCCAACGCCTCCAGAAGGGAATCTCCCGCGGACGCCAAGGTAGTGTGGGATTTTTACCCACTAGAACCCCACGGCCACTATGAAATTTTAAATAATTTCCATGTAAATATCTTTATTATTAAGGCCCATTGGCAGAAACGCTCGGACACCTATTTACTTATTTTCCACATAGATCCAGGAAGCCCCAAAGCTTATCAAAATCGGTATCTACCTCATGGTGTCCTCCCCTTGTTAGTTTTACTCAAGGATTCATTTCATCCGCATTTGTATTATATTTACTGGTACATTGTGCTAATTTTACAATTAGGTGCGAAGGTATCAGACAACTTAAGAAACTCCATTTCCTCGGAAACGAAGGTTCCTAGAAAACAATTTCGTTCCACATTTTTGACTTGCTTTTACGCGTAGAATCATCACTTTCTCAGTTGTGCCAATCGTTGCGGGACAGCCTGTATAACAGAATTTGAGCCAGATTATAAATTACTCTCCCCACATTTGATCTGTCGCTACTTTGTAGATGAACGGGATGTGCATGTTGCCAGTTACGCGAAGAGGTACGATGGTCGTTGGCGGTAGTGGTTGTGGTGAGAAAGGTGACAACGCCGATAATAATAGCTGTAGCTCCTGTGGCGCCACTGGTGACGGTGGTTGCAATAACGAAAGTGCTAGCGGTGTCTGCACCTCTCGGTCGGGTTTTCGCAATAATATAAATAGCGCCGATGACGATATCAGTGGGTCCAATGCGAATCCACGCAAAACCCTAACTGTAGAGCCACGTCAGTCTCGTGCTCAGAGTATGAGAAAACTCCAGAAGTGTCTGAGTACCACTACCAACCATTATGAGGTGGATCCTTCGTCGTTGAACAACTTTCCAACGGCTTCCCTATTCTCTAGCCACCGTAGCACCGAGATGCGAAGCTATACGCCGATTGGTCCACAAACTTTGAACTACCAGAATATTCTCTCCAACACCAGACAGTATAACAGCTTCGGTAGTATCATTAAACGAATTATAATTTTTATGCAATTACTATACGAATTATGTAGACCATCGATTTTTTTTTTCTGTGTTACTGAATGAGACAACTCTATTCTTCTCTGATTGCTTTTTTCTTCGTTTCGTTGTTGGTTTGATTTCATTGTGAATAGAGCGATTCTTCTATGATAGGTTCGGTGCGATTGATGGAGACCAGAATATCTTGAACAACGTTATTGTGTTTGGATACGTTCGTATAGAATCAGCCATTGAAAAAGACAGTACACTAAACAGAGAACATGCTTTACGCATGTATCTTGGATATTTTCGAGAAGCTCGTGTACCGTAACCGTAAGGACAATTAACCCTGGAACGGCGGGCAGTTCGGCTGACCGCACAGGTGTCGCTGCCTGGGTCTGTTCGGACCCATAGTAACTACTAACTGCCCTACCATACGCTTTTTAGACGATGTTTCTTTCTCGTTACAGCAATTCATTTTTTCAATTTCTAAAATCTTCTCCACTACTATTTACTATTGCAGTCGGTGATATTACGCTTGGGTTCAAAAAGACCCAGGTACAGCCGTCCAAGGGTTAAGAAAGGAAGGCTAATGTGTATATTTAACTAAGAATAATTGTCGTGCTAAATAAACTACATTCGAAAATTTTCCGTTTCAATTAACTCTATTTTTGCACGAAGAATATTTGTTTACAAAAGTGGACATCGTAACGTCTAAACTTATATCTTTATCCATCCATTTCGAATTATCGACTGCATAGCTTTAATTTCTCATATTTGTCTGTCGAAGAAAGAAACTGCTGCATTATCTTTGGAAAATGGTAACTGCAAAAAGCTTCGCGGAAGAAATACTGTACCTTTACTTTTGTCTTCATCTCCAGCTTCGTATTTATTAATATGTCTGTACAAAATTGAAATACATATTCATTGGAGATGCCAGTAGGAGTTCTATTTACAAAAGTCATTGTTTTCAAGATTGGTCTTCGTCATTGTATCCTCCCCGCTGTGTCTGATCAATAAATACTGTCTGGTCTTTGCTGACATGAATGTGGATACATAACTTCGGCAGACTTTAGTACTCTGCATTGCATCTTTGTTTCTCAATGATCTGTTTCACTTGCTCTTGATCAAACCACTTTCTCCAAGAACACGAAACGGCACACCATCTAACTTGCGTGACTTCTAGTTCTCACTCTGCACCTTTGACGAGAAGATGTTCTTCCGCGTTCTCTCCGATTTCCCTATCTATCTGCCTCATTTTTCAGTTGGCTTTTTCTATAATAGATGTGGCCTAACGATATACTTAAATTAACTTCTTGGCTCAATGTATAATGTATGAAACATTTAATACATAGGGTATTAATAAAGATCACTTGTATTTCTCTCAAGCTCGATTCTGTACCAAAAAATACATTAAAATTGTACAACTACATATATGTGCGAAGAAAATAGTATAACATTATATTATAAATGATTGCAATCATTTTTCATATTACTGTAATACTATCGTAATTATGTAACTCACACTGCGTTATCGCGTGTTGCTTTTTTTTAAATGAGTAAATTACGTTATGGAGCCTTTAATTGTTTTACATTGTAAAGCATAAGCCATCCATTGGCAGCGGTACATTTAAGCCGTGTTTTATGTTGAAGGACTGAGCAAATTTAAATTGCTTACTATTTTGGTGTAAAGAATCGATTTTGGGAAAATGTGTTTAGATTTTTATTAAAATCTTGTGTGTGCGCGCGCGCACGTGCGTGTATGTATACTGAATACGTAGGAAATTTTTTAGCGATTTCAAGGGTGTTAAAGAATGCCTTTTTTAGTGGAGACTGTATAATCATATTATTGCTACTGAAATTTCCTTTCTTCTCATAGAGTGTGAGTTGTCTGTGTTCATTTTAAATCTATACATTTTGATTTTTAAGACCAGGTCATCCTTTGCGTTTGAGCTTTCAATTGTCTTTGAGAGTGTGGATTGTGTTGAACGTGCAATAATTACATAAGTAATCCATGATTAAATACAATATTGTTATTAAAATGAAATTAAACTGCCTAAACTGTGTATTGTAATATTATGTAAATTATATGAAAGATTGTTCTGTGTAATTTTGTTACGAATTAGATGCAGCAGTACGTAAAAGAAAGTGATTTACTTGAGTGAAGAAAAATTACGAGATGTGATACTCAGTTTCCAGTACTTTGATTGTAATCACTGAACAACATTTTGAATAGATAACAGTGACCATTTGAGAAAAAAAATTCATTCTTCGATTTACGAAGTTTTTAAGGAAATGTAATTTAAAATTTTTACATTCATATAGAAACTCGAACACTATACTCTTTATAACGTATTAAATGTTATTGACTAATACTATACGTCTTTATATATCTGATTATATTTTCGGACCAGTATTGAGACTAATATGACTGATGATGTGTGGATGCAACAATAAATTCTGCTTGGCATCATAAACGAATAAGAATGGGACTTACTACCCCGTCATGTATTTGCTTAATATAGTTTTAACTTCTTCAGTATAACCGCAGCCTTATTCTTTTACTAGAAGTTTTAATTGATTCTACAACATTATGAATATATTCGATGGACTTGTTGAATGTTGAAGTGAATGAAAGATGTTATACTGTGATATGTCCTGTCAAGAAAGAGACTAGTCGTGATAGTTGTTGTTGTTGCTGCTGTCGCTGTTATTATTATTATTGTTGTTGTGATTATTGCTGTTCTTTCCATTGGTGTCATTACTTGGAACCTTATCAATTTTTTCTTTCACACTCTGACCGACTGTCATCGATCCTCGTTAATTTCTACTAAGAACGCTAACATGTCAGAGATGTGTACTGTGATAGACTTTGCATGCTCGCCCTAATTTATAAGGAGAATGTTGTCTGTTCAATATTTAATTTTCCACTTATTGTTGGGATTGCTGGTCGGGTAGACAAGTACGACAGTTCGTTTCAACGGTCAAGGAGCTCGAGCATGTCGTCGCTTGAGAATATCACTACGGAAACCATCAGCTGCCTTACATTCGCAGATTCCTACACGAAAAAGAGTGGTACGTTATCAATTGCTGTCTCGTATTTAATGAAACTTTTGCATCAGCAAGAAGTGGCATTTCACCGAAAGTAGCTACTGTTATAAGAACTGTTCTTTAATTCTCTAAGATACCATTCCTGTGCCAACACTGTGGATCGGTACATCTTTGGGATCTATACAAACGGTGACATTTAATACGCCTGCTCGTGGAGAACGACACGCTCAGGCAGTTGTTGTGTCTTCCTGCAGTAAGTACTAACTCTTCTTAATAAAATACACGGATATAGAAGAAGAGTGTAATTTATGTGCAACAACAGGTATTTTGTCTTCCACAGATGGATCTACTTTTAAGTTGAAGGGATGCATTCTATCAATGTCCTTCTTAGATTGCAACGGTGCCCTCATTCCCTACTCTTACGAATCCTGGAGGGATGACAGTGTGGATGGCAAAGAACGTAACAGTATGTTTCGATATCTGTGTCATTATTATAGTTATAATGTTCGCACGCATATATACGTATAATACACACTTGTATGTAGGGTGTTCCCCTTTATCCTGATCACTTAAAATATTCCTGCGAATATTTACTTCATTAAAAAATGAATATTATGGCATTTAATTTCAAAGAGCTGACAGGATGAAAAATGAAATGTCTGCTGATTGGGTTTTTAACCCTCGGGCGGGCGCGCCAACGAGAGATACACGAGCAGGCGCGTTGTGAACTCAGTTAATCAGTTGAAAATAATTATTTTAGCCCCCTTATATATTACACTTCAGAAACGGTTTCTCTGTTGACAGTGGTAACTTAAATTAAATGTGATGGGAAAATATTAGCAATGTATCCAAAAATGCAGTAAATGTATTTAAAAACACAAAAATAGTATATGTAAAACATTTTTAACATCAAAAATGAAAATCAACTAGCACAAGCATCATAGGGTTCTTGAAACACACCATGATCGCGTGGAGAGAATGTTTGTCTTACCGAGACCTAATGAAGAAAATACGCAGATCGGTGAACGGAGTTCACAAAGCGCGCCCGCTCGAGGGTTAAGGTAGACTTAGCGATAATCTTCATTTTTTAAAAATGTATCTATAGTTTTTATCACCATGTTCTTGAACTTATTAACAAATTCAATTTATTCGTGCAGTGTAAAACAAAACCATTAAATATGTTCACTTCCAGTTTTTTGGCTTCATTTGTTAATCTCTAGAGAATATGAAAAAAAGTGTATGCAGAAATAGTGGTTATATCCAGAGTTATATTACTCCAATCAAGCGCCTTACAAAAATCATATGCGGATTGTTAGCATAAAATCAGCTGTTGTAGTTGTTAAATTGTCTCAAATAGAAAATTTAAAACTTTGTTCAGTGTGTCTGAGTGTGGCTATCGTCCGTCTGAACTACATATGAGGGTTTCTCTCAGTGGTCGGAGAGAGTCGGCTCCAATGATGGAGGGGAAACACCTACAGGAGTGGCGCCTCCTGCGTCAGTCACGCAACATAACCACCACTCCTGTAGGTGTTTCCCCCTCCATTGTTGGAGTGGTGGTTATGTTTGCGTGACTGACGCAGGAGGTGCCACTCCTGTAGGTGTTTCCCCCTCCATTATTGGAGTGGTGGTTATGTTTGCGTGACTGACGCAGGAGGCGCCACTCCTGTAGGTGTTTCCCCCTCCATCATTGGAGCCGACTCTCTCCAAACAGTGGTTTCTCTTTAAAAAAATCCCAAGTATTGCATTCTTTTCAAGCCATCAAGGTGGGGAGACCCTTTAAGAGGATATCGTTAAAAAATATATTTCGTATTAGCATGATTTATCACTATTTTTTTATATGATGAACTCACAATGTTTATTGTTTCTTTTTAAAGGGAGCCAGGGTAAATGTACAAATAGTCGAACATCTCCGTCGATGAACACGCAAACAAGTACTGGTGACGGCTTCGAGGATCGTCAATTTGTTGTATTAGCATCTGAGAAACAAGCAAGAGTTTTAGCGTTACCATCACAAAACTGTTTATATAGACAACAATTGGCTGAAACTCATATTGTAATTAAGGCAGAGATTACGACCATAAAAGGTACATTATACTTTTACTTCTTGTTTATGCTCATATTTTTTCTTACAACATAACTTTTACCATAATTGTATTCTGTCTACAAAAAGTTAATTAAATGTCAATTGCATTAATAGATTTTCGTTAATAATTTCCAAAAAAGTTATTAAGTCTTTGACTGGCAACAAAACGATGGAAATGATATTTCAAGCTTAACTCTTTATGTGTGGCGCAAGGTTTTGGGGAATGCCCCTTCAACTCGGTCAGGTCTTTTCGAGCAATCGCTTTTCTCCAAAAAGTTTTGTTTAACATGCCCTGAACAAGCACTTGGGGGCACTCGCACAATACTATCGATGCTTTCCAGAAATTAAACAATAATTTTAGTAGTGATCTCAAATGGCACCTGAAGTCACTCATCGCCAGCAAAAAAATATTCAATGTTATACAAGTCAATTCTTTGTCTGCCTCTGTGGCAGCATTTCAGTGTGAAAACATGCCAATGGCAGACAGTGGATAATATGTAGGACTCTTCGAAACATTCGAACGGCTTGAAATTTGAGGGGAGTAAAACTCGAAGAGGTTTAAGCACTTTACCCGGTTTGGATATTCGAACCGAATCAAGCTCAACATGTTCTTTTCCAGTACTTAAACAGTCGTACGGGAATCGCTAGGACGTGTAAACATGCCAGTGCCAGTCAAAGAGTTAGTTTATCTCACATGCAATTTCGTATTTTAGAGACAAAAATAATACGAAACAATATGTTTTGCAAACGAATTATTGGAATTAATATAAAAGTTAAGCAATATTGTTATTTTTCTTTAGATAATGTATGTCTCGTATGCTACGTTTCAAATGGGCACATAGCTACGTATAGTCTACCAAGCCTGAGACCACTAATAGATGTCGATTTTCTGCCCCTTATAGATTTAAGGTAAGAGGAATAATTATTTTATCAAGCAAGCTTTATGGCAGTTACCGAGGCTAAATAATAATTATACTTGCACACAGTATAATAATGCACTATATGCTATTGCGACGTTGTAACACTGCAACATTTTATATATTGCTAAAAGTAGCCAACAAGTCATTTCATATTTACATGATTACTTCTTTGACTGGTAGTTTTCAATTGAATATATTACAAATATAATATAAAAAGAAGTGATGATTTTCTTAAAGCCATTTAAGCGAGAATTCTTAAAGCCTTCGAAGATTTAGCTTTGTTAAAGGAAATATTTCAACGATGTTGATAGTTGAAATAGTTGATGTTTCAACACAAACAAGCTTTGCATTTACTAATATTTTATTAAAGAAATAAATAATTTTAGAAAATAGAAAATGATTTGTAATAGCGCCATCTGGAAAATTGTAAAATATTTTGGAGCCATTATTTATTAACTACATTTTCTTTATAACAAAACAAACATAAAGTACATATCACTAATGTTTTCGTGCAAAGAGACTATTCGATGTTACCGGATGTGTATGTTTAAAACTAACTAAATTTATTGTTTTTTATGAACCAATACTCATTTGACATTTCATACAAGCATAATTATGTAGTAATGTTTCAAACATCGTACTGTTTGCACTAAATGCACAGTTTTCTTCTAATATGGACATACAGGAACATTCCGAAGTGACAATCGCCGATTTTGATGCGACTTTGGTAGAAAATGGTTTCTTCCAGAAATATTTGACACGTATTTCTTTTAGCTGCCATCATCCACGTGAAAAGGGTGCAAACAGCCCTCGAAGTTAAGGGTGAGAAAATTATGTAGTCGAATACCTCGACTCTTGGAGTTAGAAAAATGTTTTGAATGGCAAAGTTGTGTATTTTTTATAAGGTATCCACGCACGTAACCAGATTTCCGAAAATTGATTTGTTATAATAAATAGCACTTTTTTTTTTAATTTTTCTGGTCAAATCTTAATCCATTTTCCTGTAACCGTGAAAACTATAGACTTAAATACAAAATACGGATAATTTGTAATTTTGATTTTTGCATATCAAAAAAGTGATTATATTTGAAATTTACTCGTATTTTGTGAAATGTCAAATATAAAATTCAATCAAAATATCAAATTTCAAATATAATCACTTTTTTTAGAATACGAAAATCAAAACTCCAGTTTATCCATGTTTTATATTTAGGTACATAGTTTTCGGGCATAAATTTACAGGAAAACGGATTAACATTTGACCAAAAAAATTGTTATTTTACATATATTATTTAAACAAATCGATTTTTCTGAAATCTGGTTGCGCAAGTGATTGCTTATAGAAAAATGCAGAACGTTGGCATCCAAATTGGCCTCTAATAGTTTTCAAGGTATTCGACCAAATAGTGTTCTCATACCCAACTTAGAGGGTTGTTTTCACACCTTTAACATGGATGATTGGAGCCTAAAAAAAAACGCGTTTTGATGGGTGACCAATAATATGACGAGAGTTTTATTAAAATACTTTATTCAAGTTGTGGACTGTTGTACAATTATTATTGCTGCCGATTTATTTTGGTCGCCAGCGGGTTCCCGGGAGGGGTAACGGCCGAGAGATTGGTTGGGGGTGGCCCGTCCGAGGTGTAGGTGCTAGGTGCGGTGGACCGTGCCGCCACAGTGTCAAATATTTCTGTAAGAACTACTTTCTAGTAAAGTCGCATCAAAAACACTGATTGTCACTTCGTGATGTTCCCTTTTGAACTTGTTTTTTAATGCATATTAGCAAGTGTTATGGTATATTGATATAGTGAAGAAAATTTTATGGTAAATGCGAGGAACAAAATACCTATTTGATTTTCATGACTGTTGTAATTTCAATATTGAATACGTATTGTAGGACATTTTTTGTTAGAATGTGGTGTATAATAAATCTAATTGATTTTGAGTCAAAATTAGAATATCAGTAGTTAGAAATTATACAATTTAATTCACCATTTGTAAATTAAACTGAATATGCTTATCAACGCATATTCAGTTTAATTTGAGAAGGTTGAGACATTTTCTAAGTAATTGAGTAAAACGTTAAAGTTCTGATTTCTAATAAACTATAAGATAAACCAAGCGCACGGAAAACTATCGGTGGTAAAATCAGTACCTTTACTTGTTCGATACTTCCAAACAGTAAATAAAAATATGTTTGGCCCGGAAGCATCATCTTGGTGGGAGTTATTAAGCTTTATCGCAAAATAAATTTGTTTTTTTTTCAAGATACATACTCAAAAAAAGATATACTTCTCTGTACTTCTGTATGTATCTTGTTACTTATAGCGAATTCGGCATCCTTGCACTGACTCTGTGCCTGGTGCCAGAAATTATCGTATATGATTCTAATTGGTTGATTCTTATAGAACTATCTTCGTCTCTATCAGATAATTTCTGGCACCAGCACAGAGTCAGTGTAAGGATACCGAATTCGCTATTAAATTGGGATGGCTGGTATAAAAAATTTCAAGGAAAATGAGAAAAAATCATTTGTGAAAATTACTTTGTCATTTTTTGGGTTCACTTTCGTCCCACTGTGACTAATTTCGAACTTATCATTTTAGTGTCTTGGAATGATTTCATAATTACTTCCGTGTGTCCTTTGTTATATGCATTGTAAATTAAAATGACAAATACAAAATCATTGACGATATGACAAAAGCAAAGCGAAGACAGTCAGTGAAATATGAACGAGCTAGAGAAATAATACAAACTGTACATGCAGTTTCTGAGAGAACAGGATTTACACTTTACACAAAAAAGATGTTTAATGGCAGTATAGATGCTGCTGTTGTTAAGTAACAAATAATAGAAATTGTCGCCGCAAAACAAGTCATCTTTTGCAGGTCTTGATTTTTTTAAAAAATACAGGTTGTCAAAGTTTGTAATTTCTGTCAATTTTCACCAAACGGGGATCTGTAAATTAATTGTTGTCTTTGAAACTATAAGTCCCACTATGTTGATTCTTTTTTCACTTTAAACAGAAAGGATTGCCCTTCTCGAAAAAATTTACTTTCGGCCCAAAAATCATTTTTGCAACATGACAGTTATATACAAATTCTTGTTTTTCAAATATTACCCGAAGGTCACGTTTTTAAAAGTCCAAAAAAGATAAGTCTGGCGTCTTTGAAGCTGTTACCATGGTGAACATACTGCAACTTATTAATAAATACTAACTACTGTTTATCTATTTTTAGTCAAAAGTTATGACTACGTTGCGGTGAACATAAATGAATTGTGTACAAAAGCATAGTAGAGGAGCTGTTGGGAAGTGTTGTCGTATCTTGAAAAAAAATCATTTTTTAAAAGGCTTAAAAACGTCAACAAGAATTAAATTATTGGGCTAAAATTTCTTTCACTTGAAATTATGGATTTTGTAATTCGACCATTTTTTCTAAACATTTGTTTTTAAACTAATGGACAATTTTGATTCTAAAATGATTTTTACACCGTTCAAATTCAATGTCGAAAGGTACATAAAAACATACAATCTTTTCCATCTTATCTGAGAAACAGATAGTAGTTGATTCTTGCGTTAATGCCCAATCTAAAAATTCACATTTATGATTTGACAATAATGATTTGTCATTTTATAATACCGTAGAATTCGATAAGCATGCGAGAAACGAGTTATTTTTCTTTATATTATATCAAAATAAATTATAAGAAAAGGAAATATTTTATAGTTCCAATTAATATTATGGGAAGTAAAAAACATTCTTTCAACAACATTGTGTACTTTATTAGCTAATACTTGTTTATAGATTCTACTATAGTTTACATCTTCTATTTGGATTCAATTTATTAACCTTTCTAGTACATTACTTTACAGCAGGCCCGACTGGCTGGTCGATTTGGGAGCCGGAGGTGCTCCTTGCAGCCGTGTTCGGAATCAGGGTTGCCAGGAATTTCCCTAGCGTAATGGAGGGGGGAATACCTACAGCCGTAGTGGTATGTGTGTATCACGGCGTCATCACACACACATATGCCGCCACTGCTGTAGGTTTCCCTCTCCACTACGCGCATGTTCTTCCTCCTTTACGGTAGGGAAATTCCTGGCAACTCTGCACAGAGCCGACGATATCGCAGGCAGACAACAGGTGGGGAAAACTGTAGTAATGTGCGTGCAGGCGCGTACTTGTAGGCTTAAATAACTGGCACTTTTGGGGGTCCCAGGAGTAGGGAAAAAATGGCCGCATAGGGAACTCAGTGACATAGTAGGGAGTAGTAGAGGGGGAACAGATTATAACCTCTTACAGACTGGACAACAATCGCTCAGATACAAGTTGCCCTCTTGTACCCGAAGAACTGTTTACAAGTTGACGGTAACAGCAACATTGCCTGAGTGTCTAGCAGCATGACATGAAAGGATGTTGTTTGTATCCAGGTTTCCCGTTTCAGTTGGGAAATATGGGAAACATCGCTAAGTCTGTGGAAGCAGACTATGTGTTTCTTGGCGACTTTGGAAAAATCAACATGCATATTAATTTGGTAATAATACCAACCTGATAATGACCAGGTGGGAATCGTGCTATGCACGGTGTTCGTGCCCAAATGAAACGATTTCTAGAAGACCGTTTGGTGCAAGGCGAGAATTGTTGCATCCCACAGAGATGTTGAGAACTCGCTGGATACATGTACCCGGCGATTGTTGACCGGTCTATTAGTATCTTTAGCGACGCGGCGACACTTGTTCGCACGATAGGGAATTCTCCGGGCAATGCTGGCTCTGCACTTACGGATTGCCCCACCACTGACCGCGGCTCGGAGGCGTGGCTTCTGGCTCCCGATAGTTACGTGGCTCTGAGCTCCCAAAAGAGCGGCTCCTGGAGCCACGAGTTGGCCGGGCCTGCTGTACAGTAATCCAATAAGGCCAATTTCTGGTGCTTGCCATGGTGATGTCAAATTTTTGTAACATGCTTTAGTGTCATTGGGGCCCAAAAATGGGGTTATAAAATTCTTCACATATTATAGTGAGAAAAATAATTGGTAAAAATGCATTTCCTTTTATACAGTAAAAAAATTGCGAGGGAATGTCATTTATGGTAGAGTCCCTATTCTTATGAACCTTCGAATACCGGAGAACTTTTATACAGTGTATCTAGCCCGTTATTGGTGATATAGTTGCTATCAAGTAGGACTTGGGTAACTGGCGCGAAACTGCGCATATGAAATTGGTTCACTTATTGGTAATATGCTTTAGCTGATTGTATGTGAACATACAGATGCGCGTGGGTCTCGTGTGTGAGTGCGCGTATATACAGCGCGTATCGGAAATTGAACCCCTAACTTTTAATGGTTTAAATTTTATAAACGAAGCTTCAAATTATAAAATAACTAAGGACTTTTCCATTTCTTTTGGTATGATGAATTCTTATTTTTCGACTCGTCCCTTTGCGTTGGAATACCCAGCATAAATACATGAGTTACAATCTGTAACTAAATTTACTGCACTAATTTGTACTTATTGCATTTTCGTAGTAGCTTTTTTCAAATACCAAAGCTTATTTGCAAAATTTTACTCTACATTTTCGATTTACTTTTCCATGAAGAATCACTTTTACCCCTGCTGTATCGCCAAATAACTGATACCCTGTATAATAAAATGTTGAAGAGGCTGCACGAATAAACGTTTAACGAAATATAGTTTCATAAGTTGTATTACTACTCTTGAGTCGAAGAACGAAGCAACTTGGAAGTATTTCCTCCAGTTGCTTCGTTAGGGGAAGTCTGCCCCCCACTCAACTCCTTGGCTGACACTGAACATTCAGGATTATAGTGATAGAATCGACTAATATTCCTAGATACATATGGCACTAGATATAAATATAATCGCAGCACGAATAGTGATACCAATAATAAATACTTTACACAAACTTCATAAGATTCTAATACTACGCACGGGCCTGAACTGAATGGCATAGATGATTTGCACATTTATATTTATTACGTAATATAAAGTTAGACTCCTTTTAACGGGTACTATATGCTTCTAAAATTTTAAACTCTTTTTTCATACTCTGTACCAGATAATTAATAGTAATTAAGTGATATATTTAGGAATAAAAAGCAATCTTGATCTCTGCAGCATGTGATCTTATATTTATTAAAATTGACAGATTTCATAACCCTTAACACACTAATAGCATGCATTATGTAGAACTCTATACTTTTAACACTTCTATTGCACCATTTCTAACTCTTACATAGTTAGCTATATTAGTTAACAGTATTGTACATTAAATTGACAGATCTTCTTTTTGAAATTACAGCAAATTTGCATCTGCAAGTTCTATTCTTTTCTACGTAGCATTTCTACTGTGTTATATACATATAGTAAATAATAAGAATATTCATATCCTGATTAGTAACATAATCAATAGGTACCAACTACAGGCATATTTTGCGAAATGTTTCATTTATATTAAGGACAGTATTACTATCATTTACGTTATACTGGGTGCTCGGCAACAAGTGTCAATACACAAGTGGCAAAGTGAATATTTTAAGGCGTGATTCTATATGACAAAATAAGACGAAAATCAAGAGTGACGAAATTGCGTTGGGGGCTTCGTTTGCGAGTTATTAATTATTGAACATACGTGCAGGAAGTGTTTGACGCGGGGACATACAATTAGACTACAGCCGACACGCGTTAAGTTCTGCGAACACATATCCGTTCCGTGTCAGTACCGTTCCGTCGTGCCAGAGGTAAGAAGAAGAGACCCTCTACGCTCTTCATCTTCTTACCACTGATACGCCGGAACGGATATGTGTGCGCAGACATTTAGCCAGGTCAGGCACGGTGAGGGCAGTGCTGTAGCCACCTAGAAAGACCCACTTGACGCGTGGCGTTGTATGCCATCAATTCGACTACGAGGTAATGGTCTTTCTAGGTGGCTACGACACTGCTCTCGCCGTGCCTGGCCTGACTAAATGTAGAATCATTCTATTCGCCTAGCCGGCGCCAGCTCCGTCGAAACATTCTTCAATTGGTTTTACATGGTGACGTTAGAGGGTCTCCGGGTGGAACAATATGAATGTCACCATGTGAAACCCATTGGAGAATGTTTCAACGGACGGTAGACTGCTACCGGCTAGGCCAGCGCCGGTCAGACTACCGTTTTCAGGGCAAGGGCAGCCGCCATTGCCCAGGGCAAACGCTGTGGGCAAAGCTCCGTGCAGTGATGTCAGCTATCGTTACAGCGGAATGGGGAGGAATGGTTGTGGCGGGAGTACAGGCTCGTAGATACGTAGGCAGGCACGGTCCTTGTTCATCCTGGCATCTGTACCGTGTTGCCCGGGGACGCGTGTCTTGCCCGCTGCCAGCAAGTATTTGCCCCGGGCTGTCTGACCAGTTGCCCTGTCGGGCAACTCCTGAATGGCGCTGGGCTAGACGGATAGTGTCAATCTACTTTAAAGAGGGGTCAATCTACTTTAATCCCGCCTTAACACGCGCTGGCAGTTAAGCCACACGCTTTTTACGCGTATTTTCAACAATTAATAACTCAGGAACGAAGCCTCAGGTTGCAATTCCTCGTCATTCTTAATTTCCCCCTTATTTTGGCCTGTAGAATCACCCCCTAAAAGGATACCCACCTGTAGTTTAACACCCTATAGTTCTCTTCTTCAACAAATTTGCATTCTCTAACTTTTATATTGAGATGCATTCTGTACATAAACACTTGTCCGTCACTTTATTCAATTACCTAATCTCTGTGTGTATTCATATAGCGTTCAACGTCTTGAACCCATTCGGTGTGACTTGTTCGAATAGCAAAGGCGTGTTCGTTCGACATGTTTGTTATAACTCACTGCATATCATAGATTTCATTTATTAATTAGGTGCTTGAAACATTTGTTCAGCATTCAGTAAGTTCATGTTGCATTATACCTGCCTGTATCCGGCTTTAAAAACCACACATATTATATGTTTCTGATGGGGAAACATAGCCCTTCTATTCTGAACTTAAGAATGTAAGGAAAGAGGAGAGCGCTGTAACTCAATGCTGCAGGCAAATTTAGTTTCTCGGCGTTCACTGGCTGAGTCCTAGGCAAATTTTAGCACTCTCGTTTAGATAAAACAACTTCAGCATAAATCTTCTAAATACCTGTAGTTTCTTTTGTAGCAGTATTTCTTTGTTAGAATAACACACTTCGCCATTCTGCATTTACAAATAAATCAAACGTTTATTTCTCTCATTCAAGAGATTGTTGGGTTTATTCTGTATATACAGTGTACTTACTATTGAATGTAGTATATTGATTGTACATATAAATGAGATGAAAAGAAAACTCTTAGTGCACACGAGGCGATGCTTCTCATACTATGATTGCAAGCGAAGTAACAGAACGGAAACAGAAGAAACAAAAGAAAAATTAAACTTAGCTGTCGCATTTGGCGATTGGACCATCCAGCTATCGGTGACTAAATACATTTCTAACAGAGATGTTATAAACATTTAATTACTTTTACTGAGTATTGGCAAACATTATTGAGACAATATAACATGAAATCTAAGAACTTACTATACTTATTTGTAAAAATTTTCGAATTTTACCGAAATTACTTGCTCACTTTTCTAATATAGTAGTGAATTCCTCCCTAATACAGTAGTCAAGAGGTTCTTTCGTTCCCGCCAAATACGATTTACCTTCAGCAAACCATTTCGCTACTTACATGCTATTCTGAACAATTTGGTTAGACTCTAACTTTTAGAGCATAGTGTTGGGTGGACAGCTCACCTCAACTAGAGGTCGCCATACTCTGCCATTTCTGTTATTCATTCTTTCAAGTGGAGGTTGTTCACCACAGATTTGAAAACATGCATCAGCTTCCGAAAGCATGTTCTCCACTGTATCGTATTCTTTCAGCAGTCATCTTCCTGTAGATTTAGTTTTCTGCTCGTTGTCCCGAGTTCTTTTCCTCGGAGCTCATGCGATACAATGTTTGCCGCATTCGGTTGTTCAGACGTAAATAGGTATTAAAAAGAGGGTTCTTGATCAAATTCTCGAATTGTGTTCCGTAATGGCATCAACCATTAGTACTTGCCTCGCACCCTTTCAACATGCCGAATATTGTTCCGCGTTTTGATTGTGACTTCGTTGGCCAAGTCTCCATTATATGCGAGGGAAATCCACTTTTAATCAAATTGTCAAATTTCTTTGAACAAATAAATCATTTCGTGTCACTTGCTTCTTACTGTTACCGTGTCTCGATGGACAATGTCTCTAAAGGCGGCTTCAAACATTGGGTATTCGCCAAATGACGAGTTTTCGCCTTTTTCGGAATCATTTGTCAAATTGTTTGTCGAATACCGAGTACATACTCAAGGTGTCCCAGAATTGAGGGACAATTAATATCCTGATTCGAGAAGAAGTCGAAAAGTGCTTTACCTCTTTGAGATCCGAGGCTTCGGATATTTCTAAAAAACTTGCGCCACTTAAAATGCTAGCGTTGAAGGTTTATTCGTTGTTCCTCAAATGCGCTATGCTTTGATGCGCAGTCGTTTATTGTCAATGAATGGAAAGTATTTAAAGTTCGAGAAATACCGAAGATTTGCCGAGAATTATTCATCCGCATCGCTAAGTACTTGCTGAATGGCACATGTTTGTTATTCGGGATTCGGCAAACGAAGAACGTGTGGAGCTGTCTTAACGCATCTGTGTCACTGTTCCAGGCTCTTTTTCACATGTATAACTTCCTGCTTACAGCCTATACCTCTGTATGCTACATGGATTCCTTCTACAGCAGAGGTGCGTAAAGAGTCACTTGGAGCCGGACACCTCTTTGTGATTCTGAGCCGGCGTTCCCTGCGGTGAGAGCTGAGCGTGGAGCTGTTACATTGCTAACCACAGCAAAGGGTCTGGATTAGGTCTGGGTTAGGTAACTGTAAGATTGTATGTGCGTGCAGACTCGTACCACGCACACTACTGTAGTTCTCCTAGCCATGTTGTGCTAAGCAACGTAACAGCTCCACGCTCAGCTCTGACCTGGCGCCCAGAATCACAAAGAGGTATCCTGCTCCGAGCAGCTCTTTGTGCACCTCTACTCTACAGAGTTGAGCATTGTCCGATTTGTTTAAAGAAAGTATTTATCTGAACTAATTGTCAAAATGAATTCTCTTTAGTCGAATACCTCATCCGAGTAATAAGTATGTTGATTAAGCATTTTCTACTTCTCTCGATGATTTCTACTGTAAGCTCCTCCTGAACCCCTAGACCCTTTTTTTAACACCATGCATATGTAACATTATATTGTTGTAATATATTACTGTATTTCATATCATAAATGTATACATTACTACATTATACTGTTATACTTGGTGGTATACTTCAGCATTAGTTAGAGAGGCATGCAATAGGCACTATTGAAAATTTAACTCCTGCTACATGTTTACATTTTCTTTTTGTTATTGCTATTATTTACAAATTGCTAGTACCTAGATTCAGGATTACAGACTTTCTGAAAAGTTAATTGATGTATGTTCCTAATCTGTAGCTTATTACGTTATTATGTGAAATTGAAATTCATGATAATTGCTAACCAGAATATGAATATTTCCGTGATTTACTGTAATTCACTATATTTACAGGGAACATTTTTACATTATTATTCTTCCTTTTTACATCACATACTTACATTCTGTCACATACTCGAAAATACTGAGATGATGTATTTCATTCGAATAAAATTGTTGAAAATATAAGAATTAAAGAAATTTCGATGTTTTAAGGGTTAATGCTAACTGTGCAAGCTAAAAATCTCTTTTTACTCGTGTATGGCTTAACGCTCACTTTTCTCCTGTCTCTGTAATCTCTAACAGTTTTCAGACTACAAAACATGGCATTGTAGACCCCATGTTGTCCATATGGGGTCATCAACTCTTTGTTAATGGCGATACCGATCAGTAAGTGATCTATAAAATACACCTTTCACAAAATGTATCTTATACAATATACAATGCCTTGGGTGCTGTATACAATTAATTTCTTTCTAATACATAATTTTCATGCGTACGCTCCTTTATTATTCATGATAGTTCTTTAAACGTCATACAAGCATTTGCTTCATCTGTTATTATTATCTTTACTATTCAATAAAGCTTATTAAATGTGTACATGAAAGTACATTTCTTTAACTTTCCATATTATATCCGGATACCTCCATATTTTCATACGCATTTTACGGATTGAACAAATACGTTGCATTAACATTTTCACATATTTTTTACAGAATTGCAAAGACACTTTGCTTCAGCTACCGAGGCCATGGTCTGTACCTCTCATCGCCCACTGAGATCCAGAAGTTTTCCGTATCCAGTCAATTTTGGTATGAATTCTCATTTGCTACAAAATTAAATAAATCATAATACTGAAATCCTATTACATTTAAGATTATAGTCATTATAATTACGCATAATTCATTAATCCTATAGAAATTTCCCAGTAGGAACACCGTTTTCAATGCATCGGCATTTATTTATCTTTTCTTTAAGGCAACCATTTAAGAAATTCTTTGTTTTTTAACATTAAAATAGTTACGAAAAATCCACGAGTTTACAAACGTATTTGAGTTCGTTCGTTAAAGTTCTGTCGTCTATTTCTATAACTAATCGCGACAACAGAATGTATCTACTACTATCATGTTGAACATCATCAACATACTTTCCTTGTTTTCTAAAGTTTTTTTCTTTATTTATAATTGAAATATGGTTGTGTATTAGTGGCTCACCATTCACTTTTGTTTTTAACTTTGTTTGTCTAAATTTTGTATAGGAATTATGTAGATAAAATAGTATGTGCACTTTGGCGGTCATTACGAGAATGCGTAACCGAGAAGATAGTGAGAGACTGAGTGGATATTAGTTTCTGATTTTTTCCATTATTGATTTTATCAGTTCTGACAAATGCAGATGCAATGGAAATCGAATTTGAAAATTTGTTGGGTACGCGGATGCTTAACAAATTAAATTTAACTTTTAATTTGTTACAATATACAATAACATTTAACGTTAGGATAGGTACCTACTGATAAGGCATTTTAACAATTTTAATATTTAATCTACTTACATATTAATTAAACAACTATTAGAATTGTCGTCCTGGTTGTTGAATACAAATTGTGACTGCGTTATGATAAGCGAAAGTAACGTTCGGTATCATGTATCCCTGCTTATGATATCCAGACCACACATAAACAATTTTGTCATCAATGGTTGGCCGTTATCTCGAGAAGCGTTCCCCTCACTTTCGCGCCGCTTCTTCGTCACATTAGGCTGGGGGCACACGAGCGTTGAAACTTCTTTTTCTTTCTTTTTTTAAGAAGGTTGTTCTGAGTAGTTGCGTTGCCCTGGGTGGTAATCTCTATTACCCGCTCGTTTCTTGAGTTGTAGTTGATGGCCCGAAGGGTGAAAATAATACTTTAAGCATGTAGTAAATCTAGGGAAAAGTTAAAAAAAACCCTACTGCATGGAAATGTATCTTGTAGTATGTGTTCAAGGTCCTGTGTGTTCTTCTGCTGCGTCTAGTACAAGTTCGGGAATTTTAAATTTTATTTTGAGTGGATAGTTGTTTAAATCGTAATTCCCCGGGCCTCTAAAGAGGGGGTTTAGGTGGTCTCGTTGATAGAGGTGTTTGGATAGCCTGGAAAATGAGTGCGGCAATGGTGCAGATACCGGCGTCCTGGTGTAGTAGAAACATGGGATAATCCCTGGGTTTTCCCAGTATTAGTCTTGACGAACTTGTTTTGTGTGTTTCTGTTAGGGTTGACCAGATTGGTGCCCCGTACATGAGTATTGATCTGGCGCAGCTTTTGTATAAGGATAGCTTCAGGTTTATCGGGAGCTTATTATCTGGCTTGCCCACCAGGAGGGCTCTCTAGAGAGATTAGAAGCTCTGTCGCCTTAGGTTTAATACTAGAGACGTTCCATGTGATGATGTTGTGGGGGAAGTTAGCCATTGAGGTTTGACATTATCTTATGGATGGCCAGAATTTGTTCTGGGAGGGTTTTACATAATTTAAGCTGATCTTAGATTTGCGTGGCGATGTGCATTGTGCAGGGTGAATTTAAGGTTATACATCGAGTTAATCTCTTAGAAAACTAAAGTGAGGTGGCAGGTGTGTCAGTACCTGGGTGTTTCGTAATTTGGGGGTTTGTTTGTGTGGCTTGTGCAAAGGTGTTGTACTGCTCCGTCGGTTTTCGGGGGGGGGGGACTTGATGTGTGATGGCTTGGTGGATTCAGGATGGGTTTGGTGATAGGAGCTGGGAAGGCTTGTTGTGGGAGTGCTCTCTCCCTTTTCTTCAGGTATGTTAATAGTCAAGAGCATTGACTGTAGTTTGCAGGATGTGGTTCGCCGCAGTTAAAACATTTGCCCGGGGTCTATAGGGATTTGGTGCATTCTTTTGTGATGTGATTTTGGCTACACTTTACACAGTTAGGGGACTTGTTGCAATTGGTTGACGTGTGTCCAAATGCCAGGCACCTATAGCACTGGTATGTACGGTCTCTTGGATTCGTATTTCTTCTAGTATATTTTGGTGTAGAAGAGGTGGTTCGTTTTCCTGGTTGTTTGAAGGGTCGTACCGGGTTCAAAACTGACTTTGTAGATGGGTTAGAAGGAATGGCTCTTTTTCTGTGTCTCAGAGCATTCGATGGTTTTAGTCCACATCGTGGAAGCTCGGCTAAAATGTCTTCCGTTTTCATTTTGTCGAGGCCTTTTAGGACGGCGGTTGTTGACTTGCTTTCATGTAGGGAGAAGGTATGATATTGTACGTTGTTGTTTTTTGAGAATGTTAGAAAATCTTGATATGTTTCCACATGTTGAAGCTGGATTTTATATTGGGGACCTAAGTGTTTGACCTCAAACTTGCTGCCTATGGCCTCATGAAACTATGCATATTGGGGGAGATTTCCTTGTTGTTTTTGAGGTTGGTTTCTGGACTGCGTTTACTGTGTCGCTCGACTGAGAAGCATCGATGGCTTGGTCCTTAATTTGTTTTGTAGCGTGCACTGTGTCGCCCGCGGGGGGATGATGGTCGTTTTTCGGTGTGGTAGTTATCAACGAAGACTTGGAACCGGTTACGTACCGCTACGTTTGGAATACCTTCCTCCATGTTGGACTTTTCCGGCATGTAGGTTACCCTGATAGCCAGATCTGGCAGCAGAATCTGACGTCAGAACTGCAGCAGTCTGTGTCCGCATTTGGCTGCGTTCTGATGTGCAGAGCCTGAGGTGCAGTGCCTGATGTCAGATGGACAGCAGATCGACAGCAGATTTTGCCGTCTGCTAGGCACAGCAACAGCGCCATCTGTAGGCAATTGCTTGGTAATTCTGGAGTTCAGATGGCGCTGTTGCTGTGCCTAGCAGACGGCAAAATCTGCTGTCGATCTGCTGTCCATCTGACATCAGGCACTGCACCTCAGGCTCTGCACATCAGAACGCAGCCAAATGCAGACGCAAATGATTATCAATCAATATACATATATTAACACTATTTAACACTATTCTGTACAATCAATAAGAATTATGGGGATAACAATTATTAAATAGGGGAAAAGGAAAAATCAAAAGAAACTATCCCAAAACGATTTTAGCAGATAAAATGGAATATCTTTTTCAGAATTAATTTGGAGACCTACATATGTTAACTGGACATTTTCTGCTTAATTTAATGAGTACCACATGTATGAGGTTCTTTTTAGATCATCCTGGATAGTGCAATGTTCTAAACTTGGAGGCAGTCATCATACAACCCTTCTATTCCCTTTCCCCCCGTTCGAATTGTATATAAATGCATAACTTTAAATGTACAATTTATCCAGAAATATTAACTAGTTCTACGTAGTCGATTTTATGTGTGTAAGCCATATCCTTCTGGAATATTGTTATGCTACTTCACCAGCATTGCAGCTATCCTCATCAAGGTCTGCTGACGTATTCATAAATTAACACTTTGAGAGGCGCAAGGTTTTGAAAAATGCCCTTTTAAGTTGGTCAAGCCTTATCGACCGATCATCACTGCTGGGAAAATTTTCTATACAACGTAGAAAGTAAACTCCTTGCTTGCTTTGTTTCCAAAGTAAACATTCGGGAACTTTCGGACAATACTTTCGATGCTTTCGATGCTCACCGAACAGAGGATGCAAATCCCTCGGCGTGAAAAGCCACTCAAAGTGTTACAATATTTCTGAAGGACAGAGTTTCCAAATGTAAGCCCTCACTAACAGCAACACGGACCGTGAAACTCTCATATATTTCAACATTAAATAATATTAACCAGATTTTTGTGTTTAATATATTTTCAGTGGGGAACTAACGGAAATGATGGGGGATTTATTTATTGGCCACGATATGCCCGAACCACCTAAGGAAAGTTTCTTTAAAGGCCTTTTTGGCGGAGGATCCCGAAGTCTCGACAGAGAAGAACTATGTAAGTTTAAATCAGTCCCACTGAAATACTGTTTTATTTACATTTAAAATATTTCTGCTTAAAGTACTTATTTAAACCAAACGTGAAAGTAACGATAGGACCGCATTCAAGATTTATTAGTACAATACCTGTGCAAATATTCATTCCGTGGAAAATATATTTAAGCAACAACGTTTCGATGTATTTAAGCAGGTTTCGAACGAAATGAAATACTTCTCGTTCATGACATTAAATGTATATTTATTTATGTGTTATATTTTGTGTTAGTAAAGTTACAATTTTTTGAAGATTTTCTTCGTTTCTTCTCGACATATGGTAATCTAGAATTTGTCCACAAAACTGTGTTAAAATTTCAATAAAAAAACTGTTGGAAGGTATTCTAGAGACCTTGAAAATGACCCATGACTTTTTTCATAACGATGGGATTCTTTAGATGAGAATCGCTGTCGTTCAAGAATTGTTCTGGGTGTGCCACCTAGGTATGTTAAAGTTGATCGAAAAAGAGGTGTGTCAACAAAGGGATAATACATTCTTTAGAGTATACAAAATTTTGTTTCATGTTTTCGGTCCTGATACATTTTTTAGGTAGCCCTTACAAGGGGAAGGCACAGCCTCCGCCATTGCATTTGCAGTGGCACTAGGTGGAAAATGTAGTACACACCTAGTGTTATAAGACCCTAAAGGGTTTTGTCAAAATGGGCCTCGGTTTTCGAGAAATTTGAGTTCAAAGTTTCGCGCCATACTAGTAATTCATTTACACAAACCATATCACTAAACAATAGTCGTAACCATTACACGTAAAATTGTTTTGCGTTGCAATGGCAACGTAAAACAATATTGTTATTTCGTTAGTACTATATTATTTAATATTATATATTATTACAGTTGGTGAGTCTAGTGGACGAGCGTCTCGTACGGTTGCGAAACACATACCAGGCCCGACCGCTACCACAGAGCCAATCCGCGAACGCGTGACGACCGCCTGTGGGGAAGTAAACATGGCCCATCAGATGGTTCTGGAGCGGGGTGACAAGCTGTCGCAACTCGAGGACCGAACGGCGCGCATGATGTCAGAGGCGGAAGGCTTCTCACAGTCTGCACACGGGTTGATGGTTAAGTACAAGGACAAGAAATGGTACCAACTATGAGAATATCATTCGATTTCTATCCGAATTTGGAATGGCGCACCATTCTATTGTAATTTAGCGTTCACATTTGACATATGAGTTCTGTCGTATTAAGCAGAAGGAGAATAAAACTCGAAAAAATTGGACATATTGCGGACCTTGCACGCACACACAGGAAACATGTTACATGGAATAAAAGAGTTAACAAAAAAAAAAAAAAGAAGGGTATGTATGCACTCACTTGCGCGCACGCGTACGTGTGCGTGCAATGTGTACGTGAAAGTGAGAACAGTAGGGGAGAGGAACAGACACAAAGGAAACATATTCATGCGATACTTTTACAAGCAGGTAATACACACGCACATCTTTCAGCGAAGAATATAGAAAAAGTCGTATTTACACAAGTCGTTAAACACAAGTAATATTAAGTATATATATGCGCGATCTCTCAGAATGTGTAATAATCTCTATATACATATATAACATTATAGACCGCTAAGGTAAATGGTATACACTAAACGTATAAACCGATCGGGCAGTTAAAACAGAAGAAACATGGAACGGCTGCGATTAAACATTAAAGAAATTATTAGCGGATATAGTTGTGTAAGATTAAAGGAACTAAGTATTTAGGCTAGAATAAGAAAATGATTCTATTACGCGCGAGTCAATACATACAATTATGTAACAATTCGCCTTTTAATCGACGGCACTCGTTAATCCATTCGGACGTCCTGTAACAGCGAGACTAGCGACATTCACGTGGAACGGCGCTCTGTCTTCGTTTGTTCTTCGACAAAAGGTAAATAGGAATACAATGATCCGTGCACGTACATATATACAGATAACACTGTTCGAGCGACGAAGACCCAAATTAAATAACGCAAACTGATCGAGGTGAAGGCGCAGCGACGTTATTCCGAATGTATTGACAATAATTGTAATTAATTGATTGAGATAATAGTGCATTGGATAAACGTTGAACGCAGTGAAATATATAATTTATCCACGATGCAGGACCATCGGGGTTGTATTTCGACATATAATCCTAATATGGCGTCACGTCGTTGATAAAACATATATTAGTTGTTATCAATTGTAGTTATCGCTAGATATGCTATGTATATAAAATAATAAAAGCAGTAGGAAGTATTACGTCGAGAAAAGAAAAAAAAGAGTTGTTTGTATAATAACGTGTTGTGAGTTACGCTATTTCAGCGTCGGTGATGAATTCAATTGAATTTATAATATGTATCGACGGGAATAAAGAGAAACTACTGTAATTGTAAGGATTATATGTAGATTAGATTACGTAAAGACAATATAATATATATACATGTATATGTGTATTGCGCGTGCATATGCGAATGCAGCGTATGCTTAACCATACAACACATACATGTACATATATATGTATAATAAGTTCATTTGAATTTATTGAGGCTCTGAATCGTCGTACTGCTTCCATAGCAATAACTGTATAGTTGATGTTAATGGTACTAAACAACTGCATAAAACTATATTATAATGCGTCTCGCAGAGAATTAATTAGATTGCAATTTCTTCGAGTTGAGTCGACTTCCGGATATAATTTTCCTCGGACAATATACGCAGGTAGAGAATTCGTTCGTAAACTTTCAACCACCACCGTATCCTTTTTGTCTACTTACTATTAATTGTTGGCACAGCGATCCACGAGAAACTGGACGCATGTGCCCGAAAGATTAATTCAATTCCGGGATCGTGATACAATTGCACAAGAGAGCCGAGAATTGGTCCTACTTTGATTCCTTTAACTTAAGCGGCATCGTTTCGGGCGATAGGTCTTATCGCCTCACTGATTTACCCACAAAATCCAGAAATTTTAGTTGCACGCTGGAGATGAAAATATTGCGGAATTTGACAAGATAATGAAAAAAGTGAAAAAAACTATTAAACGATGATTATATTAAGATAAGCGTAGAAGTGTGTCAATAACACTAAGCGAAGTAAGAAAGCCAATACATAACAGAGATAAAGATGTTTTTCTCGGATCTTTTGTGAAAGTGAAACGTTGTTTACTGCTCTAACAATAGGATAGTAGTTAAATGTACGATAGTTGCAGACAGAAAACAAAGAAATACATTACTATCTAAGTGTTTGATAATATAACATATTCTAACACTTGTATAAAAACTACTGTTTAGGTGATTCCGGATTATTTATCATATCAAACAGGTTGAGATGTGTTTGAAAATAATTTATTGTAATAAAAAGAAGTACTTGGAACGAGAAAAGAATAATACAACAAATGAATACATATAATTATTAATCGGAATTTCTATTTAACCTTTATCTACATGCATTTGGTTCTGTGACTTGACAAATGGAAAATAATACTTCGTAAATTTTTTGTTAAATTATTTTCATACACAATATAGATTTCCTACAAGATTAGTTTTTTTTCCGACTATCAAGTGATTAGCTTGGAAACCCTTGCCGCGATATAAAGGTTGTTACTTCATTCGACAAATAAGAAATGATATTTTGCAAGTTTCTATACTTATTTTTAAAACTGATGTGATGTTATGTGTATTCAAAGAGTTTTATTTTCGCGTGAACGTACAGAATCGTTTCGTAAACAACATATTGCTTTCTGTATGTTCAAACGAACGGTAGCTACCTCTCCCATTTGCTATGCCCTTTGTATGAAATGTTTATTGTTTATTGTGTCTAACTGTATTTCAACGCTGTGGCCTGAATATGTAAATCTACTATTGTAAATGAAATTTTGTCCTTAGATGCAGCGAAATATCTAATACTCTGGATTTATACTATTACTAATCTAGTACAGTTCTTATTTTTCAAGAGATATAATATCATGTTATTGTAAAAGTACTGCCTCGAGGACAGACTGTATCTTGGCTCCGATTAATAAATGAGTTTGAACCAAACGAGATATTTTTAGATTTTACACTAACAAACAATGCTAATTTCACCTACCCTTTCAGCCACTGATGCCCATACGAGGGACACCTGACGCTAGTTTGTCCACTTTACACGTAGCTTGTCAAGTTTGAAAAGATCTCTGAACGCGTGGACTAAGCTTGGCGGGGTAAGTAGCGGAGACGAGAATACCGAGTTACCGGCGATTTCTTTACATTACAATAACAATTATTTTACACTGGCGCGCAGAAGTCGACACACGAGTGTTTAAATTGTAAAATAACTAGTAGATAAAAAGACATAACGTTTTCAACCCTTATGTCAATGACCAAGATTGCACCGTTGCTCAATGAGCGGAGTACACTCGGGTACCCTATGCGCCTTATTTTGGATAGATCAGATATGCTGTGCAGCAACAATTTCACTTCCATTTTCTTTTAAAATTCTTTCTGGATCTTTTTGTGACACATTAAGTATTGTTCTAAGAGACTTAAACGATAAAATTAGTTGTGACTGTTACGGGCCCAGGCTGAGGACAATAAGATTGGCGGCTGCGAAGCCGAGAATTTGAAATTGTTTGCTGGAGTTTGTTAGTAGCGGACGAACCGGGATATGGTATTCGCGAGAGCCGTTATAAGGAGGTCGTTGCCGTGGACGAACCGAGGTCTGGTATTCTCGGCAGCCACTAGGAATGTTAGTTTAGCCTCGTAACTTTATAATGAGATACACCTCGAGCGGTAAAGATGTATCTATGTATGTGGGTTTATCTCACAGTGGAAATTCAGATGATGATTGGATTTTAATGAAAGAACTGTAAGTAGGAAATAGCTAAGTATATTCTATATGCTTTGTCTTTACAATTGTTAAGGTGTTTAAGTGGTTGTCGCGGTACCCAAGTCCTCCACCTCTCAGTTTTGCCGCACTGGGAAATGCAGGGGTCTCAAAGAGTTTAACGGGTATTTGCGGGTTTGCGGCTTCAAAAAATCATTTTTTATATAGGTATACGTATATATAAATCGACAGTATAACATCTGAAGAATGTTCAGTTAAAATTTCATAAAGAAATTCGAAATATTTTCGAAGTTATATCGCTGAGAAGCAAACCATATCATGCGATCTACGCTCGTTATTCAGGGAAAATACAATACGTTAAACGCGTTTTTCTCGAAACACCGTTTCTCAAATTGGCGGGCACGATTAAAAAACAACTATTTGACGTCATTTTGTGGAAATATTTTTTGTGTTATATTTATACCATAATGTAAGGTTATAAGGGGCGAATTCCACTTACATCCAAATCGCCCGCAACCCCTAATTTTCCATTATATGTCGCGACCGCGGCGGGCGATCTGGATGTAAGTGGAATTCGCCGGGGAAGCTGTTGTCCACGCTGGTTGGCCGCGGCTTCACTTGACTTGGCTAGTTCGCTTGGCTTGGCGCTGGCATCGTTTCGTTTCCCATAATTTCCCATCTTGGCGTTGATTGGTAGCCACCCCAGCGGCCGAGAGTGAAATTTCATTATTTTCTATTTCTACCCGTACATATATACCCTGATAGCCAGATCTGGCAGCAGAATCTGAGGTCAGAGCTGCAGCAGTCTGTGTCCGCATTTGGCTGCGTTCTGATGTGCAGAGCCTGAGGTGCAGTGCCTGATGTCAGATGGACAGCAGATCGACAGCAGATCGACAGCAGATTTCGCCGTCTGCTAGGCACAGCAACAGCGCCGTCTGTAGGCAATTGCTTGGTAATTCTGGAGTTCAGATGGCGCTGTTGCTGTGCCTAGCAGACGGCGAAATCTGCTGTCGATCTGCTGTCCATCTGACATCAGGCACTGCACCTCAGGCTCTGCACATCAGAACGCAGCCAAATGCGGACACAGACTGCTGCAGCTCTGACCTCAGATTCTGCTGCCAGTTTCATCTTCGCCCGGCTTGTTTCGAAACATTCTAAGGTCTCTCTGGTCTCGAGCGTCGAAATCCACGTAACTCAGCAATGCGCGGCTTATTAGCGGCATCGCCTTTGAAGACTATAGCGAAACAATCACACTGTATAATAGTTTATTTACAATGTAATACTTACGGTTTCCATATTTTCTACCATTTTCTGGCCTCGTTTGTGAAAACAAATAAATGGTGAAAACATGCACCACGTATCACTTCATACCATACCACTTGCAGCAATTTCACGATATCGGCGCATGCGCATTACGGTCGATTAGGACTCTATACTTCTCTCGCTCGCACATGTCTTTCTCTCTCGCGTGATGTTGGCGACAGTTTCGAGCTCTCAATGAGACCTCCATGTCTATTTGCTATAAGGAACCAATGCGGCACCAGAGTACCACGTGACCGTGTTCTTCGCTCCCCAGAAGCTGCTTCACTACCCTCGCCTAAAGTCGCAACTATTAGTTCGTCCCTACATTCCTATGCCCATGGATCTGCCCTTCACGTTAAGAGCTTGGCGCTATCCCCGCCACTTCTGGCTCGCTCTAGTTCTACGAAGACGAGAGCGAGTCAGAAAACGGTTAGAAAAGGAGCACCGAGGCGGGCAAGTGGTATGGTGGGAGAATACCCCTCGCGAAACTCACCGGCCAATATATCTGATACCTACCTTAGGTATACCTTCTGGAACAGCACTTACTGAAACAGAAGGACCTATGTTTTCGTTGGAGATGAAGCTTTCTCGCTCTCTCAGCATGTATTAAGACCTTATGATGGACAATTTTTGCCCCATAATAAAAGAATATTTAATTACCGACTGAGTCGAGCTCGTAGATACGTGGAATCTACGTTCGGTATTCTTTTAAATAAGTGGAGAGTTTTTGATAAAGCGATTAATATAAATGTGTAATTTGCGATTGACATAGTAAAATGTTGCTGTGTACTTCACAATTTCGTTGGAGACCGCGGTAGATACATAGAAGAAGGTACCTACTCAGTTATCGGTTTACGTGATGCAATCAATGAGGTACCGCCTATGCAAGGAGGCCGATTATTAAATCGAAAAAGAGAGGAGTTTGCAAAATACTTTTTAAGTGATATAGGGAAGTTGGTATGGCAAGATAATTTTGTATAAAATTATAAGGAAGTTTTTGTAGTTTTATTGTATATATTGTATGTATTGTATCTAATCATTATTGCTATATTAAAAAATTACATTCACAGTTACCGTAGTCTTTCTCTCCTTTGCTTGTAATTCTTCAAACAATGGATTCAATTTTCGTCAAATTTTTATCCACGCACTTTGCTTCTTTAATTTATCATGGTATTCTTCTATTAATGTATTCCACACATCCGCATGGTTCTTTACTTCGCAAATAAATATCTCCATGTTAAGCTCTGCTTCCATTTTGGAGGATTGTTTACAAATGTCGCACACCGGATGTATGCAATGCTCGATGAAAAACAACGAACTACTTCACACCGCTGAGCGTTAGCGTCCATGATTGGGGAAGATGACGCACAGGGTTGCCAGATGGTTTTAATGCCGAGCCGCTAGATCGCGTAGGAAAAGTAGCCCAAAAGCGCCAAAATTCAAATATCTTCAATGAAAAGGATGTTTAAATATTTTCTTAATATTTTCTGGAACTGTTTTCTTTATTTCTTTTAGATACAACGAATAAACTTTATTTCAACAAAAACGAATTTAAATAAAACTGATGTGAAGATAAAAATTAACGTTTTAACACAACAATGATAATCTGTTTTATATAATTTTGTAATGCCATTTGGTCTTGGGCAGCCCAAATATCGAAATTTCGTCCAAAGCTTGGTCGGTGTTGTAGCTGATTTCAGGCTGCAATCGCCAATTTCAATTTTTGAGCGCCAGTTGGTTTTGAAAACTAGCCCAAATGGCGGAATTCCGCCCAATCTGGCAACTCTGATGACGCAAGCGCGGCGCAGAGGACGCCACTAGCGCATGTACTGCGGTTTTGCATGAGTGCGCATGTGTGAATGGTTTGCCCGCAAATTTTCAATTTGTGGAATGTATGAAATATGCAACTAAGGTTTTGTATCGACACATTGTAATGCAATTATTTTGTTAGATATAATAAATATACATACGTGTATTTCTTCTACAAATTAAAAGCTTTATTTATTAAAATGAACCCAAAAGATGAGTATTATGGTAATTTAAATGTTGTTCAACTAAAAGATTTATTACGTAAACGTGGGGCTTCGCTTAAAGGCAAGAAAAAGGATATCATTGACAGGTAAGCAGTTTTTATTTTACAAAATCCAAACATGAAATGAATTATGATATATTAGTTTCAAATTTTTTTACATGGTAACTTTACATGGTTTATTTCATTTCAGATTAGTCTTTTACGATAAAAATGACAATTTTACAACAAAAGCACCTTCCTTACTTAATAATATTGATGTTGATGATATGCCCTCACCTAACTACTTAATCACCCCACCCATAGATGCTATTAATAATTAATATCATTAACTATTTAGACAGCTAAATTTTTTATCATATTTTTACATTCCATTTTTTTTATAGTTAATGTTATGTTTTTAAAGTAATATTACTAATAAAGAAATATAGTTCCAAAATACAATGGACTTTATTTTCTTATTGTTATCATGCTATCCGCGAAACGATGCCTTCTCTAAAATTACACAGCATTTGACAAACAAAGTAAATTTTTTAAAGTAACGGAATGTAAAATCTATTTACAGGTACCTGCAGTATTTTATAGGTTTTTGTTAAACCAATCATACGTTCGATGTGAACACGTTTTGAGGACAATTTCCTATCTTGTAAGACTGTCAAGCCTGGTAATTGATTTCTTCCCTTTAAAAATGATGGTATGTTTATTGAAACACCTTCTGAAGCAAAAATATCTTACGAGTTTAATCCTCGATCTGCCATGATGCTGTCGTTTTGCTCACATTTCTGTAAAAGAGAACTGCGTTCAACCATTTGTCGATCTCTTGTGCTTCCTCCATATCCTTCTGAACAATGAGATAATAGGCCACTTGGTGATGCTCCAACTTCAAACTTTACAGTGGACCGATTTTTGTAAGAGCTCCATACAGCTTGCTGAATAGCTGGGTTTGCTGGCTTTTGAATGGGTATTTCCGTACAACCCACGATAACTCTGGTTGATGGGTAAAATTTAGCAAATCCTTCTGGCATGTAAAAATTTACCATCTCCCTACTTGGCCACATATCTAACATTTCCCAAACCTGGTGCATGAAATTTATCCAAGTGACAACTGTGTTAGAGACTGAACTTTGATGAATGTTAAAAAATAATGATAATTCATAATCTTCTTTATTTCTTCGCAATTTCATCAAAGTCATGAGGAACTGATCTACAGCACTTATATTTAGCACCTGGCTTCTGCGATAGCGTAAAGAATAGGACTCTGGACAGAGTGTTTGGAACACAAGCATGCATTTTTCAAATGTTTGTAAGCCAGTATATATAGAAACGTATTGCTTTATCATTTCTAAATGTTTTCAATGTATAAAACTAAAAAAAATTTTGAGTGCCAGTAGAACAGGATGTTGTAGTTGGAGTTGGAGTATCATTTGTAGCACAGCTCACATCAGTTGTAACATTAATATGTTCATTGAGGATATCTATACTCCCTGTCATTTAAGAAGGAACCTGCCGACCGACGAGTTTAGACCGGTTCTGCGCAGGTTGACGCTCATTGGTGCCGGGAGAAGCCACTATTGGCTGTACCCCCACCAACGCTCTTTCGGAGCCAATCAGCTCATTCTACATGCGCGAAACGGGTTCCTTCTTAAATGACTTCTGGTATAGTGTTGGCCGCTGAGGCACTATAATGTTGAAATCATATGTTTCATCTCAAGTCTAATGGAATATTTTCCAAAAGTGTGGGAACAGCGTTCATTAGAAAATTCGAAATAACTAAGTATACTTGGTTCTAAACATACTCAGAATTTCTCTAAACGTACTCAATGAATCGAATGTAATTCTTCGTTACAATTCTTTAACTATGTAAAATAAGAAAAAAGTTTCACGTAAATGTTATTAAGCCCGATAAGAGCTATGCAAATAAAAAAAATATATTTCGTACTTAGTCTCCCTAGTAGCTCCCCCTAAATAATTAGTCCCTGTCTCATTTAATGTACAAAAAAAATTGAAGCCAATATCTGCTGTGGTTTCGAAGAACACAGCTTGTAATACTTTATTTGACGCACCCTGTACAGGACTGATTGTGTAACACAGTTATAGGTTTTAACAATAGGTTTTCACAATTCATTGTTCAAGCATGAAATCTTGTTAGTAATCAAAAAGTCAGAATCTCTGCCATAATTGATTGAAAATGCAGATTTATTAATGACTTGTCACAACGCATCTGCGAAAGTCAAAAGAATATTCCACATAATTTAGCTCTACAAATGACAATGTTAGGTGATTTGTTAGTGAATTGCCTTTTAGCTTTTTAAAAGTACCTGAATTTTAACTTAATCGCAAGCAAAAATTAAAAACTAAGTAGTCTCCAGAATTACAAAATCGTAGTAACAAGTAGTGTGTAATAATATAAACGCAGCACATTGCGTATTATATGTACAAACGGTTATTTTTTGTTGAAATCAATGAAGAAACAATACAACATGGATAGGAGACATAATAATAAAAAAATGCTAAGTGCTAATGCACACTCAGGTACCACATATAAAAGAAAAAATATGTACTTCCATTTAAAGACCATACATGGCTTTAAAGAGTTTGAATAAAATGGGTTTGGAAAAAAAATTCTTCTACGTGCACAAGTCGTTATAACTAACGAAAATAATCAGGTCTCTTCTTTCTAATAGGACATCCTATACAATCATATTACACCAATATATTTCATTTATCATATTAATTCCGTCAACCAAAATGTACTTAATTTCGTATTTTTCCATACAATAAGTTTACTCGAAATTTTTATTATACTATGTATCTATTATGAAGCATTGCAATATAAAATGTAAGCAAATTTTACAATACAAATTTGAGCCGTAATTTAAACTGAGAAATCTTTATGACTATAGGTACAGAACTGGGTGGCCAATAGCTAACAGACCTCTACGGGTCTCCGTTTAGCCGAGAACGGTGACTGTTATTGACATCAGCCGCGTAATTAAATTAATTTCTGCGACTCTTCCGGGGTTGGGATAGGCATCGGCCTGGAATAATACACTGCTGGGCTCCTGTTTTTTTTTTCTTTTTTTCTATACCGGTAAAGGTGCTCTTAACCACACCCGCCGCGTGCACTTCTCATTTCCAATTTAAAAATAATGAGAATTTACTGCGAATAGGTGCCGCTGTCGCGCACAGATACTCATCGAGTTTGAACGTCTCGCTTGTGGGTAGTGGAATGAATTGAAAAAAATTCAATTTAGCGTCACTATACCGCATCCTCTTCCATTCCCCCTTTCCTTATTCTTTCGTGTGTTTTCCTCTTCGCTTCAAAAAAGCAAAAGACACTGGGTGTTCTAAAGTTCAAGTATTCTTTTTATCGTTCGTACTTTCTTTTCACTACATACGTTTCTTTCACCCGTTTAGGAACGAATTAAATTTGCAAAAAATTATGTGTATACGCAGTATTATAAGTCGTTTCTCTTTCTAGGCCATTGCATGAAATATATTTGATGTTTTATTTTTTATTCAATGGATGAGAAAAAAAATGTGGACATTTGTAGAAACATGTTCATTTGAAAGTTGAGCGCAATGATCAAAATTATTGTTAACACGCAGCAGCAAATGTTTCAATAGCAGTCACTCGAAAAGGGTAACACTTATGACGATCAGGGGCGGTTTTAGCATATATGGCACCCCGGGCAAAATTATCATGGCGTCCCTCTAAGGGCACGAAAATCAATTAGCAGAACCAGCGGCCATGGCCGTGATGGAAACACCGGTTCCCGTAAGATCACCGAAGTTAATCATCACGGGGCGGCGTACTGGGGAAAGATGGGTGACCGCGACCACTTTGTCTCCCGGTGCGTCGCTGCTGCTGGGACCCGAAGGAGAGAGGAGGGAAAAAGGAAAAAATGGACTATCGTTCGTTGGGCAATATAAGCGAAATGCTTGAAATGCCATCCTGTGTGTTAGGAGCACACAGGAAAAACAAAAATACAATACAATTCAATTAGCAGAACGGATATAAATGAATAAACGCATACAGCGGCGCCCCTACAGATTTAGCGCCCCGGGCAGTCGCCTGTCCCCCCTTAAAGCCGGCCCTGATTATGATCCGCTTAAATAACTTTTAATTTATACAAAGCATAACAATTTTAGGAACACCTCACTGTATAATATCTTTTTTTTGGGGTAGATGCATAGAGATGTTAACGATATGTTTGTTTTTATCGTCATTTCAAATGCCCCACATTTGCTTCGCATTTTAAGTAAGGTAATACAATAATTATTACAGTAAAATAGATAACTGAAAATTGATACAATTGTGTGGTTAGATTTAAAATAAATATAATGTACACTAAATAATAGCTACTATACAGTTATTTACAAAAGTATCCAACTATATCCTATCTCATACATATTTTACATATTTAATGAATGTAAAAAGTAGAATTATGAACTTCAATTTACTGGAGATGGGTTTTTCGAAGCTTCAAAACCACGAAACCCCTTGAAACCCAAGCATGTTTCGAGTTTCGAGAATTCAAAACTTTGCACTTTTTTAGTAATTCGTAACTCTCGAAACCCAGGTGAGAAACAGTACAAAATCAATGAATAAAGAATCGTTAGCAACGTGCCTCGAGAATTTGTATATTGTTATATTTTTGTTTGTACTTTATTTAACTATGGTGCATAGAGATTTATTATGTATTAATTTTGTTGACTTCAGTTCTTACAGCAAGATATTCGGTAATTATGCAGAACAAGTGTTTCAGCACTGATTTCAGTGATTTTGCAATATATTGTCGGGGACATGATTCTAAGCCAGGGTCAGTGAACGGCGAAAATCCCGTACGCCCGTACCTCTAAAAGCGGTGGGGGAACTCACGCATGCGCGCGATGGACGCCGCGACGTCGAACCAATCAACGCCAAGGTGGGAAACGATGGGAAACGAAACGACGCCAGCGCCAAGCCAAGTCAACTAGCTAAGTCAAGTGAGGCCGCAGCCAACCAGTGTCGACAACCTATTTCCCGGCAACGCTGGTTGGCCGCGGCCTCACTTGACTTGGTTGTTGATTTGGCTTGGCGCTGGCGTCGTTTCGTTTCCATGCCTCGGGCCCGTAAGCAGTAGTGGGGGCTGCACGCGGATTGCCTGGTTTTAGGCATATCTTTAAACGCTTATAACTAAAAAACGAATCCACAACCGCAATATCGTTATTCTTGATTTTCGTCATAGAATGGTATCTAGAATCGCCCTGTAAATTCATTCCCGCGTGTAGCCGAACATCCTGTATATTCATTTACGTTAATTAATTCGCATTTCTGAAATAGGCTGGCAAGTGTTGTAAGAGGATAATGATAGACGACGTTCACATAAAGAACAATAAGGGATTTGAGAGAATAGAGTCAGCATGGATGACTGATAGGATATTGGATATTGATCGTGACAGGCAGATTGTATTAGAAACTGAAGAAGTAAAGGCATAATTTATGATTTATAAAGTGTTGTACAATTTATTTGAAAGTCTTACACTATGACTGGCATACATACCCCAAGTCCCGGTATACTTGGTTTACAGAGTATTTCGTAAATTCTGTTACTTTATTGCACACTGAAACATCTGGTTTTAAGGACCTACATTTAGTTTACCTGAAGATATTAAAAGCAGTTGATGAATCACAAAAGGACTAAAATTTTCCTACCGTTCGTCCGCAAATATCCACTTGTTTCCCTGGCAATGCGATGGGAAACTAAATTGCAATTGACACATTCACTCCTGTGATGGTAATTGGCAGGCACGTGACAGTTAGGCAGCAATGTCAACACGAGAAATCTTAAATGGCAAATGCACCATTGCACTATTAAGTTGTTTATTTTTTTTAGATCTGTGAATAGCGTCTGGCGTGAACAGAAAAACATACAGAAGTCGCGGAAAAATATTTTGTACACCTAGGGTTTTCTTGCAGGATGAATCAAAGCAATATACAGGGTGTTTATAAAAACGAGGGACATTTTCAGGATCTCTTCTATTCGCCAAGATAATGAAACAGTTGGTATCCCATAATGCTTGGTTTTGCAGTTATAAGCAGTTTTATATTCCGTAAAACACAGCATCCATTAAAGGACAACAAGCTGAGGGGCGCATTTGTTAGTTGGCCTAATATACTTTACATTCACATCCTTTCCTTCTCGCTTTTAAAAACACAAAAGCGAAGTGCTAATCAATATATCGATCCGCGGAGACACAGCTAGGCTTCGTTAAATGCCACTTGACGCGCTTAGCAAAATATTTAATAAATAACACTTAAATATGTGATGCGAAGAAAAAGTTTTTAATTTACACAAGAGTTTGAGGCAAACTCGATCAATAAATAATAAATAATTCAACGATCAGTAAATGATTCTTTCGAAAAAAATGTGCGTCGAATTCTATTGCATGTACTACTTACAGACATAATGTAAGCTGAATTTCCAACAATAAGTAACACGGTTCACTACTACGCTTAAAAGCCAACTATTTTAGAGACGAAGAAAATGATTAAAAGCTTGCATGGTACCCAAAATAAATATTCGTTTAATCGCGTACTCGTTAACTTGTCCTTAAATTGATCGGCGGTGTTTTAAAGCACCTAAGTAGCAATATCCTACGCTTACTTGTCCGCGCTGCGTCTCGTAGAGCAAGAAGAATCTTTGCAATCTAAGTAGGAATGGGCGAGGCGGCCCAGTAAGCGATCGAAAGGTAGAAGAAGCGAATAAAGACTGGAGAGACGGCAGTCTGTCTTGGGCGCGTGCAATAAAATGTAAATGCGCGCCAATTCGCGCCCAATATCGAGAGTTATTTACCTTCCCGAGATACTTTTCCCTTTGTTCACTGGACCCGTAACAGTGAGTAAGTGGCAAACGCTTGAGCGTGAGTACCGAGCGGGCCCCGCAGGCTTCGCCGTCATTTGCATGAGTAATAGTGGAACGAAGAGGTTAGGGTAGCGAGACAAGTAATTTATAGTCAATAATTCTTGGCGAGGCAATTTTCGCATCGAGCGCGAACGTTTCCTCCGGAACCGAGAAGGAGAAATAGGAGGAGAAGAGGGCGGTGTCGTAGAGGCGGCCGGAAATGAGGCGGAATGTTAAATAGCTACCGTAGCTTCCCTCCAGCCTGTCATCTCAGGTAGCCCTTAAACTGCGCGTGGGAATTATTTGCGCACTGACTACCTATTTTCTCACTATCCTAATACATTCACACGACAATTATCCGGAACTTCTCGACTTCCCTCTCCCCGCCCTTTGTCTATTTCCCCGTCTCGCAATTACCCCACAGCACAGCCTTCTTTAACAACGCAAACTCGTTCTTCGTTGCGAATTCAACGCGTGTATACTGTACGTACAGCAGCTCGCGGAGCTTATAACGGAAAACGTTAACGAAGAAAATGTGCAGGTTAAGACGCTACACTTTCTTCTTTTATCAATGTAATCCCGATACTCCTGGCTTATTGTAAACATAACCCTGTTTTGAACACTTTAACCGTTAGAGGGCCGGGATTTTTTCATTGAAATTGTACATTTTATTTACTTAAAATTTATGCATATATGCCAGCAAAATGGCCGGCAAAGTAGCCAAATTCTTAGGTCGCCACTGTAGCCAGCCCGGCCCTCTAGAGGTTAAAGTGTTCAAAACAGGGTTATGTTTATAATAAGCCACGAGTATCGGGATTATGTTGATAAAGAAGAAAGTGTAGCACAGTACCAAGGTGTCAGCTGTCCGTCTCTCGTTTTAAATATCAGCTACTGCAAATTGCAAAAGTATTCAAACAAGATTATTAGTATATTGCTGTATATTGACATTTAATAGAAACAAACTTTGTAGTAATTAAAGGTCTAAGCAATGAACCATGCTGTGTGAAAATTCTTCTCTTACATTTGCTTCTATGAATTTCTAAATTCTTTCAGTGAAAGTTTTATTGAATATTTAATTATTTTTGACGACGACTGCGAATGGGGAAGCTGACTGCAACTTTTCCCACCCGTGGCGCCACCAGCACATGTGCCACTTGTCATCGGTATTTTAGGTGCATATAAATTATTTTACTTCTTAATTTCTATTTCTATAATAAGTGCACGTATCGTTAATTGTTATTGTTATTAATATTAGCTATTATTAATTATGTAGATATAGAAAATAAATTTGCATCTTGTAGGTTATAAAAACGTCAAACCTGGTAAAAGAAAAAATATGTTAGAAGTCAACTTTAGCATAAATAATTTTCAAACTTTTTATAACATTTTATAATTTTCTCCATTTGTTCTGATTTTAATATTGTAATCAACAGTCAGCAAAAGTGCATGCGATAGTGGCGCCCTCTGCGCTGAGTTTTGCGACAGCTTTCCCATTGCCGTGCTTCAGATATTTCTGACCCGAATTTTTAAACATTCATAACTAAGAAACGAAGCCTTCACCGCAATTTCGTTACTCTTGATTTTCGTCTTATTTTATTTTGTTTAGAATAACCCATTTCATTTTCTACTGTCAGTTGCGGAACAGATTTATTCAAATAGGTTTATTCAAATCTTGTTAACACATGGCAGGTCGGTCCCCTAAAACTAAATATTACGAAAACCAGCGATATTTTATACAAAAAATCCGATTAAAGCATGCATTATAAATAATTGACTAAGAATCAAATAATCTTTTTCTAGTTTATCCATCAGGATTACTGTACCTATATAGCTACTCATACCATAGATCTCAATATAACAAAAGACATATGAGTACTTACTTTTGCTACATCTAGGGTTTGTCGGTTTTTAAAAACCGTTTTTTATATATTTGTAAAATTTGAAAACCTGTTTTTAAATTTAAAAAAAAAAACGATTTTATATACTAAAATTAATGTGTAAAAATGAATTAATTATTTAATTAAAAACGTTAACATTGTGACGTGAAATCGCCTCGGACACAAGCATATTTTAGTAGGTAACAGTTTATTGTAAAATTAATATCCATAAGGTCATATTTTCGGAAGAAAAATACTAAATGAAATAAAAATTTATAATTTACATTTTGAACAGATTTTAGTTATTTTAATATTTTTTATTTTTTCGGTTTTGTATAGATAGAGTACATTTTATTTTGTAATATTTTGTAATTCCATTAATATTAAAAAAAAACGATTTTTTTTTAAACAAATACAAATATTTATTTTCTATTTTAATTACATTTTTTGTGAAAATTCGATAAACCGGTTTAACCGGTTTTTGGGGAATAGTGGAATTCGAAAACTGTCTTTTCATAAGTCGGTTTTTGTATAAACCCTATATCTTGTAGAGGGAATACCAAGGATGGAGGAGCGTCGCGAGTACTACAACGAACAACTACTCCCAAGGCTACGTGTCGCTTCCTCGGTAGCGACTTTTCACACTTTTATTTACCATTCAGCGTTCCACTTACGTAGGAAGTTTAACTCTGGTGTGGGGCGGTGAAGATTACCCGGGGCGACATAAACCGATACCGATGACATAAAGGTGCACAGCCGATATTAGATATCAAGGCATCTGCCTTGGCTTTCATTCGCCATCGAGTTTCCCACCGAGAGCTATCAGACTGATAGAATATGTTTGACGCTACCGCGCGACGCTATGCCACCCCTGTATCGGTACATGTACCCGTCTATACGATTACCATATGTCTACCGCTTTATTTAAAGCAGCTTTTATCGGGAGCTTAACTTACATCCGGCATTCGGTCCAACATTTCCACTACTATCCCACCCGCGTTCCAGAAAAGGAAACATCAACCTTTCTCTCAATCTCATTGGGACTACAAAATATGTACAAGGATAAGGATATTCGACAAGGGTCCAATATAAAAGCGTATTTTCGCTAAAGCATACGCCACAGAAATATCCGCCGCAGGCAATTATTTAAAGCTGGACTAGAAAGTATAATATCATATAGTATTGAAACGAATTCGTGGCGCATAAGGTATTTAAAGCACCCTCGGCCCGGGTTGCTTGCAGATGTAACCAGTACATATCCCTTTGGAATATAATTTCAATCAAATTCATCAGATATCTATTAACGTAATAATTTAACGACTAGACTGATTTTAACTAATCTACAATTGCAATGGAAATCTTCGCTTACAAGGGGACATCCCGAATTCGGAAATTCAAAAAATTCTGAAACTTTGGGAATATGTAGGGAATTTCCCCCTGATTACAACGCAATTTTTGTTTGCTGCCCAAATTCACTCTAAGGGGGTGTAATTGACCCCTGCAAATCCGGTTATTTTCCGATTTTCTGTTATAACTCGTTAACTGTATAATTTTTTTTTACCAAATGATAGATGTAATTAAAAGAAGTAACTTTTGTCTCGAAACTTTTTTTCTATCTCTTACATTTCGCGAGTTATAACACAAAATCGGAAAATAGCCGAATTTTCGGGGGTTAATTTCACCCCCTTCGTATTCCTACATATTCACAAAGTTTCAGAATTTTTTGAATTTTCGCGTTCGGGATCTTCCCTTGTTAGACACGTAACAGTGTCTTTAAAGAGGTTTGAATTAGGGTGAAGAATTATGGAACAGGGTAATTGTTATAAACATTTTATCAAATTAGATTCGTTAAGGCAGCGATTATTTAGAAAACTCGGTATTCAGAAGATGCGGGATTCAAATGAAATTCAGGCAATTTTGGGATGAAATGGAAATATTTATTTTAACACGAATGGCGCACGGTTTTGAGAAATACCCCCTAAGTCGGTCAAGCTTTTCAGAGCGATCGTTGCGGAGAAAGTTTTGCTCAACTTGCCCTGAGCAAACATTCGTGGACATTCGGACAATACAGCACGCGTAAAACACGCCAAAGCTGTGCACAGGATGCAAATCCCTCTGTTTCTCAACTATACACGGATTACAAGCTATTTCATGTTTATACATTTGCATATTTTCAGCTGCTTTTACATGCATTCTTGAAGGATGAATGTTTGCGAAGCGGGAAAGGAAATAATTGCAGAAATATGCAGAACAAGGAAATATTTGCAAAAAATATAGCTCATTCCAATATTAATTACATTTTTTTCATAAAATATGCAGATATACTAATACAAGATAGACGTGTCGTATGGTTCCAAATTAATCAGGGTGTGACGTAAATTGTATGCTATAGCACAGCACAGGAGAAGGTTTTTCTATCTGTACATCCTTGCTAATAGCAAATAAAACACTTCATTTTACACTGTTTTGTTTCTTAGAGAACGGCGAAGATGATACAGATAATGTAAAGTTACTTGTGTGCGGATAAAGGTTACGAAGAACATGTTTAACGAAGGCAAGACGCTACAAAGACAGTAAAGTACCTACGCATTAATGATCAACAACATCAAAGTTCTTATCGAACTTAGTTTAGAGCAGAGCTGCACAGGAAGCCTTTCTCAGCGCCTAGCGGATAGCAACCAGCCGTGCGTCCAGTTGTCCCGGTGCTAAGGGTAGAATCAGTGAGGAGAACAGCAGCAGTGTCGATGCGGGCTCGTAGGCGCGTAGTGTAAGAGTAGAGGAGACCGGGTATGGTTGTCTCATTTTCTTATTTTTATTTTTTTGTAGGTTATGGCTGCAGGCAAGTTCATTCAAACTTAGATTAATATAAACTACGTACGTCCGGCTTTATAAAAAAAATTAGTCCTGTGGATTTTGTCAATCAGATTAGGAGCTAATTCACATTATTTGCAGGAACTATTTTGTGGCAACATACCCCGAGATCGGGTTGATTGTCACATTTTTTTTATTTTGATTTTTTTGTAGGTTATGGCTGCAGGCAAGTTCATTCAAACTTAGATTAATATAAACTACGTGCGTCCGGCTGTATAAAAAAAATTAGTCCTGTGGATTTTGTCAATCAGATTAGGAGCTAATTCACATTATTTGCAGGAACTATTTTGTGGCAACATACCCCGAGATCGGGTTGGTTGTCACATTTTTTATTTTGATTTTTTTGTAGGTTATGGCTGCAGGCAAGTCCATTCAAACTTAGATTAATATAAACTACGTACGTCTGGCTTTATAAAAAAAATTAGTCCTGTGGATTTTGTCAATCAGATTAGAAGCTAATTCACATTATTTGCAGGAACTATTTTGTGGCAACATACCCCGAGATCGGGTTGGTTGTCACATTTTTTTATTTTGATTTTTTTGTAGGTTATGGCTGCAGGCAAGTTCATTCAAACTTAGATTAATATAAACTACGCACGTCCGGCTGTATAAAAAAAAATAGTCCTGTGGATTTTGTCAATCAGATTAGGAGCTAATTCACATTACTTGCAGGAACTATTTTGTGGCAACATACCCCGAGATCGGGTTGATTGTCTCATTTTCTTATTTTTATTTTTTTGGAGGTTATGGCTGCAGGCAAGTTCATTCAAACTTAGATTAATATAAACTACGTACGTCCGGCTTTATAAAAAAAATTAGTCCTGTGGATTTTGTCAATCAGATTAGGAGCTAATTCACATTATTTGCAGGAACTATTTTGTGGCAACATACCCCGAGATCGGGTTGGTTGTCACAGTATCTGGATAGTTAAGTTTATGTATAAAAAGTCGATTCAATTAAGAAAGTAATATAATTTTTTATTGTATTTCTCATAATATAGCGCTAGAGTGCGCTAATTTATATTATAATCCTTTGCAATGCCTCTTATTGTGTAAATGCCCTTTATAACCTCTCTAATCTCTCTAGACGTCTTCTTCTTATAAGTTTGCGGCATTATTATTGAGAACTGTTGCCATACAAACAAGAAAATAATATCACATGATAGGTACAGCAAGTTACACCGGGATTAGTTGTCACCTGCGGCAAACACCTAATATAAAAAGTTCCGTGACAACTTGCCCCAAACCGTTAAACAATTTCACCTCCCTATTAAACCCATGTATTAAACAGTTTAAAAAATGCAAAAAATCATTACAGTAAGTTAGAAACAACTCTAAACTGCGAGAATAATGTAACAATGTTATAGTCAATAGTAAGAAGCAACCTATACTTACTTGATAGAAAATACGGCGTAATTTAGTTCGAGCGCACGAAAACAAGCAATTGTGTCTCCGTGCGACTCCATAACGACTTGTATGATGGAGGAGGAGGCGGCGATATGTTTACGCATCGCCATAGATTGTTAGTACATTCCTATTGTTTATAGTTTCTCTGATATAGCGGTTGTGACAACCTACCCGTGTGACAACCATACCCGGCCTCCCCTGTATATGGCTGGGTTCCTTGTGGGGCCCCAGTGCAGAGCAGGTCCCTAAATATAATTCGGTGGGGTCATGTAATTTCCAAAACATTTGCTACTGCCGGCATTTCGTATGGCTTGACGGTTCGATTTTACTGATAATAAAACATTTATTGCAAGAGTAATTTCATTTTATAGCGAAATGAACCAAATATTTTTTAAATACTCTGGGTTTTAGGGATTTTGCAAATCTTCTCGATACAAAAGGGGTATATTTACATTTCAAAAATATATAAATAATAACATTCCTTGTCTATAAACTGTCAAAAATAATTCCGAAATGGAAATCTGTATTACAAGAAACGAAACAAAAGATGTCGCAAAAGCGTTTTAAATAATATCGACCGACCGATTTTATGATGAAACCGAAAACATTTTTGAACCTAGAATAAATTCAGTGAACAACGGTCGTCAAGGCTCACTGTATTGTACGTGTTTTTTTTCCAAACAAAACCCGAGGCAAGACAGGCTAAACCTATCATTTTCCTGTTCATAATAACAATTACCTGCTGATGGAGGGATGGCGAGGACGCACGAGGAGTCGGCGAAAATAATGATTGAAAATAACAGGAATCACATAGACGTGTAATCATGCAACGTCGAAGGGTACAGGGGGTTGTCGGAAATGATCACAGATTTCAGGGCAGTGTGATCATCCACCTCGAAGACAAGAATTACGCTAATGACGTCCATTACGCTCAGATTATAGAATTATAACGCTGTTGTAATAAATTATTCGTCCTGCCGCGGTCATTTTTTAGTCCATCCTCGAACTTACAACGACGCATAGAAATTCGTATAAATCATGCATAAATATTAATATTTTAATATTACAACGACTATGATGTTCCCTTCAATATTCTTTACTCTTTACGATCCACTGTTTCTCGTGTTGCGAGCATCGCGAGGTCTAAAAATGTTTGTACCTTGAATATTTTATATACAGGGAGTGTCACAAAACTTGCCCACCCCGAATAACTTCTAAAGTATGAATATTAAAGGAGCAGTGATTTTTTTTATAAGAAAACATTAAGCTTTATTTCTCCTAAAATTAATAATAATAATAACAGCTGTATGCACGTCAACGGGCATCGCATTGAGCACCTACTGTGCCACACTTTAAATGTTAACTTTCAATGATGGGCATATATTCTACAACGTTTAAACTTTATCTTAGAATTTTTTACACTTAATTTAACAAATAGTTTTTAAGTAACAACTGATTGAAAATTGGCAGGGTCAAATTGACCAAGTGTGACAACGACGTTCGAAAAACTAGGTGTGACAACCGAGGGTTAAAAACGCAGATAGCTCACGTCGTCTATAAGCCGTCTTTAAGACGTCTTTCAGAGTTTCAAGACGTCTTTCAGAGTTTCAAGAGGTCTTTCAGACTTTCAAGACGTCTTTCAGACTTTCAAGACGTCTGAAGACTTTTTTCAGACTTTCAAGACCTCTGAAGACTTTTTTCAGACTTTCAAGACGTCTGGAGACGTCTTTCAGACTTTCAAGACGTCTGAAGACGTCTTTCAGAGTTTCAAGACGCCTTTAAGACGTCTTTCAGAGTTTCAAGACGTCTGAAGACGTCTTTCAGACTTTCAAGACGTTGAAGACGTCTTAAAGACGGCTTATAGACGTCGTGTGCTATCTGGAAACGTCCTAATAAGGTCTTCAGATGTTGAGACCAGAAGCAGACGTAAAATGGACGTCTTTAAAATGTCGTGTGCTATCTAGGAACCCACTAAATACTTAACCTGTATTTACTCCTCCTATTTACCTTTACAAAAGCTACATGTGTAACATGGAAAATTTGTGTTATGAATCACTAAGCATCATGCATACTTTTATTATTATTAGATTATCCCAGAAGTTAGTATGACTTCGGCGAATAATGTTTTCACATTCCCGAGTTACTCTTGAATAACAAACGTCTCAGAAATTGAATTCTACTCCTTCCGCTATCCACTGGCACTTGAAAACCCATAAAAAACATGTAAATTGGAAATGTGTAGAGCACATGTATTGTCCGAACCCTCGATATCACACCAAATTCAGGCTTGCACTTAACGAAAATCCTATAGGCTGTTTGTTAGTATACGCACAGTGTTATACACTTCGAGCTACTGAATCGAACCGAACAATCACTTGCAAAAGTCTATTGTGAAAAAGTGAGTCGATTGAAATCAGCATTGAAAATACAACCGCAGGCTTTTCTCAACAGAAGGAGAGTTCCTCTTGTACAAGAACAACGGACACCCACATAGGTGTACCAAAACAGACATTAACCCTTAGTACCATGATTTTTTTATTTTACCCGGAAAAATTCTTAACGGTCCATTTTTGTCCACACTTCGTCGTAAAAATAAGCAAAAAATTCCCAATGTAAAAATTTTTGTTTAAATGAAAAAAATGAGGATATAACACCAGTGTTAAATCACGCATAAAGATACCTATGTATTATAATGTTAAGCCAATACTCACAAGGAGAGTATTTTAGGTGTCCGCCTCCGATCATTTTGATTTTAGGATTTGTTATAGAGGACTGAAAAGTACGAAATACGTGTTTTTTATTTTTCCCCGTTTTCATATTTGGGGGGTGGAAACTGCGTTCAAAGTTAGGGTTGAAAAATCATTTTTGTGGAATTTTACTAAATATGTGGGAAAGAGTGATTCATTCAGTCTACTACCCATTCACTCCAGACCAATAGTTTTCTAGGCTCACCTGAAATCAATATCATTTAAATGGCAGGAAAAATAACAGTGATAACATCAAAAGCATCCTCTATCATTTTGATTAAACAGAAACAACACGAATTTTTATAAAAATAAAATTAAAATGTTATTAAATATACGAGAAAGTAATGTAGCAAACGAAGAAAGACACATAAATCATTATGCTGGAAAGGGGAATTATGAGTAAGCGTTTAAATAAAAAATGATACTGTTATAAGCGAATGTTAAGGTTCTTCCATATTAGCACCCTAATACCAAGAAATTCTCCATTTTTCGGACCGAACTTGATCACATTTTCTCAGTCGCAATGAGAATAAGAATTATTCATTTAAAATCTAGTATCCTGTACGCACAAAAATAGTGCAAAATTATAAGCCATACATATGTATCCGAAAATTTGATTCGATTGTCCTTATTAACTGATATAAACGAGATAGTTACTTATGTTTTCCCGTTAGTAAGTTGCGATATAAAGATAAATTAACACAAGGAATACAAAATGCGAAGGAAATATTATTTTATCTATATATTATTATCCTTGTGTTAATTTATCTTTATATTGCAATAACAATATTTCCTTCGCATTTTGTATTCCTTGTGTTAATTTATCTTTATATTGCAAGATGCAAAACTCGTACTGCGAGTAGGAGAAATTCGTTCAGGTTGAAGCAGTTTCCAAGTTCACGTGTAGATGTCAGTAGAAGCTACTTTACTGAAGACCCCGTGCGTGCTCGGCAGTAATTTGGTCGTCATCGATGCAAACGCTTATTTTCCAAATAGCTCGACAAGATTTATTTACCAAATGTTCTTTGACTCAAATAACAATCCAAGATTATAAATTAAAAATACCTTATTTAGCTAACAATGACGTAATATCAATCCATTGGAAATTTCAGCAGGTGGTTTTTCACGCAGTGATATCTCAGCAATTAAGCTGAGCAAAAACTAGGCGCAACTAGAGAAAGGTCATTGATTTTCGTCCCCGTCGTTATCGCGCGTCAATACAATGTCTGTTATACATACACGAATAACTATAGTCAATTTCAGCGTTGTTCACAAAACACGGGTTCGTCGAAGCCGGCTGAAATTTATTCATCCGTGATTCCTACGATTCACGTCAGATATTCATCGGCGCAAAACGTATTAGGAGAGCTGAAATGGGGAACAAAGAAATTAAAAACTAGTTAGCTACCCGGGGCGAACTTTTTCAAATGATCACGCAATATCGCCGCATGCTATCGAATTCTCCCTTCGCCTCTAACTGAACCAATTCTTTCCCCAAACTTTTTCATGGTCGTCGTGGGCATTTCCGTTGTGTGCACAACAGAATTTACTTCTCGCTAGGAGCACGCCCCACAATGCCACGGGATCGAGAAATATTCGCTGCGGTAATCGATTACCATGACTGAAAGGAAGAGAAACCAACGGTCAGTAGGGCGCACTCGTGACGCTCTAAAAATGAAGGGTAGCGACGAGATTAAGGCTGCCAGATAAATAACACCGGCAGTGTTCCGTTTGTCATTCGATCGAGATGCCTTTAGAGGCAGAAAGTATTACAACGTTCCATATGAAGTGGCAATAAAATTCTAAAGGCTAATGTTTCGTGATTAAACTGATGTTTAAAAATATTATATTAAGTGGCGATATTATACGTCACCCCCCCCCCCCCTCGCATTCCTAGTTGCCATTGCTGTGCAAAATCAAAAAATCATATCCGGGAATTTTAAAGAAATTGAAGTATCTATTTACAGTATTTTACAACAAATAAACGTTTTTTTTAAAGAAAACATTAATTGAATAGTCCTTGTAAAAAGCACTGTAAATGCCAAAAATAAAATTTTATACTGTAGTATTACCATCGGCACGTAGAACATTTGACGATAAAAATTTTCTTTTTTTAATTTTGGCACTTACAGTGTTTTCTACAAGGTAGCAGTTAATATTGTGCACAGGAACGGTGCGTTTGTAAAGTACATACAAATGAACTTAATTCTCGGGATATATGTACCTATCACTCTCTCCGAATGCTGGGCTTTGAAAAAAAAATTAATAAATCACAAGTCTCATTTGCAGCAAATTTTCCTGCTCTTGAATGATCAGAGGTTAAGGATGTATCGGACCCATCTTCAAAATGGTTCGAGATTTTTCTTTTTTAATCTTCCTGGTGTGCTCCAAAAATTTTAAACGAATTCACTAAACGGTTGCTGAGTTATAACGATTTTAATTTTCACTGATTTTAAACGTACTCTTGTGGAAAGAGACGATCTTGACAGATAAAACAGCTGAAAAAATGTTGAAGAAATGGTAGCAATGCTTTCAATTATTTTCTACATGTAGTTAAGGCTGATTCAGACACGTCGAGTAATTTAGTCGAGTAACGAGTCATTTAGTACTTTTTCGTGTGTGAACACTCAAATTTAGTCAAGTAGTTTAATAAAACAATGATAAATTACTAAATTACTCGCTACTCGACTAAATTACTCGAGTAATTAGCGAGTAATTTAGTAATTTACCATTATTTTACTAAACTACGCTACTTGACTAAATTTTAGTGTTCACACATGAACAATTACTAAATTACTCGCTACTGGACTAAGTTACTCGACGTATCTGAATTAGCCTTAAGGCTGGAACAGACACGTCGAGTAATTTAGTCGAGTAGCGAGTAATTTAGTAATTTACCATTGTTTTACTAAACTACGTGACTAAATTTTAGTGTTCACACATGAACAATTACTAAATTACTCGCTACTCGGCTAAGTTAGTCGACGTGTCTGAATTAGCCTTAAGGCTGGAACAGACACGTCGAGTAATTTAGTCGAGTAGCGAGTAATTTAGTAATTTACCATTGTTTTACTAAACTACTTGACTAAATTTTAGTGTTCAGACATGAACAATTACTAAATTACTCGCTACTGGACTAAGTTACTCGACGTATCTGAATTAGCCTTAAGGCTGGAACAGACACGTCGAGTAATTTAGTCGAGTAGCGAGTAATTTAGTAATTTACCATTGTGTTACTAAACTACTTCACTAAATTTTAGTGTTCACACGTGAACAATTACTAAATTACTCGCTACTCGACTAAGTTACTCGACGTATCTGAATTAGCCTTAAGGATAGAACAGACACGTCGAGTAATTTAGTCGAGTAGCGAGTAATTTAGTAATTTACCATTGTTTTACTAAACTGCTTGCCTAAATTTTAGTGTTCACACATGAAAAATTACTAAATTACTCGCTTTTCGACTAAGTTACTCGACCTGTCTGAATTAGCCTTACGGCTGGAACAGACACGTCGAGTAATTTAGTCGAGTAGCGAGTAATTTAGTAATTTACCATTGTTTTACTAAACTACTTGACTAAATTTTAGTGTTCACACGCGAAAAATTACTAAATTACTCGCTACTCGACTAAGTTACTCGACGTATCTGAATTAGCCTTAAGGATAGAACAGACACGTCGAGTAAATTAGTCAAGTAGCGAGTAATTTAGTAATTTACCAATGTTTTACTAAACTACTTGACTAAACTTTAGTGTTCACACATGAAAAATTACTAAATTACTCGCTACTCGACTAAGTTACTCGACGTGTCTGAATTAACCTTAAGGCTCGAACAGAAACGTCGAGTAATTTAGTCGAGTAGCGAGTAATTTAGTAATTTACCATTGTTTTACTAAAGTACTTGACTGAATTTTAGTGTTCACACGCGAAAAATGACTAAATTACTCGCTACTCGACTAAGTTACTCGACGTATCTGAATTAGCCTTAAGGATAGAACAGACACGTCGAGTAATTTAGTCGAGTAGCGAGTAATTTAGTAATTTACCATTGTTTTACTAAACTACTTGACTAAATTTTAGTGTTCAGACATGAACAATTACTAAATTACTCGCTACTGGACTAAGTTACTCGACGTATCTGAATTAGCCTTAAGGCTGGAACAGACACGTCAAGTAATTTAGTCGAGTAGCGAGTACTTTAGTAATTTACCATTGTTTTACTAAACTACTTGACTAAATTTTAGTGTTCACACGCGAAAAATTACTAAATTACTCGCTACTCGACTAAGTTACTCGACGTATCTGAATTAGCCTTAAGGATAGAACAGACACGTCGAGTAATTTAGTCGAGTAGCGAGTAATTTAGTATTTTACCATTATTTTACTAAACTACTTGACTAAATTTTAGTGTTCACACGCGAAAAATTACTAAATTACTCGTTACTCGACTAAGTTACTCGACGTATCTGAATCAGCCTTTATGTATGGAGGAAAATATCAGCCGAGTTTCAATTGTTTTCACTACACCATTTTAAAGAAATAAATTACAACCTGAGAAAATTCTGAATTCCTGTCATTTCCCTGCCAAAAGTTTAGCAAATAATTCTTGAAAAAGCATTTATAAAGTGAAAAATACGTTTCTAGGAGTAGAAATAAGACTCCAACTGTCGTTCGCGGTCTTTACATCTAGATTTACTGCGCGTAATACGTAGATATTCCAGTGTTTCAAATTTCACATACTTTTGTCTAATATTGTACGTCCGATAGATCCTTAAAGAAAAGTGGCGCAGTTTCGAGAAGAAAAGCGGGAGAGATAACAGGAATGGCGGATAAAAGTGGGAAGGAAGTGAACGATTAACAATAAGTATACCGTAGCGAAGAGTACGTGAGACAAGCGAAGTCGAGTCTACTCGAGTCAAGTTGAGACGAGCCGAGTGAAATGGCGCGAGGTGAGCGCACCGGGACGCGTAGAAACGAGCAGGCCTCCCCTTCTGCATCTACTTTCATGTTTACACGTACCCCGGAGGTCATAAATAACCCGGTACGGTGCCGGACACGGTCGCTCGCGCACGGGAAAACTTGACTAATTGCGAGAAACCTGCCTGACATCGCTGCCTGTTCCTTCCCGTCGAGATATCCTTCGTTGGGGTGTCCCTTCCATTACCCAGCTCCCTTTCCCCTCGCACACCAATCTTCCTTCTGTCCTTCTGTAATGTACACTATGACACATCCCGCGGTTTTTCGTCGGCCGTTCATCATCCTGAGACTAATCTCTTCTACTTGAGCTCCGCTGACGCGTCGTTTGTCTTCCTTTTGCCGTATGTACCTATACGTTCCGCAGGAACGCCTATATAGGTTCCGCGTCCCCGCATTGCAATCTCACGGAAAGATTTTGCCGTTTGCCTCCCCTACGGCCCCTTCTGCTGTTCGAGCGTGCCCGCTAAATCTTGTCGAATAAAATTAATGCGTTTGGACAGTTTACCTCTGTCAAGAAAAAATCGCACAGCCTATTTATCAATGCTTGCCTGCTACTCTTCCGCGCGGGAAAGGTGAGAGAGTTTCGAACACAGACTTTCAAAAATCAGATACATGAAGCAGTCCGATAACAATTTTTCTAAGCCTCAACTAGGTATATAATATATATACAATTTGTCGATAATAACGCAGCAACACACAGACTTCATATTTTCCTAGAAACGAACTTCTTCACCTGACTACTTGACATATGTAAGCACATGGTAAGTTTTCAATTTAAGTGTCTGCAACTATTTTGGTTGCATTTTGGTTTCAGTCCTTCCTTCATGATATCTAATAGCGTTGAATAGTTGCATGATATATATCTGGTGGGCGGGCAAACGAGTATAAGTCAGAATTTTTACTTTTGCAGGAAGACACTTAGAATATTTAAAATGTTATGTAAAATCAAGCGTTAAATTTTGGACATAAATGTTGGTAACATATGTCCCGTCACATTGGGCTTTCAAAATATACTTCATATTCGAAAAAAAAATGCAAAATTGGAATTAAATTACATTGAGCAAACGAAATTTCATTTTTATATAACTTCGATTCGCAAAAACAAACAAAAAATAAACTTTTAGCTTGGCATGGGATATTATTTCCTTTATTTTTGATATGTACTATTGCGATCTTTGGAAAAAAGTGGGAAGAAAGTGATATTGATTGGTACTACTGGAACCGTAAGCAAAGGGCAGCAGTGTAGAAAATGTTAGCGAATTTATCTCATTTTGACCAAAGTTAGATTTATACTCGTTTGCTCGCCCACCAGAGACATATTTACACAAATTGTTTGCTTTCTCTGCGGTATTAATCGACGGTCTTACAGATAAAAGAAGCAGTCTATCATCGCTGGAAGTTACAAGCAGCGCCCGGTCACCGAAGTAACTAATTAATCACGCCTGCTCCTTAAGATGGCGTTGCGTGGACGCCTAATATTTTATGGATGACTGTTGTAGTAACGTCAGCCGCACAAATAACCTATTGTGTTGACCAGCCGCACTACAGGCCCCCATACACCAACGAGTATACTCGCTAATGTGTTGGATCAACGTGCGGTGCAAATGCTCGGCTCGTGAGATGCGCTGCTCGCTGGAAATCGCCTATGAGCCGAGCGGCCAGGCGGGCATGCTCGGGTATGTGCGGGCATGGGGCCAGCATGGCAGCGAGCTTCACGCGAGCAAGTTCGGCCAGCGTGCTCGCTGGTGTATGGGGGCCTTTATGGGCCAGCGATTAATCTTCTTTTTCAGCGACCGCTTTCTTGTCACCGGCTCAACCAGCAAGTTGATTGACAACCAACAGCTAAAACTTTTGAAACAGCTGCGCGCCGCCTTGCTGAAATTGTTCATTATGTATGCGAAATACGTAATACGCTTTCGCAGCCGACCAAGGAAAAAATGACGTCACAAGGATTGCGCAATGTAATCGACGATTATGCATCATGGTTTAACAGACTGACCATAAAAGTTTCAAGCGGATTCGAACGGGAGTGCACAGTTGTACACAAAGATGGGAATGATTGTAATCAATGAGACGGTAGATACATCGTTCGTGTACATGTTTTTGTCGGGATAATCGCCTTTTCCCAAGGTAAAATTGACCTTTTTGGTATGAATAATAATAAAGTCAGCAATGAAGCAAGAATTGAAGGAAATTTCGGGTACCTACTAATTTCCTGGAGTGCGTAACAGTACATACGGGGGTAACATAATATATGTGACCCAATGCAAGCATGGATTTAGCATTAAAAAGCAATAAAAAAAGTAAAAATATATTTCCGCTTCGACCTTGTCTTCGAGTTTTAATGTATTTTATGTTCCCAGATAAATCCGTGTTCTTTATCTCTTACTTTATGTAAATCTCCTGAATATTTTTAGCTACTTGCAGTTAACGAAGTTACTATTTTAAAAAAAGTAGGAAATTTTATGTCTTTCTCTTATTGTCTGACACTCTCGCGTAGAATGAAATCTATGACGAACCTAGATCATTCGTTGTTTAGAAGAAAAAATGTTGAGCATTAATAAAGTGAAAGTTTTTTATAACAGGCATGAAAAATAGAAGTGATAACTCCGGTAGGTGTCGGGTTTGCCATTGCATCCTTCAAAAAGGATGTAAAACAGTGTTCAACACGATTTTTGGTCCGCAATACCCCCTGGGTGATTCTTGTAGAGTTTTTCGCCTTGAACACGAATCCGTAAGCAGAATTGCTTTATCACACTCAGTTTTTGAAAAATGCGAGTTTTTGTAAAAACACACGATTTGGGGCAAAAGCGAGGCATTACGTGAAAACTAAGAACGCTAGAAAGTTCAACTTATTTAGTCTCAAAAGGTACAGGAGAGTTGCCTGAATATATCAGTGTATAAGGTAAGTTCGGGTAATAAGGCCCACCTAAGGTTCTATAATTTAAAAAAAAAACGTTGTACATATTTTTGAAAACTTTTTTTTTATAGAAATCTATGGGCATTAAACTATACACTGTAATATTTGTAACAACATATGAACAAAATAAATATGGAAATTAATAGGATTTTAAAAATCTTGTAAACGGGCCTTATTTCCTGTAGCGCAGGTAATAAGGCCCACCTATTTAATATGTACAATTCGGGCAAACAAAGACATATTCGACCTCAGGTGTGAGCCCACCGCATTCCTCGTGTATCCAGATGAGACACATGACACATTGTCGGATGTCTGTCTTGAATGCAGTTCTGCATAATTTGTAAAACCGACTGTCTGCAGAGTTACCGTCCACGTTTTCTCTGGAGGTGGATGGCATGGGCTCTTGTGCACACACTCTTGTCTTTTTTCTTCCGGTTGAAGTGGTACGTGCTTTGGGGCTCTTTTCAAAATGGAAAGAATCGTTTCAGAAATGTAACTTACAAGGGAACACCGCGAACCCGGTCTCACCAATTGGAATGCAACTTTGTGGGTTTTTAGAGTGACTCAAAACAAGAACAACGGTGTCTTTCATCTGGGCCCTATCGCCCTTTAAGGGGGTCAAAACTAACCTCAAAGTCAAATTGGCACTTTCACTTAAAAAAAAATATATATATAACTGGCGAAAAAAACTCTTTTCAAAATTTTGTTAACGGAAGTTTGTAGCGCTTTTTTCTGTCTGTTGTACTGCCAGCGGCAGTGGCCGCGATGGAAACACCAGTTCTCGTTCGATCACCGAAGTTAAGCATCGTGGGGCGCGTATCGGGGAAAGATGGGTGACCGTTTTTCTCCTGGTGCGTTGCTTGCTGCTGGCAACCTTACGGAGGTTTCCCCGGTTACGAACGTTTATAATTCGTGACCGTTATGGCCTGCCTACCCAATAGCAAAAATTCCTTACGGTGATCCCATCGAGTTAATAAGCCGTGGTCTTTCGGAACCCACTGTGCTTTCCGCCCACCCTGTGGCCTGCACGGTGGTTTCCTAGGGAGGAAAAGATGCTCACTCACTCCATCTTGCCTGGTTTATATGCTGCTATAGAGGCGACTCTGAGGCGCGGCGCGTCAGTGTTGGACCTTTCTAAAACCGACACTATATCTGTCTGTTGTACTTTGAGAGTTATACGCGAAAAAGTGGAAGTGCCAATTTGACTTTGAGGTTAGTTTTCACCCCCTTAAAGAGTGATAGGGCCCAAATGAAACATCCGCTTCCCTTGTTAGGTAGCGACAAGAAATAAAGCCCAATTAATATTTTGGTGGGCCTTATTATCTGCTTTGTCACTTCATCATTGCCGAGGTTATACATATATGTCTTTCAATCAGTATTTCTCTCTTTATTTCAGTATTTCTGTCTCTTTTTATCAGTATTTCTGTCTCTTTCTTTTTTACAGTTTCTTGCTCTGTCTAGTTCCGGTTTAGACCCCAATTGCGTCGACCAATAAAAAACGCGGTACACATTTTCCGATCACTACCTAGAGGATCACTAACTGATACATCCCAAACGCGGGACCTGACCGTTGTCAACGTAAACAACGTCCCGCACGAAAAGTTTACAGAAAAAGTACAGGGCCGTGCCTGCGCGAAACAGGTGTGCTCTAATGTGGAACGCAGTGTAAATACTTATGTACTACGCCCGCGAAACAAGAATTGATTTATGGATGAGTTCCCAAGGAGTTCGGGAGAGCAAAATGGCAAAAGCCTCTGGTCACGTAATCCCGTTTCACTGGAGTAATTGATTCTTAATCGTACGCGACCAATCAACCAAACAATGTTATGCCACCTAATTTGCTTACACGCTGAAGTTAAACCGGTTGCCTTCTCGCCTTTCCATTTCCCCTTTTTCCCACATGTCTCGAGGCGAGATTACTTCATTCCTCTTCCATTTTCCGGTTATCCCTCCCCGACCTAATTTTACCCAAGCTAGTAGTTCTTGAGCATAGATCTCAGCGAGTATGTATACATCTTTAACCTATTTCCGATGCGATCTCTTAATTTCAGGGCACCATTTAAGGGCACTTCTCGGTCAAAACATACAAAAATTTTTTTTTGCATATTTCCATGCCACAACATCCGAAGAATGGGCAGGTACAATTTTAGAACGAAATTCCTAACGGTACAGATTTTACAGGCAATTTAGGGGGACCACCAGTGTGACGGCCTTAAAAATAGGTGCTCTTTGAAGATGGATTGTGGCGCAAGTATGATAGATAGAAATGTGATTTTTCTTTTAATTAATAATACATTTATTGATCTATAGAAAGAATCAAATTTTGTTTTAATCGAATAAACACATGGAAAATAGGTAGCTCACGGGCAAGTCCCCGTCACTAGACGAAGGCGCTCGGCGTCAGACTTTAAGTACGTTTTTCTCGAAACAATTTTTCACGCACTATCGCCACGATAAAAAATGCCATTCTTGACCGAATCTAAAAATTCAAACGGAATTCTACTCGTAATTAAACTAGCTTTCGCGTTACCCTCTATTGCGAACTGCCATACACCCAATTTTTTTAAGAAACATTTTTATGCGAAAAAACCCACGTTTCAGGACCCTAACGTTGAAACGTACGGCAACACATCGCCCAGTTGTTTCTTAACCCTAGTTCAGCTGACAAATTTTAAAGCTCATTTAGACTGCCGCAATCACCCCGGTGACTAATTTTATATGTACACTAGCGTCCCCCGTGTCGGCTTCGCCCGAGATATTAGCGTGACTGCTTCATGTTTATTAGAATTAACATCTTTTAAGGAAATTAGGTATTTTGAAAAAAAGGTTAATTTCTTGATAATATTTCGGAAAAGATAACATTCTCTCCTTTGAGAGACTTACTTTCCCTCCATCGCAGCATATTCCGGGCGCTTCTTCGTTCCATGTTAATAACGCGTTTTTGAGACATGCTACATAGCCTATGTCGGTCCTAGAGTATCCAAGAGTAACGTCTTAAAATTTGAGGAAGATCGGTTCAATAGGTCTTGAGTTTTGCGCGAACGTAAAAATCGACTCTCTCTTTATATAATAGTGTTGCGAGCACCGGGTACAGGCCCGTACATAGCCTGCTGGTGCTCGCAGCTGAAGCTAGAAGAAGATCGGCTCCCTTCAAGAGGACGATCAGGAGGCCGACCAGAAGAAGGTCTTGTACCGAACGCCGTAGCGTTCGGACGTACGGGTTGGGCTTGTAACATTGTAATCTATTGCTGTTGCCCTGTACACCGGAAATGTAGTTGTGTCGTGTGTGCGCCCAGCTAATTATTATATTCCTTTGCGTCGGGGGCCTGCGGTGAAAACGCCCCGGCGCAACAATAATATAGATCTGCACGAATAACGTATGTAAGCAATGTTAATAATTACAAGTGGCATTGCTCGGAACATGTTTCGTCATGTCTATAGCCTCGGCCAGCGGCAGTGGCCGCGATGGAAACACCGGTTCTCGTTCGATCACCGAGGTTAAGCATCGTGGGGCGCGTATCGGGGAAAGATGGGTGACCGTTTTTCTCCTGGTGCGTTGCTTGCTGCTGGCAACCTTACGTAGGTTTCCCCGGTTGCGAACGTTTATAATTCGTGACCGTTATGGCCTATCCAATAGCAAAAATTCCTTACGGTGATATCCCATCGAGTCAAGACGTGGTCTTTCAGACCTCACTCTGCTTTCCGTCCACCCTGTGGCCTGCTGCACGGTGGTCTCCTAGAAAGAGATTAAATGCTCACTCCATCTTGCTTGGTTTCAATGCCGCTATAGAGGAAACTCTGAGGCGCGGCGCGTCAGTTGGACCTTGTATAAACCGACACTATCTGTCTAATAGCCTCGTGGCCACTAGCAATAAACTTGCGATATTTATTGCGAGAGTTTTGATGTCAGCACTGTGTAAACACGTCTGAGAGTAACTCTAGCAAGTTCTGATTACTTGCGGCAATTGGTCTCAGCAAGTGAATTCTGTCATAGTGTAGACACCCGATAATCTTCTCTCTCTGAGAAAAGATTTTACTTCCAAACGAATTGGAAATTTTTGGCGAGAGTAGAAAGCAAGTAGCTGGACCATGGTATTCGGTTTCGAATCTACGTGCACGTCAGCATTTTTGTATCACTTTTAGTAATGTTTGGTCCAACTAATTCTAAATTCTAGTTTGTTGGACCGACATTATAGTAGATACTTTATGTATAAACATTTGCTGTCAATTCTCAGGCGTAACACTGCAGTGTAGAGTGATATAATACACAGGTGTTCCGACTCCTGTCCAGAATGTGTGACATTTTCGTCCTAGTTCTTCTGGCACCTGGCAGATTTCGTGGCTGTTGTAAAGGTATTTACACATATATACAGGCCTGGTATGGAATTCCTACTCGTAGTGGAAGGGGAACGCGCCACGCATGCGTGTTGCATGTTCCCCCTCCGTCACACGTAGGATTTTTCTGGCAAGCCCAGTAATACGATTACAATCTTTACTACCACAGTCTCATTAACACATATGTATATGCCTTCTAAGTCACGACGCCTCTCGCGGCGGCCAGGGGAACTAAACAGAAATCGGCACACAAAATCGATGGGGTAAAAGGTACAGAGTCGGAACACCTGTCTATTACACCGTGGTGTAGACACGCGGGACATATCTTCTGCAACATTTTTCTGGCAACTACTTGCAGGCAAGAACTTGCGTTAAAAAATTGCTGTAGTGTAAACACTCGTGCAAGTTTCTTGCGCAATAAATGTCGCAAATTTATTGCTAGTGACCACTTATGCACTAGACTAAGGTCGAAGCCAGATATATTGGCCGGTGAATTCGTTTTCGCGAGCAGCAATCGAGGAGAAATCAACCACCACCACCTGACGATCGTGGATTTGTCAGTTGGAGTTGCGCGGCTCCCGCAGGGTATGGCGAGGTAACGGAAACGCTGCCCGGCTCCGCTTGAACCTACCCGTTTGACTGTTATTTATTCTTAGCGTAATAATAATAAAAAAATATTACGTACATTCTTATTTTCTATACATTTTCTAAAAGTCACCCGGATGACTGCGTTAGCCAAACCAGAATAAAACATTTCCACGGGTAAAAGTAAGGCGAAGAAAAAAAACTAAAAACCATTATTGCATGTTTTTTCTACTAAAAAAATCATTAGTTTGAGATGTCATGGAAGCTCAGGAAAGAAAGTACTTAGAAGCAATCTTTCTTCCGCGGTGCAGTTCAAATTGTCACCCGGGTGCCTCGTCAGCCGAACTAGGGTTAACACTGCTTGGGGGTAGCGCGATATTCACATATATGTAATTAAGGAATAGGTAAAACACTAAGATTAGTGTTTTCGATTTTGGATGATCCTATCTAAAATTATCGTGGCGATAGTGAGGCCTGTTTTTTTATAAAAAAAATTGTTTTATACTCTACATTTGTAGCAGAATAAAGTGCAAAAAGTGTCAGACCCATACATATATTACCTATATTCTTTTTCCTAGAATAAATCATAAAAGCCACCTATGTTTTCGGGCGATTTGACCGGGAAGTGCCCGGAATATGTATGACCCAGAATATGCCCATAAAAAATTACGATAAAATGTTCAAATTCTTTAATGCGAGAGACAGATGAAGGAGTAATTTAAAAGTGGTTCGGAAATCATGGAAGCATGCGTACGGCTTGTTACCTTAATATCACCGGCAACTATACTACACTGCTTCCATATAATCACTACTTTCTTTGATCGTATCTTCATTAAGTATACATCTGCGTCCACATGACATTTTGTTCGTACCCATTAGAATGCAACGAGGTAAAGGAGAATTTATCGCGGAAACGACGAAAAAAGAATCCGTTAATGATAAAGAGGGGTAAGATGGGAGAACATAATCTAAATTATATCAATTGGGAAACACAATTTACAAACTACGATCCAATTTAGCTGACGTTTAATCACGCTCGACGAGTCAAAGGTATAATTCACCGGAGTGCTCCTCCGGAAACTCTGCTCGCGCCCACGCCCCTGCTCAGACTGCCCCGAGGCTCTAAAAGTAAATCGACTTTATCCTTGTTGCAGACGCGACTCTTAACCGATTTGTCTGGCAATGAGAATTTTTTACAACCTCGCTTCTTCAGACTTCGAACTACCGGCAGATCTACCTTCTCTCGCTTTTTTCTTCCTTCATTATTCGACTTTAAATGTGTCTTTCATGCTCGTTCGATTTGAATCAGTATGGTAATACTGCTTTAGATTGTTGTCGCGTAAGTAAAGAAGAGTTCAGTACAATAACTGAATTTAAAAAACACTAGTCGTTAGGGCGGTGCGGATAATTTAAATTTGAATTTTCAGTTGGCCTGGGTGCGGGATAGTTGTCTTTTGATTAACCAAATACAAATGTAAAAAAAAAATTGGAAAAATATTCATGTCTGCAGGTTCCTTTTTCTCCTAAAAATAATTATATAATCATACTATATAGGTGAAAATTTAAATTTGAATTTTTAGTTGGCCTGGGTGCGGGATAGCTGTCTTTTGATTAACCAAATACAAATGTAAAAAAAAAATTGGAAAAATATTCATGTCTGCAGGTTCCTTTTTCTCCTAAAAGTAATTATATGAATAATTTTATATATTATATATAATAATTTTATATATATGAAATATTATTATATATAAATAATTATTTCTAACACCACGATACTTAATAAAAAAATAGCAGTGTGAAGGAGTGAAAAAAATAAAAAAAATTTATTGGTCGTAGGATATACATGTACGCCTTTCGGATATGTATATTCATGGAACTGACAGCGTATAAGAGAGAGTGGGGTAATTTCGAACACCTAAGCAAAAAAGCAAACAAAATGAAAACTATGTGAGAAACAAGTTTGTTTATTATTTACAAACATACTTAAACTATTCGTCTATAAAGTACTGTTACGATTTTTTGAAAAATTATAATAATAATCAACTTTATAGTGAAAAAGAAAAACCCTTGATGTTAGTGATTACTCGACTGCCGTAGGGTAATCACGAGCAGAGTGCTAAATATCGCAGAAGTCGCCCAGAAAGCGCAACTTCAATGGTCAACCCATAAAAAATGTTGCTACAACCTATACCTAATGTATTTTTCAAATTCCTCTTCTTGTGCGTTAGAAAAAAAAATGCAATTGGTCGGAATATCAAAAAAAATAGTAAAGGTGGTTTTTTAATTTTTTTTTCTTAGCCTGTAATGAAAATTCAAAAATTCCTTTTATAGATTTAAATAAGTATTATACATGCTGAAAATTTCATCGAAATCGGTTAACGTTGCTAGTCTCGAAGGTTCGAGATTGCCCCATCCGATTTGTTCGTCAATACCTCACGACATCAAAAAATAAAAAAGAATTTATTTCAGAGGCTAGAATCATGATTCAAGCAACGCCTTCGTCACAAAATGTTGGTAAAAAAGTGCTTTATTTCAGCTTAAAAAAATACAATTTTATCATTAATTCAACAAGTAATTACATGCAATTGAAAATAGACAAAATATTACTTGAAACATGATGAAAATAATAAATTGTGTTTATCTTGAATGAGCATGAGCGTTCTGTATTTATTACGTTCTGCCCGGCGTTGGATGCGACCTAAACTATTAGCTAGTGGAGAGGGAACATCGTTTTTATTTATTAAAACGCCGTAACCATCGCATTCGCGATTACCCCGCGTTCGTGTTTACCCTGCTCTCCCTTATATACGCCTTTCGCAGGCAAAGGGTTAAAACTGAATAGTAAATGTCAAGTCAACTAACCCCATCATATTTGTCAACTAACCCCACAGCCGGGGTTTGTTGACTTATTCGTTTCACTACTCTAAACATAATAAAAACTACGACCTAGACTCAATTAATGTTGAGAATAGCGAAGCACGTGACTTGTCGGTTGGTGTTTTTCAAATCTCCGGTAACGGGTCTGCCTCGCATGACCTGTAAATACGAGCGTCAGTCTCGAGCAATCGTTCGCAGATAGCATGTAGTTTTGTTGACTGTATATAGGAAGCGTTAATAGAAGTTTTTTAAAACCTCAAATTAGCAACAATTAACACAATTTTAAAAATTAAGCCTGTATATCTAATGAAATTTCTAAACTTTTGGTGTGCAACAAGTCAACAAAATACCAATGGTCTAAATAGGAAAAGTAATTTTAAATGTAAAAGTAGGGGAGACCGGGGCTAGTTGACTAACTTTTAATATTTCTAATTTTTAAATTTATAAAAATTAAATATAAAAATTTGTAAACTTTTGGTGTGCAACAAGTCAACAAAATACCAATGGTCTAAATAGGAAAAGTAATTTTAAATGTAAAAGTAGGGTAGACCGGGGCCGGTTGACTAATTTTTAATATTTCTAATTTTTATAAATATATAATTTTATAAATATAAAAATTATAAATATATAATTTTATAAATATAAAAATTATAAATATATAATTTTATAAATATAAAAATTATAAATATATAATTTTATAAATATAAAAATTATAAATATATAATTTTATAAATATAAAAATTAGAAATATATAATTTTATAAATATAAAAATTAGAAATATATAATTTTATAAATATAAAAATTAGAAATGTTAAAAATTAGTGAACTAGCCCCGGTCTCCCCTACTTTTACATTTAAAATTACTAGGGACTATGGAATCAATAAAAAAAGCTTATTCTCCATCTTCTACCTGTTATTTTCACAACGAATTACCTCTGCGATACCATGATCTACTGAACCCCTTGCTAAATGAACTACCACGAAAGGAAAATAGAATTCCAGTAAGCCCCATTTTTTTTAAATATGTAATTTAGTTATCTCGACCATTTAAGTTCCAAGTTGGAAATATTGCGCGGATTGGTTTCTCAGTTCTGCCGACAAGCACCAAAGCTGTGGAAAAAAACCCCGGAAAAGTGGAGTGCAACCACTTGATGTGCGGCGAGATGACTCGCAGGCGGGAAAATATAATGTAAGCAGCATGGTGAAACCGGTTTGCCGGTCGCAGGACAGAAACCATTGAATTTTCTGGCGCCAACTAATTCGTTTGAAGCACCCTTCGGCGAGTGCTGGTCTCTTTTGCCGGCTTCCATACCTTCCTGACGTACTGCATCGCCAGAAGGAAGCTCTTGACAAGCTACTCGCCTTGCCTCCAGCACGACTTTCTTGTTGCGCTCAAGGGACGTTGCCGCGCCGCTACTAAACACGACTACATAATCGACAGAGGCCAACAGACAGGAAGCAAGGCACGCCGCTAGCCGAACAACAAAAAGAAACACCGCCATCGCAGAGTGGTCCGATCCCAGAAACACCCGAGCTAGATTCAAATGTTCTACCTCTTTGGAAATCTATGATACTCGTGGGTTATTTTCGCCATAGACTCTCACATCTATAGACTAAATTTTTGCACCGATAAGGGTTGCTATAAGTTACCCAAAATTGTTTTAAAAACGTTTGAAGATGGGGAAAAATTCCTGTTTGGGAACCACCATGTGTTTTCTGGAATTGACGTACTTTGCCTCACTATGTGTTTCCATGGATAGGAATTTACTTCAATCTAACTACGTAACGTGAGAGAGTGTCTTTTCAGCTATGAGTACGTGTAATATGAAAGGGATGAGCGTATTACAACCCTTTGAAAAAATATTTAGTTGCGTTCACAAAACGGAAGGCGCACAAAGTGACGATGAATTTTGCGTGAGAGGAGTTTTTAGAACCCACTTAGGGGAGACGTTGGAAATGAGAGCCAGTGTATTTTAAGCAATATTGTAAATAAAACGACGACATATTTCCGCCCGAAGGTACACCTCCCCCACAACAATGATGCTGCGCATTCGTCTGGCTAGTCGCATTCGTACCGGTGCCAGAGAATACGTTGTTTATTCAGCACACATTTCCTGTTATTTCTCGAAAATTTGTATCGAAATAGTAACCTGACCTGTGTCTATTATATTTTCTTTCGGCTTAATTTGAAAGATCCATAGTTAAGCTTTGTTATGATAACTTCAACTTTGTGTTTATGTCAAATTTTATTCTGCTATTTTTACAGAAGTAAAGTAACTCTCGTGGGGGTAACGAGAGTCAAGTGGCTCCTTACCCGGGAAAAACATTAAATAGGGACAGCTGTTTTTGCCACACATGCCAAGAACTTGGAAACGGTTGGCACAGGTGGCGACACACCAAATAAGTACTTACACACGTGATTTCTGTAACTAAGTGTGTCCACTTAATTAGAATTCGTTGAACATTAATCAATCGTTAAATTTGATTGTTGTACGGATATTATTGGTCACTAATAAGTGCTACCCTTTTAGTATTAGAAGAAAAGATTTTAATTTTCTTTTGGGCTACATAATTTTCTAAGTTCTGTGTCAAAACTGGCTTGGCCCTCATTACCCATGTTATAGTTTATTTTGAGTCGGTGGCACGTGAAAAAGGTCACTCGAATATTATTGTTGGGTGAACTTTTCCTCTGGGAAACCTTTTTTCACCGAAAATTTATACGAATCGAAAGCACGTATCAAACGACATGGAAAAATAACAATTTTGAGGTTAGGAATCTATTCTAACCTCGAACGTGGCCAACTATTATGCTTCGCTACTACTATTACGTTACAAAGTAGGCCACGGGCCTGGCAAGGTCGCATTGGTGAGTATAATCACAGACCCTCAGATACTAAAAACGCACCCTCTTCCTACTTTTCTTGGGGAAAAAATGATTTTAGGTTATGCCCAAACTCACATCGGTTCGCTACCATGCTTTACGCGCCCCCCGCACTAATCCTGCCCCAACCAATACTAATACCCTGGACAAATTAGAAAGTGGAATGCGATATTTCGGAATAAGTCAACGGAAATACTGTACAGAGGGGAGGGAGTGCAGTATTTAAATATATAACATAAAAAGACAATTTTGTTCGAAATGTAAAAAAAGTATTTTAAAGTATTTTCGAAACACCCTAATAGCGAATTCGGTACCTCGCACTAGTGATCCTCTAGGGAGCGATGGGTATAACCGCAGCCATTTTGGAGCAAAACTGGAAATAACATAACCTAAACTTTTATCTATCTCTTTCTATCAGTATTTCTCTCTCCCTCTTTCTGTCAGTATTTCTGTCTCTTTCTATCAGTATTTCTGTCTCTTTCTTTTTTACAGTTTCTTGCTCTCTCTACTGCCGGTTTAGACCCCAATTGCGTCGACCAATAGAAAACGCGGAACACATTTTCCGATCACTACCTCGCACTAACTCTGCGCTGGTGCCAAAAAAATGATTTGAATTGGTTGATTCTTATACAGCCATCTTCGTTTCTATCAGAAACAACCAGCCCGAGTAATTTTCTGGCCCCAGTGCAGAGTCAGTGCGAGGTACCGAACTCGCTATAAGTATTTTATGCTGTCGAAATCCCTCAATGTAACCGTTTCGAGAAACAATGAAACTACATACTCCTACCCCTCCAACTTTCAGCAACGAATCATATGCGACAACCACTGTAACTGTCACAATAAAGGTTAACAAAAATATGTCAAAATTTGATTCCTCGATTTCCGATAATTGAACGAGGTGCTACATTGCACGCCGCAAACACCCATCTTTTAAGGGGTTATGCCTAGTCAGGCGGTCGAAAAGAGGCGAATATTTGTGAATTTTTTTTTAAGAAGCGGAAGCGTATATTTTTACAGAACTTTTTTGCGCTTAAAAGAGTAACATTTAAAGAACATTTGGTAATTTTTTCGTAGAAAAATATTTACGTTTATAATAAAATAACAAGCGACATCCAAGAAGCATTTTTAAAAATTTGGTTTTGCGGTGAGCACTGCCATTCGAAACCAGATTATCTAAAATCAAAAAACAAAAAAGATTTCGTTAGTATATTAATATATCTTCCGATTGACGGAGAGAATTTTCCGAAATATTAATTTAGAAGAAAATGGCGGCTATTTAAAGTTGAAATCCTGATTTTTCCGTGCAAAAATCCCGCGAAAAAATCAGGATTTCAACTTTAAATAGTCGTCATTTTGTTTTAACTTAATATTTCGGAAAATTCTCTCCGTCAACCTGAGGATACATTAATATACTAACGATATCTTTTTTGTTTTTTGATTTTAGATTATCTGGTTCCGAATGGCAGTGCTCACCGCGAAAGCAAATTTTTAAAAATGCTTCTTGGATGTCGCTTGTTATTTTATTATAAACTTAAATATTTTTCTACGAAAAAATTACCAAATGTTCATTAAATGTTGCTCTTTTAAACGCAAAAAGTTTTGTAAAATTATGTGCTTCCGCTTCTTCAAAAAAAAATCACAAATATTCGCCTTATTTCTACCGCCTGACTAGGCATAACCCCTTAAGGATGCTACTCCTCCGCCCTCTATACAAACAACATAATTGTTCTTTTGACAATATAAAAATGAAAAAATATAGTGCAAACATAGATTAATAAAATGTAAAAGGTTCGCCAAAGCATCTTGTATAGTAATGTAGAAAAAAATCCTGAAGCTTATATCATTTTTAGACGTCTAACCCGCACATACCCGCTAGGACATCATGCGCGTCAGCAACGACGCTCGATTCACGTTCTTGTCATTGTAATCTGCTATGCTTGTTCTGCAATGAAGACGTTTAATATTAATAATTATTTCTCGGCCTGGGCGATTGGGGTTTGGATTTGGTTGGTTTATATCCGCGAATCCCGCCCCTGTATTGTTTTAGCTACCACCCGAAGCCGTTCGTTTTCAGTGATCGATACTAAAAATCAAAAGTAGAGCATCAGAAAGGTCTCGTAGTAGCAACAAACCCGTAATGTCAACGGATGTAGTAATAATTTGTATTTTCTAACATATTTCAACGATGTCCAAAGTACTGCAATCGGTCTTGAAAGTATGGTCAGCGGATGTACCGACTGTAGGACCTTAAAAATTATTACGAATAATTTTTTCTGTTGATACAATCGAAGTGGTGCTGGGCGACGCAGCGTCAACTTTCGGCAATTTTTACAAGGCCAATTTTAAAATGCCCATATTTTGGCAATTAGACCATGAAGGGGAAGGATAGAACTATATTCTGTTTTTTTTTAGATTTTTAAAATGGCGCCCGTTGTTAAAAAACTGCATTTGTTTAAAATAATTGCACAAAAATGGTTAAAAAAATTTGTTTCTGAAACTGAAATAATTTTTTCTTAAAACTTCAATGTCTTTTCTACGAATCGCCGTAAGCCTCAACTCCATCCGTTTACTACTTCCATAGTTATAATTTATTGAAAAAAAAGTTAGCACTTACCTTCAGACAGCTGTAAAATCGACATTTTTCAAAATCGTCAAAAATCCTTCGAGATATGTTTATATATCCCTAAAGACTACAACATATTCAAATTTCAGCCACATCCGAAATGTTACTCCAAAAAGTGTCCGATTTCGCTTGGAATGTCCCATTCGGGTCTTGGGTTCGACACAGCTGAACGGACCGGAAAGATACCTATGCTGTTCTTGCCGCTCACATTTGTCTATCACTCTCGTGACAGGCCTCGGGCTTCTTGAAATCAGACCCGTGGAGTTATTTGTTACTCTGACTCTGACACTGTCGGTCCTGAACGACGTCAACCTAGCGAAGCATTGTTGTATTTAAAACTCTAAATGACGTATTATTCTACTAGCTGACCCGCTACCCGGTTTCACCTGGGAATTATTTATAATCAAATAAAAAAGCCAAAAAGAAAAATAAATAGCCTATCATCTAATCCAGGGCGCATGTAATGTGTATTCAAATTCTCATTGAAATCCGTTCAGCCGTTTAGGCGTGAAAGGAGGACAAACAAACAGACAACGTTTCACTTTTATATATTAGTACGGATTAGATATAGTGAAATTAAATAGAAGCTATTAGCATTAACACTTTACACCCAAAAACTTTTGCAATATTAGCGACTGGCCGACGCTAGATATTTTTATAGTTAGTTTTCTGAAAATTGGGTGTTGTTCTCTGAAAAAGAAATTGTTAATCCTTATAATTTATCTTTCATTAACTGTTTCATTTATAAATGAATATTTTAGTTGTAAGAATATTGAAATTATTTATAAAATTCTTTAAACGAATTAATAAATTGTTAAAAACAAATTTACGTTTAGAAGTTTATTATAAATTAAATCAATTAATTTTATTATAAATTTATTTTATGTATAGAGACAGTTGGGGTAGATTGATGTACTTTTTTCCAACTTAAATAACTTTTGCCATGTCAATATTAGTGGCACAACTTTGAGGCCAATATGTTAATAATTTATTTTACTTTTAGAAAAAAGGTATAAAATTGTTAACATTTCTTTAAAAATTGAGATTTACATCAATCTGCCCAATAGGTGGGATATAATGATTCATAGATAGGGGTGGGTACATTAATACAAAATGGAGCGCATTAATATTATCACTGAATATTAATTAGTACACCTCCGTTTTTAAATTTTCTTTTATTACTTTAGAAATATAGTATTAAAAATAATTTGTCTCCTTTCCTCTTTGAAAACTAATAATTCTTTGGAATTAAAATCACTAGCTTTTCATTCAAAATTAAAAGTATAGTTTTTTCAGTAATAACGGTTTTAATAGTAATTATCTGATTATAATACAATTCTTATGTACTTATTTCACATTTTTATTGCACATTATATTTAGGTACATAATTCCTGATCATTTCTGTTGTACAAATGTAGGAAAATAAATCATTAAGATCAATAGGGGCACTATTTTACAATAACACGGCACTTTGGTACACTCCATATAATTTTGTATCATAGTGCCCCAAAGGATACATTCTCAAAAATATTTTTTTTGTTCAAATATATAAGAATAAGAAAATTTTAGGTGTCCACCTCTGATTGCTTTGGTTTTCGGATATATTTTAGAGAACCGAGACATTGGAAATACCAGTTTTTTTTTTATTTTGGCCCCTTTGCATATTTAGGGGGTGTAACCACCCCTCAAAAATCATAAAGAGGTACAAAAGTGACTAGCGTCAAAAACATCCATACAGCGAGTTATGATGCAAATGAAATTTATATCAAGTTTTATTCAACACAATATTATAATACTCTTTAAACTAACAGTAGACACTTTTGTACCTCTTCTTATGAACTTTGAGGGGTGGTTTTACCCCTTAAATATGCAAATGGGCTAAAATAAAAAAACACGTATTTCTCATTTTCCTGTCCTCTGAAACATATCCAAAAACCAAAACAATCGGGGGCGGACACCTAAAAACCTTCCCTTGTAAGAAGGATCATCAGAAAAGAAATAAAATAAAGATTACTAAAATCAATATAATAACTTACCTGTAGTATGGATGATAAATCGAAGCAAGCAAAGCTTTAAAATTACAATACATTTTTATACTGTACTATTTTAGTTTTTAATACAGAACAACGAAAACACGTCCTGCTCTTGACGCGTTGTTGATTGCAAAGTGACACGCATTACGGTGGAACGTCGATTATCGGAATACAGGATGAATCAATCACCTATGTACATACGTACATATATACAGAAATTCGTGGATGAATACTGTGGCGTTTACGGGTTCGTTCAAATATATATTCCTACCCTGTATTAAAACATATCAAGAGGGAAACGATTGCATCCGTTCAGTTCTTTTAGTATTAGATCAGGGGTGTCGAACTTCCCCCCTCCGAGAGCCGCACGAGTCGGGCCCCGGTCAGCCGGTTCCCCCACTTATTCTTCTCCAGGAGTTGCGCGAGACCCGGCAGACAGAGACTGCGGCACGCGGAGAAGAAATTCATCGGAGTGAAGTAGGTGTGGAGGGGGCCGTCCCCCTACGGCTCTGCGGAGCAGGCGAAGAGGAGAAGGAGCCACTGCGGCTCGCGAGCCGCTTCTTCGACACCCCTGTATTATAATGCACCAGCACGTCCCCCCGCACAACTTCTACAATTTGAAAGCGAAATGGTAGAGATTTTTTTCTTATGCCCCAATGTAATATCAGTGCTTCAGAAAATTGACCTATCAGTTGTTGCAGCTTTGAAGAGACATTAAGAAAAGAATTTATTACGGTGCTTGTTGTTTGCTGGTGATAACGACGTGGGAGTCCTGCAGTTTTATAAGAAGCTTAATTTAGAAGATTTTTTTATTTCATTTTTCGAAGGTTCAACCGTTTAAGAATCCGTGTTTAAAGGATATTTTGAAATTCGTAAAATTCCGATAGTAACACCCGGCCACTCGGCGCTCACGTAAAACTTTTAACGCGTTTTACTAGAAACAGTGTTCTTAAAATCGGTGGAACCAATATTTCAAAAAGTTATTATCCGATTTGACTGAAACTTTTTTTATTTTGAAGAATATACTTCTGTGCAGTGGAGAAACCCTGACATTTTACAATTTTTGAAAATTTGTAATTTTTGAAGACCTTGAAGGGACGAGAAATATAGGGGAAACGTGATTTCAAACGCCAAGTGTTGTTATTTTCTCAAAAATTGTAATTTTTCTAATTTTTTCTGGTAAATCCACTAGCGAGTATCGTGCCCTTTAATAATATGGTATTGTTTTTTATTTCAGACGCTACAGGTTCCACCGTTTTGGATGAATTTTTTGACGCCTCGACTTTAACAACTCCTCAGTGCCATCTTTAATTATAAAAAATAGTGCAATGATTAATTATAAAAAATATATATTTCTATAGTTTAAGACATCCTTAATACAGTGCAAAAAGTCCCATTAATTTATTTGTAGTAGTTTTCCTTTAATTAATTCCTAAAGATCACCTATTTTTATTGGCTTTAGACCGGAACATCCCCTTAACATGTACTACTCTTAAACCAGCATGGAGTAAGTTGGTGAATGATGCAGATGATAATGTGAGCCAAATTGAAACCAATCGTGAATTGGAAAATTCATGTCGTGTAGTAACGACGATGTTCAGGAATGTTTAAACATATAAGAAAATAATCCGGGATATAAAGCTATGAGTGATAATGATATTATTTCATCCGTACCTACTTGACAAAAATAATGAAAAAAATGAAAATGTGAGGGGATGTAGTACTAGCCCATGTATGTACCTACGTATTATCCCAACACACAGCCGAGCGGAAAATGCATTGGATATCACATTGCAATGAGCAAAACCTGAAAAAGAAATAGATTCTGCACAAATATTTATTTTAGAGGGAATCCGCACCTTGGCAATATTTAAAAACGTTTAATTTATTTTTTGTATTGCATTTTTCTTATTAGGTATGTATTCTTTTACGTAATAAACACCCATAGGTCATTTTAAACAGTTGTTTAATTTCTGGTTGACTTACGACATATTCACAAATTTGGTTCTTCCAGACCGATTATTTATCCGAACGGAAGTGTCCCCCAATTAGTTCGGATAATCGACGTTCTATTGTATATGTGTTAAGACGATCGCTTATAAGGCGACATCTTGTGGTCATGTTTTGAACTTCTAACTGTTTACAGATGTCAATATATTATTAATGTTTCATTGTGCCTCTTGCATCAAAGTGTCCCAACCAGTGGCGGATTTAACAGGGCGGCCGATGAGCAGTTGCCACCTGGGCCCCTGCCCAGAAGGCCCCCCAGGGCCCATTCCTTAAAAAAATTATGATTTTATCCAAACTATATTTTTTTTTGTATTATTACACTGAGCCCGATTTCAGTAAACTTTATTTTCCCCAAAAATGGGCCCCTGCTCAGACGCCCTCCCCTAAGGCCCTGTCTTCAAAAAGAAATTATGATTTTATCTAGCATTATTTTTTTCTATACTTTTCTGTACACTTACCCCTTTTTAATAAACTACCGTTTTATTTTCCCGAAAAATGGGCCCCTGCTCAGAAGCCCTCCCCTAAGGCCCTGTCTTCAAAAAGAAATTATGATTTTATCTAGCATTATTTTTTTCTATACTTTTCTGTACACTTACCCCCTTTTAGTAAACTACCGCTTTATTTCCCCGAAAAATGGGCCCCTGTTCAGAAGCCCTCCCCTAAGGCCCTGTCTTCAAAAAGAAATTATGATTTTATCTAGCATTATTTTTTTCTATACTTTTCTATACACTTACCCCCTCTTAGTAAACTACCTCCTAATTTTCCCAAAATAATGGGCCCCTCAGAACGTTCGCCACCTGGGCCTTATTTCTTAAACCCGTCACTGGCCCCAACTCCCCTTACTGTGTACTTCATCGTGCAATGCAAAGGATTAAAGGTCAGGTTATAAACGCGATAAAAAATAATTAAAGTAATCTACAAATTTCAGTCAGGAGTCAGAATTTGCGATCGTGATTGTAACAAATGCTCTCACCAATTTGAATCCGTGTTCTTATCGTTCATGAATTTTGGTTGACCCTGTTTCGATTTCTCAACAATTTATGTCGACCGTAATTCTATCTCTCAAGAATTTCGGTTGGCCGTAATTTCGAGAGAAATTCTCGCACCAAGTTGGACAGGAAACTCTTGACCGATCGTCGCTCACCTATTCCGGTTGGCACGACCGTAAGTGCCATTTCGGTTGTTTCACTCACCGTGACCGTGACCGCGACCGTGACCGTAACCGAAATTATATCGGTCTCGACTCCTTGAATATGTATGTAGGTACAGAATACCTATAGCTATTGCAAAGACGTCCTCAAAACGTTGGATTTCGCACATCCTATGAAAAATATTGGAGAATGTTAAAAGGACGAGGAAGTTTTTCAAAAATGTAAAGGACAGTTTTGAAAGTATAAAAAATATATCCATTACTCACTAAATTCCATGCACATTAAATATTGAGAAAAATACTATTTTGTTGTCTTTAATTGAAACTGTTTTCTATCATTTTTACCTTTCCCTTACATTTTTAAGTCGATTTATTTGTAATTTTGTTATATAAACGTTTGAATTAAGGGTAAATTTATGTCCTGATAAGAAACAAGTTCTGATGTATTTCACTTTAATAGGATATCAATGGGGTTACGTAATGCAAAACAATAATAATAGAATCAACGATAAAGCAACAGATCTCATTATGCGTTCCAAAGAAGAATAAGCAATGAAAAATACAAAATTCAGATCGGAGTAGAAATTCATTATTACACGTTTAACGAATAATCAGGATCGTTCTTTATAAGCCAAAATATATCCCGACATTCAAAATGCCTTTGATCATGATAATTTATATATGTATACACCTATATATACATATATATCTCGTGTACAATAAAATAAATCTATTTACAACTGAATATCTCTCAATACTCTTGTTTTTCTTCGGTACATAACATTGTTATACACGAGCCCGTAACGCTACGAAATTATCGGTCGGTTACTAAAACTTTGGTTACAAAAAAATATAGACGCAATATTCGCCACCTAGTGAGGGGATCTTTTAAACCAGACATGCTCAACTGTCATCTGGGGAGGCGCGGGCGCGTTTCGAGTGAGTTCGACAACTGACAAGAGAACCCCTGTGACTGATAACCGCAAATTTTGATGCCACTTTGATCGAATGTTTCTTGGGCCAACCCAAGAATTTAGCCGTAATTTGTTCGTGCCCGTTTCTCAATTTTTGGGAGAAATCAACCCTTTTATCCGGGCTAGCCATTCTACGCGAGTGCTTATAAATCTGAAACGAAAAAAGATATCAAAAATTGGTTGAAATAAAAGTTGCATCTATAAACCTGTGCGGAAAAAGTTCTGAAAAAAGGGGTGGGGGAATTTAATTTTTGTAAAAAAAAAAATTTCAACAAAGAAGATCGCACAGGTTTATAGGTCTCAAGAAACAGCATAAATTTTACTGAAGTCATTTTTTCGATATCTTTTGTCGTTTAAGATTTATTAACACTTTCATACAAGGGTTGATTTCTCCCTGAAACTAAAAAACGGCCACGAACGAATTACGGCTAATTTCTTAGGTTGGCCCAAGAAACATTCGATCAAAGTGGCATCAAAATCGGCGTTTATAAGTCAGGGCCCCCTGGTGAGTGGAACTCGGTACCCGGGAAGCGAGAATGGACGAGCCCGTGGGCGCGTCCGCGCCCGCGAGCGCTCCGGTAGCATGTCACGTGCGAGTGCGGGCACGACTGCTGAGCGTGGCTGTTTTAAACTTACAATAGACGCGTCTATCATCACTAAGCTTCGCCGTCTCGTCGAAAAATGATTTTCTTCTTTTCGACTTATCCCTACATACCTATGAACAAATTTACAATAATTACAATAAAGATTAGTAATGGATAGTAGTTCATAAATACTACACATAGACTGATTACGTTATGTTAAGTCGAGTGTTCGCAATAATAGAGGCAATATGTTTGGAATATCGCGATCAACAAAAATTCATGTTCACCGTATCACTCTACTATTACTTGTACGGAGGTTATACGAAAGGTGTGCGAAGCATGCCCCGCAAAATTTATTTCGAAGTGTAATATCTCGAGATACGATCGAATTTTTTTTACAGTTCCTGCAAAAATTAATCGCGATGGTCTCTCTACCACATTCGTAGCCATGTGTCACGAATAACCAACATGTGTAACTTGAAAGAAAACATTCGTGTAATACCACTTACACTACCGCTCGAAAGTGTTTGATCACCTTGTTCCATGCACGTTTTATATAAAAGAGAAAATAGACTAAAACATAACACAATTGATTATTTCATGTCTTTATCAAATTGCTGCTCTCATTTACTACTGTAGACAGTGTTTATAAGAATGTGACACATTTTATCAGGATCGGTTCTACCTACCAAAAAAATAAAAAAGAATTGGTACACGCATATGTCCGACGATACTTACAATCAGTTTTGCAGTTATAAGCATTTTTATATTGCGTAAAACGCCGTCCCGGAATATACTACACTGCGTTCCATATAAGAGTGTACCAACGCCCCTAGCGGCTTGCGACCGAACTGCGCAGCTCCCACGGATCTGACACACGCGATTGGTCGGAGCACTTTCCCTGCCGGTTTACTACCAATCAACAGTGTAGACCTGCGCGAAGCGAGTATGCTCTAATGTGGAACGCAGTGTATATTTTCATTCATATCATTTCCTTCTCGCTTCTGAAAAAAACCAAGGCGAAGTGATAATCAATACATATATATATCGATCTGCGGAAACACCACTGGGCTTTGTTAATTGCCACTTTAAGGGAACACACCACTTGGACTGGTCGAAAAAATCCATTTTTTTTTACTTAAGTTGAAAGTATAATCGTTCGAGAATATGCTCCTAAAATTGTAAACTGAAATTTATGTAAATAACGAAGTTACTTGGGAGCTTGGATAACTTTAAGGCGTTGTTCTCAAAATGACGTTTTTCAAAGTGTTTGAACGATTTTTCCCGCCAAATTATTATTCTACATAAAAGTGTCTTCAGTTGGGCGTATGGAAGTTTTTTTTAAATAATATTTAGTATGTTTTTCACATCAAAATGTACTCAATTCTTACTGAAATTCTACAACCTTTTGTTTCAGTCTGCCATTTTCCCAAAAATTATTATAATTTAATTTCCGTACACTTAACTGGGGTAAAACTAATATTGATTAAAAAAAAAATTAGTTTTGTTTGCCAGATGCATTCTACAGCGAATTCTCTATTGCGATTAAAAATGTAGTAATAAAAAATCTCAAATATTGCCAAATATATGCATATTTAAATCCCCAATTAATAACATTTAAAAGAAGTATGTGTGTCTCAAAAATAATTCACAAAGAACACGCTTTTTTGGTATTCAAAGTGTTGTTCTCCCCTAACAGGCGTTTCGGGACCGAGTTTTACAAAAATATAAGAATGCTTCTAAGTGCAAAACTAAGCATTATCGGACATATGCGTATACTAATTTTATTTATTATTTTGTTGCGTATAACCGACCCTGAGAAAATGTTCCACATTTGTATAAACACCCTTGCAGTATGTACAATCTTGCCATTTATTTGTATTGCTTTTTTATGTGATCAAACCATTTAATGGCATTTTAATTGTTGATAATATTATACTTTATGATTTACTATATTTGGCAACGGTTGGGTTGCCAAGAAAAAGTTTGCACCACCAAAGTCAACAGTCGTATTTTAGAAAGTGAAAGCCTAAAGCTATCGCGTCTAAAATATTTAATTATTGAATAAAAAATGGTGAATAGAAAACAATTGTTGCTCAAAACTAGAAGTGACTTGACGCCGAGAGAATATATCATTAATAATCATTGCAAGTGAACTAAAATTACTTTGCGGAAAACTGCCAATCGATGAAACGCCCTAGAAGGCCAAAAGTATCCACTGAAGCGATGCATTAAATAATCAGAATAATATTGAAAGAATATTAATATTCACCAGAAACAGTCTCATATCTGCAAGCGCAGTGAAATAGAAGCTGGCAGCAGCAGAATTAAGTAGGCGAATTACAGTTCGAAAACCACTTTTAAGGTAACACAATTGAATGAAACGATGACAATGAGGATGTTCTACTTACCCTTTTATCAAACCTACATATAACGAGTGATCAAAGACTTCCGAGGCAGTAGCGTACATGTCTAGGAGACTATGACTGATAACAGCAAGAAAACATAACTCATTGAACCGAGTAACAAGTCATTTCATTTAATACACTAGTGTACTGGAGTTAGGTAATCGATTTACGGTGCAAACGAAGAGAAAGAGCAACGCCAGTAAGGTGACCATGCCAAATGCGTTCTTCATGGCGGCGAATCTGTTAAAGTGTTATTATATTTTGTACTATTTTCAAAACAACATTGTGCTTCTTACTCTGTCATTCTCACGTTCCAAGGATGTATCTTCAAATAAATCTATTGCAAGTACGAAACGTGAAAAAGTTTCTTTCGTCGATGGTAAGGTACGTGAAGGTATTGGTGTTAAGAACTTAGCTACCCGTTAGTCGCTGCTTCGAATAAGAGACTCCGTGATCGCGCATGTATCGATAAACTCTAAAATCACCCATTCGCACGCATACACACATACACATACAATAATTCTCTGCAGCGTAAGCGCAACATACCTATCCCACTCACGCGCAATTACCTTTCTCACTCGGAAATCACAGTTGAACATTGGTTTTTTAACATTACCCGTGGCACACGTTTGTTTTATTCCTTTAAGTCAAGCGGCTTGCAAGATATGGCGAACGGGCCAGACCGGAACCGAATGCTTCAGTTTGCGCGTTGGCGAAGCATGTTTAATCGGTAAATTATCATCCTATCGGAGAATGAGACCTTACGGATGGTACCGGAGGAGAAGACTCTACAATGGAACGAACATGCGTGTGGTACTAGACGTTTAACTTTCAGTGAAAATTGCAATCCAAGGCAGGTGAGCAGGTCGATGGGTTTGAACCGCGACACAAACGGAAAGGGTACGCCAGCAGGATATCAAAATTAACCACCGGACAGCATCCTGACGCATCAATAGAAAGGATTCCGTTAAATCCGTGCCGACCATTAATGATTACGCAGCAGCCATTAGGAGGTTCTTTCAGGCACACGTTATTTTCAGATTTGCTCCCTTCCAGTATACGCTCTGTTATTCTCGCGCAAGAATCACAGTTAAACGTTTGGTACACTAATACTTGCGATCCCTTTAGCATAGCCCACCGAAGACTTCGCACGTGACGGAAATAAAGATTGAGCGCAACCGCGACACTGACATCTTGGCCACAACGTAAAATGGGCGCCCGTGTCTGTCTTCCTCGTTGCCTTCTATTACCGACATGATAATTCCAATTACTATGTGCATAGTATCAAATTGAACAATAAAAACATTTCGGTTAGCAATTTCATAGAGCGAGAAGGAAAAAGGAAGAGAATCGGTGCACCGCAGAGTTACGTTACCGCGTGGAACCCTACCGCGGGCAGGATATTAACACGTTCATCACCCATCAGTTGGGATGTGAGTCATGGCCAGTACACGTTTACGCGCCTATGTTTATGCTCGGACAGTGAACATGTTAACCAACCAATTTATTCGTTTAACGAGATTACCTTGGCGACGATACTCCTTCGCGCTCTGATTCCGTATCTTTAGCTTTTTCAGCTCGCATACTTGCGTATCAAACACTCCTTCGTACTCACACATGGATCACAGTTAAACGATTGATACTTTTCCGACGCGTCCTATCAGCAAAGTCCGTGGTCGAGAACTCATTGAGGCATGCCTGACGCAGCGCCAAGGCGAGGAGCCCCGTATAACGAGTACGGGGAGAAATACGGCGGTAATCCTGCGGGAGTATGGGGATGCGGCGGCGGGAGTGGTAAACCCAGCGAAGATAAAGACGGCGGCAACAATGGCGAAGGTTTCCCATAAGGGTGATAACGCGCGGTTGCAAGCGGGCTCAAGGGTGGCGTGGGGTAAGTCCTGGAAAACAATGGATGCGTCGGCGGTAGCCCAACAGAGGGTGACAGCAGCGACAGCGCGGCTGCCGAAGGATCTGTAGCCCCGCTCGTAGACACGCTCGTGTGACTCCTCAGGTGTTGCAGCAATTCGTCCGACGTGGAGAACCTTTTGCCGCAATAGGCGGTGTCGCCGGCGATCCAGTTGCAGACGTAAGGAAGCTGCGAAGCCGCCGCCAATGCCGCCAACTGTGCGTGAGCGTAAGCGGCTACACCTAACGCGCCATAAGGCGTTCCAGTTTTGTGATCGCACTGGGCGCAACCAGCGGGGCAGGAACCGGATGCGCTAGTCGTACCAGACGCTAGTTTCCCGTTCGCGGAGCTGGCGAACAGATGAGAGTTCAGTTGACAGCCAGTGCAATAGGGGTCCCTGCACAGAGGCATCAAGGAATCAGGGCCCGACGAGCTCTTCAATCTGGCGTAACTCAGATATGGGTTCCCGGCTACGAGGCCGTTCTTTAGGGCGGCGTGGTGCTGAGATACCAGGGAACTGGCCATCACGTCGACGGGTAACTGCGGGCTGTAGCTTAGATAGGTTGACGAGGCTAAACTGACCCCTGGCTTGAAAGTTCCCAATGGAAGATCCTTGATGGACGGATCCGTCGTGGCTAGAACGCTGGCGGGGCTGTAAGAGGGTTTGGCTTGTAACGACGGACTGCTTACGACGGCTGGCTGAGATGAACTTGACGATTCGAGTTGGGTCGACGACAGATTCGCTGCCGATGTCCTCGAAATGGGCGACTCCCGAGCAACGTCGCCGTTCGGCGTCGCAGTTTTCCGGCCCTGCGGTGTTGCCGCTCGGACCGACGAGGCGCTCTGATTGCTCGGGCAACGTTTGTTGTTACTGCCGGGTGTCCTGGATCGTCCGGACGTCGAGTGACTAGAGGCAGATCGCTGGTCGTCCGGGCTCGATGTTTTCTCACGGCCCAAGCACGACTCGTACGGCTTGAAATTAGTCTTGCTGGATTCCGTGGACGTTGGCGCGATTGACGGCGACGATTTTTCACGCGACTGATCCGCGAACTTCGACGATTTATTGCTCGACGGTTTGTCCAACGAGCTTAGGAGAGATTTATTGGACGGCGTGTCGGCTCCTATTTGGCTGCAGGTCTGAGCGAGCAGCGCGAGCGGGCTCTTCTTCGCATCCAACTGAAATCAAAATAAACGGATGAAGAAAGGTCCGGAATTAGATAATTCGCGTTCTTACATATGCCTCATAAATTGTGCTACTAAATCAGAACGAACGCGTCATCACCCGTCAAACACCTTATCTACATTTAACCCTAAAATAGCTTTTATTAAGGGTGGAATCCTATTTTATGGGCTAAAAACGTAGCAAAATTTAGGATTTTTTTTATGAAACTAGCATTTCGATTCATCTGAAAAATTTGGACCATGTTTTTATGCATCCTTGAAGAAGTTGCAGTTTCATTTTACTCATTTTTAATAACAAATACAGGAGTTATGCATCACGCCGCGCAAACTCGTCGTCTGCTGGTGTGTTTGGTATTTACCTTCCAAGTATTCTGAAACAGCAAAATGAAACCATTTGGTGAACCAGAATACCGCTATGTGCTACACTTCTTTTGATACATAAGAAAATTGGCGCAAAATTGGATTGCAAAAATGAAAGGTTCAGACCTTTCAGTTTGAAAACTCTCGAGACTACTCAATAATTTTTTTTGTTTTTTGCTGGCTCATCAATTTCAAGCTACATATGTATAACATAAAACGCCGTTTCATTTTTCTGTTTCAGATTACCTGGTAGATAAATACTATGCACACTAGCGCCCGGCGAATTTTGCGCGACGTGATGGTGGATCATGCATAACTACTATATTTATGGTTAAAAATTAATAAAAAACAAACTGCAGCTTCCTCAAAGATGCATCAAAACATGGACCAAATTTCAGATGAATCGATTCGCTGGTTTCTTAAAAAAAAATCCCAATTCTTGCTATGTATTTAGTCCAAAGAAGAGGATTCCCCCCTTAAGGGTTATGCCTACCTGCAAGGTTTGAAAACGCAAGTATATTCGGGATTTTTTTTCTTCAATTTGAAGACTTTTTTTTAAATAAACTGTAGTATATTCGAAAGTATATATTTTAAAGTTCTTGTAGTTTTTTTTTTGCAATGTGATAACTAAATAAATAATGGAATTATAAGCGATCTCTCGACAGCGCTTTTTTTATTACGGTGATCACTATAGCTACGACCTGGTTCATCAGAAATAAAAAATTCGACCAAATTTAGTCAGTATATTAGATTAGCTTGTCCTTAATCGTGGGTTTTTCATTTCCGTTGGGTAGTTGTTATTTTACAGATGGAAAATGATGAAACATGAGCGCGATTCTGTGGTGAAAATCGATAATTTTGCTATGAGAAGTTGCCATTTTGTAGCAAATTAATATCTTGGGATAATAAACGATTAAGGACAAGGTAATCCAATATACTATCTAAATTCCCGCGAATTTTTTATTTCAGATGGACCAGGTCAGGATTAGAATGTTCACCGCAAACTACTGACAAAAAAAATCGCTGCCGAGAGATCGCTAATATATTTTTTTTATTTATGTATATTTTCCATCGCAAAAATTACCACAAGTAGTTTAACATGTTCACTTTCGAATACATAAAGGTTTATTTAAAAAAAAGTCTTCGAGTGTTTTAAAAAAAATCCCGAAAATACTTGTGTTTTCAGACCTTGCAGGTAGGCATAAACCCTTAAGACAGTCAGTGGAGTGAAGTTTGACAAAATATCGTTTCAAGTCAGTCAGGTTTTCAGAGCGATCGCTTTTGCCGGGAAATTTGTATCCAACTCGCTATGCGCTTTGAATAAATATATGTCGATATTAATGAAAATTTAAATTTCTATGTTTTCTGTTGGACTTTCATGAGCGACGCTACAGTCAAAATTGCAGGTATGTGTGCTGAGTTCCTTTATCCATTCGCAAGCCATAGATGCCATTTTCGGACAGACATTTCGTGTTGACGAATTGATCTGTGTGTTTAACATGTTTAACATTATCTAACCTAGACACCCGTCGCCTATGAAATGTAGTCTGTTATTCGTTTCCTGAATGCGGGAAATGTGAACTAGCAGACATTCGCCGGCATCTTTGTGAGGTGTATGGTGTATGGTGAAAATGCCATGAGTGATTCAACGGTAAGGAGGTGGATTAGAAGCTTTAATGAAAGACGTAAAAATGTGCATGACGGGCGGGGGTACAGAAACTAAACCCCGTCATGACAAGTGCCTTAATAATCGTGGACACTACGTGGGAAAGTAGTTTAAGATAAGTAAAATACGAAGGAAATAACATAATTTGAAATTTTCGTTTTTTTTTTAATATCCAATCGAAACTTACTTTCTGGGGACGCCACCTATTACGATGAAAATAAACACACCCAAATATGACCTCGTTCGGACTATTTTTAATCACGCGCAATTCGAATCACTTCTGAATTCCCTGGACCAATTCCGCATTATGTTAAAGCAAAAAGAAGAAAAATTAAAAAAATTAAAAAACCCGACTGCTTAAAAAAAACATTTAAAAAAAATTAATAAAAAAACATTAAAAAAATTAAATTAAAAATTAATTTTTAATTTAATTTTTTTAATGTTTTTTTTATTAATTTTTTTTAAATTTTTAATTTAATTTTTTTAATGTTTTTTTTTTATTATTTTATAAATGTTTTTTTAAGCAGTCGGGTTTTTTAATTTTTTAAATTTTTATTTATTTCTTTTTTAATGTTTTTTTATTTTTTTTTAATGTTTTTTTATTTTTTTTATATCCTATAACATTCGGAACGTCAAGACAATTCTAACGACACCTCATTTGTCCAAATCGGTGTATCCGTACAGACTCTAGAGCGTAACATGGACATAAATACATAGCCTGATAAACACAATACCCTTCTTTGCGTGCCGCAGTCGGGTATTAATTCAAGAGATGCCGAGTTCGAGTTCATTTTTGTTAGGAAAACCTCGCCAATCGATTGGTGACATGTACTTCTATGAAGATCTAATAAAAAATATAAAAATGAAAGTTGTATTAGTGTGTGACTCGTCATAGACTCGACTGCCGAGCGGATAGGGTTTACTGAAATAGCAAAATAAAAAGCAATTCCGTTGATACTCTTGAAAAAACATCAACGTGAGAACAAAACACATCAAAACCAGGCACCCGGTGGATCCACTTGGATGTGAAAACACGCAGATGCCACTCAAAGTATTCATTAATTTGTGGGAAATATACTACATCTGTTTTTCTCAAAACTATCAGTTTCTAAAGTGACCTTCCACTATCATATAAAATGTGTGCAAGCACAGATAGCGGTAGATATAGGTGCATGTAATGAAGTACAATCGGCAGTAAATTGAGGCAGAAAAACGGTCATATACAACATTCCACTCTAGAGTTCCGTGCATCTTGCAATACTGGAGTCCTTATCTCCCCGTGCCTTTCTTTGGAGACGCTTATCCCAGCGCACGAACATGTTCACTTTTACACCTGGCTGATTTTACGACTATAATAAATCCTCTACCGCTGATTATACATGTATTAATCTCAAAAACCAACTGAATGTTTGGTAAAACTAACAAGAGGAGGACACCATGTGGTAGACACCGATTTTGATGAGCCTTGGCACGATGGATCTGTGTAAAAAATAAGTAAATAGGTGTCCAAGCGTTTCAGCCAATGGGCCTTAATAACAGAGAAATTTACATGTAAAATATTAAAAATTTTATAGTGGCCGTGGGGTTTTAGTGGGTAAAAATCCCACAACTACCCTGGCGCCCGCGGGGAATTCCCCTCTAGAGGCGTCAGGGTGCCCTTTTGATGATATAACATTTTTTTCATCTTCACGTGAAAATTTTTTTTTTTATGAATTTTTTTTTATAAATTTTTTTTTTTAACTTGGGGAAATCTTCAAAAAGCACCCCAACTCCTCCAGAGGGGAATCCCCCGGGGGCGCCAGGGTAGCGTGGGATTTTTACACATTAAAAACCCACGGCCACTATGAAATTTTTAATAATTTCCTTGTAAACATCTCTATTATTGAGGCCCATTGGCAGAAACGCTCGGACACCTATTTACTTATTTTCCACATAGATCCATCGCGCCAAGGTTCATCAAAATCCGTGTCTACCACATGGTGTCCTCCCCTTGAAAGAATAAACCGGTACAAACAATTTTGTTACAACTCGATCTCAATTTTCTTCGATAGTAGGTAAAAACTTCTTATTAACACAGCTTTTCTTTTGTGTTATTTTACTACTATACTATCGAGGCCAGAAAATCCCGCCTTTAGTTTGTACGCTATCGCACCACGCGCACTTTAATTGCAAATCCACAATAAGACAAAAATATCATGCCTTACAAGACACTTTAATCTTATATTTTATTATTTTTTAATTATTTTGTCATTAATTTCATGAATATAGACTCTCATGAGAGACTTTCGGATATGTATGCATAACTTCCGAAAAACAATAGTTTTTTAACTGAAACTTTTTTTTTAAGTAGTTCATAATACTATGTAAAGATAGTAAAAAAACCGGAAATCTTCACGAAGCCGTTGACTTGTAAAAAAATCCACAAAATGTACACATTTTCCGAGGGTTCCAACGGGTATACCCCCTTAATGGCACAGAAATAGAGACATCTTTCCCTATGTAATTGAATATCTTCCAGTCTCGGACTTAGAAGGGTAGTTTCTAGAGATGTAGGGATCTACCAGCTAGGATTTTGGCCGACTGGCCGATTAATCGGCCCCCAAGAAGCCGAAGTAACCGGACAGATGGCCACTAGTCGGTACATCTCTAGTAATTTCACTCCCTTAAGGGGACTAGGCAGTCGAAAAAATCGATTTTTTTATTGCATTTTCCGAAAGTACTATCTTTTCTCAATAAAATGCCGCTTGATTTATAGTAAAATTTGCAAAATTGTAGATTTGGCAGCTAAAAACGTCAAACGGCAACCTATAGCGTCGCCTTTGCCCAGAAACTTTAAATGCGTTTGTCTCGAATATTTTTTTCTCTTCATTTTTTCCTGATTGCGAGCGAATTGAGGTTCAAATCGACTTGGAAAAAATTACAGAATGTGTAGAACATGTGTCATTTCGGCGCAAACCTCTGATATGGTCCGTAAAAATTCGAGACTTTCATAAAAAAAATTAAGATGTCACCGGATTTTGGTAGCGCACCATCATTCTTTGTGTGCATCCAAAATTTATTCGATTATCGAGGAGCATATTTCCGCAATACAGCAAAAGTTGAAATTGTATGGAAAAAAATATGGATTATGCTGTTTCATAATTATTAAAACATCCAGTTCAGATTTCACGTGAAACAACGAATTTTAGAAAACATTATTAATATTTTTGTTTATAACTTTTTTTCTAATTGTTTAAACAATTGATAAAACATTTACCATTTAATAGATCTAATTAAAAGAAGTAACTTTTGTCTTGAAATTTCTTTTCTATCTCTTACAGATTGCGAGTTAGAAAATAAAATTGAAAAATAGCCCAATCTTCAGGGGTTAATTTCACCCCGTTAGTGTGATTTTGGGCAGCAAAAAAAATTGCGTTGTAATCAGGAGGAAATTCCCTACGTATCCACAAAGTTTCAGAATTTTTTGAATTTTCGGGTTCGGGATCTTCCCTTGTAAAGCTCGTTGAGTAGGCTCGCGAGTGAAGTGGCGATGCGACGGAGAGCATGTCATCAGAGAAGCGGGAGCGTACTGTGATCGTCCTGGGTAGTGTGTGGAGCACTTAAGGCTATACAAAAAAAGAGTCCGAGAAAATACATTTTAACCATTTTCATCCCCTTGGGGAAGAAATTTCCAAGAACCCTTACTTAGTGGGTGCCTACGTCATACAAACAATGTACCTTCCAAATTTCCCTTATTAAATATTACTGAAATCTATTAGGTTAACAAATTGTTTCATAACAATCAATTGTTTATAGTAATGTTACAACAAAATATGATCAATTTGATCGTATGAAATGGACTTTACTGTCACCGTTAAAAAATTGTTTAAACACAGTATTAATAAACAATTTATTAATTATGTATTATGTATTTGCAGTATTCGCCGCGGAAATGATAAAATTAGTAAACAATGTTGGTTCTTTATATTGTTAACAAATTGTTTCATAACAATCAATTGTTTATCGTAATGTTACAACAAAATATGATCAATTTGATTGTATGAAATGGACTTTACTGTCACCGTTAAAAAATTGTTTAAACACAGTATTAATAAACAATTTATTAATTATGTATTATGTATTTGCAGTATTCGCCGCGGCAATGATAAAATTAGTAAACAATGTTGGTTCTTTATATTGTTAACAAATTGTTTCATAACAATCAATTGTTTAGAGTAATGTTACAACAAGATATGATCAATTTGATTGTATGAAATGGACTTTACTGTCACCGTTAAAAAATTGTTTAAACACAGTATTAATAAACAATTTATTAATTCTGTATTATGTATTTGCAGTATTCGCCGCGGAAATGATAAAATTAGTAAACAATGTTGGTTCTTTATATTGTTATCCATCATTTTTTAGCAACTATTCCTTAGTATATAGTCGAATTAACGAAAGAAGGCGCCTGGGCGGCCCGTAGGCGCGGGAGAGACCCAATACCTGCTCCGTACTTCGTGCGACGTTGCCACGTTGTGTAGCAGATCGAACGTCTCTTTCTATCTTCAAGCGCAACTGTGTCTCTCTCACTCGCTCGATAAAACAGATTCCTTCATCTACAAGTCACTCCACGCCAAATCGATAACATTTTTAGAGACTTTGATCAGAATGCAATATGTATTTTGTGAATCACGTGAAATTATGTAAAGGTTTGAGTCATTGTTTAATACGTTTTGAACTTGGTTACAAAATACAGGACTTTGAATCGTGCAATTTCTGCCTATGTTCGTGAAAAGATGCTGTACTTACGAATTTCTATCTGGAAAACTATCAACAGCATTGCCAAGAGTGGTTTAATGAAACTCTTCATCGGTTAATAACAGCTCATGCTGACGTTAATTTTCAAAATTCCATTCCCGAAAGCAGAATATTTCGTACGTGAAATTTGCAAAATAAAACTTTGGTTATATTTTTCAAAATTACAAAATTAATTTTTCAATAAAAAAGAGTATTAGAATAGCCCGCACTTTCAAGATTAAAATGTAAAAAGAATGAATTCAATACGATAAAGAGTTTCCGAGATAAAAATTCACAAGTACAGCTCGGTTTCGTGAAAATAGGCAAAAATTGAACAAACTCAAAACCAGCAAAGTGATGACTGAAATCCCTTCCTATATAATATTTCAGTTTGAACAAAATCCCTGACATCGACTGCAATAAGTGATCGATTTGCCGTGGAACGACGCTACATAGAATAAGAATCCTATGAGCCTGTATTCCTCGACTTGTCTAATATGCACCCGACAAGGACAACGATTACTCTAGGCCCACAGCTAAGTAGTCGAAAGTCATTGGCCAAGGCGTAGGGGAAGCACCAATCGCGAGCCTGGAGTAGCGGCAACGTCGCAAATTCTGGGCCCGGTCCCAAGGTGCCTTCTTTCGTTAATTCGACTATAGTTCAACTCTAGAAACTCAATTTTAACGCACTTCCAACAATCCAATAGCCTTGAAACTTTGCAGGCATACGTAGTTTGGATGACAATACAAAATAGAAAAAGAACCCCCCCCCCAGGGGTTTAAAAAATTACCCAGTCAATAATAAGTATATTCCATAACCAAAAAACCAAACGACTTGAAATCAGCCTGTAACCACAAACCAAATCAATTTAATCGACATGAAACCATCATGCAACCCATCCGTTACATGCTCGCAACTTCATTGGTTCCGAGCGCCCCCTTCCACGCGAGCTTTAGAAAACGCGATGGATGCTCGTGCTCTCGGACCGCCCATCGGGGCAACGTTGCCTAATCTATTTCCCTTGAACCACGCGGATCCAGTTACACGCGTAGTCTTGAAAAATTTCGGGGCCGAGAGCGTGCCTACTTCGAATCAGTCTATTCAGCTTCCCTTTACTTTCTATCGCAACGAGTGAGAAGTCTGAAAAATAGCGAGAAGACACGTGACACCCATAAGCCATAAATTACGGTCGTCACAGCAGTAAGAACCTCGCCAGTAAGAAATCGCTGCAACAACTTTCAAAATAATAATATTCTTCTTATTTTATTTTAAGAATACAGTAATAACGCGAAAACTATAAGGTATCCAGTTAATCCTTCGCGCTCCAACTTATGAGTTTGCCAGTCGACCAGAAATCTTCCCAACGTTGCAGTTATTAAACACAGATCTTTGGGATAAAAAAAATATAGTATAACGATTTCAAAATTCTTCATGCAGAAGTCAGACACTCTTTCATTTGTACAAGATTTAATTACATCAGTATGCAACTTTAATTGGGACTTCGAACGCCTGTTGCAAATCATTTTAAATAAAAGCGCCATGTATTAAAAACAAAAAGAATACTTCAGAGTGTTTATATATACGATTCACTAACTGTAGTAGGATTTCCACTAGGTATTCAGTATTCAGAATCCGTCGCATAGCCCGATCAGTCTGAATAATCCCAGCGCTTCCTATTGGCATTATTCTTATATCCGCTACGCAATCTGGTGGCGAAAATTAAAGCAGTCCAATCGGGTTAGCTGTCACGTGTAATTGGCAGTATTGGGAATTTCGACTGTTTGATGATCGATTTTTGTAAAATTTAACAGACTGTTTAACGACAAAAACATTATTGCACTGTTTCAACACTTGTGTGACACCAGTCCTGTAACGCAATTGACCCGATTACAGAGCCAACTTTAGTAGATGGCGCTCTCACAGTATTCCCCAATAGGTAATTCGAACAACTCCAACCGGGGAACCAAACACAATTTTTTCTTACTGCAAATAGTTCTCAAAGCTGTTGAATCCTTACTAATATATAAAAGTGAAACGTTGTCTGTTTGTTTGTCCTTCTTTCACGCCTAAACGGCTGAACGAATTTCGATGAAATTTTGAATAAAAATTACATACGTCCTAGATTAGATTATAAGCTATTCATTTTATTTTTTACGCTCTTTTATTTTGGAAACATCATAAATAATTCCTGTGTGAAACCGGGCCAGCTAATTAACTATAAATTAGTTATGCGAGTAACAGTAAAATATCCAACAATGTTGATTAAATAAGGGTAGGTGTTTAAACAAAATGGGAAAAATTACAGACACTTTCAGCCACGGAATGTGCAACTAATTAATACGTGGTTGTCAACGAAAGGATGTGAGTAACGAGCAAGAACGTGTGCGAGAATTTAATATTGGCATCGGGCAGGCATTCGCTTCGAAGTAGCGCCGAGATGATGCAGTCGGTATAATTAACGTATAGAGGAACGATATTTCTCGCTGTTGATACGTCCATCGAACAGATGCTCGCCGTAATTAAAATGCAACGTTCATGCAACTAACCCGCCGTTTACGGTTGCTTCTGCTAATGGCGCGATGCCGACAGATATTAATGCCATGAATTGCAACAGGCTATTACGCCATTACGGTTAAAGCTGCATGTTAATTGTCCCCGCAAAAGTTAACGGAACGCCCGAGCGTAATATTTTAATCCGCTAACGCTGCCCACTGGCGTTTCATCCCCAACTTACATTTCGACGAAAAATAATCCTGCCCGCTGCTACATTTCGCATACACTGTACCATCCCAATTCTGAAGAAGATGATTTTAAGAAAATAGCTGACAAGGGAAGATCCCCGACCCGAAAATTCAAAAAATTCTGAAACTTTGTGAATTTGTAGGGGATTTCCTCTTGGTTGCAATGGAATTTTTGTTTGCTGCCCAAATTCATTTAAAGGGGGTAAAATTAACCCCTGAGAATTCGGCTATTTTCCGATTTTGTGGTATAACTCGCGAAATGTAAGGGATAGAAAAAAAGTTTCGAGACAAAAGTTACTTCTTTTAATTAGATCTAGCATTTGGTAACAGAATTATTATACAGTTCACGAGTTAAGTTTTTTTAAGTTTTTTGAGTTTTTTTTTACTGGATTCGAAGATATCCGTTTCCGTTAAGACAACCGAACTTGTAAACGAAGTTTTGAGAATTATCATCTGCTGATACATACTTGTACTTAAGGGGTCAGTCCACTGTGAAGTTGTGAAAAATTGTAATTTTTTAGGATTTATTTTTTAGTAAACGGAGGAATGTCCAATGTAAATAATGTTTTGTCTACTTATTAATACACTTATTGGCAGTATAAAAAAATCTATTTTAAAGTATTAACAGTTTTTTTTTAAATATATGAGCCGTTTATTTTGAAAGTGGCGTAAGTCCATTTTCCACAAAAAAATCGAGTTAGCTATCTTAATAGTTACATTTTTACATGATCTTTTCATTCCGAAGCAAATTGTTACTAATATATTTAAAATCATTAAAATTTTGTAAAACGAAAATATGCTGGTTAATGAAGTGATGAAAAAGTTTATTTTGAAAGTGGCGTAAGTCCATTTTCCAAAAAAAAAACGAGTTATCAAACTTAATAGTTACATTTTTACGTGATCTTTTCATTCTAAAGCAAATTGTTACTAATATATTTAAAGTCATTACAATTTTGTAAAACGAAAATATGCTGGTTAATGAAGTGATGAAAAAGTTTATTTTGAAAGTGGCGTAAGTCCATTTTCCAAAAAAAAAACGAGTTATCAAACTTAATAGTTACATTTTTACGTGATCTTTTCATTCTAAAGCAATTTGTACTAATATATTTAAAATCATTAAAATTGTGTAAAACGAAAATATGCTGGTTAATGTAGTGATGAAAAAGTTTATTTTGAAAGTGGCGTAAGTCCCATTGTGAGAGTTTCAAATGGATATGGAAAATATTGTGCAATAAAATTTTTTGAGATCACAGCTTTATGTTTAATTATCAAGGTAGCAGTTTAATTATCAATGTGCAATGAATTTGTTACAAACAATTTAATCTCAATTTTCACTTTCGATCCGCTGATGGATTCATACGGGTCTCCGGAATGCCCTTGTAATTTTCAGCAATTTGTTAATAATTTGTTTATAACAAATTAAAAGCATATTACAAAGTAAATGTCCGCGGGAAATAAATCAGTCACAACTAAAACTACAGCAAACAGATAAAATGCACGAAAAATGTATTAAAATACGCGACTTGAACGAAAAAAAAACGAGACCAATCACAATCTAAAATATAAGGACTTAATGGATTTATTATATTATATACCACCTGCACGCCATAATTATTTTAAATCACTCCCGCATACAAAAACTGGAGAAGACTGAATAATAATTAATAAAACATTATTAATTTTAATGTAAAAATTACTTAACAAAGAATAAAAGTTGAATATTTTTTTTGATTTTATAACATAAAAGTGTATACATTTATTTTTACTTCAAGGGAAATTTACTTTTCCTATAGACTTGTGCTTTCTTAAGAATTGAAAACGTCATTCATTGATTTTGAAAGTAGCGTAAGTCCATTCATAGCCACCAAACACATATTATTTCTTAAATAATGTTAATTATGCTAATTGGGGTGATAAATTTGACACCCTTGGGAACCCAGAAACATTATACTACTATGTTATCTGTTACCCATATTTTTAAATTTAATCCAACGCAAACCCTTCAATACCTCAATTCGAACACAAATGGACTTATGCCACTTTCAAAATAAACGGCTCATATATCGCACTGAGTTGAGCGCCTTGAGAAAGCGCTGCAGTAGTGGTGCTGGTGGTTCTGGGAGAACGACGCACTTGAAACAAAAAATTCCAAGTGTGTGGTAATCACTATGAGTGTGGTTATCGCCGGAACTAAGATTATTTTTCCTGATAAAAAATTAACAAAATGTCAGGGGTTTAAAGTTTAAGTGTCGAAATACTGTGAATTCTTCAATCATTTTGCCTTGTAAAAAGTATGAAATCGTTAGTCAAAAAAGGTTTCCTTGGTCCCGGCCAAAGCCACTGATGTGCTGAATAACGTGTAAAAGTCTCAGACTGATTAGTCAAACAGTTTTTTTGCAATCACTTACACCAGTTAAAAAAAATGTTGTTTTGAGATAATCGCGTTTAAAGTTTTAAAACAAATAAAAAAAATTCCTTTAAATTTTTTTTGCAGAATACAAGAGTAGCTTAATAAATACCAAAAAGATTTATTGCATTATACGTCGTATCTACGGAAAAAGAAATCTTTAAAAACAGCTTAATTCTTCAAACCGTCACAGTGGACTAACCCCTTAACGACGGAAGACAGTAGGTACTCGCTTCTCTGCTCGGACTCGCTACTGATTCCGTAGGCAATACGAATAACTAATATTAGCTGTAGACTTTGCTTGGGTGGCAGAAGATCAAGCCTTTAGACGTTAACTATCGTCTAAACCAGTGTTTCTCAAACTGCGGTGCGCGAATGCTTTCCGAATACTTTTTGTGTGCAATAAGTCAGGAAAAATTAAGTAGCATGTTTTTTTTTGCATGTTCTAAAATTGTTGAAGTGTAGCAGACGCATGCTGCACTGCAGTATTCATCTTAATTTTAATTGGTGGTACGCGAAAAATAAAGTTTCAGAACCCCTGGCCTAAAGAATTAACAGTACACCTCTAAAATAACATATCTGTACTTTCACTATTTCAATGTTCAGTATTTTGCAAAATAGATGAATGACAAGGGTCTTACAAGTATAAAATACATTATATGTATTAACCCTTCGTTTACACTCTGGGTGTGTACCTTCTGTATGCAAAATAAATAGGAATTTTTTTCCAAACCCGACTTATAAATTATATTTTTTTTTTAAATACTATATTTGAAGTTTGTAAAATTTTAAGTTACAATTTTTTTAAGATTTTCTTCGTTTTTTCTCGACTTATGGTAACCTAGATTTTTTTTACAAATGCTGTCATAAAATTTAAATGAAAAAATTATTGGAATACGTTCTAGAGACTTTGAAATCGACCCATGATTTTTTTCATAACGATTGGATTTTTTTTAGATGAGATTGGCAATTGCTCGAAAAATTGCTCTGGGGGTGAGCCACCCATGTATGTCAAAGTTGATCAGAAAATAAGTGTGTCAACGAAGGGTTATAGATAAAACAGTGATGCATTGAAACAGAACTCGATTAAACTTCTTAAAATTAATATCAGGTTTCTATATGCAGTATACGCTTGATACATAATTTGGGGCAAAGAAGCTCCATTGAAATAGACCTGTTAATTCCTTCGTATTGCACGAAATTACATGTCAATTATATTATTATTAATAATTTCACTCCCATATCTCGTAATTTTTAAGAAACACTAAATGCATCAATGTTAAAAGAACAAAATAATACTTTCTGGTTGTTTCTAGTGTCTCATAGATCAACATATTTCATACTTTTATACTTTGAAAACGCTTGTCATGTCTATCCTGTGCAAGTTTCACTGCGAAGACAGCCTCCATCTTAACCCTTCGTTGACACTCTGGGTGTGACCCACCCATAAGCCGATTTTGACGCTCTGTATCTTCTATATGCAAAATAAATATCTTTTCTCCAAAGCTGACATATAAACAATTTTTTTCTCTCAAAATATTATACCTGAACAACAACTCTGTAGATTTTTAGCATCTAATATTGAAATTTGTAAAAGTTACAATTTTTTAAAGATTTTCCTCGTTTTTTCTCGACACGTGGTAATCTATATTTTTTTTACAAAAACCCTAATAAAATTTCAATCAAAAATCTATTGGAATACATTGCGAAGACTTTGAAAATGACCCATGATTTTTTTCATAACGATTGGATTCTTTAGATGGGAATGGCAGTCGTTTGAAAATTCCTCTGAATGTGAATCACCCATAAGCCGATTTTGACGCTCTGTACCTTCTATATGCAAAATAAATATCTTTTCTCCAAAGCTGACATATAAACTATTTTTTTCTCTGAAAATATTATATCCGAACAACAACTCTGTAGATTTTTAGCTTCTAATATTGAAATTTGTAAAAGTTACAATTTTTTAAAGATTTTCCTCGATTTTTCTCGACATGTGGTAATCTATAATTTTTTTTACAAAAAACGGTAATAAAATTTCAATCAAAAATCTATTGGAATACATTGCAAAGACTTTGAAAATGACCCATGATTTTTTTCATAACGATTGGATTCTTTAGATGGGAATGGCAGTCGTTCAAAAATTCCTTTGGGTGTGAGCCACCCAGGTATGTCAAAGTGGTTCGAAAAAAGAGGTGTGTCAACGAAGGGTTAAGCCAAAACATCCTGTACATGTATACACAGATTATATATGCATATGCAGGGCCGCAGTTACCATAAGGAGCTTCAGGCGCAAGCTGGAGTCTCACTCCCTATGGGGCCACATTTTAAAAGTGTCTATGAATTTGATTAACTGAAATAGACTCGTTCTTTTGACGCCTCATAATGGTGTTGCGCCTGGGACCTCCCCAGTTTAATACTATTATCTGTATTTACAATTCTATATATGAAAAAACGGGAGTGTATAGTCCATGTCAAGACCTAATTATTTTACGTAATAAGTTTTCGTGTAAAATTGAAATGGCCGGTAACTTAAAATTTTAACCCCAATTATGACAAAGCATTACGCTTTAACACAACACTTGGGTTAATTACTTGTTGCATTATGCTCGTGGTAGCAGTTGAAACAGTACGCATGCTCGTATTCGTATTCAATGCTGCAAGCAACTACCTACCTGCTTGATATTAATATCTGTCGTTTGTTTTGCGAATAATTTTGTGTAAAAACGAAAGCTTATTTTTAAACCGGCTTAAATTTATGTTTTCAACAGATGGAGACTACATGGCACGAAGCTTTTGTTTACACAGTGGAAAACAATCTATAAATTTGTAAATTCAAATTCAATCGATTTTTGTGTTTACGTTTTGCATCGATTTTAGTAATATTATAGATTAGATTTCTTGCATTTAAATAGACAATACGACGTGAAGGAAAAATTAGATTGTCTTATAAGATCATAAAGTTAAAACTTTAGCAATGTAGAAGTTCTAGAAACAGAGTCACATTTGCACCAGCGAGAGGAAGGCTAGCAGGGCATACCGCAAATCACAATTTTAAAATTAGTGTAATGAAGAGTGTAAAATTTATGAAACTGTAAGTTGCTTCTTCAGCGTCAATATGAAATCTATCTTTTACTTGTGCAATCCGGAAAGAAGTAGTCGAATGTTCCATTAATGATTAGAGTTGTTTGTCAACCTACTAGGTACATGAAACTAAAATTGTTTTTCTGATACATCTTTTAAGGGGACCTTTCGGTCTAGAGCCCCAAAAATAGGTGATCTTTAGGAATTAATTAAAGGAAAACTACTATATATTATTTGATGGGACTTTTTGCATTGCGTTATGGATGTCTTGAGCTACAGAAATATATTTTTTGTTTTATAATTAATCATTGCAGGCGGCACTGGGGAGTCGTTAAAGTCAAGGCGTCAAAAAATTGATCCAAATCGGTGGGACCTGTATCTCCAAAAGTTATTATCCGATTCGACTGAAACTTTCTTTATTTTGAAGAATATACTTCTGGCTAGGGGGTGAACCAGAAAAATAAAAAATTGAAAATTTATAATTTCCATGGGCGTTGAAAGGATGAAAACTATAGGGAAAAAGTGATTTCAAACTTCAACTGTCGTTATTTTCTAAAAAGAAATGTCATTTTTGCAATTTTTCTGGTTCATTTCCTAGCCAGAAGTATATTCTTCAAAATAAAAATAGTTTCAGTCGAATCGGATAATAACTTTTGGAAATACAGCTCCCACCGTCTTGAGAACACTGTTTCGAGAACAACGCGTTTAAAGTTTTACGTAAGTGCCGAGTGGCCGCTACTCAAATGCATATAACTTCGGGAATTTTACGAATTTCAAAAAATCCTTTTAAACACGTATTCCTAAAAGGTTGAATTCGAAAAATGAAATAAAAAAAATCGACTTTTCGACCGGAACCTCCCCTCAAGGTAATTCCTAACCAACTGTGTTAGTCAAATTAGATTTGAGTAATAAACGATAAATATAAAGTAGTATGATACTATAGAAATAATAATAATAATTTTTAACATCGTGTATATATATTTTAAAAAGTTCAATGTTAATATAAATAATCGTAATACGAAAACAGAATATTAAATCGGTTAGCGTAGTGAATTGGAGCAGCAGATCTGGCAACGTCGCATACATTCGGAGCGTCTTTTATAACCAAAATGTCAGAAAAAATGTTCATATGAATTTGAATCGTCGTTCGCTATTTAAATATCTGAACACATCGATTGTGCGACGTTGCCACGTTGGCTGCTCTGCGTAATTTCTAAAATATTTAAACCTATTTTTTATGGGCATTTACGAAGAAACCATGCGGTCAGTTTCGCAGAAATTAATAAATTCATTTCGTGACATTTCGATGTACTTTTCTGCCAATTTTGCTACCCTTCTTGAATATAGTTTTCCTGTTTCAGATGAAAACCTGAAACTATAACCCCCCTCTTCCGACTCCGCCATATGCCACTGTGTTAAAATGCATCAACTTTAATTAACAATTTCTCGATAACTATGTGGTAAATCGATTTTAAACTTTGCACAAGGGTTTCTTGTATTCGAAATTAGTTTTGGACGAAATTTAAAAGAATTCCTGAATTTAGTAGAATATTCAGGAACTACCTTAATTGCGAAATACTATATGCAGGTATTTTCGTAATGCATTTAGGTATTTATTTTTTACAAACACTTTCAATATAATTAATTCAGTGTAACACGATTTAACCATTTCAGAATCCAATAACGTGTTATAAATCCGTTATATCTTCTTTCATAATGGCCAATATGTCTTGCACCTCTACCAGTTTGCCTCAAAGTACTATTTTTGCACAGGTTTTTAGAGCTACATATAATGACTCATGAAATACGTTCGTGAATAGCAATAACGTTCTCGCTAGTACAAAACTGCAAACTAATTTAAAAAAAAATGGCAATTTTGAAAAATAATTTCGAGGACTTGCACTCAACACGATTAAAAAGAGGAGGTAGAAGTACCTACGAGTATTCTCTAGTACATTATTTTGTTGTTTAGTAACTTCCTCTGGGTGTTCCACGACCACCATTTTAGAAATATAAAAGCACACGAAAGAATTAAAAAATAAAAAGGAAAGAAAGTTATATTCTGTACATTGTTAACCTCTCAACTATATGGAGGCGCCATTTTTGTTTAAGCGATTTGTCTCCCCTCCCCATTTGTGACTTTTATAGTAATTAACGACTTTGGTCTTTTCCATAATCAAGACACTTTCTAGGATCTAATGAATAACTGCATAAATTCTTCCACGCATTTGCTACTTTCCTGTTGTCCCGATTGCTGCGGGAAGTTTCGCGGCGCCATTTATAACTTCAATATACAGTCCTTAATTGCCCATTTTCGTGAGCTTCGTTTTGTATTTTCGTAGTAATATCCCTAAATATACCTACAAAAACATTATCCGCTACACGCGGGTATTAAGGTCGGTGCTACTTTTATTTCTTAAGTAATAATGATGTCCGATATCAGAAACTTTCCGGGAACAGAATAAACGCATTAGTAATCCTCTTTTTATAGATAAAACAGGTTTTTCCCGCACGTACAGTGTCACATTTAAAGCGATACCCACGAATGTCTTCGAAACTGTTGATAATGCCGGAAAACATTTCCAACAACAATTGAATGGTTTCGAGAGAGTCAAAATTGAATGCCAATACTACTACTGTGTTTCTTTTTTAAATGAAACCGTATATGCTTCAATGTATTAGTCAGCTCATCTATTTTATAAAAAAAAAGTATTCAACTATTTATGCTGAAACGTTTGAAAATAGTGTTAACTGCAGTTTTCAGTTGAAACTACAATTCTCTCGACTTTTGATCGCCTCTGTTGATACAATAGAAAATTCTAAAAACGTAAACATATCCATTGTAGGTACAGCTTACGTTACAGTTCACGTACCATGCAATGGCAAAGTAAAAGAACTGAAAAAAAAAAAACTGAAATGGCGATCCGATTCCGTCACATCGCACAGTCATCGCAAGAGGCCGTTTGGACTCGCAGAAGTACGCGCGCGATGGGAAAGTGAAAGAAAAGAGAAGAAACGGGTTTAAGCTTTCGTTCGTTTTTGGTGCGTCCGCAGGATCTCTAGTGTGTATCCGCGAAGCATTGTATTACCGAATCGCCGTTTGATTTACGAGCGTCGTAAATCAACAAACGTTCAGGCAGAAACGTTGCCAGCGCTCGCTGTCCTCAAAATAGTTTACAGGAGTTAAAGCGTAAGACGTGAAATGCATTCCCGTCGAGATTAACGGGACACGCCGACAGTCGCAATGAATGGGCTGTCGAAACGATTGTCCTTCGCGGTATTTATTTTATGCCGAGTTAATTACGATCCGATAGCGGCTGTTATTGCATCCACGCCGTTTCGCCAAAGTTTAATTGCCTGCAATTTATTCAATCGACGTTGTAACCCAATTCATATTTTTTTTTTCAGTTATTTATAAAGGAGGAATTTTCCAACCGGTTTCGACAGGGTTAATTGGGTGCTCCAATTGCTTGCCTGCCGATTTAAAGAGGGCATTCATTTGCTCCGACTAAGTTCGACGGAATAAGGATAAATAATAAAATTCTAAGAGGAACACCGGCGGAGTAAAGTGTAAGATTCAGTAGCATCGTACAACACGATCAATCGTCGGGGAATAAATTTCTCCCGCAGGGGTTGTACTCCAAAGGGGCACTAGGGCTTCGTGTTCCGAAGAAAAGCTTCCCGCAATCGTCACCGCGTACTGGACGGAAAGTTTTTAACGCGTGTTTGTATCGCAGATGCACCGAACCGCCCACTGTAATCGCTGCGACGAAAAAAGGAAAGCTAAGGAAACGGAAGCACAGCACTGACCGTAGTTGGTAGAGGCGTAAGGTATTCCGGACGGAGGTACTGATTTGCGCTAGAAGTCAACATCTTCACTAACTCTCCTCTTAACAGATGACACTGTGATCACTCGCGACAGTCCACGAAGGACTGACAATCGAAACCTTGATGATTCTGTGTAAACACTCTCGTACTCTTTCCTTATTGTATTCGTCGTGGCGGAACAGTGAAAGCGCATGTAGGCGAAGCCATTTGGCGGCTTCTAACGGCGTATTCCTTGTGCACAGAATTTTCCCTCGACGTTCAAGGAACACCACACACAAGAATATACAGTGGAATCATAAAAAGGGGGATACACGGTATGCATTACAATACACAAAACCAACTATAGTTCACACGACCGACTTCGAATCGCGACTGACTCGGCTCGCATACTGTTCCGTCGACCGAGCCTCCCCTTACCCCCACCGCCGCCGCGACCCCCGCCAGAGCTTGGTCATCGATGAGCGTTCAGCTGACTTACCCCGCCGCGCCATGCTCCCCGGGAAGCTTTCCCCTTCGCCACTCGCTCGGTCGGTATGCACATCCTGGATTCCCCCACCCATGTAATTTCGACTTTCTAGCGACGGGAATGATGCTTTTCTACCAAAGTAATTATTTTTCTGTTTGTTTTTTTTTTTTTGGTAGTAATCAACGTTTATACGATATGACTAATATTGTACTTGGTACTCTGAATGAGTGATGCCTTTTATGTGAACTTTTCCTCCGGGAAACCTTTTTTTTCACCGAAAATTTATATGGATCGAAAGCTCGTATCAAATAACATGCAAAATTAACAATTTTGAGTTTAGGAATCTATTCGTTAAAAAGTTGCAAAATTTTGATATATTTTCTATCTAACCTTTACAAGTGACAGTTACAGTGGTTGTCGCCAGTGGCGGATTTAAGAAAAAAGGCCCAGGTGGGAATGGTTCCGAGGGGCCCATTTTTTCGGGAAAATGAAGAGGTAGTTAATGAAGCGTGCTAAGGGTTGTAGTACTGAAAAAGAATATAGTTTGGATGAAATTGATTTTTTTTAGGATGGGGCCCTAGGGGGGCCTTCTGAAGGGGCCCATTTTTTCAGGAAAATGTAGAGTTAATTTACTAAAAACGGTCTTAGTGTAGTAGTACAGAACAAATATAGTTTGGATAAAATTATAATTTTATTAAAGATGGGACCCTGGGGGCCCTTCTGGGCGGGGGCCCAGGCGGTAACTGTTCGCATATGATTTGTTGTTGGAGGTTGGAGGGGGAGGAGTATGTAGTTTCTTTGTTTTTCGAAACGGTTATTTTGAGGGAATTCGACAGCATAAAATACTTAGGATGTTTCGAAAATACTTTAAAATACTTTTCTTACATTTTAAACAAAATTGTCTTTTTATGTTATATATTTAAATACTGCACTCCCTCCCCTCTGTACAGTATTTGCGTTGACTTATTCCGAAACAACGCATTCCACTTTCTAAATTGTCCAGGGTATTAGTATTGGTTGGGACTAGATTAGTGCGAGGGAGGGGGGGGGGGGCGTAAAGCATGGTAGGGAACCGATGTGAGTTTGGGCATAACCTAAAATAATTTTTCACCAGGAAATGTAGGAAGAGGGTGCGTTTTTAATATCTGAGGGTCTGTGATTATACTTACCAATGCGACCGTGTCAGGCCCGTGGCCTACGTTGTATAGTATTTTATTTTATTTTATTTATAAACTGACCGAAGTCCTCTTTACATAAATGTTTACAAGGAAAAAGAACTTTACCTAATATAACAAAAGATAGACATGCCAAATTACTTGGTACACCGGATAAGACATTATCCGATAATCCTACGTAACTGTCTTTTAGAGGTTTGCGCAGATCCATTAAAGAAATCAATACTATTATAGAGAGTACTAGAGTTAGCAATAATTCGATTTATTGGATTAATTGATCCATATATAGATCTGGATTTAAGAGGTTGTGGTCCTGCTCTAGATCTCAATGCGCGTTCAGGTGCGTAGAAAATTGATTTGCATAAGAAGAGAGGGACAATCAATATGGTTATTGATTAAATTAAAAATAAAGAAATGGTCGGATATTCTTCTACGTGCAGCTAATGTTTCGAGGTTGACTGTGTTTAATATTGTAGAGTAATCATGATCGAATATTGACATAGGGTAAAAAAAAGTATCCATTGAAATTGAAGCAGAATAGTTAGTCACATTAGGGGTTGGAATAGATTCCTAAACTCAAAATTGTTATTTTTGCATGTTGTTTGATACGTGCTTTCGATCCATATAAATTTTCGGTGAAAGAAAGGTTTCCCAGAGGAAATGTTTACCCTGCCTTTTTAATATTTGTTTGCCGAACCCCGAAACAAGTGTATTGTTGCCCCCTGTGTTTTGTAACTATTCTTGGGTCCTAGAAAGAAACGATTTTGAAGACCACCTTTTACTTGCCTTGCTGAGGGTAAGTAATTCCACGCCGAACTACCTGATTTATTCGGGGTTATAGCGATGGGACCGAACGTTCTACGAATCCCTACCCCGAATTGACTGGTATAAATATAAACATAAAATATACGCATAAGTAGTAGATGATAAGTATAATCAGAACAGTAATGGCAATAATAAATATTATTAGTAAAACCTATAAAATACTGCAATTACTTTGCACAAAATTCGAATGATGTTCTAATACTACGCTCGAAGCGTTTGGAACAGTTGACGAAGGATATAGAGTAGGGACTTTCTGTAAACTACCTACGCCCAACAGTGGGTTAAGATGAGATATACACTGATAAAAAATAATATTTTTGTTTTAGTATCTTATCTGCGCGAAAATATTTTTAATATATCACCCTGTTTCGATGTATTTTATTTACAGTTTTGCCAATGAAAATGAGGTTAGACACGATCTCATTTGCACTAATGTCCATTATTATGTAACATGCAAATGATATTCATTATTTAGGAGTGATTTGAATGCCATTTAATTAAAGGTACTTCGAATTAGGTCGTATTTAATCTCACTTTAATTTGGAAAATCTCGTACACGCATCAGAAATATTTTCATACAGATGCAAAAAAAATATACAAATTTCATTTTCCGTTAGTCGATGGCTACTTCAAATGCATTCAAGTGTCAGTCGCATGAGTTGAAGAGCAGTCGCTTACAATTACAAGAGCTCTCGTAGATGGAGGTATAGGAATGATCTAGAATCGAGGTATAGCACGGGATTTCAGGGGCGTACCAAGGGCGGGGCAAGTGGGGCTCGTGCCCTGGGCGCCAATGCCCGGGGGGGGGGGGGGCGCGAAAAAAAACCGAAAGAAATAGTGTTTCTTGAATAAATTTATTTGGATGGTTAATATTAGTAGTTTACGTTTGTTATTCGTGTTCTTCGCATTACTCTTTAGAGAACCATAGAAAAAAACTTGCTGCACATTTCGGCTTCATTGCCTCCAATTGTCGTCTTTTCCACCTTTCAGCTCCACTTTCTTTAAAAGGATTATCTAAATTCTATATAAAATGTGTGTGTGTGTGTGTTTTGTGTGATGAACACTTTTAACGACGAAGTAGAACAGAAAAGATGGAATTGGAATGATATGCATGAGGGGAGGGGGCAAGGGGGGGAGGGAAGCGCAAATTCTACGCTTGCCCTAGGCACTGTTTACACTAAATACGCCACTGCGGGATTTAGTAGCAAGGCATTACTACAAATTATAATGACAGTAATGCTGTGAAAATAATGATTCCTTTATAGTGACATCTAATTTCGATGTCATGAAAAGAAGAGTAAGATTCTTTTTGAGAACTCATATAATATTAAAGTGAAATATCATTAATATCAGTAATAATAAACACCGAGATCAACGGCTCGAAAATTTTAAGTAAGTGTTGTACAATGTCACCAATGTCCAAAACTGTTATGTTGATCGTAGACCAGCCACCGATGAATCGTTCCAAACCAACACAGATGCGCAGTGGAGAAGGTGCCAGTTCCTGAGGTGAGGGATCGCTGTGAATTGGTTTCGAGCGTTACGAATATCGGCAGACCATGGGGATACACTCCCGAATGAAGTACCTGACCACCTCACTCCTGCTTCCCGAGACACGCTACAGAAACCGGCATTCCCATTCATGATGCGAGGTTCCGCGACAACTCCTTTGAATTTCTAACTTCTGTTCTAACGAAATTTCTTCGACGTGTACGCTGATAATAATGCTAATGCGATTATGGTATTACGAACAATAGTCACATACTACAAATAAATAGCGCTACAGAATGCCTTTTTCAGCATGCAGAATATGTTGCATAGTTCTCTTTATATACCCACATAGCACAAAGACGTCTTAAAGACACATTAACCCTTTAGCGCCCTTTGGTACCTAGATCTCGTCGAAGGAAATTAAAAATGGTCCCAATTTTTATATTTTTATATAACATTTTTTTCTCACAGGTTGAAATGCATAAAACAAATGAATACAAGGTTCAGGTAGGTCCATACTTCTTCAACGAATAAAACTACTCTAAACATGTAGTACTTAATCTGGTGCAAACTGCGAAACAGCAAAGAAAAGGAATGAATCATATACAATACCTCGGGTGCTTAAGGGCTCATATAGCACAGACGTCTTAAGGTGGAATCTGACGGCACGGGGATCGGCGAACTTAGCCCGAGACTCGTCGAGCCTACGCGCCGTCAGAACGCTCATGGATCGCCGACTCGCGAATCTGGGCAAGCCTGGGCGAGCCGAGCCGTCTCGCCGAGTCCCGCGCCTTGGGAACGCTCATGGATCGCTGATTCGCCGAACCTGGGCGAGCCGACCAAGCTCGCCGATCTACGCGCCGTGAGAACACTCATGGCTCGCCGAGTCCGTGCCGTGAGGGCGCTCATGGATCGCCGGCTCGGCTCGCCGATTCACGTGCCGTCAGATTTCACCTTTAAAGACGTCAATTGTAGGTCCGTTTTAGGTTTGGGCGGCTTTAGGGCGTCTTTTGGGCGCCTTTAGACGTCTTTTGGGCGCCTTTAGACGTCTTTTGGGCGTCTTTAGACGTCTTTTGGGCGCCTTTAGACGTCTTTTGGGCGCCTATAGACGTCTTTTGGGCGTCTTTAGACGTCTGTGTGCTATCTGGGGGTTAAAGAAGTTCATAGTTACAAAACGGTACGTCTTTAAAGGTGAAATCTGACGGCAAATGAATCGGCGATCTTTGCGCGCGAATCGCCGATTCACGCGCCATGAGAACGCTCCTGGCTCGCTGACTCACCGAACCTGGGCGAGCCGAGCAAGCTCGACGATTCACGCGCCGTCTGATCCCACCTTTAAGGTGAAATCTGACGGCACATGGATCGGCGAGCTTGGCACCAGACTCGCCAAGCCCACTTGCCGTCAGAACGCTCACGACTCGCCGACTTGCGAGCCTGGGCGAGCCTGTGCGAGCCCAGCCGACTCGCCAGTCCCGCGTCGTGAGGATGCTCATGTGGGCTTCTGTCGAAATAGGCCAGAACACAAAATTTCGTTGTATTACTATTTTAATAAAAAAATTAATAAAATCATTATTCGGGGATATTTTATATTTAAGAATATAATAAATAACTCTGAAAAAGTAATTCTGAGCCGGGTTATGCGAGGTGGACGCATACGTTATTTCTTATAAAAATTAAATGATAGCCTTATAGTTGTAAATGGGCCCCCTTTGTCTCCTGGCAACGAATATTTTTTAGACCCAATCCGGCACTGGTGGCACGTGCCTCCATTTCTAGAGAACATCAAATAATAAGACAAGAAATTGATTTTCAACGATAAAAGATTTTCGAATGTTAAACATGGAAAATCATGGACACAGTATTATGGGGACCTTGAAATTCAATAAATAAATGAAGAAATTCGTAGAAGATTCAATTTGTAACCATCGCTAACCAAAGGATCGTTGGTTTCGCCACCCTGGTGAGAGGGTGCATCGCTATAACGGCGATGAGAACGACAAACGCCAAGAGCGGCAGGAATAACCAATAGGAATGAAAGAGGCGATGGAGACGCAGCGGTGTCCGATACATAGTAGCGGCGTTCACGACACGCGCTATGTCGACACTTTTGCCGTGTGCGAGCGGCCTGACCAATGACGTGTCAACTTGTGCAAGGTGCCTACCACCTTCACTTCTAATTCCACCTACCCCGCCGTGAACTCTATTTACTTCGCTCCCCTCAACGAATTTCTATCCTTTTTCTATTTCCATTCCTGTTATTTAAAAGTCGCTTATATATGCAGAGTTTTGCAGAGTCGTAGGTGCAAACATAACTGATTGATAGAATTCATGGAAAGACAGGAAAACGTTTTAATAAACGTAGGTCTGCAAACACTAATCGTTATTTATATTTAAACTCACAAGTCATAAATCAAGAATTCTTCGTACAATTTGTACACAGTATAGAATGATTTATATATAAAGACTACTGCACCTCGAAAAATATGTATAGTACCCGACATACATGTATTGTGCCCGGATGGAAAGAAGTCGGTCGAGAAACTCTAGGGTCCGAATAGTATATCCCTATTGGCCGGCGCGACAACGTCGACGAATACAATGTAAGCAAACGGGACACGTGCGGCGGGGGCCAATGCGAGCGAAGAACCCCTCTTGCCCCTGTGACATTTCAACCGACTTCTTTCCATCCGGGCACAGTATGTATCGGACAAATGATTTTACTCAATATAAGGTTAGTGCAGGTAATAAGGCCCAGCCGTTATTTTTCCCTGGTAGGTCAATCTACAATACTGGTAGTGCTATGTAATGCTTTTATTACATGCGAAATGGCATTCGAAGAGTTTCCGCCCCGTTCGTACAGCATTTACTGGTTGCAAATTCAACAACTGTTTCCCCTTCAACTTTCGTTGCTCGAATTATAACAATTACCTACGTCGTTTTCCTGGATTTATGTTGGGTGTACTCATCATCTAATTACTATACTACAGGTATGTATAAGTACATATGATTTTGTAAACTGCATGTTTAATATATAAGGTCAAGAATGAGGAAGTGACAAAACAGATGATAAGGCCCACCAAACTATTAAGTGGCAACAATATTGGGAAGAGCTCCAAAGTACGGATCACTTCATCTGGAAGAATAAAAACAAAAATCTGTGAACAAGAGTGCATTTCATCCATCTCCAGAGAAAACGTGGACGCTAAGTCTCAAGAAAATTGGTTTTGCAAATTGTCTCACATGGTTGCATGCGGATTGCGTTGGGCTCACACTTGAGGACGAGGATGTCTTGGTTTGCCCGAATTGTACACCCTAAATGGATGAGTCTAATTACCTACTCTCCACGAACCTAGGCCCATTTACAAGGTTTTTAAAAACTTAAAAATTTTCGTTTTTGTTGTTTTCATATATTATTCAAAATACCACAGTTTATAGTTTAATGTTCATAGATTTCTATAAAATAAAGAGTTCTCAAAAATACGTGTAATTTTTTTTAATCATAATTATTATGGATCCTTAACTGAGCCTTATTACCCGCACTTAACTTACTTATGATTCTATGTATTCACGCTAAATTAATTGAATAGTTTAAAGGGGACAGGATGATAAATAAATTACATTAACAAATTTTAACACAAAATATATATTTCGAAATAATAAACAAAAATGTGAGTGATAAAAGTATTCGGTTACACTAATAGTCTTTACTATTACTGTTTTCTCGGCTTCTTTAATTTGTCCGGTACCTACTGTATACATATAAATAACATCTTGTTATGTACTGATTTTGTTACTATTATTGGTAATATCAAGTTTTATTCCGAAATACGATTAGACTATTGCTCCAGTTGAGTCATTCACTTACGAAACATTAGATTTGTACATTAGATCTCCTTAGATCTCATTAAAGTATTACCAGCGGGTTAGAGAGGCTTTCTCAATCGAAGGCGAGTTCAAACACGATTGTATTGAGACTATTTTTAATTATTCATTTGTATCAAGAAAGGAATGTAAACATACAGGGTGATTCTATCGGTGCGCCTGATCAAAGAGATGCCGCCTGGTCAACCGTGACGAGGTCAACCCCCCGTGGTGCCTCTCCTAATTTATGGATTTATTATGAAGTGCGAAATGTCCCGTTTCCGCATTTCTCACCAGATCTCTGCGAAAACGGTGCCATTCGATTGCTTATGTTTCGCCGATCAAAATAATACCAAGAACGACGCAATTCGGAGCATAATGAAGGAAATTACATGAAAAATTGATTTGCATTATTTCAAGCTAACTTCGTTGAAAATAGTCCGATTTACACGACATTTGGTACCGTTTTCATCGGAAAAACACAAGGAATCCATTGGTGTCACTTCCATATCGATATAATAAAGAATAAAGAATTATCTCATTTCTGAAACAGGTATGAATCCGCGGCCGACCGCAGCAAATTGAGGTCGGCGCCCCGCTGTCCAGTGTGAAAATGTGAAATATTCATTTCAGCGTATTAAGAAATTCTTTACTCTTTATCGTACCGATATGGGAGTGACACCGGTGGATTCCTTGTGTTTTTCCGATGAAAACCGTACCAAATGTCATGTAAATCGGACTATTTTCAACGAAGTTAGCTTGAAATAATGCAAATCAATTTTTCATGTAATTTCCTTCATTATGCTCCGAATTGCGTCGTTCTTGGTATTATTTTCATCGGCGAAACATAAGCAATCGAATGGCACCGTTTTCGCGGAGATCTGGTGAGAAATGCGGAAGCGGGACATTTCGCACTTCCTAATAGGTACTCCATCCCCTTCGGGGGTCGAAATCCTTAAATTAGGAGAGGCACCACGGGGGTTCACCTCGTCACGTTTGACCAGGCGGCAACTCTTTGATCAGGCGCACCAAGAGAATCACCCTGTATACAGTTAAGATGTTCATTATGAAATGACTGACATCGCACACTGAACTAAATAATTATTGCGCTGAGTGTGTACGCGATGAGACGCTTGCGTGGTCCAAGCTAAAAAACGTCTTGCTGCGTATTTCCCTTCATATAGCGAGGGGATACTCTATGAATAAGCATATTTAGTTTATGATAATTATACCAAGATGAAATTGAAAAAATAATATTTCTCTCGTTGTGTTGTAGTTTTTTTTTTAAGTTCTATTATTTTATTTTGTACTGGAAAATGATATGTTTAAAGAAATAATCATGTTTATTTATCCTATTATTACAATGTTTACTAGGCTATTAGGGAACAAATTGAAAATTTAGAACGTATGTTTCATTCAAATTAACTTATTCTAGAATTTATTAACTACTTAAGTAGTAGGTAAACACTTATTAAATAATGCGTGCATTGCTTTGTAGAAACGATCGTCCTATATAAGATGTTACTTTTCCAATTAAATACTTTCCTACTTTTGCTATTATGTAAATATTATTTATTTTAAAGTGATACGATCTAGCGCTAACCTGCCACAGTACGATACTTCTCCTGTTATCGAAATGGCCAAAACATCATACATCAGGAGAAGATTTATTAAATCTTACTCCTTTACTATAGTTTTAATTAAGAAGTATGAGTGCTGACAGGTAACTGCAATGCTTTTTACTCTATATGTATGTAGAATTGTGCATATGTATATAGGTACTATGTCTTCGTCTTAAATCATAAAACACACAATTGAGGTTTAACGTACTCCATAAATATTTGCTAGTCTTATCTTACGTTTCATCTCAAACACACTCATTAACAGATAGTTACTATGTAGAATTTCGATTATTTAACACTTAATCTATGTTCTTAAACGAAATACGATAAAACACCAGCGAAATATACGTATCACTCGCATTATAAATTGAACAAGTTACCGAAAGAAACAAAAGTAATAAAATTTATCAATGTTAATTACTTCATGTATTAGTAGGTTTTCACTATTTTTTAAAACGTTCTACATCATAATGTTACTATCTGTTACACCAATCTTACTATAACTTTGCAATTTAAGGCTTTGTATAATTATTTGTAACAGCTCACTAAAAATGTGCATTTCACCATAGATATGCCACGAGAGGTTATACACAAAAAATAATAATTTTTTTAAGCAATAACTTTAGATTAAAGTAAGTATTATCACGTAGTAATAAATTGGCTTCATTCAATTATCAGTTCAGGACGTTATTATTAAGCAACTCTTTAGTTGCGATAATTACATTCCTCCGTGCCTACGTGAATTATTACCACGCGTTTACTTAACTCGTTCCACAGGAGTTTATCAAACAAATATAATTTGTCAGATTTATGACCGCCGCGAAGCATTTGAAAAGTGTAGAATTAAAAATCTAAAACGTACAATCAGAAATTGCAGTAACATCAAAAAACGTTGATAAATCTCAAATACCTCAAAATGTACGTAAATACAGGTATCTGATCTCGAAACATGAAATGTTACCAAATGACATAAAAGGGAGAAAGAGGGCTAAAGAATACGACTGTAATTGAAGACGATTCTTGTCTCTTCGCGTTTATGACAGTGCTTTCACCAGAAGGTCGGCCCAATCTGTATTAGGGTTGCCATAAAATTCCGTTCGCACTGCGAGCCTCGCGGTGAAAGAAGGCGCCCAAAGGTATGGATCATAAAGATTCGTCTGTCATTCCTTAGCCGCAGCAGTAAACATCAACAGTGCATAAAATGGTCAGACGAACAGTTGCGATTGTTCGTGAAAAACAAACGCAAGGACCGGTAATTAAACAGTATAACTTGTAAGCCCTATGGCCTGTGCAATCCTAATCACCCAGAATCTCAGTTTACAGCTTTATGGGGACTACTGAGGATAACTGCTTTGTACAGTATTATTGTTAACGCGATAGCTTTGAATGATTGCCGCTGTTTGTGATGCAAGTAAATGCTTGAAACTTCTGAACGTTACATTACTTGAACAAACTGTGTTTCGAAATATTTTCCGGAAACGACTCTCGACTTAAATTGCTAGTGTCAACTGCATTATTTCGCTGGTTAACGCAGCAGTCTTTACTTATGTTTGTTTAGTCAGACGGCGAGCTTATTCCGTTTTTTTTTCTGACAGTATCCAGAATGACTTTTGTACTATTATGTTGATAGGAAACAAATCTTACATTGTGTCCCATTGTATGTCATTGTGTCATATGTCTCCCTTTTTGAACTTGTAATTATTTAAACTTTTTCTTATTTATACATGTGTATGTAATTCAGATATGTGTACATTAGGGCGGAGCGGAAAAATTAAATTTGAATTTTCAGTTGGCCTGGGTGCGGGATAGTTGTCTTTTGATTAACCAAACACAACTGTAAAAAATTTTGGAAAAATATTCATGTCTGCAGGTTCCTTTTTCTCCTAAAAATTATTATATAATCATAATATATAGGCGAAAATTAAATATGAATTTTCAGTTGGCCTGGGTGCAGGATAGTTGTATTTTAATTAACCAAACACAAGTGTAAAAAAAATTTGGAAAAATATTCATGTCTGCAGGTTCCTTTTTCTCCTAAAAATTGTTATATAATCATACTATATAGGCGAAAATTTAAATTTGAATTTTCAGTTGACCTGGGTGCGGGACAGTTGTCTTTCGATTAACCAAACACAACTGTAAATTTTTTTTGGAAAATATTCATGTCTGAAGTGAAATCAATTTCCTGACATTTCGATCTACTTTTGTGCCAATTTTGGTACACTTCTTGAATATAGTTTTTCTACGTCAGAAGAAAAACAGAAGCTATAGGTAACCGTCCTTTTGCGACTCTGCCATATGCCACTGTGTTAAAATGCATCCATTTTAATTAACAATTTCTCGATGACTATGTGGTAAATCGATTTTCAACTTTATACAAGGGTTTCTTGTATTCCAAATTAGTTTTGAACGAAATTTGAAAGAATTCTTGAATTTAGTAAATTACACTGTGCAACAAAATTGAACTTTTTTTCTGTTCTGTAACATTCAATAGCCATTTCTTACTGATTTTTATGCGCTGGAAATGAATCCGCAAACCCTTTATCGTCACCACCCTCAGTTTTTGAGAAATTCGATTTTTAAAAAAAATGATAATTTCAAGTTTGAACATCTTTTGTTTTCAAACAGTAATAGTTATGTGGTTGCTCATTCAGTAAAATTATTCCATGAACTCACCTGAACACGATATAAGTTATTATTTAATAATAAACATTTAAATATATTTAATTAACGATCAAAGGAAAAAGAACACCCGAAATGCACCAATTTTTGCAGATATTTTTCTATATATTTTAAAAACTAAGGGTCTAGGAGAAAATCTGACTACGTCACGCGATGCAGCAGACATTTTTCCTTCGGAAACCATCAACAGAAGTGGTTAAACACCCTTTGTTTTCACTACAGAAACGAAAGAGTTTGGCAAAACGTGCGGCGCGGACAGTGGTAGTCACGCGCGTTAAGGCTGCCGTTCCAATGTGCGGCCGCCTTTACGCGATTCTGTAACGCTGAGCGGCAGTGGCTTGCGCGCGGCCGTTGACTACCACTGTCGACGCCGCCCGTTTTGTCAAACTATTTCGCTTCTGTATTGAAAACCAAACGTGACTTATCACTTCTGTTGATGCTTTCCAATGGAAAAATGTCTGCCGCATCGCGTGGAATAGTCAGATTTTCTCCTAGACCCTTAGTTTTGGAAATAAATTAAAAAATATCTGCAAAAGTGGGTGCATTTCGGATGTTCTTTCCCATTTGATCGTTGTTTAAACATATTTAAATGTTCATAATGCACCAATAACTTACATCGTTGTATTCGGGAGGGTTTATAGAATAATTCGACGCAACAAGCAACCGAATAACTATTACCGTTTTGACACAAAAGGTGTTCAAAGTTGAAAATTTGCAGTTTTTTTTCAAAATCGAATTTCTCGAAAACTGAGGGTGATGGCGACAAACGGTTAGCGGATTTGTTTTCAGCGCACAAAAATCTATGAGAAACGGCTATTGAATGTTACAGACCAAAATGGCGGTTAGACAGTGTTATTCAGGAACTACCTCAAGAGAATTTGAACAGACTATATTTATCTTAATGTATAACATGTATTTGTTGTTGCGAATGAAGACAGCAAACAGTAAAAAGCGAGAGTGATATGCGCGAAATGTTTCAATTATATATCCTGCATGAGTAGGGACTGGCTGTGGAATAAATTTGGCACTGTAGATACGTTTTAAATGCATACGTAACTTGGACTCGAATGCATATTGTAACCATTAATAAATTTGGCTGAAATGGATTGAAGTGGTAATGACGGCGGTATATAACTATATGTTCGTGGACGTGGATGGGTTCGTGCTGCATCGAAATGCATATCAATTGTTTCATGGAAATTCAAGGGTTACTTCTCTCCATTACTATTCACAGAATTTTATGATTGTATTCCGTACATGTGCCATGCAGACAAGTTGATTTACATAATTGGTATTGATCACGGAATTGTGCGTTATTTAAGTAAGTTAATTTAATTCGTCGTTTCAGATGTGATTACATACCTTCTTTTATAATCATTAACAGTCACGATACAATTTTACATCTTTTTACTATGCAGGTCTGTATGTAGGGGAGATCGGGGCTAAAAGTTCCGATTTCGATAAAACATAAAAAATGACTAGAAAATAATGTAGTTATTCTCTTCACTATTGACTAATTTCTTGTTAAATTTATTATATTATATTTAATATATCTTAATATATTTATTATATCTTGTTAAATTAATTTATTATATTTAAAGATTTTAAGCTTGTATTTAATATATTGTAATAGGTTTTTCATAGAAAGTAATTTATTTGTGGCTAATCGAAGCGGAACTTCTTACCCCTATTTGGGGTAGGTTTTTATTGCATTGGGGTAAGTGGTTACTAAGATATAAGAGTTGCCTTTTACAGAAATATTTAATTTTCTAATGAAATAAAACAGAATTTTATTGATAATGTTTATTTATGAAGGTTCGGACCAACAAAAATATATTATCTTTAAAAGAAAACCAAAACGATGTAATAACCATAAACATTATCTTTGGTATAAAAACTATAATCTACTAATCAGTCTTACATTCAACTGTACGTAGGTACCTACTTATTGAGATTCGTACTTGTAGCCTACTGTGGCCTCTTGTCCACATTGTATTATTTTAATAAATCTCGATAGAATCATGTGACAGATATTGAATTCTCTGCCGACAGTTTTTAATTATCTTTACGCATAACTTCGATCGAAGTTGTGTCTCTTTCCGCCTTTCATTCATATGTTCGCATCTTAAAGCACAGCAGAAACAATTTAAGGTGAATGTCCCAATTTCTGCACATTTCGTATTTTTCTTATTATTATATGCGTTACGTTTGTACTATAGTTGCAACAAAATAATTCTAAATTTTTTAAACATTTACAAATTACTAATAGTTAAACATCTTGAAATATCTTTCTTAAATAGTTTTTGAATTGGTTGATTTATTATTAAAGAATTAATCAATTACTCTGCAAATTTTGATCAGAAACAATTTTTTTACACCTTCTTTATGACGAGTTACCTCTTAAGGGGTTATGCCAGTCAGGCGGTCGAAAAGAGGCGAATATTTGTGATTTTTTTTTTGAAGAAGCGGAAGCATATAATTTTACAAAACTTTTTGCGTTTAAAAGAGCAACATTTAAAGAACATTTGGTAATTTTTTCGTAGAAAAATATTTAAGTTTATAATAAAATAACAAGCGACATCCAAGACGCATTCTTAAAAATTTGCTTTCGCGGTGAGCACTGCCATTCGGATCCAGATTATCTAAAATCAAAAAACAAAAAAGATTTCGTTAGTATATTAATGTATCCTCAGGTTGACGGAGAGAATTTTCCGAAATATTAATTTAAAACAAAATGGCAGCTATTTAAATTTGAAATCCTGATTTTCTCGCGCGATTTTTTCAGGAAACATCAGGATTTCAACTTTAAATAGCCGCCATTTTGTTTTAACTTAATATTTCGAAAAATTCTCTCCGTCAATCGGAAGATATATTAATATACTAACGAAATCTTTTTTGTTTTTTGATTTTAGATAATCTGGTTCCGAATGGCAGTGCTCACCGCAAAAGCAAATTTTTAAAAATGCTTCTTGGATGTCGCTTGTTATTTTATTATAAACTTAAATATTTTTCTACGAAAAAATTACCAAATGTTCTTTAAATGTTGCTCTTTTAAACGCAAAAAGTTTTGTAAAATTATACGCTTCCACTTCTCCAAAAAAATCACAAATATTCGCCTCTATTTGACCGCCTGACTAGGCATAACCCCTTAAGAAATATAAATAGCCGATCATTCTTTCAAAGTTCTGTGCCAGCATAGGCACATGTACTGTATACATATATACGTATGTCACAGACGGTTCTTCTGGTATGATGGATGGTAGAAGAGAGTGGTAGGTTTCTTCAGTCGGCGCCACGTAAACATGTTGTCCTCGTCCGCATAGACATAGGCAGAAGGGGAAGGCTCGGATAATTATACAGCGCTCTCATCTTTCACCAAAGCGTATCCTCTAACTAGCGCTAATAACGTCGCTAATGCTCTTCCGTGGAAACTGCTCGTATCTATGTAACTACCACTCCGCTACCTTCTTCACCACAGAGATAAGGTGGGAATAGCGACAGCAGTTTATGACTCATTTCTTCTTAAGTAGAAACGTGATCCGACGATGAGATGGGCGAAATTGTCAAATTAACCCCCTCCTTTTTCCGTAGCTTTGAAGTTTCTTCGACAATAGCTGTTGTTTTATATTTTTATAATATGTAGGTACTTACGTACATACATGTCCTTCAACAAAGTGGTATGTATCAGAAACAATTCGATTAAGTTGTACGTATGTGTTCATGATTTATATCACTAGTTTTGTGGCGTTTCTTTTCGCTATACAATTCTATACACCTTCTGCGTTTAATATAATTTCATTTGCGAGGATTACTTCCCAACATCATTGAATAAAGTATGAGGATGTGACATATGCAAATAGGGAATTGAAAGGAGGAATAATAATCTAGGTAGTTACGTATGTAGTACATATGAATAATTACTAACAAGGGGAGGACACCATGTTAAAAAAAATTAAAAATAAAAAAAAATTATAAAATAAAAAATTTATAAAATAAATTTTTTAAAATTTTTTTTTTAACGTGGACATTTCATCAAAAGGCACCCTGACGCCTCCAGAAGGGAATTCCCGCGGGCGCGTGGGTAGTTGTGGGATTTTTACCCACTAAAACCCCACGGCCACTATGAAATTTTTAATAATTTACATGTAAATTTCTCTATTATTAAAGCCTATTGGCTGAAACGCTCAGACGTCAAAATCGATGTCTATCACATGGTGTCTTCCCCTTGTAAGAATAGTTTGCTCTCAATAGGTACACATCACATGTAATTTACTGTAAATATATGTATGAAACTTTCTATTCTTTAAATAATACTTATGACATAAAAAATTACTAACTTTTGTGTATTACGTTTGTTTATATATGCAAAAGTGTAATAATCTGTGTAATACATCAGTATGATTGAAAACGAGTGTTGTGATGGAGTGTGCGTGTGTATGCGTATACAATAAAAAAGTAAATAAACCAACAAATAACAGTTAATTATATTCTTATATCATAAAATGTAATTTTGCTTATATTTCTTCTATTGGTAGTTTAAATATGTAGATACATATTTTCATGATTTTCCATCGTATCACATTATTCATTTTTGAACTGACAATGTGCCGAAATGAATACCTACATCAGCGCTGTCCAAGGTCGCTCCCGCGGGAGCTTGGAGTTCCCCCACTCTCGTCCGCGTTGCCAGGGATACCGCGCGACGCTAACCCGGCTCGCGCAGTCTCCTTGACAACGGAAGGCACGCTGCGCGAGAGAAAGATTGGAAGGGGAAGCAGGCGCGTGAGGGGCCCCTACGCTGGACAGCGCTGACCTAGGGTAAAGGACCCAATTACTGTCACCCTAAGCTGTTTTACGTAAAATAACGAATAAATCCTGTGAGATGATGCATACAAAAAATTTAGCATACAACTGAAACTGTTATTTATACGATACAAAAAAACAGTACTTAATTTTTTCTTCAATAATTTGAAGAAAACGATCAACAATTTTAAGCGGATATTAGGAAAGTGAAAACGATCACTTCGTTGCGAGCCAAAGAGAAAAAAGGCGTTAAAGAAAATGCTGCAATTGCAATATTTAAGCTATTAACATAAAAAAATATATAATTTTCTAAATAATATAAGTATAATAGAAAGTAATAAAGATCCGAATTCAATGATTCATTAAGTCTTTTTACTTATTAATTGGGTGACAGTGATTGGTACAAGCGTTTCAAGCATTTTGGTATTACCGCCATGGCAATAACTACTCATGTGAATACATGTCGTCATTACTGACACCCAACGTCATTACTGGCATTCCGTTTATTGTGCGACCTAGCCTATTTTAGTCTTCCGAATTTGGTTGAATTTACTTTTAAATTTAATTAAAGCATAAAATGATTTTTAGAAAAATGTCAGTAAGTGTGACAGTGTTAGGTTGGTTGGCAGTAATTGGGGTGCCAGTAATTGAGTCAAGCACGTTTTAAGGGTGTCAGTAATAGACCCCGAAATATATTTTTGAAATTCATGATTTTATACATAAAAATCGAAGTTTTAAGGTTCAGCAAAATTTTTTCATCAAGTAAACATATTAAACAATAATAAATAACAAGGACAACATTACACATTTAGTCTATAAGTACAAAACTATAAGATAATGTCAGGGCCAACGCTTAAAGTGTCAGTAATTGGGTCCTCTACCCTACATACTTTCAATGAAAAATTCATCTACCACCTAAATAAATCAATACTTTTTTTGTAACTTCTATGTCAAAGGAAGTGTGTACAAATTACAAGTTTAACTTTTTACACAAGTAGATTATTAAGCGAGTTGGAGAGTTCATTGAATTTTTTATAGTGAATGTATTTTAACATTTGTCATCAACGTAGTGATTGCCATTCCCTTATAAATGCTGTTTTATTTATTTACACATCTTAAGGTTACAAATGTAGATTCTAAATCCGACACAGGAGTCTAGAAACTTTTACAGAACAGTTAATGATGCTATGGGAGAATATAATGTATATATGTAGTTCTAAACGATTACAGCACCCTCTAGGAAGTAGCATACGAAGAATTACTTAACGACATAAGTGAAGATAATTCAATAAGCACTGCCCGAGCAGATCTAAATATAAAAATAAATATGTTGTTCCAACAGAGTAGGACGTGAAAAGATTTCAAACTGTTGTTAGAAACCATTTGTAAAACCACTTCGCCCTCTGAAAATCTTCTGGCGCAACTACCAATCAGCGGCCGGGTTCCAAAATTGTGGGAGGCAAAAAAAAACGCATTTATACTGTATATACTTCTAAATTTTGTAATAGGAAATATCTATGTATAGGGCCCCGGCAAAATTTACGTCGAGCTTTCAGTGAAATCGCGGGGCCTTTTAAAGGAATTTTATAATAGTAAATATATATGCATAGAGCCCCCCAAAATTTACGATGAGCTTTTTGTGCAGGCTGAACCCGCCTCACGCCGGCCGTGACTACCATTTATATACGTCACTTCACAACTATTTAGTACCTAAATAAAAAAAATAAAAATAAAGGCGCTCAATTTTTTTATTTTTATTTTATCTTACGATAATCGAACACGTGTTGTGACACTTTTAACTCAAATTGTAGATTGCAAAGTGAGAATCAAATTTTGAAGCAGAGGTACCTTTTTACTCAAGGCAGAGGCTACGAAGCATGGCGCGATATTGCAGTTATAAATGACGTGTATAGTCTACAGTCAGCAAAGAACATACGTGTCTGTGTGTTGAATGTTTAATACTAATGTGCATAATGTTGCATCAACAGGATGCACATTGACTGCGCGTTATATTCTAGGAGATACATACAGTGCAATGATAAATGATTTATGTTAATACTGCCTATAAATCAAGACTGTTGCGTTATAGTACAAAATAAAACATGCAGCGTGACATATGGAGGTGGGAATTGTTAGTAATTGCGGTGCTCGAATATCGTTAAAATACCTTCGTAATTAGAAAGATCATTACAGTGCCAAACGAATAACTTGGAAAAGTACTATATTGCTCCATAATCGTGCACCGCATATGCACAAAGAACTTCGGAGTATGCATAGCTGGAACACTAATGCGAAACAAAAGAATTGAAAATGTAGAGAAATGTTTTCTTGTAGGGAATTTTTCTTTCAGGCAATTTATTGTAAAAGTATGCACGATACATACATGTGCATACTTTGTGGTGGTCCGTTCTGACAAGAAGAGGTTCCCAGGTGTCCGCCTCTGATTGCTTTGAATTTTGGATGTGTTTTAGAGGACCGAAAAATAAGATATACGTGTTTTTTTTTTATAGCGGCACGTTTTTATATTTAGGAGGTGAAACCAACCCCCAAATTTATAAGAGTTTCAGGTGTTCATTTTCGATTGCTTTGGTTTTTAGATATGTTGTAGAGGACCGGAAAATAAGAAATACGTGTCTTTTTATTTTGACACGTTTTAATATTTAGAGGGCAAAACCACCCCTAAAAGTTAATAAGAATTGTTGTTGTCCGCCTCCGATTGCTTTGAATTTTGGATATGTTTTAGAGGACCGAAAAATAATAAACAGGTATCTTTTTATTTTGGCCTGCTTTCGTATTTAGGGGTGAAACCACCCATATAACTTTGAGGGGTGGTTTCGCCCCCTAAACATGCAAATAGGCCGCTATAAAAAAACACGTATATCTTATTTTTCTGTCCTCTAAAACATATCCAAAAACCAAAGCAATCGGAGATGAACACCTGAAAATCTTATAACTTTGACGGGTGATTTCACCCCCTAAATATTAAAACGGGTCGAAATAAAAAGACACGTATTTCTTATTTTTCGGTCCTCTAAAGCATATCCAAAAACCAAAGCAATCGGAGATGAACACCTGAAAATCTTATAAATTGGACGGGTGATTTCACCCCCTAAATATTAAAACGGGTCGAAATAAAAAGACACGTATTTCTTATTTTTCGGTCCTCTAAATCATATCCAAAATTCAAAGCAATCGGAGGCGGGCACCAACTATTCTTATGAACATTGAGGGGTGGTTTCGCCCCCTAAATATTAAAATGGGTCGAAATAAAAAGACACGTATTTCTTAATTTTCGGCCCTCTAAAGCATATCCAAAAACCAAAGCAATCGGAGATGAACACCTGAAAATCTTATAAATTGGACGGGTGATTTCACCCCCTAAATATTAAAACGGGTCGAAATAAAAAGACACGTATTTCTTATTTTTCGGTCCTCTAAAACATATCCAAAATTCAAAGCAATCGGAGGCGGGCACCAACTATTCTTATGAACATTGAGGGGTGGTTTCGCCCCCTAAATATTAAAACGGGTCGAAATAAAAAGAACACGTATATCTTATTTGTCGGACCTCTAAAACATATCCAAAATTCAAGGCAATCGGAGGGGCGGACACCTCGAAACCTCTCCTTGTTAGTGGAACGTGTCTAAAATATAATTTTCTGATTTGGGATTTGTGAATTGGCAAAATGCTGGAATAAAAATGTACAACTGCGAACGAAATAAATTCTTCCGAGAAATGAGTGAATTTTATTTTCGAAAAAATCGAGTTTAAAACTCATAAAATACGTGCACACTTGCCTAAAAATTGTCAAAACTAATTTTCTCAAAAACGAAACCTACTCGTATTAGGCGAGTTTTCAAAATCGATTTTCTCACAAATGCGGGCTCAAATCAAAGAACGATATTGACGGAAAAAATCTGTGCACGTGTGATTAAGTACCGTAAACTGAGGTGACTTTGCCCGCGCTGGGGTGACATTGCCCACTTTTCGGAGAAACTTTATTTTATTTTATTGTGAAGTAATTAGAACATATGGTGTTTTGTAATCGATAGCAATAATTTCTCCAAGGTGAAACGGAAAAAACAATAGCGAATTCAATCATATGGTAATTTTTCAGTCAGAGTAAAAAAAGTGGGCAAAGTCACCCCGGCGGGCAAAGTCACCCCAGTTTACGGTACATACTGATTATTAAAGTAACTTCTAATTTTTATAAGAATTATTTCTAAGCAAAAGAATATGTATAAATTGCGTTAAACCCCCTACCAAAGGTGGGAATAAACTAATTTTTCGTTTTTATTTTCAGTACTTTTATTATCAGCAATGCACACTGTGTATGTAGTATGCTTACTTTTTCGGTGCGTTTGAAAACATAAATGAAGTACGTTCCTCTGCGCAACGATAAATCAACTAGTAAGTGGTCATATGTAGCATGTGGCGCAGGTATACGTATACAAAGTGATCGGTTCGCGCGAACATTATCGTTATCGACCTTTAGTAGTAAGTACCCATGCCGCACGCTATATAACTCATGGAACGAGTACACAGTTGAAATATTTTTCTCAGCCAGTTCTACTTCTCCTAAGTTTATAACGAACAATGAGGTACTCGAATGCGTTACGTACCCCGGTTTCACACAGGGATACACGCACGCGCAGTAACGGATTAAGGGGTAAGGCCCAGGTAGCAAAAGTTTTGGGGCGCCCTGTATACATAACGGAATTACAAATAAATTTATGCGTGTGTGGTATGAAAATTAGAGGAAATAAAATTTTTGGAAAAAGAAATATAGTGTTTGGATAAAATATATTTTTTAAAGATGGGGCCCTAGGGGGGGCTCTGGGGGCCCTATTGATTTTCAGTAGTAGTCATTTTATTATGAAGTATTTATTGTTCAATAATCGTTAATACTTACAAGGGGTTGCGGTATTCAAACATTAAATCGATAAGTCCCTCTGTGACTTCTATTATCAAAACAATAATTTTAATAATCTTAAAACGTGAAACGTCATAAGAAAATATATAATATTCTTTAAAGATCTGTTTTCGTATTTAATGCTGTTGCTATATTTAGTTGAAGAAATATGGATTATATCCTTTTATTTCCTTTCATAAGATTGGTAGTCGTTGTAGCCAAGTATAGTATGCAACTATTATTTTAATTATATCGTGTGCTTTGTGTTTTCTTTCATCGTTGCTTTTACAATTGACATTTTAAATTAATTACATAAAGACATATACATACACTACTTAGACATAATACTTTACAGGATAATTTTTTATACACAAAGAACAAAGGGTATTTAATTGTCGCATATCATAACAATGATTTATGAATTAAAATTCGAGCGAAGGAAAAACATTTACATATTTGAGAAAAATTTATTTTGCAAATAGACAAAAAGTATTACCGTACATTCTTAGTTTATTCAATTTTATTGTCAGACGCACTGCGTGAAAGGGACATTATTCTTTAAAGCAACTTTCATGCCTGTGCTTTATAAAATGTTATTTCATTCATATAATCAGCGAATGAAATCATGAAATATATGAAACGAGATATTTGAACCATTTCCACCGGAACGTACCTACTAAATAAGGTAATTAATTGCTGCATGAAAATTTCCGAGGCTATCTAAATACTAGCCACCAAAGAACTAACAAAGTACGTATGTGACTGGGTTAAACTACCCCATAGCTATGCCTCGTCTATTACACTATACTTCATTTTTAATGCAACAAGAATATACCTACATTATTGTTAGGAATTAAATTCCAAAAAATTCTGTTAAAATAAAGTTCACGATGTGCCAATGTACCGTTTCAAAATTTATTATCTACGCCATGATGCTCCATAACAAGGCAGTGACTTATAGAGCACGAGAATATGTGTCCTCGTAGATTTCCCTGCTGAGTGCCATTATTTAAAGTCCCCTCCGTAAATAGCGCAACGTTTCGAGCGTATTCGAAACGTGCCGTCGCAGTTTCGTCGCGTTGTGATGTTCTCACGTGTCTCCGCAGGAAGCTAGTCGAGAGTAGATAATCACCCTCCACTCGCCGCACATCGATCAGGCAAAGCGTAAACACGATTAGTATAACGTACAGCTAATGAACTAATCGCGCCACGTCGCCAGCGAGCACGAACCCGTCTCCCAGGATGGCGCTGCGCTCACCGGTATTCCTACTTACCCCCACCGTGCTTCCCCTCTTCTATCCGCATTCTTTTTTCCTCTCCTATACCCCAGAAACAAGCGCGTTATTTATGGGTGGCCCGTTGCAACTCCGCTTGCGCATTTCGCGCAAGGGCTCCACGAAATCGACAGCTGTTGCTCCGTTCGGCAACTCCGTATATCCATCTTCCCTCTTGCTCCGCCACTTTTTTTCCTTTACAATCTTATCTCCCGCCGTGCTGATCCCCACCATATTCTTCTATAAGAAGGTTAAATTTGTCGCTCGGTTTGCAACATACATATGCAATTTCCTGTAGCGCACTCATAAAATAATTTTGATTCAAACACAAAACCATAAACATAGTATCTATTTTTTTTATATTTATTAGATCATTTTTTTAGCATGAAGATAATTGGACGGTTGCTTTTGGCTGTAGTTTGTTTACATTGCGACTAGATTGCGACGAATATACAGTGAGTAAAGAAAATATTCGGACACTGTTTAAAATCAAATATTTTTTTAGAATTGGTCCAAATGACATGAGTTTTTTTTAGAAGCTAGAAGGATTAGTTTGCTAAGTGACGTGTTTCGTCGTTTTGAAAAAATGCACTTGGCCGGGATAGTAAAAAAAAATAGTAAAGGTCGTTTTTTTGAATTTTTTTTTGTAAGCCGGTAATTAAAATTAAAAAAAAGTTTGTAGATTGGAGTAAGTTGTATGCATGCCTAAAATTTCATAAAAATCGGTGAACGTTGCTCTGAGCTATGAACGCTTAAAGATCGCAGAATAAGGGCGAAAATCACTGATTTTGAAAATTTCGCGATTTTCGAGCTTGTTCTGCGATCTTTAAGTTTTTATAGCTCAGAGCAACGTTCACTGATTTTTATGAAATTTTAGGCATGCATACAACTTACTTCAATCTACAAACTTTTTTTTTATTTTTCATTACAGGCTTACAAAAAAAAAAAATTAAAAAACGACCTTTACTATTTTTTTTTGCTATTCTGACCAAGTGCATTTTTTTTTCAAAACTACGAATCACGTCACTTAACAAACTAGGGCAAAGGTGCAAGTATAGTTGACCATGTATCAGTAGTTGCCAACTTTTCAGAAAAACGTGAAAAATAAGGTTTGTAGAAGTGGCGAAAAGAGTTAGTTGCACTTCTAAAAATTTTATTTTTCACGTTTTTCTGAAAAGTTGTCAACTACTGATACATGGTCAACTACTGGTACCTTCACCTCAATCCTTCTAGCTTCTAAAAAAAAACTCATGACATTTGGACTAATTCTAAAAAATTTATGCGGTTTTAAAGAGTGTCCGAATATTTTCGTTATTCACTGTAGCTTCACATTTGGACATTAATTTTTAACATAAGTAGGTACATATTTGCAATTCTAGTATTCTTCGTAAATGGTACATACGCATAAACGGCGAAAATAGAATTCATACATTTTCTATTTCTATTTGCAAGGAAAATTTGAAAGAAAATTATCTCCCTAATTTAGCGAAATTGATTAGTATTGGTAGTATGTGCCCTTTCAAATTTAAAGTAAAAAACTTATTTAAGAAACAAATGTGCGCGGAAATGTATCTTAAGTGGTCATGCTCAGTCAGGAGGCCGAAAAAGGGTGGTTTTTGGAAATTTTTTACTCAAAAGCTATAACACATTTCTCAAAAAATCTTTTTTCCTTTCAAGGATTGCATCTAGTACCGTGCATCGCAATTTTATTATTTAAAAATATTTATTAATAATTAAGTTATTGTCCATCACTCGAAGATTTTCTAAAAAAAAGGCTTCTGCGGTGACCACTGCTGCTCGAAAATCGATCATCTAAAATAAAAAATTCAAAAGAATTTACTTATTATATTATATTATCTAGTATTTGAACGAAGGATTTTTCGAAATATTGATTTGGGAAAAAATGGCTGATGTTTAAAGTAAAAGTTTCAATTTCTATCATAAATCGTGCCTGATTTTCGTCAATTAAAAGAAAACTAAGCATGGGATAGAAAAATCCTTCGTTCATATACTAGATAATATAATATAATAAGTAAATTCTTTTGAATTTTTTATTTCAGATGAGCGACTTTCGAACAGCAGTGGTCTTTTTTTTAGAGAACCTTCGAGTGATGGACAATAACTTAGTTATTGATAAATATTTTTAAATAAAAGAATTACGATGCACAGTACTAGATGCAATCCTTAAAAGGAAAAAAGATTTTCTGGGAAATGTGTTATAGCTTTGGAGTAAAAAATTTCCAAAGACCACCCTTTTTTCGGCCTCCTGACTGAGCATAACCCCTTAAGCCCCATATATAAAACTAAATTTTTTATTAAAAATAGCCACATGAAACAAACGTTAACTACATGTTAAAATGAAAAATCCTTAGTTCATCTACTAGTCTTTGGTATACAAAATAAGTCTGTAAAAGTTTAGGCCAATCGATACAGTGTTTTCCGAAATATCTTGCTCACCGATACCAACACAGCTTTCGCTAGAATGGCTGTTATTCGTTCACTTCTTAATATCTTTCTACAACAAAATTACTGAGAGTTGTTGCATACATGTGCTTCTAAAATAAGCGAATAGTTGTAAAAAAATATACAGTAGATATTCCACAAAAAATTCTTGAAAATCGCGTTCTTTTTTTAAAATCTGACTAGGCACAACCCCTTAATGACGTAACTATAAAATTGCTGCTCAGCCCGGCGAAACATTCAAGCACTGCACATATTCGCATTTCGCGAGGAACGCGGCCAGCGTAAAGATGCTTCACAAATTACCGGGACAGGCCGCGCGTGTGTACGTGCCGACAAATGCACATGGTACGTACACACACGTCTGCTGGCCTATACTTAGAGCCGCGCGGGTATTGGTGCAAAAGGCGTTATTTATGTCCTCTTTGTCGGGCCATCGATAACCGCTGTAGAGAACTGTGGCGTGGCATAGCGCGGCGTGGCCTAGTGTAGCCCGTGTCGGTGTATACGCACATAAATAATGCGAGCGCAATTTCCCATGTAATTGATGGGGTGCCCCCACCTTCCTAACTTCCCTTCCCTTTCCATAATGGTGAGTGAACTGAGCTCTGGATGTTAGCCGCAGAGCACCCCGTGGGGCGTAAACTCGACAATGCCTTCGTCACGCCGCGCATTGTTTGCCACCGCCGAGAGTTCACTCTCGGGGTTGATTTACTGTCCCGAGTTCGCTCACCAGCCACGGACGGTTCCGCAGCCCCGCAAAGAGCGTGTACCGAAATTTTCGTCGAAAGATCGTCGTTCCTCTGTCATCCCGTTCTCACCCCGTTTTCTCCAGAGCCACGGCTGAAGGATGGCTCTGCTTCCCACCGCGAACTATTCTAAACGCCGACTCTTTTACTCCACGCTTTTCCCGCTACACTTTGCCTGCGATTTAAAGACACCAGATTCGTTTGAGCGTTATGGAACAACGTAACATAAATTCGTAAGTTCCTGCTGGTAAAAACAAATTGCTAACCTAAAGTGTTTGCGAACTGACTGATTGAGACGAAGGATATAAAATTACGAAATATTTTCTAATTTGTTTTTGTAACTGTTCTGATCCGCGCCTACTGGCTGCATTCCGCGGGTTAAAGCCACTTCGCTAACCGAGTGTTTATCTCTTGCGTTTAATTCATTCAATCCATGGATGAACTGCTTGGTGCCTACATACTTGGCAAGAGGGTGGACCGACGTCATGGCAAAAAGGGTAATTTTGGGGGCATCGCAACGGAAGAGTGAGCTGGTGGAAGTTTGCGTTCCATGTCACGGCTGCGAAGTTCATTTACAACCTTTTGGGAAGACTGATTGTGTTTCTGGTAGCAGTCGTGATTCGGAACTTACCAGGGATGGCTACCGCTAATTCTTGCATCAACCTGGTACGAACGGTTGCGTTAGTGTAACTTCTTAGGGCGGTGTTCTCAGTCGCTATTTATTCTTAAGGGGTTATGCCTAGTCAGGCGGTCGAAAAGAGGCGAATATTTGTGAATTTTTTTTGAAGAAGCGGAAGCGTATAATTTTACAAAACTTTATGCTTGTAAAAGAGCAACATTTAAAGAAAATTTGGTAATTTTTTCGTAGAAAAATATTTACGTTTATAATAAAATAACAAGCGACATCCAAGAAGCATTTTTAAAAATTTGGTTTTGCGGTGAGCACTGCCATTCGGAACCAGATTATCTAAAATCAAAAAACAAAAAAGATTTCGTTAGTATATTAATGTATCCTCAGGTTGACGGAGAGAATTTTCCGAAATATTAAGTTAAAACAAAATGGCGGCTATTTAAAGTTGAAATCCTGATTTTTCCGTGCAAAAATCCCGCGAAAAAATCAGGATTTCAACTTTAAATAGTCGCCATTTTGTTTTAACTTAATATTTCGGAAAATTCTCTCCGTCAACCTGAGGATACATTAATATACTAACGAAATCTTTTTTGTTTTTTGATTTTAGATAATCTGGTTCCGAATGGCAGTGCTCACCGCGAAAGCAAATTTTTAAAAATGCTTCTTGGATGTCGCTTGTTATTTTATTATAACCTTAAATATTTTTCTACGAAAAAATTACCAGATGTTCTTTAAATGTTGCTCTTTTAAACGCAAAAAGTTTTGTAAAATTATACGCTTCCGCTTCTTCAAAAAAAATTCACAAATATTCGCCTCTTTTCGACCGCCTGACTAGGCATAACCCCTTAAGCAAATGCTTAAGCATTCGGCATCCTTTACTAGCTACTAGGTTATGCCGCATGCTTAAGCATTTGCTTAAGAATAAGTAGCGACTGAGAATACCGCCCTTAGACTCAATATGTATTACTTACAATTACGTAATAGGTACTAAAATTGTACTGAAGATCATTCTACACCATGTGGCAGAGAAGTCTCCTTATTTTCAAACGTACCTAGGGTAGATCCACCATTTTTGGCCGCTTTAAGGTATTGTACCAGTTTTGGCCACTGCTTAAAAAATATAATATTTTTCCGTCTAACCAATAAGTGTAACCTTATATTTCTGGCGGTATACTAAACAAAATATTTATGATGTGAAATTCTCCACATAATAATGATCTGCAAGCAGTTTAAAAATAAGATAATTATGCACATGGCCAGAAACAGTACACCTACCCCATATAACATTGCAAAATATAATTATCCTTACGTACCATTTTATTATACATATTACTCACTGTTTATAAATCTATTTATTTATTACACAAAGTTTATGCTTGCATCAGCATACATGTAGTGCATGAAGAGTCATGTTTAGAGACCTCGTGGTTTTGAATAACACATCATTTACAATTAGATGATATTCAGCCTCGATTTTGCAAACACTCTTCTAATCGCTTTTACTTTACTGTGTCACGAGTGAAAACTGCAATTTCCCTTCTAGTTGTTTCGTCCAGTTCCTTAAGGGTAGAAGACCGTATAAATGGAACGAAAAATAAAAACAAAAATTTTCCCATAAACCGCTTTTGAAACATTTCAAAAATATATTCTCAAAATTATAGTCGAAATCCAATTCCGTGTCAATACCTATTTCAATACCGTAAAAAAACCTATTTCAGATGCTACTCTATTTCTTTTGTGTTTAGGGTAAAGGACCCAATTCCTGACACCTAACCAATTACTGTCACCTTAAGCTATTTTACTTAAAATAACGAATAAATAAACTATAGTATAGATTATAGGTTGAATTACATACTTCTTTTTGTGTATGACTTTACAATGTTTATTTATTCGTTATTTTAAGTAAAATAGCTTAAGGAGACAGTAATTGGTTAGGGGTCAGTAATTGGGTCCTTTGCCCTATTAAAATTTTACTGTTATAAAAAATAAATTATTTGTTACAATGTTAAATAAACTACCCTTAAAGTTCCAAAATGATTAACGCATTTGTATTTTTGCAAAAAATCCTAAAAATTGATACAAAAATAAGCCGTTTATACGGGCTTATATTTCTTCCCTTAAAAATCCGTGTTTTTGGAAGTCTTTTGCTTCTCTCTATTTGTTTTGGGGTAAGTATCCCCGGAACAAATAATCACACACGAAGAGGTCAGGTGAACGGACAAGCCAATGAAACATCGCTGTCCCGCGAAATAACGTGGCCAAGAAACAATCCCTGCACCGTCTGTACCTAGTCTATATGAATGCTCTTGCTGTATGGACCGTTGCCTCGTCTTGCTGGAGCCACAGAGCTACGAGTTGGATTCCATGGCGATGCAGTTCTTGGACGAGAAAGTTGTTGTACGTCTTAACATAGCGAGCAAATGTATCTGTAACTAAGTACACGTCCATCATCAGTTTCAACGAGTAAGGGCGCATGACTGCAAAGTTTGCCACTTCGCAGCAGACAGTACTTACCTACATAGGTAATAGGGGAGAAGTGCTATAAAAGGGACACTTTTGTTTAGCGTCTATTTCTGACAATGTCATTACAGGTATTAATAAAACATATACATCAATAGAAAGCGTGTTTATATCCCTTCAATAAAAGTATATTGCAAACTTATAAATTGTAATAGAAAATAACAAAATCTTCGATTTTCAAATAAGTGGGAAATGTCGCTTTCACGACTAGGTGTTTTTAAATGGGACATTATAAGTTATGAAAGGGACACGTTAATAAAAATAAACTTATTAAGTATTACAATTATAATTGTAAGTCTTAATAATACAAAACAATGGAATCTATGAAAAAATTAACTCTTTGCGCTATATTTTTTTTTCATCAATATCTTTTTTAGTTATGAAGTAATATTTTTTATAAAATTGATGTGTTACAAACTAAGTTCAACATAGGGATGCCCACGAGTGGTAAATATAAGTACGTATATAAATAATCTATAAAACACATAAATAATCAAATAGTTCAGAATTAAATTCTACTTGAACAAATTGAGATCAATTGTACTAAAATAGGTAGACACGTTTTCATATTGCAGATTAAAGATTTTATTATTAATTTTTGACGATATAGTTCGTCGCTTTGAATAGTCACTTCATTAATCCTTAAATTTAAAACAATGCCATCTATGTATCAGATGATACACTAATAACTTTACAGGAAAGTAAAAATAGGGTCCAGCAGTACATGTGCATGTATAAGAGGGACAGCTATGAAACGGACGTCCCATTTAAGACTTGTTACGCTGTTCCATTTAAGACTATAAGTGAGTTCAACATAAAATAACCCCAAAACAAAGAAAATAATCAATTAAGCTTTCCTCTTGAGTATTTTCGTTTCAGTTAAATACAAGCTATTTTAATGAAATTTTAACACTTTAACACTTTTTATGTATCTTGATCTCAGAAAACGACACAGAGAACCAACGAAAATTTATCTTGTACTACCGAAAAACATCAACCGCGGATTAACTACACTGCGTTCCATATAAGAGTGCACCAACGCCCCTACCGGTTTGCGGCCGAACTGCGCAGCTCCCACGGATCTGACACACGCGATTGGTCGTAGCACTTTCGCGATTGGTCATAGCACTTTCCCTGCCGGTTTACTACCAATCAACAGTGTATCCCTGCGCGAAATGAGTACGCTCTAATGTGGAACGCAGTGTACTCTGTTGCAAGCGAGACCGCAGTGAAGTTTGCGTCAAATGACTGGGCACTGGTGTTGACATAAACGGGAAAATAACTTGCATGCGTACTGCGTTTAGAATTTTGGCAATTCAATTTGTCCCATTTAAAACCTGTCCCTTTGGATGGGGATGATGGAACTTATTTGGATTCTCCTCTGTCCAATAGTAAACATTTTTTATTTATCAAGGTAAAACCAGAGAAATGGAAGTATGGTCCATTTGATATAAGGAGAATCATATCGTTGGACAAGATTTTAAGAAAGTCTTTAGTAAATGTTTAACGGGAGACTATATTACGAGCGCATGACTCATATACCACTGTCATTCTGTATGAATGGCGCTTGAGGTACTCGTATCAAATTCTCCGAATGCTGTGAACAAAAATCTGTAGCGTAGCAATCATGACGAGACACTGAACATTTCAGGCTCTTTAGGAATGCTTGCCTCACCACTCCTGGAGATTGGATTGTCCGCGGACGACCCTGTGGTGGAAGTGACCCAACATACCGAACGTCTCTATCCATTACTTAATTATTATCTTTCGGCTAGAAATAAGTCCGTTCTGACGCCCCCAGCACACAAAAAAATAATAAATTCCAAAATTAAATTCCGTCCAAAATTAAATTAATTTATTACAAAATGAAAATAAATTAAATTCTGAAGTAATTCCACATTGTGTACAGATTTCTTTGCCTATCTAATTATACGTAGGATGTAGTAACAAAATTTGTTTCGCTATTTATTTTATTGCCCCACCCTGAATGAAATCCTGGCTACGCCCCTGGGTCCAACACATTGCGTTTTTAAAATTGGCAGCTTTTCTGCCATATCTTGCACTTTATAGTTTTCCAGAATCGTTTCGACGATTTTACATAACCTTATACTGCATGTAGAGTTACGTCACCAAATTATATGGTTTTCTATTTGTGTTTAGACGCCATATCCTTACACTTCGTCTTTGCAATTTTTTCCTACGCACACACAATTCTGTAGTTCACGTTTACACATTTCTTCGATGCAAGTCCACAATTAACCCTTCCACACAACTGTGAACTGCATCATAAAATACCTATATCATGCTAAAAGTGCTATAGTGCAGAAAATAAATTAATTTGGAAAATTTCCAGGATTTTTTTTCAAACAAATAATGCAAGTAAATCAATATATTGCTTAAAATTATTACAGCTAATATGTAGGTACATATTGAAGGGTTAAAATTTTTTTCAGATAAATTCACGAAGGACATTTAAACAAACGGTTTTTAAACAATTTCATTACATATTTCACAGTACATTAATCACTGCAATAGCCTTCATTACAAATTCTCTGTCAAATGTTGACTCACACCTCAGGACAAGGATGTCTTTGTTTGCCCGAATTGTACACCCTAAATGGGTGGGCCTAATCACTTGCTCTACATGAAACAAGGCCCATTTGCAAAGTTTTTAAAAACCTAAAAACTGTCGCGTCCGTTTTTTGCATATAGTATTCAAAATACCACAGTTTACAGTTTAATGTTCATAGATTTCTATAAAATAAAGGGTTCTCAAAAACATGTACAATTTTTAAAAAAAAAATTATATATTTTTTAGTGGGCCTTATTACCCGCACTTACCTTACCAATCAGCGACATCTACCTATACCCATGTCGTACGATATGTTTCATAGAAATGCGAATTGATCGTCAGGATGCGCATCCAGTGTGACCACCCACTTCGAAGACCAATTCGGACGTACTTATAAGGACGACGAGCTAATCGTCCGAATACGCGTCCATTATAACCGCAGCCCTAGCCGTAAGTCAGGACACGATACACGTTGCTTCCATTTCTGTATACGCACGTACACGTTATCTTGTTGCGTTGTCCTGACAATCGGATCAAACTTCAAGCCAGCTCAGACAGGCAGACTAGATTAGGAAGGGTTAACCAACGTACGACGTACGTTGATTTAAATCAATGACGGCGGCACATCTGCTGGCAGAGATTAATGATTAGACGCACGAGAACGAAGCCTGAAACTCTGTGCTTTCAGAGATCGGACAGATTAGAAACTAATTTAACGAGCTGCTTTCATCGTGCAATCCAATATCCATCTCGATCCCCCTTACTATACCTATTGTGCAGCTATCCACTACCGGCTATGTTGATTGATCGACACCAACGATATCACGTACCCGATACATTTCTTTGCTCCTAAGCCGTGCCAGATTTCGATTCCGCAGAAATGAAGTTCGAAAAAGTTTCTTACCGGAGGCAAGGTCAATCTTTCGAGTTTCCTTATCTTTCGTCTCTAGCTTTCTAGATCGAATTTCACTAACGCCCAAATCGCCCGCGATTTTCATTAAGGTAGCTTTTCATGTACGCGACTGGACGCGACGTCAAGAACTTTGAAGTCGATTTTCTCGAAAATTAAGCGCGATATGAAAAAAAGTTACTCTTTCTTTTCTACTTATAACAAGTAAATAAGTCGATAAGAAAGAATCAATTTTTTTTATACAGCGCTTCATTTCTGAGAAAATCGACTTTGAAATTTTTGACGATGCGCCCAGTCGCGTATAGGGAAACCTACCCTAATGAAAGTCGCAGGCGATTTGGGCAAACTGGAATTCGCCCCTAGAAGATCAACTGATTTCGAAAACATGTGATTTAAAAGATCCTACCCTAGTAGCATTTCTGGTTGGCCCACAGTAACCCCAAGTTGGGAATCAGTTGGCCATCAAAATGCCAACAGTAAATGTTACTGGGGTAGACTTCGTATTCAAATGAACAAGGGCACAGTATTTTATAGTGACACGAATATTATTAAAAATTTCAAAGGTATTACGTGATGAGTTCGAAAGCATCCATACCTAACAAACTTCGGAATATTAGGTGAACACTTCTCTTCATATTCTAAGCATTTCACAAACTGTAATGTATTTGTAGTTAATATTCTCATCGGACCGTGGCGTCCATTGGTCCACGTGTCTCCTAAAAAGGAAAGTAATTATTGTACTCTAAACGTCGAGTAAAGCTACTCTTGTTAGCAATAAAAAAAGGTAGCCTGGCCCGGTAGTTGAAATTCGTTAACGCGGGCCCTACAATAGCGGCTAGTAAGGAAGACTGACTTATGTAATAACAGTCCCGACTAGCTAATGCGGCGTAGTAAGATTGGTGTTGCTTGTTTAGGACCGCGCGTACAGAACTTTGGCTTTCGCAGGCTGGCCACTTGGTGATTGTCAGCCCTTCCCCCTAGCACAAAACACTAATGGGTACTGCATACAGATTCGGAGGATACTTAGCGGAATTAGCGCTTGTGGCTACTTTATTTACGCCATCCACATGTCGACGCCGACGACAGTCCTATGCATACAGTAGCATTCGGCGGTAACTGACTATGCAAACATCACCCGTATAGTTCGTATTTGTTGATGGTCCCGCTGTCGTTCACAGCCCTGGCTGTTCGTCGCTAACTGACATCAGCCCTGTCGGCCGAAACACTCCAGAGCTACCGTACGATTTATCTAAGGAAACAACTTTAACCGCTTAGCACCTTCGGAATGGACCACGATATTTAAGTATTTTATTGTTCTAATTTCGTACGTCTTATGTGAAGTTTGTATTATATTCTCTCCGTATCGCTAAGTATGTTCCTCCGTAAACTCTTCCATTCTGAATCAGGATGTACCTATAAATATCCAGGCAGGTATTTCAAATAAAATTTTCATATGAATTTTTATTGAATTTTTTTTTTTACTATGCTTATATTGTTTAAAAATGCAATCATTTCGTTTGTAACACATACATTAATAGATTAAGTTAATTAAACAAATTTCTTTCCTTACTTATTTATGCGAGTTTTTTGCACGGCTTCTTTAAGGGGTTATGCCTAGTCAGGCGGTCGAAAAGAGGCGAATATTTGTGAATATTTTTTGAAGAAGCGGAAGCGTATATTTTTACAGAACTTTTTGCGCTTAAAAGAACAACATTTAAGGAACATTTGGTAATTTTTTCGTAGAAAAATATTTACGTTTATAATAAAATAACAAGCGACATCCAAGAAGCATTTTTAAAAATTTGGTTTTGCGGTGAGCATTGCCATTCGGAACCAGATTATCTAAAATCAAAAAACAAAACCGTTTTTCGTTAGTATATTAATATATCTTCCGATTGACGGAGAGAATTTTCCGAAATATTAATTTAGAACAAAATGGCGGCTTTTTAAAGTTGAAATCCTGATTTTTCCGTGCAAAAATCCCGCGAAAAAATCAGGATTTCAACTTTAAATAGCCGCCATTTTGTTTTAACTTAATATTTCGGAAAATTCTCTCCGTCAACCTGAGGATACATTAATATACTAACGAAATCTTTTTTGTTTTTTGATTTTAGATAATCTGGTTCTGAATGGCAATGCTCACCGCAAAACCAAATTTTTAAAAATGCTTCTTGGATGTCGCTTTTTATTTTATTATAAACGTAAATATTTTTCTACGAAAAAATTACCAAATGTTCCTTAAATGTTGCTCTTTTAAGCGCAAAAAGTTCTGTAAAAATATACGCTTCCGCTTCTTCAAAAAATATTCACAAATATTCGCCTCTTTTCGACCGCCTGATTAGGCATAACCCCTTATGGGGAGGTTCCGGTCTAGAGCCCCAAAAAATAGGTGATATTTAGGAATTAATTAAAGGAAAACTACTATATATAATTTAATGGGACTTTTTGCATTGTATTAAGGATGTCTTAAATTATAGACATATATTTTTTTGTTTTATAATTAATCATTGCACACGGCACTGGGGAATCGTAAAAGTCAAGGCGTCAAAAATTGATCCAAATCGGTGGGCGCTGTATCTCCAAAAGTTATTATCCGATTCGACTGAAACCTTTTTTATTTTGAAGATTATTCTTCTGTCTAGGGGGCGGGGGACTAGAAAAAATTACAAAAAATTACATTTTTTTAGAAAATAACGACACTTGAAGTTTGAAATCATTTTCCCCTGTATTTTTCGTCATTTCAACGCCTTTTAAAATTATAAATTTTTAATTTTACTCCACGCGATGCAGCAGAAAATTTTCTTTCCGAAACCACCAACAGAAGTGATAAGTCACGTTTTATTTTCAATACAGAAGCGAAATAGTTTGGCAAAACGTGCGCTGTCGACAGTGGTAGTCACGCGCGTTAAGCGATTGTGTGACGCTGAGCGGCAGTGTATCGCGCGCCGCCGTTGACTACCACTGTCGACGCCGCACGTTTTGCCAAACTATTTCGCTTCTGTATTGAAAAGAAAATGTGTCTTACCACTTCTGTTGATGCCTTCCGAAGGAAAAATGTCCGCTGCATCGCGTGGAATAATCAGATTTTCTCTTAGACCCTTAGTTTTGGAAATAAATTGAAAGATATCTTAAAAAACGAGTGCATTTTGGGTGTACTTTTCCTTTTGATCGTTGTTTAAACATATTTAAATGTTCATAATGCAATAATAACATTATATCGTTGTATTGGGGAGGGTTCACAGAATAATTTGACGCAACGAGCAACCGAATAACTATTACCGTTTCGACACAAAAGATTTTCAAATGTGAAAATTTGCATTTTTTTTTCAAAATCGAATTTCTCAAAAACTGAGGGCGATGGCGACAAACGGTTTGCGGATTCGTGTTCAGGGCGAAAAACTCTACAAGAATCACCCAGTGAAATGATATTTTCTGATGTTCAGCAATGAAATATACAAAATTTTATGAAAATATACGGAAGTCGCCAAATTTGGTAAAAAATTAAAAACTTTGACCCCGATGCGCGAGGGTTAAATATTGACCAAGTTCAAATATTTTTTTTGCCTCGCATTTGTCTTCCCCAACGGCAACTTTCCGCACTACTCCGTTTCGAGCTTTGAAAATTCGGGTTTTTCAGCCCGCCCTAATATTCACGTATTAACTACATACATACTTACTATCATTTTGTCACACGTGCTGAAACGTTGAGAAAATATAAACTTACCGCAATAAATTTGGCCGAATTACAATGTTCCATTATACCCCGTCCAAAAGGTATTGTCAAGTCCCTCCAGGCTTCACGCCCATCTTCTATCATCGGCACTCGAATATTTCATAGTGACACTTTTAACACGAACTCTATTCGTCAGGGCTTGTGCCGTCCAATGGCAGAGTATTCACCCGTGCGACACTCGGCATGCATGCTTTTTAGTCTTCCCTGTGGCCTTGTACATCAACGGACAGCTGTTCAACATTGGACACAGTCATTCTGTACATGTAAACTGCCACGCTTTCGGTCCTTTGTCGCGAAGGAATGGTCTGTTTGGACAACCTTCGTTTCCGGTATCTTCGTGGCAGGAGATTTACCGACACGAGACAGCAGCCGCCCATGGGTGATTTATGTTTACTTTTGTTTACAATATCGCGCGTTTTAACTGATTTTATAGTCACGGTGAATTTGTTCCATTGTGGAAACGTGCTGCCGAGAATTGCAAACCTTGCAACTGTGCGCTACTTCCTTGCAATTAGCATTGCTATAATTTAATGAATTATTCAGGTATCACATGATATGATAATAAAAGCTGATAGCCAGCTGTTGGTCGTCGGTGAGACAACCGGGATAATAGAGTTGCTGTCAAGTTCCCGATATATACTTACAGAGTATGTAAATGTACGTGTTTTTTCTAATCGTTGATTTATATTGCACAGTGTCTGTTTTGCAGCTGTACGTTCCATGGAATCCGGAAAGCATATCTGTTTAATTCAAATCTGATGGAACAGGTGTAATAAATAATAAAGTTAGTGGTTGCAATCATAATAAAGTTGAAAAAGTAAAATTGTTACAGTATGTGCATGTCTAAATCTGGCAATAATAAACAATATCTGCTGTTTAATGGAGAATTGAAAGAAATATAATGATCACATAATTATATAGGGTAGATGTCCCAACTACTGTGCTTTAACGCCGACTTGCACGGGAAAGAATTAATTACTCACTTCTCTTACTTTAATTTTGCTTGGTGAAAATTTATATTGGTGTTTTGAACTTTTCTCCTTATTAAGGCATTTTTTTCAGGTTGAAAATGTTAATTTTTCGTATTTTTTTAATTGAAATAAAAATATATGTTTTTGTCCCAATTACCGTGCCCTTTTTTTAATAGCGTTCCCGCGGTTTGGTTATGTCTTTGAACTTTAAACTGTTCAAAACATTTTTTTGCTCTACGAGAGGTGTTGTTATGTAATTTTAATATGACCTTTTCATTACAAAAGCAAAATATGGAAGTATAAATTTCTGTTCACCCGTTCTGAGAAACGAAAGCAAGGTTAGGTTTAGCAGTTGCAGAGGGAGCCACTGTGCTTCGAGGGGCACGGTAATAGGGACAAGCGTTAAATTCCTGTCCCAATTACCGGATTCACTTTAAAAATACGAAAACGTTTCAAAAGTGCTCATTTTGCTATTTTTCTTAAAATTTGAACCTTTTGTGATGTAACAAATACTTTACACAAGTGCAAATCATGATAATTATCAATTTATTCACTTCTGTAAAGTACGTGTTCCTTACCGTTTCCGATAAAGATTTAGGTAAATCCATCGAAATCTTCATATGCATTTTTGAATTTTTTTTACTATGCTTAAATTGTTTAAAAATGCAATCATCTCGTTTGTAACACATACATTAACAGATTAACTTAATTAAACAAATTTCATTCCTTATTTATTTATGCGAATTTGTTTGCACGGCTTCTTTAAGGGGTTATGCCTAGTCAGGCGGTCGAAAAGAGGCGAATATTTGTGATTTTTTTTTGAAGAAGCGGAAGCGTATAATTTTACAAAACTTTTTGCGTTTAATAGAGCAACATTTAAAGAACATTTGGTAATTTTTTCGTAGAAAAATATTTAAGTTTATAATAAAATAACAAGCGACATCCAAGAAGCATTTTTAAAAATTTGCTTTCGCGGTGAGCACTGCCATTCGGAACCAGATTATCTAAAATCAAAAAACCAAAAAGATTTCGTTAGTATATTATCCGAAATTAATCAGAAACTGATACTCTTCTTTCTTCATGGTTAATCCTAGCTCCTTGTTTGGTAAAGACGCCAACCACCACTCCTGAGACGCTCCAGTACACGCTTGTTACGCACATGGAACTTGGAGTTCAAAGTGAAATATACGATATTGTTTGTTACGTATGTACTGCTCCAGCCGGAAGCCTGAATACTGCTCTTTCGGAGTACGTATCCCTCGAAAACGGCAGGGTGATCACAAGGTAGTGTTCTTATGAGAATACTAGAAGACGGGGACGCGTTCGACTACGAGCGTCCGTGACTGCGAATTATTGTCATCCTAGCGGGCCTCCGGAACCGGCTAACAGTTTTGTAAAAAGCTTTTGTGAGTTTACCCAGAATCGTAACTTCAAGTTTGTCGCCAACAGTCTTTTCTACCGTGGGACAGGAGACGAGCAAACCTGAATATAGGCTAGCTAGAGTGGGGCTCTGACGGCGTGCTCGGAGGAGAGAAGATAAAACAGGAAGGGCAAAAGAGACGCCCTCGCTAAAATTACAACCTCGTAACTCCCGGTAAGCGGGAAAGAGCGTATGTGACAGCGGGCGGACGAGCGAACGGGCAAACAGGCGAACGGGCGAATAGGCGGACGAACTGCGCATGGTTTCCGGGAGTTTTATAGCCATCAGGGGGGGTGTTCCAGGCCGAACTACCCGGCGTTGCCTTACGGGGCTGCACCGTTACACGGTTCCCGCATTCTCGTAAACAACTGGCCAGACGTGCTTATCACGTTTTCGCGATACCTGGCTTTACTGCCTTGCTTAATCTCCATTGATTCCTACGCTATTAATAAAAACGTTAGACGTGATTCGATGAAGACTAACGAAAGCTTGGCGCTAAGTCCTGCGCGCCCAATAAAACTTTCTAAACAGATTCGAAATTTAATATAACTAGGGTGGAAATGATGCTAACGTTTTAATATAGACATAACGCAATTGTTAGGGTTGGGAAAATACTTCTTAACAATTTTGGAAAGCGTTTTAAAAATAGCGATGAGATTGATTGGAAAGGAGGATGGTAGGAAATGGACAGGTTGGGTATCACTTGGAAAAAAAAAATTCTTATAGGACATTTAACAGTATGTCTTGGGAAATCAGGGGAGTATAATTCCTTTATTCGAAGTATGATGAGAAAGTTGTAAAAAATGTGTGCCAATGTGAAAATGTGGCAATGGTTAAATTCACGTGGACGTTACGTTCCATCTTCGTTTTCTTCCAATAATGATTCAGCTTCAAAATAAGTAGAGAGGAAATGTACAGTAGGGCGAAGCGGAAAATTTAAATTTGAATTTTTTTAGTTGGCCTGGGTGGGGGATAGTTGTCTTTTGATTAACCAAACACAACTGTAATAAAAATTTGGAAAAATATTCATATCTGGAGGTTCCTTTTTCTCCTAAATCTTATACTATAAAGCAGAAAGGGTTAAAGCAATGTACCTCGGCTCATTATGCCTGGATAATTCAGATAGACGTGACTATTTTCACCAAAAAAAAAAATAAAAAAATGTTTTTCTTTTATAAAATCAGAATCTAAATTTCGGGCGAAGCCGAGTAGTAAAGCTAGTAAAGCTAGTAATCATATAATCATATAATCATATAATCATATAATCATATAATCATATAATCATATAATCATATAATCATATAATCATATAATCATATAATCATATAATCATATAATCATATAATCATATAATCATATAATCATATAATCATATAATCATATAATCATATAATCATATAATCATATAATCATATAATCATATAATCATATAATCATATAATCATATAATCATATAATCATATAATCATATAATCATATAATCATATAATCATATAATCATATAATCATATAATCATATAATCATATAATCATATAATCATATAATCATATAATCATATAATCATATAATCATATAATCATTTTTAGGGGAAAAAGGAATCTGCAGACATGAATATTTTCTCAATTTCTTTACATTTGTGTTTGGTTAATCAAAAGACAACTATCCCGCACCCAGGCCACCTGAAAACTCAAATTTAAATTTTCGCCTGTATAGTATTCCTCCGCCCTAATGTACAGGCTGATTAGTCAACGTTTGAAATGAAACAAACACTCAATAATGAGCGATGATAATTTTAATCACCCTTTCTGTTATTCTAGAACAGGGTTGACTAACTGGTGGCTCGCGAGCCACCGGGGGCACCCCCGCCTTGCTGCCACGCTGAAAGGCCCCCTCCATACCTCCCAGATTCTGATGATCGCAGTCAAAAAGAAAAGGAAAGAAGGAGGAATCCACTGCGATCGTCAGAGTCTGGTCGGTATGGAGGGGGGCCGTTCAGCGTGGCAGCATGGCGGAGGTGCCCCCGATGGCTCGCGAGCCACCAGTTAGTCAACCCTGTTCTGGAATGATACCACATATGTATAGTATACGGGCTGCACAAAATTGAGCAATTAGTCGCGCAATTAGGCGTCTCATAATTTGTTCTGATGTATGTAGTTAACATTACGGTGTGTTGAACGAAAATTCACTATATGTTCAGTGTCTAAATTTTCTTCTTTTTTCTTCGTACAAAACCGAAGGAAGGTAACATTCTCAATTAATTCTTTTATTTCAATTTCTTATGCATTCTTATAGTGTTAGAAAGATTTAACAACTAAAAGAAACTTACACAGAGATTATTGAATGACTAATTTTCCGTCAAACCTGAATCACATAATTGTCCATCCAATAACCTCTATCCAGCAGTTATTTTCCAAACGCATTATGGCATTAAAACGTAAACTCACTAATTGCAAGTAAATATATGCAGGCTAACATAGCTAAAAGTATAATCCTAAATGTTTCTGTTGTGCTTAAACTTGTGAAAAAATGTGGAAGATGAAACTTAGAGTCCGTGGGCAGAAATATGATAATAGAAAAATTATCTTTCCCAATACTATCGTTTTTAGTTTTCAGGGTCATCAACTTCGGTTTCTGAAGTGAAAGTACAGGTACATATGTATTATAAATAAGTCAAATAGACTTAAAGAGAAATTCAACAATACATATTTGTGTGATATTTGCTTACATACATTACAAAGCATATAAAGCTTAAAAAACTGAGTAAGATCGAATGTTTTAACTGAAACGTGCATCTTTTCTTGAGTTGAGCATGCAATACAAGGAAATGTAAGGATGAAGGCAGTTTATAATATAAAGAGGCACAGTAACGGGAAAGGATAAGATTAGGGAAGAAGGAAACACGAGGAAAAAGAAATCTTATCTCGCCATTACTCGTTGATGCGGGGGGCCTATTAATTCTGCTATTTAGAATGGAATATGTTTAGAATGAAAGTGGTTGTAATGGCTATCACGCGATTTCTGAGGCATTTCTAAAGTGGGGGCTCCTTTCGGATATCACCATTACTGGGTAGGTGGTCTCCTTTATCCCTCTCACAGCTATATTCTCAACACCAGCGGTAAATCTGCAGGATGTCAAGGGCGAAAGGTGTGACATATCTTATCGTAAACGTCTCATAACGACATTGCGGCTCTAACGATGCGTGACACACGGCGACGTAAAGCCGCGGCGCCCCGTCGGAAAGCTCGCTTGGATCGTAAAATTCGTAAACCTCGGCTAGCGCACCACCCTTTTCTTGAACCACCGCCGTATTACTGTCGATCAGGGTCGCGCCTAACATGGAATACGTCTTTTCTATTTTCCATCCTATTTTTCACCTGTCGTGATTCTCCTCAGAAAAATGTTCCTCCAGTGCGTTTATTTCTTCAGTTTCACCACGGTTTTTAGGCCTCCTCTCTTATTCCGTCTTTCATAAATATTTAGTCAGTATTAACGTTTGGCAAAGTCAAAACAACTGAAAAGTTTACATGTGTTTGTTGCATTGGTTATAGTAGTAGGTAGACTGCGGATGTTTGTGCACGTATAATATGTCCTAATATGCAACATATATGCAACACTTATGCAACATATATGCAAAATACAAAGTGAGTCATCCAAAGTTGAAACCTGAAATGCTTCTTGGAAATTGCTAATTGCAGCTAAAAATGTTTCACACAGAAGTACATATAGGACATTCATCGTTTTATTATTTCATTTAGGTATTACAGTTAAAATTGCAGTATATTACAATAGTTTTCTCGATGTTATTTACAGTAAATTGGTGCCTCTTGTCAGTTAAAATTAGTTTATAGGCCGAAAACGAGCGCACAAAATATGCATTATGCAAAACATATGCAGTATGCATAATATGCAAAATAAAGAGTATATTTTTCGATTTCTCTAATGACAAAACAAATTTCTGTCTAGGTCCCATTACTTTATTTTTTGCCTATCAAAATAGGCATCTGCATGAACATTCGCAGTCTAGTAATAGGTATACAGGGTCATCCGTTAAAACTGCAACCTACGCGCGCGCGAACAGACGAAATGGCAACAGCGCCTCACGGACGCATTCCACTACAACCACCGGCCCGGCGTTCGGAGAAAATTTTAGGATGGTCTCTTTCAAATTAACGTCGGAGTCCGAACGCCGGGCCGGTGAATGGTTGTAGTGGAATGCGTCCGGGAGGCGGTGTTGCCATTTCGCCTGCTCGCGCGCGCGTAGGTTGCAGTTTTAACGGATAAGCCTGTATGTAGGGTAAGTCCGGTATAGTTCGACCACCGGGAGAGTCCGGCCAGTGTTGATATTTTAAGCCTGACGCAACAGAGGGCACTGTGTGTCACTGATACAAAAGAAATGGATGCGCTTGTTGTTGATCTTGCATTGACCACTGTCACAAATCCATATTTAAATTATAAGAAACACTTAAGACTTTATGCGAGTCTCAGAGTTTTTAGACCAAGTTACAGTGTTGATGATATTTGAAAGGAAAGTTTATTTACACTATTCCGATATTTGGGGATATAATGTGCATAAAACTACAGTGTTACCCTAACAAAATACGTATGTATTCGTTTTTAATTTATTTTGACAAGGTGGTCGATCACTCCCTCAGTTATGGGATAGTCCGACCACCTTAATGCGGGACCACATTAGTTAAATATACAGTGTGTCTGAAAAAGCGTAACTATCTCGAAAAATATGAATGGTACGAAAAATTGTTTCAGACGAATGTTGTAGGATGTCAAGGGGGACATAGCATGCTCGTATTTTTTATTTCTTATTCTTGTAACTGACATCGAAACGTTTTCTAAATACTACCTACATGCGTCTTTTTTACAGTAAACCCATCTTCAGATTCAGGGAGCGAAAATTCCATTCTTCAAAATAGTGATATGTCGTTAAAAGACTGGGACGAAAACGAATGCATGGGAAGCGGAGAAAACTATTTCGGCCCTTGTAAGCTTCTGGAGGCGTCAGGGTGCCTTTTGATGATTTAGCATTTTTTTTCATCTTTGCGTTAAAAAAAATTATTTTTATGAATTATTTTTTTTTTATAATTTTTTTTTAACTTGGGGAAATCTTCAAAAGGCACCCCAACTCCTCCAGAGGGGAATCCCCGCGGACGCCAGGGTAGTTGTGGGATTTTTACCCACTAAAACCCCACGGCCACTATGAAATTTTTAATAATTTCCATGTAAATTTCCTTGCAAGCTTCTCAAAATAATTGGAGCCCAAAATGAGAATGGCTGCAAAGAAATAAATACCATATTTAATTTAGTACTGATTTCGTTAAAAGAAGCGCAAAGTCTACATCTTGCAAACTGTAGTACATATGCTAGGAAATTAACAGTATTGTACAGGTGGTCCGCTAATCATTTTGGAAAATGTATTTTATAAAACATAAAGCTTGCTAAGAATAAATATTCCATATATTATTCCTCTTTCTCTCCTAAGTGCCGTGCCTCTTCATAAAAATAATTACGCAAAAAATTAGCGCAAAAATATGCGTAATACATATTGTTTGTTCGTAATATCAAATTAGGAGAAGGGGGTAAGAGTTTTAAAAAAAATGTGGGAAAAATATTTTGACTTCGTCAGGAGCATCAGGAGCGGATCATGGTGGATGGAAATCCATGAACGGTGAATCTGACAAATGTTCCGAGCAACGCGGCACATTGGCGCCGCCAGGAAGTAAATTAGGCGGCCCTTTATAACCTTCGGTGTTCGACGAAAATAATGGCTGGGTTCTTATACTACTCAAGGGATCCGCTGTATCCATTTATTATATAGCTGCACGATGACGGGTAGTTTCGGAATCATCAGCGGCAATTAGACACGGCGGGCTCAATTGTTTGCTCGGCGGCATATTGGAGGGGTGTTCTTCAAATTATTAGCTTGACGTTGAACCGCTCCTGGCATCGGCACTGCTTCAAAAGAGGCCCTTCACGAAACTAATATAAGCTACGCACTATTGCTTTCAATTCGACCAATAGAAACGATACATATCACGACGCTGCCATTCAGTACTGGCGTAAGAATATTTTTTACTTCCCTTATTTTGTAAATAATCCTACTAATTGTAAGTTATAAATTTTTTTTAATGCATTTTTTTCGCTTTGTGTATGTGTGTATCTTGGACTAAATTTCATAAAAACTTGTGTATGTTTTTTTAGTTTTATGTATTTGTTTTGCAAAAATAATTATTTCATATGGTTAATATTATATACTCTATTATAAAAGAACAGAAATTTTTTATTCCCTCAGTATTGATACAACATAAGAAAATTAGTCTAGAAAATATTTGCCATAAGATACTAAAGTATTGGAGCAGCGCTTTCTAAAATACGATCCACGGATTGTTGGTGTTCTGTGGAACATGATTACTTACTTAGTGTTGTGTTAACAATTAGAAACCGACAAGATTATAGATTCGAGTAAATCTAAATTTAACAGTCCTTGTATACATTACTTTTTTAAAAATAATAATTGCAGTTGTTTGATTTTTAAAAACTGTGACCTTGAAGCGATATTTGAAGAACAAGAATTTATTTATAATTTTCGTAGTTGCAGAAACGATCTTTTGGGCAGAAAGTAATTTTTTCAGGAAGGCCAATCCCTCGTGATTAAAGTGAAGCAACAACCAACTCGGTATGATGTATTATTTCGGAGATAAAAATACATTTATAGACTCCGCTTTCGCAAAATGAGCGAAAATTGCAAACTTTGACGGGCATTATTTGTTAAACTTCTTCGAAACCAACAAAATGCAGACATAAGCTCCCTCTAATTTCGCGTGAAGTAGATCATATTTCAGTTTCATCAAAATCTCAGACATCGGCGGCGAAAAGTGATAGAATCGGCGTCGAATGATCCATAAATACAATGCAGTGTGTAATATAGTACAGCGCTCTTCAAGGTCGTGTACGCGTACACTCGGGGTTCTCCCACTCTCGTCCGCGTTGCCAGGGATACCGCGCGACGCTAAAGAGACGACCATGACAGACTAGCGTCTCCGTCGTCGAGGGAGCTGGGATGAGTGACGACCCATACGACATGTTTATTAGTGACGCACGGTGACACACGCCGTCACAGCTAAAGACTGGAAGGGGAAACAGGCGCGTGAGGGGCCCCAACGCTGGAGGGCGCTGATATAGTACAACAAATGAAAAGAAGAAAATCAATCATAAGATTATGTAAGAGAAATTATATGTTCTGTAATATAAATCAAAACTGTTAGTCAGAAGATGGGACTACGTGAATACATACATGATTACGTTAGGACAGTATGAATCACAGTTGTGTTTACACCTTAAGGCGGGACAGGTTATTACACATATGCATCAGACGCATTTATACTGAAGCAATGGGCAACAATGTTCTTGTTTTCCTATAAGCGATTTTCAAATGATGTTCAGAACAGAGGTGGGCAAAAAGTTATTGGAAATAAAAATTTCGTACACAAATTTTTATTTGTTCTGCAATAAAAATTTGCCCACCTCTGGTTCAGAAGCAGTCTAGACGCAAATGCAGTGCTAACCGATCAATAAAAATGTCAATTAAATTTTCTTCCGGGGAGGAGGGAAAGTTATTAGAATGTGTCGCATATTAGCGTTTTCATTATGATCCAAGTGACAAACATTATAAAAATTATACGAAAGCGACCTGCGGCTAGCGCGAAGTATGTATACGTCCAGAATTGACGCTTATAGAAAATCTCATCTGCGTGCGGACATTGCGTCTATCCGCAAGCGGGGGACGCATATGTGCGTACGTCCTGACGCGTGCGTCTGACCGCCAGTCTCTGATGCGTATAGAAGTTCCGCCTTTACAAGTCTATGTCTCCTTCTAGACGGCGTACTTTGTTGCGCATACACGTAGATGCTATCATTTAGCATGGGCATTATAGGCGTATAACAAAGGCAGCGTAGGCGATGCCTCGAATGGAGAGCACTGTGTTAAAACAAAACTTAAAACTAAAGTTAGCCCCGTTACGCACTGTCGCCTGTCGACAAGTTGTCGACGACCACAAGGTACTTAGACGGGGATATATGAGTTCGTACGCACTTGGTCGCGGCGAACAACAAAGGTTTCTGATCTATTGTCGACCCAGTTGCCGGCGACTGGTCGCCAGTGCGTAACGGGCCTTAGAGCCACCAATCTAGGCCCCCCCGGGGTCACTTACCCTACTGCGATTGAGGGTAGACATGACCCCCACTTTTTCAGTCACGTAGGTACGTGATATGCTGCTTGTCCGGTTGGACTCTTTTGGACTATCAGGCATACCGCATCATTATGATGCAATCTTCGGTTCTTATATTTAATCCCTGACTATTTTTCTAGTTACTGTATCTCCCTCTTTCTCTTCTCTTTTCTGTGTGATATTGTTTCATAAGAATATCATAATATCTATATTTACTGTAGCTGGATTACAATAAGAGGCCGCGCTGTCTGCCTGGATACGCACATGTTATTTCACACACACGCGTCGTCTAGCCTAAAGGTAGGTATCCACTTGTAACGTGGCCTCGTATCGTATCGCCGTGGCGTAGCAGTGTGGACGAGCAGCGTTGCACCGTCGCGTATCAAAATTTGATGCGGAGATACGCAACAGCATTAGTGATGATACGGGAAAAGGTCACACACCGTTGCACGGTATCCTATCACTGCACGCATCATACGTATCACGATGATTTCGTATGTAATACGTTTCGTCGTCATACGGTGTACGTATCACGATACAAAGATAAGTAACAAGTGGATACCCATCTTTATACTGTCCGAGTTTCCTAACCAATCAGTTATCGGTAGCGATCGCCGTGACACCAGCCGCGCGTGCCCACAGCAGGGTCCTTAAGGTGAAATCTCACGGCACGTGGATCGGCGAGCCGAGACGGTTCGCGCAGGCTCCCCCAGGCTCGTGAATCGGCGATCCATGAGCGTTCTCACGGCGCGGGACTCGGCAAGACGGCTCGGCTCGCCCAGGCTTGCCCAGGTTCGCGAATCGGCAATGCATGAGCGTTCTCACAGCGCGGGACTCGGCGAGACGGCCCGGCTCACCCAGGCTCGCGAATCGCTGATCCATGAGCGTTCTCACAACGCGGGACTCGGCAAGACAGCTCGGCTCACCCAGGCTCGCCCAGACTCGCGAATCGGCGATCCATGAGCATTCTCACTGCGCGGGACTCAGCGAGACGGCTCGGTTCGCCCAGGCTCGCCCAGGCTCGCGAATCGGCAATCCATGAGCGTTCTCATAGCGCGGGACTCGGTGAGATGGCTCGGCTCGCCCAGGCTCACCCAGGTTCGCGGGTCGACGATCCATGAGCGTTCTCACGGCGCGGGACTCGGCGAGACGTCTCGGCTCGCCCAGGCTTGCCCAGGTTCGCGAATCGGCAATCCATGAGCGTTCTCACAGCGCGGGACTCGGCGAGACGGCCCGGCTCACCCAGGCTCGCGAATCGCTGATCCATGAGCGTTCTCACAACGCGGGACTCGGCGAGACGGCTCGGCTCGCCCAGCCTCGCGAATCGGCGATCCATGAGCGTTCTCACAGCGCGGGACTCGGCGAGACGGCTCGGCTCGCCCAGGCTCGCGAATCGGCGATCCATGAGCGTTCTCACAGCGCGGGACTCGGCAAGACAGCTCGGCTCACCCAGGCTCGCCCAGCCTCGCGAATCGGCGATCCATAAGCGTTCTCACAGCGCGGGACCTAGCGAGACGGCTCGGTTCGCCCAGGCTCGCCCAGGCCCGCGAGTCGGCGAGCCGTGAGCGTTCTGACGGCGCGTGGGCACGGCGAGTCTCGTGCCAAGCTCGCCGATCCACGTGGCCGTCAGATTTCACCTTTACGGAAGGATTTTACAGTTTTCTTCCCTCGTTTCACAAAATTGAAAATGAGAGGTTTGCGATATGTCGCAATTACAACAGTAAGCAACAGTAAGTATCAGTTTTCAATAAAATCATATAATATTAATATTTTTCAACACAACTCGTGCTGCCATTCTGTCAGTGCTAGTCAGATTCCATTTAGCCTTTAACCTTTAACTATACGCGCTGGTGTATAAAATAGGCACACCAGTTGCATTAAACAAGCTGCTCTTTTTTGATAAATGTAGACCGCGCCTCTGCTCTGCCAAATAACCTATTATTGAAGTGTCTGGTTTTAGTCCAAGTATTTTTTGTTATATTTTATAACTTATTTTTTCTTCGAACATCCCTTCTATTTTATTTATTATTATAAATGCTGTCCATTTAATAAACATTTCTGCAATAAGTATAACTTTAAGCACTAACAGTTGTTTTTTTAAACTAGTTTTGGGGTGTTTTCTGATGATGGTGTATAAAAGTCACCATGCGTGTACTTATGTGACATTTCAGGGCGCGTGAAGCTAAAGGTTACGCACACTTTATATGGTTTTAAAATTTCGAGAAATGTGCTACTGTTTAATGTTCTATTAACTATCTTATGCCATTCAAATTGTTCACTGTTCCTTTTACAATTGTTCCTATGATCAGAGATAATAAAAATATTTAGAATGGTCATGATATAAGGTAGATGAAGTGCAGCGTTTTTGGAATACTGTTGGTGATTTGGAATACCGAAGTATCTAATAATCTAGTAACGCTATCTAATTTGTACCACCGTAGGTAATAGGGGCTAACGACCTGTTAACTAATGACATTTGCGGATGAACCGCCATTTTGACATTTTCGATTTAATCTGCAGAATAGGACAACGTCAATTTGCAAAACTTATTCAGCAAGTATTCAATCTTTCCAAGCATGGTTAAAATATGTCCAAACGTTAGAGTTGAACACTTAATCTATCTCATTTGCATGTTGAACACAAAGTGTGACATGAAACTTCAGGTTTCAATACTTTCAATGCCACGTTGCTAATTCGGAATACCGAAGGTGATGGTAATTTGGCATAGGTATTCCAAAGCTTAGCGATGCTTTTGTTTCATGCGTAACGGCTACGCCGCGTCGCTTTGGACCAGCGCTGCTGTCCATTTATATTTACCTAGCATTGTTCCTATATTGTGATTTCTGAGCCAGATTAGATCACAAAAGTGAGTACATGTCTTTTAAGTTTATAAAGTGAAGGTAAATTAAAATAACGGTTATCCAAATTACCTGCACCTTAACAAAAGCAATACCTCCTGTCACTTTTCATTTACACCAAAGTTTCAGTTACGTTTTTTTTTTATTATTATTGAGAGTTCGAAATATAAAAGTGTATTACTTTCCCTATGACATTACGCAGTTTTATTTGTTCCCATCCTCTGCCGTAACTTTTTATTCGTCTTAAACAAATTGGTATTCCAAATATACTGCACTTCTTCTACTCTGTATGTGTGCACATATGTATAAGTATACCTCGTAGATGCGAGTGGGCGCGGCTTAAGACGAATGAATGTCGTAGAAAGATTTTGAAAAATGCGCAGCAAGAAATCCAAATGGCATAGTGGGAATTAGCCCCCCCTCCTCCGGCCCAGTGGCCTTGACAAGCTTAACCGGTGGCCTGACTTTAGCTATTTACAACGTCGTTCGCGAGAAGGTGAAGTCGTCTTATAGGGCTGCATTGCAGACCCAAGTAAACTAATAATAATCGACACACGCCGTAAAATCCGTCTATGCGTAATGACCGTAATTTTGAGTGGGGTTAGCGAGGCCACGATGAAAGGGTCATAAAGACGCGGCGTTATGTGTCGACGGCGAATGTAAATAGAAAATCGTAGACTGGCAAGACTCGTAAAACAGCAGTCCCATAAATTATGCGTTTGTGCGTCCTCGGTCCATTGACCTGCATTGCATTTTTTACCAACAAGACCAATTATTGCTTTTCATAATTTCAATGAATTGTACGTACAGTTAGGGTATTAAAAATGTGAGTTACATTGGTTTCGACGAATTATGATTATATGCATGTCAAAGATCTGTAAAAAAAAGGTTAGTATTCGAAGCTTTTTAGGTGTTTAAGGTTAGTTCTTGGATGATCTACTAAATTCAAGAATTCTTTCAAATTGCGTTCGAAACTAATTTGGAATACAAGAAACCCTTGTGCGAAGTTTATAATCGATTTACCACATAGTTATCGAGAAATTGTTAATTAAAGTTGGTGCATTTTACCACAGTGGTATATGGCAGAGTCGAAAAATGAGGGTTATCGTTTCAGTTTGTCTTCTGAAACAGGAAAACTATATTCAAGAAGTGTACCAGAATTGGCACAAAAGTACATCGAAATGTCAGCAAATGAATTTATTGATTTCTGCAAAACTGACCGCATCGTTTCTTCGCAAATGCCCATAAAAAATAGGTTAACGTGCAATTTTTTTAGAAACTACGTAGAGCAGTAAACGTGGCAACGTCGCACAATCGATATATTTAGACGTTTAAATAGCGAACGACGATTCAAATTCATATGAACATTTTTTCTGACATTTTGGTTATAATGGACGCTCCAAATGAATGCGACGTTGTCAGATCTGCTGCTCCAAGTCACTACGCTAACCAATATCATATTCAATTTTCGTATTACAATTATTTATATTAACATTGAATTTTTTAAAATATATATACATGATGTTAAAAATTATTATTATTATTTCTATAGTATCATACTACTTTATATTTATCGTTTATTACTCAACTCTAATTTGACTAACATAGTTGGGTAGGAGCTACCTTAATATCTGTTTTGTTTAACGAGCGGTAAAATTTTAAATAATAATAAATGAATGTGGGACCATATTATGACTTGCCAAGTTTGTTTATGGTCTTGTTTATATTTTTCTTTATAGTGTAAAACATAAGCATAACACTACAGTTTGTTTCGAGTGAATTATCAAGTAATATTCATTTATGATGCATGCTTTAGTTTAGAAATATTATGTTGTAGACTTATTCGCCAACCTTTCGAGCTCTTCGGAGCGGATGAAAAATTAGCGAAATTAGACGGAAATCTGTCCACTCTACGGAATAATTCCCACCAAACTAAATGTTAGTTTGGTCAAAAGTCCCCATCGATCCGACCGCTGCTAAAAATTTTACAGAGGGTTGAAAAAAAACTGTTTTTCGCGAATATCTCGTTATCTAGCAGTTTTGCGACATAAATAGTTATTTTACAATTTATAGTTTAGGAAATTCTCTACAAAAAAGGTCCTCTGAGTTTTTATCGTAAAAGTAACTATTTTCATGTATGTCGGGTTACCAAGTTTCAACCCCCATACTTTTGACAAGGGAAGGTCCCGAACTCAGAAATTCAAAAAATTATGATTAAAAATGAAGTTTAAACAGATTATTTCATTCACTATTAAATACCTGCAACACTTACAATAAGTAAACCTGTATTTCAATCCATTACTTAGTTGTAAAGCGACAAAATATACTTACTCCTTACCAAAATTTAAAAAAAAAAACCTTAAAAGTCAGTCCTTTGTCCCACCGCTACTTTTATCCCACCGCTACCTTTCAAACTTTTTTTGTGGAGTTGTCAAATGTAAAATGTGTAGTTCAACTACTGCGCTTTGCAGTGTTGTAGTGAAAGTAAAATAAGAAATTATAAAAAAGTACTTTCTAATCTCGTACTTCTTAATATTAGTGTAGTTTACCCTATTCTCTTTTGAAAATTACTTTGGCCTTCTTGTTATTCTTATAACAGTACTTATGTAAAACGTTTTCCTTTTGCCATATAAATACAATAGGCGATGATGATAAAACTACTACTTAAAATTAGTTTAGCACGGTACATACATACGAGCTATAATTACCGAATATTTAGTTTAGGTCATTATGTTCGACAATGAAATGGTAGGCAGCATGTCTAAAGTTAAGAATCTTACAAGCTTCTATCTCTGAAACCACACGAGATATGAAATTTTTGTTTATTGGAGATCTATTTGGTCTCAAGGCGGGACATTACCAAATGTAATTAATTTTTTGTAAGTAGATCGCTGAGGGTCATATTAATTTTTTTAAATGGAAGTATATGTGTTTAAGTACCTACAATTGTGGCTAACTTCTTCATGAGTAAAGAGACTGTATAAATTCAGGATTAGAGATGGTGGTTATAGTGAGGGATCTCTAAATAATGGACAAAGGTTTGACATTAATTTCCCTTTAGACATAAATTTTTGCATATTAAATTGGCAAGTAGAAACGCCTTCTATGCAGTCATAAATAAGTAAATTAATCGTTTCTGCTGCGGACATGTGTACGATTATCGCTTTGAAATTAGTCACTTCTGAACAGATTTTAATGTTTAACGTAGTATTTGAAATGTATTATTTCGAAAATTCATTGCCCTTTTCAGAACAAAAATTGAACACATGAAGATTTCTATTTATTATAGGTACGACATAAATGATTTATGTACTTACCTTTTGTTAAAAGCTTCTAATGCTAATGAATATTCTTATTCCCTATTTATTTTAATCTGACTTTTACCTTCATTTGCAACTATTCTGACATTAGTTATAAATAAACTTATAATTCCTCGATACTCTTCATTTCATAATCTTCACAGACAGGTACTATTGTATATTGTTTGGAGCACCCTGCATAGGGGTAATCATGGCCTGCTGATGCTCACATCTGAAGTTAGAAGACGGTCGGTAAACATCGACTGAACCTGTTATCGATTTACCGTCAATCTTGAACTGACCAGAATCGTGGTCGGACGTATCAAGATATACTTAAAATCTCAACCTTATATTGTGCAAACTTATAGTCGTTTTTGTGAATACTGTATTGTGTTAAATTTATGATATTGTAAATAAATATTGTCCGTAATAAATAATATTTTGAAAATTGTGCAGTTCTTCTATTTTCGCATCGTCCCCTTTTTCAGATCATCCTGTATCTACATTGCGTTCCACGTAAGAGCGTACCAACGGACGTATCAAGATATACTTAAAATCTCAACCTTATATTGTGCAAACTTATAGTCGTTTTTGTGAATATTGTATTGTGTTAAACTTATAATATTGTAAATAAATATTCTCCGTAATAAATAATATTTTGAAAAATTGTGCAGTTCTTCTATTTTCGCGTCGTCCCCTTTTTCAGATCATCCTGTATCTACATTGCGTTCCACATAAGACCGTACCAACGGATGTATCAAGATATATTTAAAATTTCAACCTTATATTGTGCAAACTTATAGTCGTTTTTGCGAATATTGTATTGTGTTAAATTTATAATATTGTAAATAAATATTGTGCGTAATAAATAATATTTTGAAAAATTGTGCAGTTCTATTTTCGCATCGTCCCCTTTTTCAGATCCTCCTGTGTCTACATTGCGTTCCACATAAGAGCGTACCAACGGATGTATCAAGATATACTTAAAATTTCAACCTTATATTGTGCAAACTTATAGTCGTTTTTGTGAATATTGTATTGTGTTAAATTTATAATATTGTAAATAAATATTGTCCGTAATAAATAATATTTTCAAAAATTGTGCAGTTCTATTTTCGCATCGTCCCCTTTTTCAGATCCTCCTGTGTCTACATTGCGTTCCACATAAGAGCGTACCAACGGATGTATCAAGATATACTTAAAATTTCAACCTTATATTGTGCAAACTTATAGTCGTTTTTGCGAATATTGTATTGTGTTAAATTTATAATATTGTAAATAAATATTGTCCGTAATAAATAATATTTTGAAAAATTGTGCAGTTCTTCTATTTTCGCGTGGTCTTCTTTTTCAGATCATCCTGTATCTACATTGCGTTCCGCATGAGAGCGTACCAACGCCCCTACCGATTTGCGACCGATCTGCACAGCTGCCACGGATCTGACACACGCGATTGGTCGTAGCACTTTCCCTGCCGGTTTACTACCAATCAACAGCGTATCCCTGCGCGAAACGAGTACGCTCTAATGTGGAACGCAGTGGAGGGTAAATCCAGGTGAGTCTCTGAGGTTGGAGAATTGGTTTACCCTCACTGCGTTCCACATTAGAGCGTACTCGTATAGAGCTTACGTATATGCGTAAAAGCGCGTTATGATACAGAACAATAGCTTCTCTAGGAGCTAAACAGTTGAATGAGTAGCGTCATTTCGCTTCCTTCTGTGTTTTTTTTTGCGATTTATAGTCTAAGCTCTTTTATGAAACAGTAGTGTACGGAATCGTATTTAAAATATACTTCTAACAATAAGTTAATTTTCGTTTAATGTTTTGCATAATAAGATAGTAGAGATATTGAGGAACATTGCAACCAAAGTATTTGGCCATATTAACCATTCCTTTCAAAGCTAACGAGAAGAGCATCTCTCCCTGCAGATAGGAGAGATGGTGGAGTTATGATTGTGATAAATGATTCACTTTCAAACTATGGGTGGGAGATGATTCACTTTCTAAACTTGTATTCTATCCATTAAATTTACAATATTTTGCGAGGGATTATTTCATTATTGTTTATTCCTTTTTTTATTTTCTATGTTTATTTTATTTATTCACTTTTGTATTCATTTTCTTCAGTAAGTTCACTTTTTGTTTGATGCGTTCTTTACTCGTTTAGCGCAAACAAATTAAATATCAATAACTCTGTAGTTATAGTACCCATTCACTCATAAATAATTTTGCTTTCTTCTTTGTTATTTTTTCATGAATAATTACGCGAGCCGTCTCTCCCAACGACGGGAACTACCTATCTCTCCCGGCACCTCGGGAGAGATGGTCAGACGTCATGACTTCAGCATTTCTAAATCACCATAAAAATCTGAACACATTAGGTTTATTCTAACAAAATAAATAATATCAGTATTACTTTTAAGAGTTATGTTAGGTTAACCGATTGCCCCGGACTTACCCTGTATCCCGACGGGGCAGTGTGTATTTATCGAACTGTTTATTGTAAGAACTTGTGGACAATTAAAATCGCAATACTTTTGGTTGCACTTTAGCCTAAATACTTAACAGCTATTCGACCTGAATCAAATGCAACATTACACGCTACATGTACCTACATGTAATATGTATACACCGAGTGCATTTGATTCTTGGACCCCAGCCGCGCTCACACAGCGAAAGACCCCTCGTTCGCGCGAGGAAAATATAGGGAGGGAACACCTATGAGGGGACACCTCTTTCACTGTATAAGCGCGGTTAGTGTCCGAGAATCAAATGCACTCTATGTATGTACATACGTATTACGCAGCAGATACTGAATCTCGCTATAACTCTCCTCTCGACAATGCATGGTTGGAAAATTATTGGTACTGCAAGCTCTTCATTCGCATACCGAACACCAGTAACATAAAAGTCTTATTTAATATCGATTGAACTTTGCAAAGAGATTCCCGCTTCCATAGGTACACACCCTGAATTCCTGAATACCTCTCATTCCTATACACGACTCGTCATTACCCTCCTGACAGTCACACGCGCTTGGCTCATTTCACCCATATTACTGGCAACATTGCCTGCCACATGAAGTGTTCGTTCAACAGTGCAATGTTAATCCTCCTTCTTATCACTGCGAGCGGCATTTTCACCTTGCGCATGCTTTTGGCAGGTTTCCACGTCGATATTTTCTGGAAAGTATCAACAGTAGGTGTCCCCCGAGTGCACCGGAATGTTTACTCCGAAAACGAACCAAGTTCGGAATTCGCTTCGCACCAAAATTTCCCGGCAGAGGTAATCGCTCGGAAAGACCCGACCGACTTAAGGCGGATTCACACATACAATTCTCTTTGTTCCAGTAGTACCAGCGGCCATGGCCGTGATGGAAACACCGGTTCCCGTAAGATCACCGAAGTTAAACATCACGGGGCGGCGTACTGGGGAAAGATGGGTGACCGTCACGTGTCTCCCGGTGCGTCGCTGCTGCTGGGACCCGAAGGAGAGAGGAGGGAAAAAGGAAAAATGACTATCGTTCGTTGGGTAATGTAAGCGAAATGCTTGAAACGCCATCCTCTGTGTTAGAAACACACAGGAAAACAAAAAATACAAATACTTTGTTCCAGTATCAGTGACTGACTCGGACTAGAGACACTATAACAAGAGTCTGGCCACGAGCCACTATCCGCCAAGTTTGGGCTAACAAGGGAGGCCGCGACATCTGGGACACGGATTTTGATGAATCTTGTATATGTTGTAGTGTAGGTGTATTAGACCAATATATGTCTCACATGTTGGGTCATCTACGGAGTTTCTGAAATATTAATAAAAAAAATGTTTATGCGTTGACAAACAGAAGCGATAGCGAAGTTTATTATAATGATGAAGAGCTGTTACTGGGGTTTTATTCCTCAAAAGATAAAGTACTATTTTTTACATTCTAAATTAAGTTTAGTATAATTGACTGATTTAAAAATCAGCGGGAATAAACGAAAAATGGCGGACCAATCAAGAGTGGCCTTCTCGTGGCCAGACTCTTATTATAGTGTCTCTAACACGGACAAGTGTGAACTGCTCGATTCTGAAATTGCAAAACGATACTTTTTGCCACTGACACTAGGGAACGGCGATTCAGTTGAAAAAAATCGATACTTAAGAATCGATTCTAATGAAACATCGATGCTTAAGAATCGATTATTTCCAAAAAGAATCGCAGAATCGATGAAAGGAATGATTAGGAATAGAATCGATTTATTAACTGCAAGATAAAAAGAATTTTTATTCAATCATTACATTGGAAAATACAATATGTAATATACATATATTCTGTATTTTATGCATATATTATAAAATCGTTTTAAAAGATATAGTGTATACATCCATGAAACTCACACACACACACGCACGCGGGTGCAACACACACAAAATTCCATTTTTTTATATACAGTTGTAGTTTATTTAATTGAAGACATCTGAATTTCATTTTCATTTGTGGAGACTGAAAAATAAAAGATTATAATTAGAAAATTCTTAAAAATACAAAGTGTACATTTAAAAACTTAATTATATCATGCTTCCTTTTTATTAAATCGAAACTTGTATTAACAATAAAGTTGAAAGTTATTTAATAAACAAAATTAATTATACATATTCATAGCGATTAATAATTAGCAAACTTGCCTGGCAGATTCAGATAATTAATACTCACCTAGTAATTATTACTATTAAACACAGAGAGGCAAACTATGTTCCACGAGCCACGAGGGAAGCAGTTGAGACAATGATGGACAATGCTCAACACTGCTATGGGGATACGCTGCGCGGAGGAGGTCCGTTCCCTCGTGGAACAAAGATAGAAAAAATGTTGATTTTTTCTCAATTCTTCGTTATACAATAATCGAGTTATCGAGAATCGATTCCCAAAATAATCGGTAAAATAATCGATTCTACAGAAAGAGAATCGATCGATTCCAGAAGAATCGAGTAGAATCGCCCTTCCTTAACTGACACTGACGGCACTGAACTGTCGCGGAACTGGCACATGTGAATCCGTCTTTACAAGGGGACTTTTCAAAACCTAGCGGCACTCAAAGTGATAATATATCATGTAATATATATGTATATTATATAATACTCAAAGTGACAATATATTATGTAATATATATGAATATTATGTAACATATTATCACTTTGAGTGCCACTAGGTTTTAAAAAGTCTGTTAAAGGCGGGTTCGCATGTGCCAGTTCCGCGCCAGTTCAGTGGCGCCACTGTCAGTGGCAAAGAGTATCCTTTCGCAGTTTTACAATCGAGCAGTTTCTACGTTGAAACCAGACGACAACTGAAAGGCGGGAGGGTGCATATATGCATGCGTAGCCATTCGTTTTGTCCTTGAATCAATTGGAGATTCGCGTATCGGTATAATCTGTCCCGATTTCGTGAATTCGAACGATATTCTCATGACTCGATGGCGTAGAACTAACGATTCGCCTTGACACTAATGCGGCACCGCGAGCTTTCGCCGATTGTTTGTGACGTCGCCGGCGCACACGTGTTGTGACTCAGAAATGATAACCGATGATTTATCCGTGACAGGCTGCAGGTACTGCGGATGGATTATCGTTCTGATTGCAAAGTATGAAATAATTAGGGAGCGGACCGTCGACCATCCATCATTGGGCAACGATGGCCGCTTGTCAGGCACCGTTCATTTATCATACTCGCTCAGCCATCACCCTCTTCCTATTCCCATCGCATCGGCAGTGTTCCATTGTTCGTATATCGGACGTAACTGTCCGTTACTACTAATTACCTCCTACCCCTGCGAAAGATTACGCAGTCAAGGTATCAAACGTATTAACATGCACGTACCTCTAGGTACACACGCGCACACGTGCATAGGTACGCATACGCTGGCTTAGCGGGCGAGCAACGACTCCATTAACCGTGTTTACTTGGCCAAAGATCTCGCCTATCGGTCAACTGTGCGGTATATGGATGCTGTCGCGTACGCCGCGACGCTTTGTCGCACGGGAATGCATTTCGACAATAATCTACCGTACAGTTAACTTGTCACACGAGAGACTGCACGTCTGCCCGCGCAAAGCTGCATTCGACGTTTCCCTCCCGATGCACCATTTCGCCCTGAAATCCTCAGTGGCGTATTTGCAACGTAGGATACTTTAGATCAGCTTCGCCTAGTTCACGTTCCATTGTACTCTAACTGTTCAACTTAATTCGTGAATATTTTTGCAATGCACCAGGGGGGATGGAGTAAAGGCGGGCTTTATGCATATCGGTTCCTTGACGGGTGGGTGCCGTCAGTGCCAATGGTTTCCTTGTTTAGCGTCAGTAACTGACATGGACAAGTGTAAATTGCTACGATTCGAAACAGGGAAGCGATATTTTTTACCACTCACACTGAAGGCACTGAACTGATATGTGTGAACCCGCCTTAAAGCGCATGGTTCTTTAATTTTGGTAAATCAGTTTGTAGGACACGTGGGAAATGTAAATTAAACTTATGGTGTACGTTTATAATTTGGGAGTAGACGGACGAATAATATATTCAAGAACATAATGTATAATAGAGTAAAAGAATTGTAAAATATGTACGTCGAAATGTTTTTTGTAGCGTAAGAGACCGAAATTTCGATCCCAGGTTAACCTCTATTGTCAAGTGCTGCACCCTGTTGGTGGCAAGTGGAAGTTATAATAGAAACGCCGCTATTAGTGAGCTGGCTGTAAAAGCAAATGGATTCGTCGTTTCCAGATCTTTTTGTAACGCTTTGTTTCTTCAGGACTACTGTTTCTTAAGGGGACTAGGCAGTCGAAAAATCGATTTTTTTTATTGCATCCCGTAATTTTTTCCAAGTCGATCTGAACGCATTTAAAGTTTCCGAGTAAAGGCGACGCTATAGGTTGCCGCTTGACGTTTTTAGCTGCCAAATCTACAATTTTGCGAATTTTACTATAAACCAAGCGGCATTTTATTCAGAAAGGATAGCACTTTCGGAAAATGCAATAAAAAGAAAATCGATTTTTCGACTGCCTAGTCCCCTTAAGGGATCATTCTGGTTAGCGCGCTGATAAATTCAGCGATTTTCAGGAATTTATTGCGAACACAGGAATTATAGTAATGGGATAAAACTTTTTTCTATCGATTAAACTATATTTCTACAATAAATAAAAAATATAAAAGTAATAAAATTATTGCTTTTAAAATGGATTTTTGCAGGCGATTTTGATGACATGTTTAAAAATTCATGCCTCGCTTGTGCAGGTGATTTTAGCAGTTGGACTTACCTGAATCCAAAAATACAAACAGATTCTTGATCAGTACGACTGTCGCTATGGCCCGAACTAGAATAAATGATTTATCCTTAAAATTAACAAAATGGCGGGCAAAGTACAAGAATCAATGTATTTCGGCTGTGTTTCCTGTGCTATTTTCGATTTTAAAATTAGGTTAGACTCAACGGAAATACTTGGTTGTAGTACCGGCCAGAGGCATAGGTGTGTAGAATAAGCAGTTCAATTTATAAAGCAATCGGTTCGTTAGATTTTGAGATTTTACCGACACCACGTGAAAAATTGACGTTTCGAGAAAAACGCGTTCAAAGTTTTCATCTATGGAGGCCCAGCCTCTGCGCCCCCTACAAATTGCCTATGTAGAAGCTAAAATAATTCAAATTTTTCAATAAAAATTTAACAGTATATTCTTGAGTATATGTACTTTCGAAAAATGTTAAAAAAAAAAATCGATTTTTTCAAACTATCTAACTAGAATGACCCCTTAATTTTTCAAGTCGTATTTCAGCATCTAAGGTATGTAATTGTACCATCTATTTTTGTTCATGTGTAGTACGCATATTATTTCTATTTTCATATTCTGAAGTGGCGAACTCGTTCTGTCACTTATCCATTAGAGCTAGCAATTGTATTAAAAAAATGGTTTTGTGCCTAATTACGTCTCCTACGTAGATCCTATGTTTTCTATCCGGGCAAGAAATTTTCGAGCGATATCAAGGGAGAAAAATGAGTACTTCAGATGGTGCCACGAGTTGTGTACATCTGCACCGCAAACAAAAAAATTTTATGTGATTTTTGCATAAATGCATGATTCGACTCGGCATTGGAAGCATTACTATAAAACATTTTTTAAACATGTAAAAAGCGACTATGAATTATATATATATATATATATATATATATATATATATATATAACAAGCAAGTCGGCATGCACCGAAGGAAACCGCGTTACACAGTTTTATTTTAAAGCGGAATCTTAAATAATAATTGTTCGAAGTGAGAGAACAAGAAATACGCAAATTTCGTTTTCAAATAAGGCATAAACGAAAAGGTAATGTAACAAAAAATGTACGACAAGTGATCATAATTCGTTATTGAGGTAAAAATCCATAGTTTAATTACGGCCAACATAACTAAATTTAAAAAATAATATTAGGTGTATGAATAAATTCTTTCAGGCTGGATTTACGTAATCGGTATAAAGCAACCGAATTTCTATCGCAGTGATATTCGTAAGCTTCCAGAAAAATGGCAAAAGGTAATTAACAATAATGGAAATTATTTCGATGATTGAGTTGTTTTCATATTTTTTAAATCAAACTGTTATTGAACCCTAAAATCGAACAGAATTTATTTCTACACCTAATAATCACTAATAAATTAAATAACACTCACCCCTACGGGCATTCCTTTCCTTCCTTTTCGGAAACCTGTGTCACTAAGTAGGTCACTGTGCCGATCCTGGTCATCGGTGGACGAAAAGACTTATGGTAGGGCTGCACCCACTGCTCAGCTGATCGCAGGTATAACACCATCCAAAGTTAAGGGTCGCAACGTCAAGTGCGTCCGGGTTAATGTACCGAATATTCACTTCACTGCACGGCCACTAACACTGATCACTTAATTTATTTTTCATGGAACGTGTTGTTCCTACGTTATAAAAATTTGTGGAAATGAATGAGAACTTGGCGTTCGGAGCCGTGGGTATCCCATGCAACTTGTCAAGTCCCGACCTCTGTCGAGCATCTCCGGCCCACGGAACATACACAAAGCTTCCATATAGACTACTCCCTTGCTTCATTAACTGTTATTAAAAATATACACGAAATGTCTTGGTTGTACAAATAAAAAAACCCTCATTGTAAATATAATTTAGACAATTGAAGTATTTTGAATCCAAATTAGCTGATATTGCAGGAAATCCCGATTTCTGAGAGAAAAAAATCCACGAGAAATGGTGTTGCTATGATCAGGGAGAGAAAACCACATTTTTGAAGCTTCGCTGGCCCGCAGCTAAGCTGAAAGAGCTTATGAAATTTAACGATTCAACTTCTGTGTACACTGAATAGATTTAAGTTTCGGAGCAAGCACTTCAGTGAATTTGCAACAAAATTGCGAATCACCGAGCCTCTGTATTCCAACGCACTGCTAACAATAAGAGGATCTCGCGCACACGTGCTGCGAACATGGCGCGCAGCAAAGCGAATCTCGCCAGCACAATCGTTGTTAGAATGTTTGTGGGTCAAAAGCGACCACAAGTAGATTTCACGGAAAGTAGATGAGCAGAGGTGCTTCGCGCCAACTGAGTTCGACGTTCTGCTGCAACCGAGGCACATGGGTTCTAACGGAGAGAAAACCCGTGGTATAGTTACTGCACGGCATAAACCTCATTGTTGCGGGGTGACAGCTTGTCGAAACAGTCTTAAGTATCTCATTTTCCTCCGAGGGGCTCCCCTTGACCTGCGCTGGTTTTGTGCGCTCGGTTTTACGCACAATGAAACGAGAAATCGTGTTTCGAATCGCACCTCGCTGCCGTTGTACTTTGACACGCTTCTAGGGTACTGTCGTTGTCAAAGTGGGCAGTAGGGCGGAGCGATACTGTATAGGCGAAAAATTAAATTTGTCCATTTACGGTCTTCTTCTACCTCGCACCGTTACAATGTTATACTCGAAAAACGAAAAATCGCTGAAAATTTGGGGGCTGATTTCACCCCCTCAGAGTGTTTTTTTCCGCAGAAAAAAAAATTGTTTCTTACATACTCCGACATGCTCTACAATCGTAGGATGTTTCGTTACAATCAGAATTTTCGGGTTCGATATGTTTCCTTGTGAGGTAAACAGTGTTAAATCAGGCAAGGACATCCAAACAGTATCCCGAAGGGCACCTGAACGACGCCGAAGCGATAACCGTTGACAATTTAAAATGTTTTTGAAAAGACGAAACTCTATTAATTCACGCCAACAGTGCCTAATTTTATTATTATTATTTATTTGGTGATAAAAACATCCCTCGTAGGTGTCAAAAACCAAACAGTTACATAAATTAAGAAGTTATTCTATGTAATAATAGTCCAATCATAGAGAAACAGAGAAAACAAAATTCTATTAGAGGGACTGCGTCATTGGGCCTTACTTTTTAAGTAAAGTTGCGTGATAGTCTTGTATTTTAGGTGTTTCATACCTAACATTTACGCTAGGTTGTTTAATCATGCGCGGTGTTTCTAATAGAATTCGTTGATTAAGGTCGACTTCTTTATCACTAACCGTGACATTGTTAAAGTCAAATCTATGATCAAACTCGAGAGAGTGTTTCGTTAGAATAGTATGTCGGTGAGGCGGTGAAAAAATATTTCTTTCATGTTCATAATTTCGTATTTCAAGCAGTCTGGAAGTTTTCCCAATGTAAACCTGGTTACAACCCATACACAGGATTGAATAAATGATGTTTAAATTTTTCAACACAGTAATTTTGTCTTTAATTGGCGGAAACAGTTGTTTAGTATAAAAGGGTAATTTGAAGATAGGGTGTATTTCCACTTTTCTAAACATCCTTTTGATATCATTTAAGACGTTATTACAAAATAGTATGACCACCGTATTTTTCCAACTAACTGGTCCCATTTTTTTTTTTGTTTTTTCCTATTTACGTTTCTCAACTATCAACGGGTGATAAATTTCAGAAAGCGTTCCCGAATAATCGCAGAGACCATCGTACAGGGGTAACCGTTGCGCTTTAACGTATCTTTTGTTAGACGTAAATTATACGTATAGTTCAGTGCAGACCCTTAGGAAAGGTACTCACTACGACCGGTACGACAATGTTCAAGTTTTTTTTTTCTTCTAAATTCCACACGGATATATCACACGGCCATTACTTTTTCTAGAACGTGCATAGTAGCCTTGACTACAAGAAATCAGTTCATTGCCTTCCGAGACGATACTTTCAACTACACATTCACTTTTTCCCTCCCTTTTGTTACATCCCAGCAACACAATAATCGTCGCCAAGATGCCAGGCCATACCGCCAAGCACCCAGTTCCTGAGCAGAACCCAATTCCTGATCAGTTTAGGAAAATAAACCAAATAATAAGCTTATAATGATGCAAATTTATTCTAACAAATTACTAAATAATTATCAAGTATTTTGACATTTATACGCAAAATTTGATAGCTCATAGTAAAACGCGCGAAGGTGATCAGAAACTGCTCCCTTCGCATTTTCACATTCAAAGTTAAATTATAAAATAATTATTATTATGTGCGCAGATTTTTAAATACCCAATTAAAGGTAAAACATAGATCTACTGAAATAGCATAAAATCTTTTAAATTTGTTCAAGTTTTCCTTTTACACGTTTAAAAACCCGCGGTAGTTGCTCTTAAGGGGTTATGCCTAGTCAGGCGGTCGAAAAGAGGCGAATATTTGTGATTTTTTTTTGAAGAAGCGGAAGCGTATAATTTTACAAAACTTTTTGCGTTTAAAAGAGCAACATTTGAAGAACATTTGGTAATTTTTTCGTAGAAAAATATTTAAGTTTATAATAAAATAACAAGCGACATCCAAGAAGCATTTTTAAAAATTTGCTTTCGCGGTGAGCACTGCCATTCGGAACCAGATTATCTAAAATCAAAAAACAAAAAAGATTTCGTTAGTATATTAATGTATCCTCAGGTTGACGGAGAGAATTTTCCGAAATATTCAGTTAAAACAAAATGGCGACTATTTAAAGTTGAAATCCTGATTTTTCGCGGGATTTTTGCACGGAAAAATCAGGATTTCAACTTTAAATAGCCGCCATTTTGTTCTAAATTAATATTTCGGAAAATTCTCTCCGCCAATCAGAAGATATATTAATATACTAACGAAATCTGTTTTGTTTTTTGATTTTAGGTAATCTGGTTCCGAATGGCAGTGCTCACCGCAAAACCAAATTTTTAAAAATGCTTCTTGGATGTCGCTTGTTATTTTGTTATAAACGTAAATATTTTTCGTCGAAAAAATTATCAAATGTTCTTTAAATGTTGCTCTTTTAAACGCAAAAAGTTTTGTAAAATTATACGCTTCCGCTTCTTCAAAAAAAATTCACAAATGTTCGCCTCTTTTCGACCGCCTGGCTAGGCATAACCCCTTAAGTGATCAGGAACTGGGTCCTTGACGGTAGTGTCAGTCGCGTCTCTTGGTTCCAGGTTTGCATATGAGCACGTGCTCTAGTCAAAGGAACGAAGGAAGAGAAAGTGTTTTTTTCCCCCCCTCGTGGCATCGGGAAACTGGAAAGTTTACAGGTTCGCCAATTCCGTAGGGACGGACCCTCGTTCTCCCTCTCCCTTGAACCGTACATCGATTCGTTTGTCAAGTAACTTTCGAGTTCGGGGGTAAGCCAATATTTCACGAGAAGCGGGACCAAGATTGAGGCTCGGAAGCGGTGGGAAGGCTGCTGACCACAGAGAAGATAAATTTGTTCCGCAATTGAGACGGGCGTGCAGTAGTAAATCTTGTCTATTAGATATCTCTTCTTCTCTCTACCGCAGGTATAAAACTATAAATCGAGCTTGGAAAGACACCTCCGTATTGAGCCTGACCACGAAGAATTACGAGTAAAGAACAAGAAATTTTCACCTGGCTCCTTCCTCCAGGTTCCGGTTTCGCCACTTTATTCTTTTCCGTAACAAATTACAGCTGCATCTGACGAATGGTTTGTTCCGAATCTTCACGCACAACGAACAGTATTTTTATGTCACTTTCTTTCCGAACGCACGAATTGGATCAGAATTTAGATTTTTAAGTAGAGTCCTGTCAGACATAGGTACGTAATTTTAAATTGAAATTCTGATTTGTTTCAAGTTGAAATTGATAAATGGACATCGTTTAAGGGTAGGTTACCCTCAAAATTTTCGAAACTTGGTTTTTAGGATGTTTGCATATTGCGTTAGCTAAATATTTTCTACGTATTTTAAGCGCAACCGGGCCCCGAAATTCTCAAAAATGAAGGAATCACAGTAAAAAATGTACGAGCCTGCACATGCGATCGGATAACGATGTCCAACTTTAAACGCGATTTCCCAGAAACTACGTTTTCCAAAACGGTCAACATAGAATCTCGAAAACCGCTCGAGCGATTTGAATGAAAATTTACAGGGAGCTGCAGGAAACTATTCCCCTCCATGTACTGGGAGCACATTTTTAATATAAATTCTGAAAAAAAAGATAAAAAATATTTTTCCTACAAAAAAGGAAAAAATCAGAAACATCAACATAAAAATTGTATTAATTTGTTTAACAAAATTTTGCTTCCTGCACGAGATGGATACTGTCTTACAGATTATAAAAATGCTTTTACTTTGTGTTTTAGGTAATTCACCTCTCCGGAATCGCGTACACGCTCTCACATTTATATTTATAACTGTTTTCCCTATAAATATATTTAAATTTTTCTTATATGCGCATTAAAGTCAACGAAATGACGCTTAAAAAGTAATACAAAAATTATCTCTGTATTCACTTATTACTTCAGAATGCGCGGGTGAAGAAGCTCCTGATTTTGGGCTGTTGAGGGTAAACTACCCCCTTAAGAAAAATTCAATGAAAAATATAATACTGGTCTTACATTTCTATTTTGTGAATATTTTTAAGTGACTGCACGGTTTGCTCCTGTCCGCGTTTGTTCACATAAGAAACATTACATAATCCAGAAGGAAACATACTTTCCAATAAAAATATAAAGCCGGTTAAGATAGTCAAAGTGCCTCTAAACCCAATTCGACTCGCGACGAGTCATTCGAAAGCTTCTAAAAAAAGGACAGTTTGTGGCAAATTTCAACTCTGTATCTCAACTCAGAGGGTAATGAAGGGCAAAAATTAAAAATCAGGTTTTTCCAGAATTTCTTCTACACTATTGCATGAAAAAAATTGAAAAAAAATCAGAGGCCTTTCTGTTACTGATTCACATATTAGAGAATTATTTAAGCTTTTTAAATTGGAAATCTAAGTTGTCAAAAATAAAAAACGCAAAAAAATGCCGATTGTGTGTGAAAGCAGATGCAGAACTGTAATTATATTTTTACTATAAGTATATATCGGTGTTACTATTGCCCCGATTTTTTTTAGATTTTTCAGTATGGTGCACCAAAATTCTTTGAACGTAGATTCAGCCTCGAACATCCACCCCCCCCCCTCCCCTCCTGCTTAGGTTCAGTATTTTTACATTAATTTTATATTTTTTCGATTCCTGACTATATGACAATGATCTATATTTATTTACAACTGTTTTAAGAACATGTTACAAAAATTTTAAATCTGAAATATACGTAAAAATAACTTGACAGCTTTTTATGCCACCGAAAAAACAGAAACACAGAAGTTAACGAGGCAGTTTCAATATTTCTTACCTTGGTGCAACATTTAACAAGTAAAGACAAGTATAGGATGCAACTTGTGTTACTGAAACAAAAGTACACGTTACTCCCACAGAGTTTTTAAGTAATTAATTGAAAAAAACAAGCAACTGTTAAATATTTTATACATCCCCTTCCAAATGTCTTTAAATATTCGTTTAGATTATTCTTTATGACATTAAACATAGAAAAAGATGTGCATACATATTATTCTGGTAAATTATTTGCATCTAACAGAACACTTATTTTCTGAATAGTAATATGCTGCGCTCATTTATTTAAATAACAATATTTAAATATATTCAGAAAATAAGTTGGTAATATTCTTAATATTCTTAAATATTATTATTAATTAACGTTGCTACAGAATTTTAAAGAATGCATAAGAAATAATGCACATAATGTGCAAATAGTGCCACAGAAGACCTTGTAATCCGGAAATGATCAATAAATCATAACAATAATTCCAAGGTATTACAGCGTGCTGTTATTACGCGCATACTGCAATGTAATCTTCCGATCAAACATACAGTACAAACATATTTTTTTAAACACGTATAATCCGCATACGGCACTTTAAAATGCATATTTTCCTATTTACATTGATATAATCTTTGCACGGACATGTCAGACATGTCGCGTGCATTAGGAACTGTTTTGTTCCCGTCCTTGGTTTCATTTTTTGACATTAAGCTACGAAGTGGGATACATATATACATAATTGTAGATTATGACACTGCCACTCTTGAGTTCTGTGAATAATTTCAAGGCTTACAAAAATTCATATGCGCTAAAAGTTCCATTGCGAACTGAAAAGCGCTGTGCGTAACCTGTAAATTTCTCTACTTTGGTGTTTGTATGCCACGTAATAAGGTAAATGGCCCAGTGCTTAAACAAGGCCCAATAATTAAAATTTGAGAAGAAATTTTGTTAATAATAACAGTTTTACTAATTTGTAACGTTTAAATTGGTGGAAATATAATTGGAAAATGTATTAGCATTATATAGATACAATTATAAGCTCACATAACTGAATAGTTATATCATGCAAAAATATTGTTGTACGGTAAAGCTTTAACAGTTTTAATCAAGCTTCTTGCCTAATGGGCTCAAGCAAGCGAGAGAATATTTTTGTTAAGGGTGTAATTACTTATTATTTTATGATTTTTGAAACAGTACAGTTATTTTGGATTTATTAAATATTGAAGAATTGAAAATTAATTTTTTGTTTTTAATATTGAAATCGATGCGTTTATCCACTAGTATACGAAAACATGACACGGACCAGTTATTAAATGGTGTTTAATGGTGTTTAAACACTGGTAGAGACGCCAGTACTCAGTGAACTTTTGAGATTATTAACATTTATTGTACTAAAGTAAGTATTTTTTGTATCCTATATATTTACGTTAATAATAACCATACAAAAATATAATACAGTTTAAGAATTATTAGGATAATTAATCTTAAGCTCGTCATAATATTAGCATAACCTACAATTTTATAAACGACTAAAGAAACCCAAATTAATTAATTAATTAATTCGGGTAAATAATAAAGAATTTAACATGAATTTATTACCATATTCATTTCTTTTCATTAACTGATAGAAATAGTTAAATATATATTTAATAATTGGGGCACTGATAATTAATGACTGGGACAGGCTATGAATTTCATTTAATTACTGGGCCATATGAACAGTTTCATGTTTTAATTAATTTAAAACTTTTCCTTTAACAAATGTAGATTCCTGTTACTTTATCAGAAAGTATATACTTTACGCTTTCGAATAATCACATTTGGTTATAATTGTATACTGTCTAAATATAAAAGAAATTGCAATTATCTCAACTGCTTCCTTAACTGTTCCACCACTGGGCCATTTACCTTACTTTATCGTAAACTATTTATGTAGTACCTGCAAACTACAGACGGGCACTTTTGAAGAGAACACCAGTCCACGTGTGAATCGCGAAAGAATTGTGAAATTCAATTTAGCATGCGATGTCATAGAATTTCAGCATGTAAGACGCAAATACATCACCTACGTGTGACAGGCCCTGGGTACGTTTGAACGTCTTCGCGATAAATCGCGTGCAGTGTATCAAATACTTGCATCTACTTATTTTATTCAACGCTTTATACAAGTTGTATGTTAAGAATTAAATTACTCCGCATTGTGTTTAACAAACAGCATCGCGATTTGTGTCCAGGCTGCACTCACACGCATACATATGTATGTATATAATACATGATATATACGTCTATTTAAATCCATGCGATTTAATATTTAATCTTGTATCATAACACTGTCCAACACGATTTTTGTTCCGCGATATCCACTGGGTGATTCTTATAGAGTTTTTCGCCCTGAACACGAATCCGCAAACAGTTTGTCGCCATCAGCCTCAGTTTTTGAAAAATTCAATTTTGAAAAATACTGCAAATTTGAAAATTTGAACATCTTTTGTGTCGAAGTATTTGTTGCGTCAAATTATTCTATGAACCCTCCCGAATACAAAAATATAAGTTATTATTGCATTATGAACATTTAAATATGTTTAAACAACGATCAAAAGGAAAAGTACACCCAAAATGCACTCATTTTTGAAGATATTTTTCAATTTATTTCCAAAACTAAGGGTCTAGGAGAAAATCTGACCATTCCACGCGATGCAGCGGATATTTTCCCTTCGGAAAGCATCAACAGAAGTGGTAAGTCACTTTTTGTTTTCAATACAGAAGCGAAATAGTTTGGCAAAACGTGCGGCGTCGACAGTGGTAGTCAACGGCGGCGGGCGCGCGATACACTGCCGCTCAGCGTCACACAATCACTTAACGCGCGTGACTACCACTGTTGGCGCCGCACGTTTTGCCAAACTATTTCGCTTCTGTATTGAAAACAAAACGTGACTTACCATTTCTGTTGGTGGTTTCCGAAAGAAAATTTTCTGCTGCATCGCTTGGCGTAGTCAGATTTTCTCCTCGACCCTTAGTTTTTAAAATATATAGCAAGATATCTGCAAAAATTGGTGCATTTCGGGTGTATTTTTCCATTTGATCGTTGTTTAAACATATTTAAATGCTTATAATTCAATAATAATTTATATCGTTGTATTCGGGAGGGTTCATAGAATAATTTGACGCAACGAGCAACCGAATAACTATTACCGTTTCCACTCAAAAGATGTTTAAAATTGAAAATTTGCAGTTTTTTTTTCAAAATCGAATTTCTCAAAAACTGAGGGTGTTGGTGACAAACGGTTTGCGGATTCGTGTTCAGCGCACAAAAACCTATAAGAAACGGCTATTGAATGTTACAGAACAGAAAGAAAGTTCAATTTTGTTGGACAGTGTAGTTAAAAGAACGAGCAGTGAATTGTATTTTCCGCATTTAACCCTCTAGTGCATAGATTTTTAACTCGGTTGGAAAAATTAGACTAGTCTAATTCGGGGATGAAAAGATCGAATCCGATGTCTGTTTTCAATTTGGAGGACGTCTGGGCTCCCCAGGGCAGCCTTCTGGGTCACCGCCTTAAGGCGGGATCATACAGCAAGTACACAAAATGCACTGTTTTTTTTATAAAATAAATACTGTATTTTTAATGAAAAACTATGAAAAAGTGTTAAAAAATATATAAGTTTATGACATAATAGAGAATTATTTTATAGTGCATTGTGAAATTTAACAGAGTACAGAAGAAGCGCGAGAAGCCATCGCGAGCCGGCCTAAGTAGTCATGACTTCCTTATGTACGTACCATTTTTTATACAGATTAATTATATTTTACATCATAAAACATAGGCTATAGGGTAGATGTCCCATTTACTGTCAGTGTCCCTATTACTGCCACTTCATTTATTTCACTTTAAAAAAATGTAACGTATAAAGAGTGTACTATAATAATAAGAAAAACAGTCCCAATTTTGTGATAAATTCTTTTTCACACTATTCTTTATACGTTGCGTGTTTATTAAATAAAATGAATGAAGTGGCAGTAATAGGGACGCTGGCAGTAATTGGGACATTTACCCTATCCCTTTTTGTTGTTGAAGGATACTGTAGTTAAAATTTCGTAATGATTTGTTCAGTTCTTCTTGAGATTTTTGTGAGCATACAAACAAATGTTATGGCTTTATTATAATATTATGATATGATATATGTGTGTATATAAGTACCAAATTTCATGAACAAAGAGCTAAAAGGTGCAGAAGTAAAATTTTCACGCGGGGTGATAAACTAAGACCCTAACTAACTTAGGATGATCCGCTAACGTGATACCGCCTTAAGGCGGCTACCGGCCAAGCCTCACTTCACAGGTGTAAATTACTTTTTGCTTTCAAATCTCTATTCCATTCGATAGATCACTATACAAACTACTTACCAATAATTTTCTTCTAGCTGTACGGTGTCGGGAAGTATTTTATCTGATTTTTTTACTCTCACAAATAATTTGCGCAGCGAGCTTAACTCAAAAATGCACTTCAAACTAGATTTCTGTCAAATCGAACCGCCATATTGACATGTTCCTTAGGCTAATACGTGCGGCGTGGCAATACTTTTAAGCCTAGCAACTGAGAATTCTGAAAAAAAATTATAGGCACCCAACTCCTGGGTTAAACAGGTACCCGCCTTAAGGCAGGCGGAGGATTAAGTCACGTTCCCATGTTATCATTTTTGCCTGTAAATAATCCCATGCAGAAGCAGAAAATTCCGTTTCAAATTGACTGGGCGATCGCATTATTATTTTATCGAGCTGGCGTTACGGCCGACAGCATTAACAGGGGGCTTAAATTATAGTTGATATGATTCAGGCGGATAGGAATTAGACTTGTGACCCCCGTTTATTAAGCCTTTTATCGCGGTGTAATTAACTTTGCGAATAATTTTTACGACCGCTCATATAAAAGGAGAGTGAGGAGAGAAACGAGCGCCGCTACGTTATGCGTGGCGCACACGGTGAGAGATTTCGAAGAGCGTTAGAGTGGTTTCTTGGTCTGAAAAGCACCACGGTGTTATTGCGCAATCGCATCCACGATGCATACGGCCGCGCATACATCGAACATTATCTCCGACCGTTTTTAGAAAGCACGGTGTACATACATAGGCCTGTTCGTCCGTTCGTTGGCATTCTGAATCATTCTCGACTCCCCGAGTTCACCGCAGACGCGTGTTGAGAATGATACATTATTTCCCATGCGAATGTTTCTTTGCTGCGTAATGGGCGATAAATAACATAAATTAATGCCTTATTCCAGACATGTCGGTTATTTATGCCCCGGAATAACTTTATCCCGACGCGTGATTACCGGCAGGCACGCAGCCCTGCGTTTTACCCTCCCCCCCGGCCCCTCGGCGCTCTTTCATGCGCACCCCACTTCCCCCTCTTCCCTATCCTTAGAACCCCTCTATCCGTAGCCTAGGTATGCGCTGATAGTTCGAAACTTCAAACTCTTTTGACACACTGAATTTTCGTCTCGTTTTCGAATGTCAATATCATCCAATTCTCGTGTAAAATATTTCACCTCCCCCCCCCCCCTGCAAGGTACATACCGATACAATTTGTAGTTCTTGAGTAATTTTCTGTAATAAAATTGATTGAATTAATTAGGTTATAAAATTCATTCAGTTTAACGTAATTCGCGGAACCTATAATTATCTATATTTTTACTTGAGTTATTATTCAATTTATTTGACTTTGTTAAATAGGAATTTAAAGTCACATATCTTCGTTAACATGCTCGCTCCGAAGAAGCAGCGGTAATTTAAAAAATATAGAAACAGTCAGAATATGATTATAAAAAAAGGGACGTCTTTAAATTACGTAAGGGTAATTTTGGCGATTTCTTACCCCCTCCCTCCACCAGTATAAAAATTCGTAAGTTTCGATATTGTAACCCCTTCCTTACGTAATATATTTTACATTGAATTTGTTCAGTTATTAAAATTCTTTTAAAGGTTTATATAATTCATTTAACTCGGTTTCGGGAAATTTTAACTAAAACTACTCTTCTGGAACGTTAATGATATAATTTGTATTTATTGAAAATTATGTTAAAAAAAATATTATGTAAGACGCTACTTGACGGGGGCGTATATCGAAATATGCGAAAAAGATACAAAATTTGTGTTTCCTTATTTTCAGTGTTTGATATGTTATAAATGTTTCCAGAAAATTTCGATCCCAAATTTGAGTCTATATCTTCGAAATTTTTAAACTAAAACTACTCTTCTGGAAGATTAATGATATAATTTGTATTTATTTAAAATTATGTTAAAAAATATTACCTAAGACGCTACCTTCCCCCCCCCCCACCCAAGCGAACGTAAAAAATTCGCAACTCCTTCCCCCCCCCCCAAAAAAAGCCTTACGTAATTTAAGGACGACCCCAAATACCTGAATACATATGAGGAAAAGAAAGAAGTCTACAGGACGCAGGTCTGGTGAATAGAACGGCTGCGGAAGTTACAGGGGGCATTGTCATGATGAAGCATCCACCTGTCTGCAATGTTTAGCCGGACACGACGAACTCTTTCCCGTAGTCTCTCAAGCACTTCGCAGCTTTCTTTCTTTTCCCCAAACTGAAATTCAACCTGAAAGACCATCATTATGGTAATGTGAACAAGGTCCAAACAGCCATGACAGACCAGTTGAAAGCGATAACACTAAACGACTTTCAACACTGCTACAAAGAGTGAGAGCAGCATTTCCGACGGTGTATAAGCTTCGAGGGGAACTACTTTGAAGGTGATCGTAATTTATATGTATTTTGTTTGAAGAATTTATTAATATATTTATTTCTTAACTATTTAAATTAAATGATGATTCAAGTCAAAATGTTGATGATTATAGGGTGTATGAATTAAATTAAAATTATTTTTTTAATTTCTTTCAAATAGAGTGTTTTCTAGTAACAGTCTCATTACTCCTCTGCCAAAACTCGTACGCAATTAGGGTAATTGTGGGAGAGATGCCGCGCTGGGAGAGACGCCGCACTTTCGGTATTTCAGGGTTGTCGGGAATAAAATACAGCTCTGACGATTTTATATGTTTTGTGGAACGTGTTTGCTTTATTTTGTTTTTATTTTATGCGTAATGAATGTGGGAGAAAGGAGAAAGACAATTAAATTTAGAAAAACAGAAATAATAACTGTACCTATTTATTTTTTCCAATTTTTTGTATTTTATAACTGTATAAAAAAATATGTTTCATTTCACTTTGCTTTTACTACATTTTTAAATCAACACTTAAAATAAAGAAATTTAAATGGAAAATTAAATGTGTTTTGAAATGCAGCATCACACCCGGAAGTGTGGTGCCTTTCCCAACAAAGGGATGTTTTTGGTTTAAAATTTTTAAGGGTGATAAATATTAAACTTTGATTTTCTTCAATGCGGGTTGTAGCACAAGATGTTTAATTAATAATATCTACATATCCTTGGAAAAAGTTTGCATTGCAACATATAGATGGTGTGGCAACTCTCCCATAATTACCCTCTGGCTGCACAAGGAGCCGTTTTTAGCGCCTAGCTGCGAGCAACCAGCCAAGCGCTGAGCTGTCCCGTTGCTAAGGATAGGGTCAGTGAGGAGAACTGCGGTAGTGTAGGTGCGTGCTTGTAGGCGCGTAGCGTAAGTATATGTATTTCGGCTGCTCGACGCTCGGCTGGTTGCTCAAGCTAGGCGCTATAAACGGCTCCTTGTGCAGCCCTACCTACATGTATAACACTGGTGGTTCAACCTAGAAAGAGAGACGACTTTCTTCAAGATTTGCTAATGTAACATTCTTTAAAAATGGTAACTATGTATTTTGATGCATATACATTAGGGTGGCTCTTATTTTCGACTTTTGAATTTTCATCGATGCACCCTCCAGAATAGTTCCAAATAATTAAAAAAGAATCCGTGTTAAGTTTGAGCACGGTCGGATAATGAGAAAGGGTGCCCCTGGGCCCTTAAACATTTAAATAATTATTTAACTGCTCGCGAAGTCGATTTTATCTAATATACTCCAAGTTATTGATTAAACAAAAAAATATCTCAAAGAAACGTTGTAGATCCGGACAAGGAGCATATTTTATGTTGTATTACTTTTTCTCGTGCGACAAACGGTTTTCGAAAAAAGTTCGGAAAACTAAAAAAAAGGATCTTTCTTTTCTCAAATTTTGAAAGTTTAAATGCTTCTCGAACACTTTTTATTTATGAAGGCGTACAAAAAAAATGGAATTTTTATTTTCAAGGATCATTTTTTAAACATTTAAGGGGGAGCGTATATCAAAATATGCGAAAAAGATAAAAAATTTGTTTTTCCTTATTTTCAGTGTTTAATATGTCATGAATGTTTCCAGAAAATTTCGATCCCAAATTGGAGTGTATATCTTCGATATTTTTGCGAATTTCGGGGCCAAAATTTCAGGAAACATTCATGACATATAAAAAACTGAAAATAAGAAATTTTTTTTATCTTTTTTTCGCATATTTCGGTATATGCCCCCTTAAATATTTAAAAAATATTCCTCGAAAATAAAAATTCCATTTTTTTTGTTCGCCTTCATAATTAAAAAGTGTTCTAGAAGCATTTAAACTTTCAAAATTTGAGTAAAAATAGTTGTTTTTTAGGTTTTCGGACTTTTTTCGAAAACCGCGTGTCGCACGAGAAAAAGTAATACAACATAAAAGATGCTCCTTGTCCGGATCTAAAACTTTTGTTTCCAATATTTTTTACTTTAATCAATAACTTGGAGGATATTATACAAAATCTTCTTTGTGAGCAGTTAAATAATGATTTAAATGTTTACCGGCCCAGGGCCACCTTTTCCCTTTATCCGATCGAGCTCAAACATTACACAGATTTTTTTTTAATTATTTGAAACTATTCTGGAGGGTGCCCCGAAGAAAATATAGAAAAAAATTGTTACCAAGAGTAAATAAGAGCCACCCTAATATACAGGGTCAGCGTTTTATCCGGCAACCCGTGCTCGCGCGAACTTGTAAAATGACAACAGCGCCTCACGGACGCATTCCACTACAACCAAGCACCGGCCCAGCGGAGAGCTGCCAGCGATCGCTGAACAGCGGTGATGCCTGACCTCCGACAATTTTAAGATGGTCTCTTTCAAATTAACGTCGCAAAGAGCTATTGGAAATTTCCCGGCACAGGTAATCGAGCCGCGGCGCACCGCTTTTATGGTCGGTTTACCACTCGCACCCCAGATTACTGTAACGAGGTTTGAAAATAATGTCGAATGATCTCGTACTCGTCTAAGTTTAAAAATTTTTAGTTATGACAGGGTTGACCGCGGGGCTATACTCAGTTTGCAAAAGCTTTTCACAACAATTATGGTTAAAATATTGATAGAAAAAATTAAGTAAATTTAAAATATGTTAAATTATCCATCATTAAGAGGAAATAATTGTTTCCCATTTTTCGGCGCAAATTGCATTCCAATATCTTTTATAGTTCAAAAGTTATACGAAAAAACTCCCCAAATTTTTCAACCCGGCCCGGGAAATTCTGAATAGCTCTTTGCGACGTTAATTTGAAAGAGACCATCCCAAAATTCTCGAAGCACGGGCATCGCTGCTGTCCAGCGGTCGCTGGCAGCTCTCCGAACGCCGGGACGGAGCATGGTGTAGTGGAATGCGTCCGTGAGGCGCTGTTGCCATTTTACCTGTTCGCGCGAGCGCGGGTTGCGGGATAAAACGCTGACCCTGTACATGGTTCTCTGCTGTGCGAATTAAATTAGTATACTATACCTTTTCTAGCGTACCTTTGGCACTGATGTTATTGATACTACAACAGTATTAAGTTACATGCACTATTTTCATCCACACTTGTATATGTACAGGATTCATTCTCACCATATTTTTATTGTTGCTCCGGCTGCGTGTTAGGTGGATCGTCCACTAAAGAAAATTAAATTTTTTATATTTTTTATGACATGGTTTAAAAAATTGACGTTAAACAGTATGTTACTCCTGCAAATCTTATTGCGGGACTACATCTTGTTTGTTCCAGAAATAATATCTTTTACTTTTGTGGTTAGTTTATCTGAATTACCAAGCATTTTTTAACAAGTTCGTGCATGTGTGAAATGTAATAGCAAGAGTAAAGTCTTCCAAAGTAAAACGTTCATACAAGAAACTCATAGTGTTAACTTGAGCGTCTTACATCTTTGTTAGCTTAGCTATGCTCGTTACTGGGGTATTCCTATTATTTATGGACATTCTTCTCAGTTAACCCACGGAATACCAGAATCACTTCGGACGCACGATCGCGGAAACGCACGAGTAGTTAGCAATAAATTGCAACTTACAAAGCGGTCTTACAGAATAGAGGTGAGTCCTTGCTGATGTTTGTATATTTGTGGCGAAACAATAAAGTTACGAGGCAGATATCTCAAACACGATACGCGTTGTTGCGTCTACAGGGATGGACACATCGGTACCGTGACGAACTTTAACGCGGTAAAGAAATTCGTTATTTTACTTGGAAATCCCTTCAGCATTAACAATCTTGACGAGATAGTAATGGAAGGACAGAGTTGTGCAAAATGTAATCTCATTTCAAATTACAAATTACGATTAAAATGTAATTATGTAATTCTAGTACAGATTACTTTCTGTAATCGTTAATTTAGTTGATCATGTGTAATTGTCTTTCACAATTATAATTACATAGTTCGTAATTGTCTTGTACAATTACGTAGTTCGTAATTGTCTTGTACAATTACAATTACATAGTTCGTAATTGTCTTGTACAATTACATAGTTCGTAATTGTCTTGTACAATTACATAGTTCGTAATTGTCTTGTACAATTACATAGTTCGTAATTGTCTTGTACAATTACATAGTTCGTAATTGTCTTGTACAATTACATAGTTCGTAATTGTCTTGTACAATTACATTTACATAGTTCGTAATTGTGCAGGACAATTACATAGTTCGTAATTGTCTTGTACAATTACATTTACATAGTTCGTAATTGTGCAGGACAATTACATAGTTCGTAATTGTGCAGGACAATTACATAGTTCGTAATTGTGCAGGACAATTACATAGTTCGTAATTGTGCAGGACAATTACACAGTTCGTAATTGTGCAGGACAATTACACAGTTCGTAATTGTCTCGTACAATTACATTTACATAGTTCGTAATTGTGCAGGACAATTACATTTATATAGTTCGTAATTGTGCAGGACAATTACATAGTTCGTAATTGTGCAGGACAATTACATAGTTCGTAATTGTGCGGGACAATTACATAGTTCGTAATTGTGCAGGACAATTACATAGTTCGTAATTGTGCAGAACAATTACATTGTAATGGTAATCGTAATTGCGCAGGACAATTACATTGTAATTGTGCGGGACTATTACATTGTAGTGGTAATCGTAATTGCGCAGTACATTTACATTGTAATGGTAATCGTAATTGCGCAGGACAATTACATTCTAATGGTAATCGTAATTGCACAGGACAATTACATTGTAATGGTAATCGTAATAGCGCAGTACAATTACATTATAATTGTAATCATTCTGCACAACTAAAATTGTAATTGTCATTGTAATTACTCTGCAATTAGAATATATTTTGTAATTCATTAAGCAATTTGCATGTAATTGCAACTACTTTCTAATCGGAATTACACTGTAATTGCAATGAAAGGAATTGATTACACAATCCATTACATTTGTAATTAATTACGCCCAGCTCGGTGCAAGGAAAACGTGTTGTTAATTGCTAAATCGACAAGTTTTTTCACGCTCGATGATACTCTGTGTTTTCTTGGTAATGTGTCAAATGACGTCAAAACTTGTGGTAAACACGAATACATAAAGAACAATATCTATACAGGGAAAACACTTCGATAGCAGTCAAACAGTTAAAAACAGAACAAAAAAAGTGGAAACACTTCGCTCTGTATCCCGTTTACAGGTCCCTGCTTAGTATGTAATACCTGTATATACGCCTTTTCCTCGCCGCAGACTGATACGTAATAGAAAATGTATTCCAGTTCTAAATCACCAACTGAGCGTGACGAGCAGAGGCATTTAATTGAATCAATTTGCACTGACATGATGTAATAAATATACGAGGGAAACTCTTCAATTTCTAGCCGAGGAATGCTAAGCAGTCTTTTAGGCACTAATAAATAAGGAACGATGTGCAGGTATACCCGCGGCGCGCCTGGTACATACCTACCGTGTATACCTACCTAATTACCCGCGCAACAAGTAGCGGTGTTTCTTCGAAACAGAATACAAATAATACTTCTATGAAATCGTCAGTTAGTTACTTCCAATCAACGTTTTATTCAGTTAATTATGATGAAATCTCATTATTGCGTAAAATATCACTACTTAGACGTATTTATCTGTCTGTACGATCGTTTCATTGCATAAGAAAAAAAGCTACAATTTATGATGGGCACGAACGCGTGCATGTTATTGTAGGTAGGTATACAAGAAACGTTATGTAAGTTATAAAAATACTTATGAAAAGACGATACGTACATGTAGTTCCTTTTCTTGGGTGCAACATCGCGCGTATACCACATTTTTTATTTGCTTTACTAACCGTAAAAAACAGTTGTACCTACATCGAAACTGATGTACTAGACAAGCTTTAGTATTTTCTTCAAACGTTGGCTAATTTTTGTTGCCGTTGTCTCTATTTCAATTATATGTAGGGGGAGTCCGGGAGAGTTGAACCACCTTGTACTTGAGCGTCCATGAAATCTAGGGTATGAGATGCATCGATTTTATATTTATGTCACAGTAAAGCCTTGTTATCAGACTATAATTTGAGGGTTATATCGTTTCAATAAGTTAATAAATGTAAGCACTAAATTAAATTTTATAAAAAATGAGATTTGGCTCATCTCTCCCCGAGCGCTGGGAGATATGATCCACCATGTGGGGAGATTTGGCCATACTCTAGTAACTCGGGAACAAATGAAAAAAAAACAACAATTTGCTTTAGTTTATAATAAGTAGCCGCAAACTTTAGACATTACAATAATTATCTTATATACTTTAATTGAGCTTTTACTTTGTATCTCACTCTGAACACGAAGAAACACGTTTTCCTGACTCACAGCTAAAGCGGACTACCGATCGTCATTTTGTTACATGACATGGTACTGGTAAAGAATTCGCAAGCTATGGCTTGAAAACCGCCCGCCTATCGCGAAATTTAAAACAGATATTTGAAGCGGCTCAACTCTCCCTTATCGTCAAGTCTCCCGGACACCCCCTAAGTCTCATTATGTACAGTTTGTAATGATTAAGCTGGAATAAATTAAGGTGATTCCTCACAGAAGAAGATATCAGATAGGACATATTTTAATTTTTTTTAATATTACACATTTATGTACGCGTCCATTTTTGTTTAAAGTTTCTATTTTGTTGCAAAAAAAAAGAATTAAAAAAAGGTTCTCTACAGTGATGCCCCGCTGTAAGCACGCCACTCGGACCAGGCGGCCTCTTATCGAATCAGTATTCTATTCGGCTCGCCTTTTGCCTTGACCGTCTTCTTTTAGTAACACGACGCCACCGCTATCTCGAACGCAATTTATGGCTCGTCGCTGTCGCGTATCTTCTCGCTCATTCTCAGTCTATCGCTACTCGCCGCTGCGACTACAGAAGAAGTAGCGGGGATAGAAATGTTCTGTTAACGAAACGGAGGCCCCGTGCTCTTAAAGGGGTTCGATACCGCACTTGCGAGGCAGGCGGCGAGAGGGGTAAGCCTATGGTTACACATGGGAGCCCTGCAATGGTACCAATCTTAGATAAAAAAAAAATTATGTAGACAAAAAAGTTATTTACATGTCTATTTCTAATAAAATTATTACTACACTGTTTGTTTTGGAATTAAATTAAACAAAAAGTATGTTTAATGCAGCTAGAAACACAATATTTTCATTAAAAGTAGCGTACAATATGCGAGTGAAATGCGGCAACGTCGCTTTGCGTCCATCTTTTTTTTCCATCTCACACTTGTGGCGTCCTTTTGCGCGTTCATAATGGTTTACAACAAATTACTAAATACATATTTATAGCTTGGTAGTGTTTTTTCAAATCCTTACTGTATCCTTTGTACAAATATACATTGTATAGATGATTACCCGGCGTACAGCGTTGCCACGTTTCAAACAGTGCCTTCAGGCAGTTCCAAAAATACGAGCACATTGCTGTCTATTTATTCAATTATCTAATAAACCGTACGGTTCAGGCCCGATTTTCTTTTTTAGAATTTCATAGGAATACTTAAGCTTTTCATTGCGACATTTTTTAGGACTTTCTGACTATTTTTAAGGACTCTGCGTAACATTTTATAGAATTTTTATCGCTTCTCCCTTAACAGCCAGTGTATAAGAGCGCAACTTTGTTTTCAATTTTTTCAAAAACCGTGCGGTGAATCGACTTGAAATTTTTACACAATGTGGACTACGCTTTGAACATTAGATTGAAACACTTTTCAAAGATTTCTCGTTATTTTTTCTCCGGTATCGAACCTCCTTAACGGGACCAACACTGTATTTGAGGCAGTCAGAGCAATAACGGACTAACCCCCATTTTTTTCGAAATTGATTTAGTAGTAATAATGTATTCCAATAGGCTCTACTAATCATATAAAATAGGGGAAAAAATTGTTTTTTCAATGTGGGTTAGTCCGTTGTTGCTTTCACTGCCCCATTTGCAAGAATTGCCTTCAACTAACAATACTCGAGGATTTTAACAGCTAGCTCTCTTCATAAGTACTAAAAGTTCCACAGCTGAAAAGCCACCCCCTATTCTGCGTTCGATACCATACACATGAAAGTTATGACTTTTACATATTCCAATGAATGTAAAAATTTGAAAAAGGTTGTTATATAATAACTAAAATAATCCTGACAGGTAAAAGGGTATGTAATTTTCCATAATTCTTTATATTTGGATAGTATGCAGTGACAAAATATAGCTTTCCTGTGACTTTCAATATTGTTTTATAACTAATATTGTCAACGAAGTCAGGAATAATAAATTATTGAAAGAAACTGCTCGATAAGATACGTATATTTATAGTATTTAATTTTTCAAAAGTTATATACAAATATGAGGTATCTTTTACGTCACATATGATGTATGGAAAGAATTTTTTGAGCATCAGAAAAATATATCATTACTACATATTATTATTACTTAACTGAATACTCTAACAAACTTTTCGTAGCACACGCTATTACTTATTGATAAAGAAAATAAAATTAATATTAATTCCGTGCTTATGTTTGCATAGACTCAATAACAACTAGTACTACGAAAATGTTGAAAACCAAGTACTCCAAAGTTTTAAATTATCAAAAATACATTGATATCATCCATTGTACTAATTTTCCAAAGTTATTTAAACAGTAGTAAGCTAATAAAGGGGTGGCAAAAAAAGCAAATATCTATTCAGTAGGCCCAGAAAGACGAGGAAGACAATTAAAAGAAGGATGAAATATTGCAGGAACAAAAATGATCCCTATGTACAGTTTTTGTGCTGAAGTAATTGTAATAAGACTATATAGTGTACTAGGTAGCTAGTGAATGTAGTCTGTTCTTGCTGTATTTTTAAACACTATGACATTTCACTCGAGAATACCATTTTTAAACGATTGGAATCCTTGCATATTGTATTATCTTTTTCTCAACAGACATTTTTAATCTGTAACATGGCGTAGGGGTTGCAGTAACTTTCAAAGAATCAATTCTAGTTACGTTGACTTGTCAATGGGAAGAGATAAATTAATTCGTTATTTGAAAATTCCTCAGTGTTGGGCAATACGAATTAATTTACAGCGAATAGTTAATAATTTTGGTCATACAAAAACATTAAATACAGTATTAGGTCATGTGCAGTAATTACTGTGGATGAAATGAGCTAATTGACTTTTATTTATTTTTACATATAGAATTTTATATATATTGGAAGTGTTTCTGCTCGTCAAATGGTCCAGTTAAGGGAATATCCAGAAAATTCCACGGATTTAAAATTCCAAGTTGCAAGTTGATTGGGGACAGCTTTAGATGGCGGTAAATACGTGGCTTGTTGCCTAGTCGGTAAAGCTGTTATCTCACTTTACTGTAATTCTTTCGTACACGGCGATATACCCGTCCCAGTTGCAACGAATTAAATGTCAATGTTACTATACTCTTTTAAAAACGTGATATCAATAAGTTGGTTAATGTTTACAATTCTTCTCGTCGTAAACTTTACGGACAACGTACCAAGACATTCTTTTGAACAAGTTTTCATCTGAGTACGTAATTATGCCTTGTGTATTATAAATGCACAATAGGGCAGAGCGATACTATATAGGCGAAAATTTCAATTTGAATTTTCAGTTGGCCTGGGAGCTGGATAGTTGTCTTTTGATTAACCAAACACAACTGTAAAAAAAAATTGGAAAAATATTCATGTCTGCAGGTTCCTTTTTATCCTAAAAATGATTACGTAATTATACTGTATAGGCGAAAATTTAAATTTGAATTTTCAGTTGGTCTGGGTGCGGGATAGTTGGCTTTTGATTAGCCAAACACAACTGTAAAAAAAATTGGAAAAATATTCATGCCTGCAGGTTCGATTTTATCCTAAAAATGATTACATAATTATATGATTATTTAGGAGAAAAAGAAACCTCCAGACATGAATAGTTTTTCAAAATTTTTGTATAGTTGTGTTGGGTTAATCAAAAGACAACTATCCCACACCCAGGCCAACTGAAAAATTCCAATTTAAATTTTCGCCTATATAGTATGATTATATAATAATTTTTAGGAGAAAAAGGAACCTGCAGACATGAATATTTTTCCAAAATTCTTTTACAGTTGCGTTTGGTTATTCAAAAGACAACTATTCCGCACCCAGGCCAACTGAAAACTCAAATTTAAATTTTCGCCTATATAGTATGATTATATAATCATTTTTAGGAGAAAAAGGAACCTACAGACATGAATATTTTTCCAAAAATTGTTTACAGTTGTATTTGGTTAATCAAAAGACCACTATAAAAATTCAAATTTAAATTTTCCGCTCCGCCCTAATGCACAGCTACGTAAAAAACAATAATATATATTAATAGTAGAAACTTGCATTTTGTAATTTTGGGATGCACACGTTCAATTGACCCGGAACCTACGAATTGTTCGCGAGCAACAAAGAAGAAAATATTCCGATGTCCATATGCATGTGAGCACCAATACGTTGCCGGAGCTGTTAATAGCGTTACGGATGACTTTGAGTAACCCCTTCTAGATCCGAAGCTGCGTCAAAGAATCCCGTGGAAGGAGGTTGCTCGGTGAGTTATGGACTCGACGGGGCAACGTGGCCGCTGCAACATTAATTGGTTCTATCGCCCAAACGAACACATGTCGGATTACTCGTCCCGCTCCGTTGGTACATATACATACGTCAAGCGGCAGCACCGTCGGCGAAGAAGAAGATGAAGGAGAGGAGGAAGAAGAAGGAGCAGAGGAGGGCGAAGAAAAGGCAGCGGCAGTAACAACGGTGACGGCACAGCACCGCAGAAAAAAAAAAGAAGAGAGGAAGGAGGAGAAGTGGAACGAGAAAAAGGAAGAACAAGATCGGGACAAGTCTGTTCTTTCATTAATCAGCGATTAAGCCTCTGGCCTCGGCCTTTATGAATTATTATGATACCACATCTCACGACATCGCCATCAGTCACGACTCGTCGTGTATCTTGGTAACTATCTCCGGGGCCGCCTGGCAGACGGGTTTACATTTATCACCGTCATCTTTTCAGCATGCTTGATTTATCTTCTCCGCATTATCATCTGGCACTTTGACATTTTGTTTGAATGGATAAGAGCGGCTAATGTCGTTTCGCCTCGGGGGCAGATACGCGCGTAATACGCGTGTCTATAGAGGAAAGTTACCTATGTACGCGCCGGGCCCCGCACGCTTGTATTTCGATCAGCGCCGAGCAGCTGACAAACTTTGCCTTGTCAAGGAATAAGAGGCCCTGAAGAATATGGCCAAAAGTTCGTATCATAATACAATGATCGATACTTGTCTAACCTATATCGGGGACCTCTTCTTCTTACCACCAAGAAAAGAACGACATTTTGTTCGCGTAATGCATATATACATGTACTCAAGTCCTCTCCTACGGCCACATTACAGTATTAGTCTCTGAAAAATTGTATTTCCCAATATTGCAGTGCCATTTATCACGCAACCTTCAGTTGCGAAATGCCGGTAATTTTCACTCCGTAAATTGCGCTTTGAGAATTTTGCACCGTAAGATATCGTTGATGAATGAAGCCTAGCGCACCGTGCGATTTCAACATACATAGAAAATACGCCGTTACAAAACAAGAATTGGGTTCTCTCGTAACTTTGAAACGCGGAATAAGCAAACTTATTAGTCATTTGTACCTGGTATTTTTATTTTTTGTCAGCTATTATTTAACGAGGCAATCCATCCATTGCTGAAGCCTGTCAGCATTGTGTTGTAGAGGGCGTAAAGTAACTGGACAACAGAGTTGGTGTAAATAAAAGATAAATAGCTTTTAATGCCCAAAATGGGCCCGTTACATTACTGTTTACAGATTGCAGTTTCGAGCTGCCTTCTTTCCTCAATACGCAGGACGTACCGCCGGAACATCGGCGCACGTGACGTTACTTAGGCCCGGCCGATTCACCACACCCAGCGTCCAGAGAAAACAGAGTCACGTATCGACGATTATCGGCAACCCTTGAAGAGGCCCAGTGTGAGACAAATAAATTAAATTCCGGCGTTTTTGGGCCCACAGTGGCATACCTACGTAACACTGAATGCCTTTTCTTACCTTAATCATAGGTGTGGGATTAGGTTGAAAGAATGAAAATGGTATTTGCGATATAAGTATATATATATACTATATTTTATAATACTTGAACATTATATATATGTGTGTAGCTTCACGGCTCGCAGGCACGAGTAAGACTGCCCTTTTTGGGCCTTCGCAGTTCGCACCGTCTCGCCCGGAAGAACAAAAGGCTAACGCTGACATTACGCCGACACGTCACGCCGCTCGCCCAACATCGCGGCGCTGCACAGTGCGTTAATAAGTGGACAAAAATTGAAAAATCAAATATTTTGCAGGGTGATTTTTATCATCTAATATTTACATCAAGATGTTCAGGAATCGAGTTTGGTTATGGTTGCTTGGTTACTGTAGTTGTTTATGATGTTATTAACATTTTAACCTGGAAACTATATAAGTACGTATATCTCAAGCGTCATTCGCAATTTATACGCGGTAGAGTTACTTTCTTTCTTTTATTCAGACCTTCAGAGTTTTTATTAATCTTGAGTCACTTTATTAACCATGGATTCTAGTATTATGGATATGTGTGTCTCAAAATTATTATTTAGGCTCATGGACTTACTGATCAAAAGAAAACTTACATTAGTCCTGAGAATAAAAATTTTATTTCAATCGTCTTTTTAAAAAATACGTAACAAAACGTATGCGTGATTTTTTTTTATATTTGGTTCGCCTAACTTTATACTTTATGAAAATTACGTCCTTTTCTGCTACTACCTGCGATTATTTGAGAAATAAATTTTTTGGAAAAAAGTGTGCAGTTTAAGAATTCTAATATCTTTGAAAAATGGATTGATTTAGACCAAAGCAAAAAAATTGAGGGAATTTATGACCACATTTTGGTACTTTTAAATATAAAAGAGTGTCCGGAAATTATTGACAACGATCTGAGGAAAAAGTGCAGCCTTTTTGACTTCACAATTATATATTTAAAATATATTTTAATGAAAAAATTCTAACTTCAAATGCACGTGATAAAAATAATTTGATAAAAAAATGTTTTGAACAAAAGCTACTCAATATTTAGTTGAAGCTACAATTTTAGATTTAGAGTCCACACCCCCTCCCCACCCCTCCCCCAAACCTCATCTCGATCGGCCACCGGTCCCTTTCGGAATAATATCCAAAAAAAAAGAGTTGTATTTGTAGGAAACCCTGTATGTACCACCTCTTACAAGGAGAGGTGTCCGCCACCGATTGTTTTGAATTTTGGATATGTTTTAGAGGACCGAAAAATAAGATATACGTGTTTTTTTTAAAGCGGCCCGTTTTCATATTTATGGGGTGAAACCAACCCCCAAAGTTCATAAGGATTACAAAATTGTGTTAAGTAAAACTTCATATAAACTACATTTGCGTCATAATTATCCAAAAACCAAAGTAATCGGGGACGAACAAATGAAAACAAAAATTTTGAGGGGTGGTTTTACCCCCTAAACATGCAAACAGGCCAAAATAAAAACGTATTTCTTATTTTTCGGTCCTCTAAAACACATCCAAAATTCAAAGCAATCGGAGGCGGACACCTGGGAACCTGTCCTTGTTACTTGTAAAGAAAATTTAAATGCGCCATTTATTTAAATTTGCAAGCATTGTAATTGGCTCTTAAATTGTTTCCTACAGAAGTCGTGTTGGACGTACCAGTGGTACCATCTTTTAGCACTATTGATAACTTATTTATAAAGGAAAATTGCATTCAAATTCAATACTATAGTATTGCCATTACCACGTAGAGCATTTTCCGATAAATTTCTATTTTAATTTTGGCGGGTACAGTGGTTTCTACAAGGGCTCTTCAATTATGTATTTAGAACATTACCAAATTCTTGAAGAGGAGATATTTGTCCAAATAAATGGCAATGGAATGTATTTCACTGTCGAAACGGTCTGACCTGAAACCTTTCACATTTCGAGCGATCTCAATATACGTACCTACTCTAAATATATTATCCGATCCAAAATATTCCCCACAGAAAGTTTCTGCCAAAAATCCGGCTCTCCTGCCGTAAACTCATCACATTGTACGTAATGTTGCGAATAACTGAAAATACATTCCTAAAAAAAGGTTCTCTTACCGTTTCTAAGCATACAGTGGCTCTCATTAATATTCGGACACTTTTTAAAATCGCATAACTTTTTTAGAATTGGTCCAAACAACTTGAGTTTTTTTGAGAAGCTAGAAGGATTAGTTTGCTAACTGTCACGTTTCGTCATTTTGAAAAAAAAATTATTTGGTTGGAATAGCGAAAAGAATAGTAAAGGTCGATTTTTTTGTGAGCTTGTAATGAAAATTCAAAAAAACCCATTCTCGAGCTTATTCTGCGATCTTTAAACATTTGTAACTCGGAGCAACGTTAACCGATTTTGATGAAATTTTAGGCTGCAATCTACAAACGGGTTTTTCTGAATTTTCATTACAAGCTCACAAAAAAAAGTTTAAAAATCGACCTTTACTATTCTTTTCGCTATTCCAACCAAATACTTTTTTTTCAAAACGACCAAATACGTCATTTAGCAAACTAATCCTTCTAGCTTCTGAAAAAAACTCAAGTTGTTTGGACCAATTCTAAAAAAGTTATGCGATTTTAAAAAGTGTCCGAATATTAATGCGAGCCACTGTACGTCACAAAATATTGTACCCACTGAATGAGACATGCACGATTTTTCATGTCACACCGACGATCGGTTGACACACTCGACGGAAAAAAATCTGAGCGGATGAGCATCAAGCAGACAACGGTTTATTGACGCGTGATAAGGTTCCTAAGTGCATCGTACCTACCCATTTCTCTGGAAGGAAGATACCAATAAAGCTCTGGCCAGACACTTTCACGCATGCCACTGGCCGTAATTGAATTTATGTATCATTTTATTTAACGTATCAGATTTTCGTGCCAATCTCCGATAAATCTGTCGGCATTAATAATCGTAAGTGTAAGTTACGGCCGGGCCAATGGTCCAATAAATGCTACAGTGAAGTTAATGTCGAAAGAGAAAAAAAAGGGGAGATAGAGGGCCGAGGATTAATGCTAATCAAGAATAAATTATAATCATACTAACACCCTCTTCGCAGCCTCCGCGTTTTCGTGCGTACCGACGGAAGAGGCGCGGGACGAGGAAAGAGAAGGCTTTAATTTATTGGACGGCCGAAAAGACATTGCGCGTAAGCGCATAACTTGTGTTTATCAGGATCCGGCCATTTACTCCTGAAACATATTACCGGTTTATCTGCCGGCCGGATAGCTATTTTATTTTAGGGACGTTTATCGTACGCTGCGGCACAGAATATATGTTTTAAATATATTCGTATACTAATGCGTTTATACGCCCGACAGGGAAACCTTGGCGGTAAGTTGCCCTACCTGTTTAGGGCTAGCATCGACGTCGGAACGATCCCGTGTCCGGTTCAATTCGTTTGCTACGAGACATATTACCTGCACACTTGATAGCTCGATGATATCGCAAGTCCAATAACGTATGTGCCGTTTGGAATGTTATATCACACTTCAGGTGTAAATACTCGTCGAAATGACGTTATGTTTACCGCCGTAATCCGTGAACGATGAAGACGATGCTTCTAAAATCGTATCTAATGTACAGGGTCAGCGTTTCATCCTGCAACCCGCGCTCGCGCGCACTTGTAAAATGGCAACAGCGCGTCACGGACGCTTTCCACTACAACCATGTACCGGCCCAGCGGAGAGCTGCCAGCGATCGCTGAACAGCGGTGATGCCTGACCTCCGACAATTTTAGGGTGGTCTTTTTCAAATTAACGTCGCAAAGAGCTATTGCGAATTTCCCGGCCCAGAATTTCCAGAAAATTTAAGGAAAAACAAATTTTTTATCTGTTTCGTATATTTTGGTATAAGCTCCCCCCTTAAATATTTAAAAATAGTCCTCGAAAATAAAAATTAAATTTTTTGTTAGCCTTCAAAAATAAGAAGTGTTCGAGAAGCATTTAAACTTTCAAAATTTCAGAAAAACAATTTTTTTTTTACTTTTTCCGACTTTTTCCGAAAATCGTTAGTGGCACGAGAAAAAGTAATAGGATATAAAACATGCTCCTTGTTCGGATCTACAACTTTTGTTTCACATATTTTTTACTTTAATCAATAACTTGGAGGATATTATATAAAATCGACTTCGCGAGCTGTTAAATAATGATTTAAATGTTTAAGGGCGCAGGGTCACATTTTCCCGTTATCCGATCGAGCTCAAACTTTACACAGATATTTTTTTAATTATTTGAAACTATTCTAGAGGGTGCCCCGAAGAAAATATAGAAAAAAATTGTTACCAACAGTAAATAAGACCCACCCTAATATACAGGGTGAGCGTTTTATCCTGCAACCGCGCTCGCGCGAACTTGTAGAATGGCAACAGCGCCTCACGGACGCATTCCACTACAACCATGCACCGGCCCAGCGACCGCAGGCAGCTCTCCGCCTAAATGGCAACAGCGCCTCACCGGAATGCGTCCGTGGGGCGCTGTTGCCATTTTAGAAGTTCGCGCGAGCGCGGGTTGCAGGATAAAACGCTGACCCTGTATCTATGATCCACACTTCAAATACGCACCGATCACGATATACACGTTGCCTAACATTTCAAACTTTAATCCATAGGGCGATCAAAGAAATGGAGCAGTATTTTCCTACTTTGCGTAGGTATGCTACCTTTACCTCGGCGGCACAGTTGAGTTTAACAGTTGCTTTTATTAGCGACTGATGCTTGTTCGAGTAGAAAAGTTGTTGGGCGGACAGTGTGAAGTATAAGAACAATACTCGGAGACAGATATTGTTTCACAGAAACGTCGGGGCTTTGGAGGTTTTATCAGTTTTTGAAGAACTCAAAGAGGAAACGTCATTCCCGGGAGACATTCGTTCGCCAATGTACGAAGAAAATTGGATAAGCTCGGCAATTCAGTCTCCATCGCCCTACGTTTCAAGGCGTCTCAAGAGTCGTGGAATCAGAGGCTTACAGGGAATTGAAATAACTTTGAAACACAAAGCGAGAAGCCCCTTGTAAATATGAAAGTGACGAAAGAAAAGCATTGTAATCTCGAGAAATAAGATCAGCTAATATGCTGCACCGGACGAGTATTGAATAAAAGTGACAGAAATCCTGAAAACAATTTTCTCAATAATATCATACGACTTTCTGTTTACGGTGCTGCAAATAATATTAGGATACCTAAACTCATTTATACTTAGCGTGAAATGTACAATATTTAAATAAGGCAGCGTTATTTAAACTGTGCTTTCACCAAGTGAGTTAATGTAGTTCCTGGATAATCTACTAAATTCAAGAATTCTCTCAAATTTCGTTCAAAACTAATTTGGAATACAAGAAACCCTTGTACAAAGTTTAAAATCGATTTACCGCATAGCTGTCGAGAAATTGTTAATTAAAGTTTATGCATTTTACCACAGTGACATATGGCAGAGTGGAAAAAAGAGGGTTATCGTTTCAGTTTTTCTTCTGAAACAGGAAAACTATATTCAAGAAGTGTACCAAAATTGGCACAAATGTACATCGAAATGTCAGGAAAGGAATTTATTAATTTCTGCAAAACTGACCTCATCGTTTCTTCGTAAATGCCCATAAAAAATAGGTTAACGTGCAAATTTTTTAGAAATTACGTAGAGCAGTCAACGTGGCAACGTCGCACAATGGATATGTTTAGACATTTAAATAGCGAACGACGATTCAAATCTATATGAACATTTTTCTGACATTTAGGTTATAAAAGACGCTCCAAATGAATGCGACGTTGTCAGATCTGCTGCTCTAATTCACTACGTTAACCAATTTCATATTCTATTTTCGTATTACAATTATTATATTAACATTGAATTTTTTAAACTATATATACACGATGTTATAAATTATTATTATGATTTCTATAGTATCATGCTACTGTATATTTATCGTTTATTACTCAACTCTAATTTGACTAACGTAGTTGGTTAGGAGCTACCTTAAGCGGTCTTATGTTATTCAAGTTTGTTATAAACTGCGAGTAAGAACGTAAATACAAATATTACTTCGAGAGATATTTTTGCATGAAAGAATTCGATGAATTCTCTGATCTTTATTTACGAGGATATTTCAAATACGCATAGAAAATGTGGAAGTTTTCAAAGAAAAAATATTTACAGTTCGACGAACAGTGAATTAGAATATACATAGAGTGACAGTTACTACCCATAATATTTAGTTTACTGGAAAAAGCAGAATTTGTCGCTACAAAAGATGGCCTTCAGTTTGAATATTCACTTGGACTTATCTTCCTTTTTTATTTCAAGTCGTACTTGTCTTATAGTTTTTTTTCGGTTTTACTTACAACATTAGGAAAATAATATCGTATAATCCCATTAAAAAATGCAAGTCACCTTAATTTTTCAATAAAGAAGGAATACTTTTGAAACTTCTACTATTTTAATTTGTTGCTCGTTCAAGACAAATAATGTTTCTTGTAACTTGATTTGTTACCTCCTTGCACATAATATGGTGCATACAATTATGGTATACAGAGTGGGCCAAATAAAATGTTACAAGCTGTATTCTCCGAAACCTGGGACAAGGAGGGCTAAATGGGACAGGAGAGCTAATCATTTAGTGTGCAATTTTTCTGGAGGGTCTCCTAGGGGGATAATCGGACCACCTCATTTTTTTTTTTAAATGGAACGGCGTATTAATTTTTTTTATTCGGAGAGCCCTTGTCGGACTTAATCACATGTCCTTGAAATATTTTTTTTATTCTGCATAGTTACAGAGTAATGACGAAGAATACTATTCTCAAGCGAAACTTCGTGGAAACGTCGAAAGATATCAAAATAAATGTATTCTGGGTTGAAAGTCATTTTATTAAATGTTCAAAATGATGTCCTTGGACTTTTAAATACTTATCAAGGCTTCTACGATTATTGTTTCGAACAATTGATAACATTAATGGAGTAACCGATTCACAGACAGCGCGTATTCTTGCTTTCATATTTTCCTTTGTTATAAAAGCGATACCCATCACTTTATGTTTTATGTAACCCCATCAAAATAATACTGATGGTCACGGTGTAATAGACAGGTGTTCCGACTCCTGTTCAGAATGTGTGACTTTTTCGTCCTAGTTCTTGTGGCGGCCGGCAGATTTCGTTGTAAAGGCATTTACATATAGATATACAGGCCTGGTATGGAATTCCTACTCGTAGTGGAAGGGGAACACGCCACGCATGCGCGTGATGACCTCGTGACGCCAAACCAATCGACGCCAAGGTTCAGTCAAATGACAGCGTCATCGCGCGCATGCGTGGCATGTTCCCCCTCCATTACGCGCAGGATTTTCCTGGCAAGCCCAGTAATACCATTAAAATCTCTACTACCACAATCTCATTAACGCATCTGTATATGCCTTCTAAGTCACGACGCCTCTCGCGGCGGCCAGGGGAACTAAACAGAAATCGGCACACAAAATCGCTGGGGTAAAAGGTACAGAGTCGGAACACCTGTCTATTACACCGTGCTGATAGTATTAGAACTGGTGACCGAGGTGGCCAAAAAAACAAGACCGCTATGTCCAATCCATTTATTTTCAATTTTTTTTTTGTAATACATATTCTTTGCGTACGAGTATTTCTACCATAGTGTGCTGGGAGCATCACCACGCTGAAAACATATTTTCCGGTTCATGTCTAATGGAATATTTTCCAAAACTGTGGAAAAAACATTTGTTAGAAGAGCCGAAATAGCTTAGAATACTTGTTTCTAAACGTACTAAGAATGTCTCCAAATGTACCCACAGAATTGAATTTAATTCTTCGTCATAACTCTTTAACTATGCAAAATAAAAAAATGTTCCATATAAATGTTATTAAAAATGAGAAGAGCTATCCGAATAAAAATAATTAATACACCGTTACATTTAAAAAAAAAGAATGGGGTCCCCATTTATCTTTCTAGGAGCTCTCCAGAAAAATATGTTGTCCAGTAAACCGCCCCATTTAATATAAAAAAATTGGAGTCGATATCTGCAGTGGTAAAACAGCTTGTACCACTTTATTTAGCCCACCCTGTAATGTACTTTTCGTAAGTCTCTTGAGTAAGAAATTTAAAAAAAAAAGGAATTTATTGGTTTTTAATATGTGATCACAAATTGGTCACATAGGGTTCACTGCGCCCCAGAGTCATTTTTGAGTTACCATTTTCGTACTTTTGAATCTTTTAACTTCTCAGTGATAATTGTACATATATTCGTAATACCCATACCATCATGCTCTAATAGCCTTTTTCTAGAAATATAAACTTCGATATGATGTAATTTGTAGTTAAAAAAATTGTTGTGCAAAAAATCGATTCCTTTTGTTAAAATTCACCAAATTTTTAAGTTTCTAATATTAACCCCCAAAAATTTATAGAAATATTGGCAAAGAAAGAAAGATGTTTGGGGTGCGATACACCCCGTGTGACCACGCAGTATTAATGTTCCAGTAATTATTACATATCGAATCAATTCGCGGATCGTACTATTTTGTAATCCCTTGTTATTTCCTAGCAATTGTCTAAGTTTTCGTACATATATGTTACTGCAACTGACACTACATCGAAATATACTATATTTTCCTGGAAATAACATTTCTTCATACAAGCATCAACATAATCACTATTTAACATTGAATATCTCAATCTTGGTCGAAATAAATAGGTAAGTTAGCGATACAAAAGCTAGGTTAGGAGTTAAAAGTTTCCTTTGCTCCTTTTTAGAATGGTGCACGGATCATTGACAGTAACATAACCTATAACGAAACTTGTCGATGGTAATAATACACCGATGGATATCTACAAGCCACAAGCATACAAAAACGATACGTCGTACTGACGGTAGGTAGTATGTACACGGATAAAAGAGTAAATCGGGGCATCAGCCAACGATCGAGAAATCCGTGTGCCGCATTTATCAGGGAATTTCTAAAAATGTCTCTCGTCAAGTTATTTCTGAAACGGTGTGGAGATAAACCTGCCGGGTCCGTGGTATAACACTTAAAAGCAAGTCCACAGGAAGATAGTAAGAATATAGGGAGAGAGAAGATCGAGCAGGGCACCGTTTATTTACTCAAGCCGCGAGTTGATGTATGGCCCGCTGCTGGATGTTGTCGGTGCCTTTCATTCGACCGCCTCTTGCAGAGACAAGAGATAACCTCGCCTCTGATCAACGACTCTCTACGACTCTCTAAAGGCCCTCGCTACATGATCCAAGCATGGGGCTGGCATGAATCTCGAGCCATTCGTGGCGGAACCGGAGCCCCAGGCGCGGATCGTGTAATGGAGAACTCGAGGATCGTTCCTCTTTCTGACTTCTCGGACGGTTTTCGAACCGAGGCATCCACGGACGTCAGAATGCGATTCGACGAGGAGCCAGATTTCACCACTGACGCGATAATTAAAGAGGAATGACCGGCACGATTTACGGTACGTAATGTGTTGCGGTAGTGCTTGTTAACTCGTTCTACTACCCAATGTGACATAATAACGCCGTGAAGGGGATAAAACTTGTTAACTTTATTTTCCAGATAGACGATAAAGGATCGGAAGCAACGTAGCGAACCGCGACGAAATATATTTCCCTATTGACGTAACAAATTATATTCATGCACACTAATTTGCGAGGTTTATTGTGTTGGAACATCTGCAGCTTTCGATCTTTTTTGTTTGAAGTACGTCTATAATTTCCGTTTATACTGAAGCGTATTTGTTACTTATAACTATTTTGTACAAGAAAAATTACATTAAGAAATAATAAAAATAATGATGTATGGTATTCAGTTTTCTTTATTAAAAAATAGTAAACTAAATAGATTCTCATTATCCGCCTACCTAGCACCTACCCGGCAGCGAGCAACCGTCCACTGTGGGGTTATGCCTACCTGCAAGGTTCGAAAACGCAAGTATTTTCGGGATTTTTTTTTTTAAATTTGAAGACTTTTTAAAATAAACGCTTGTATATTCGAAAGTATATATTTTAAAGTTCTTGTAGTTTTTTTTTGCAATGCGATATTTAAATAAATAAATTTTTTATTACGGCGACCACTGCAGCTTTGACCTGGTTCATCAGAATTAAAAAATTCGACCAAATTTAGTTAGTATATTAGATTATCTTGTCCTTAATCGTGGCTTTTTCATTTCCATTGCGTAGTTTTTATTTTACAGATGAAAAATGATGAAAAATGAGCGCGATTCTGTGGTGGAGATCGATACTTCACTGTAGCAAATTAATATTTTGGGATAATGAACGATTAAGGACAAGATAATCCAATATACTAACTAAACTCCCGCGATTTTTTTATTTCAGATGAACCAGATCAGAATTAGAGTGGTCACCGCAAACTACTAAAAAAAAAAAAAATCGCTGCGGCGAGGTCGCTGATATTATTTTTATTTATTTACATTCTCATCGCAAAAATTACTACAAGTACTTTAACATGTACACTTTCCAATATACATAAAATTTTATTTAAAAAAGTCTTCAAGTTTTAAAAAAAAAATCCCGAAAATACTTGTTTCTTCAGGCCCAGCAGGTAGGCATAACCCCTTAATAGTCGGTGCAAATATATCCTCTGTATATCCTCGCCTATCGCCAGTTACAAATTAAGATAACAAGTCGTTACCGTCAACCGTCGATAGCGGACAGTTGGTAAGGAAACTCTCGACATACATAACCTATACCGCGCGTATCCGCGGGCCTAAAACCCGCTAGTTTTTTAATTCTCGCCGATCGTCTGAGTAAATTTTGCGAGGGTCAAGGGAAATCACGGTAAGATCGACACCCTTACGTCGACCCTTATAAATCCGTGCCTGCTGGCGGGACTATCGGAGTCCAGCGCGGAGATTCTCGTATGTATAATGCGTGCGGTGCTGCCCACGGGGATATACATGACTTAAGCGACGGTTATTGCCCAACGAAATGCACGTTGGAAGTTTATCACTGGACTCATACACACATGCAGGCGTGCGCTTGTTAACACGACTGCTTACCGTAAGATTACGCAGTATACCATAACCCCCCCGGGCAAACAAAATAACATCGGGTATACGACGATTTTCACGGGATTCCTTTATCGTGATCAGATGTACCGCGCCGATTCGACTTGGGCGTACACGTGTTCGCCCTCTACCTTTTCGCGAGTAAATGTTTTCTTAGATGTCATAATGATGTCATCGTCGATGCATAGCTTCGCCGGCGAGGAGGCACGTACGTATATATATCAAAGAATATTACGTTCTTTGCAACACCGACGCGCTCGGTTCCGCGTGAGAATAAAATGGAGTTCGTTTAAAGTTTGAACCTAAGAGGTCTTGCGAGGCCAAGGGCGTCCGGGGACTTTTTTCCAGCGGGTGGGGGCAACTTTGGGATGATGATAAAGAAAAATATACCCCTCTTGATTTTTTTAACGCATTTTATAGTGCGAATTTAATTAAAAATTTATAACTGAAATTTAAAAATATTCCCTGCTTTACTATGAACTTAATAAAGATCAGTTTTGAAGAATAAGCGATTTTTTATCAAAGGGAGGGGCAACTGCCCCTTTTGCATCCCCCTCGGGACGACCATGTGCGAGGCCTTCCCTGACTCCATTCATTTTTCTATTATCCATTATTTATCTTACTGCTTTCAATTATTCTTTTGTCAGTGTGTGAAATGACATGTTGTGTTAAAATACAAAGAAGGAATGTGAAGTGCGATGTAGTCTCAGGTAGATGCTACTTAATGAATTATTACTTACCGTAGTGATGCACATACAAGGTACAGCAAACGTTACTCTGGACTGATGTACAGTGGCTCGCATTAATATTCGGACACTTTTTAAAATCGCATAACTTTTTTAGAATTGGTCCAAACACCTTGAGTTTTTTTGAGAAGCTAGAAGGATTAGTTTGCTAACTGACGCGTTTTGTCGTTTTGAAAAAAAAATGTATTTGGTTGGAATAGTGAAAGGAATAGTAAAGGTCGATTTTTAAACTTTTTTTGTGAGCTTGTAATGAAAATTCAAAAAAAAAAAACCGTTTGTAGATTGCAGTAAGTTGTATACGTGCCTAAAATTTCATCAAAATCGGTTAACGTTACTCCGAGCTACAAACGTTTAAAGATCGCAGACTATGGTCGAGAATCGCGAAAATTCCCGAAATCAGCGAATATTCGTGCGAGCCACTGTAGGTATACACGTAAAAGCTAATTTTAGAATTAATCTTATTCCTTTTTGAGTACATTTTGAAACATCTTTCCCTTTCCTTTATACAGCTTTAGTTAAATAAAATACTTGTTAGGAATAGGGACTTTAACAGTAAGAACTAGGTTTTATGTTGGCAACGTGTCTGGTTAGTTTTAAAATAGTAAAACCGGAGATACGAACACACGCTACCTGTAAGTTGCGAGTAGAAAGCAAGCGTGCACTGTAAAAAGCATCCACAAAATCCAAACGTGTAATACTGAGCTTAATTGAATAATTATATTTTTATATTTTCCTTTATTCAAACGCAGAGGTGGTTATTTATATTAATCCCATCTATACTCATTTATGAGTTATGGTGATAATTGTAAGTCGTCGATACCCATTACACTTTGCTAATTATAATCATAAAAAATACTTATTTTCACGGTAAAATTTTGTAAATGATCAGATATGGTAAAATATCAATTTGAGAGGGGTCTCGATCATAGAAATTAAACTAACAAGGGAACATCCCGAACCCGAAAATTCAAAAAGTTCTGAAACTTTTTGAATATATAGAGAATTTCCTCTTGATTACAACGGAATTGTTGGTTGCTGCCCAAATTCTCTCTAAGGGGGTGTAATTAACCCCTGAGTATCCGGTTATTTTCCGATTTTTTTTTGTTATAACTCGTGAACTGTAAAATATTTTTTACCAAATGATAGATCTAATTAAAAGAAGTAACTTTTGTCTTTAAACTTTTTTTCTATCTCTCACAGTTCCCGAGTTATAACACAATTTCGGAAAATAGCCAAATTTTCAGGGGCTAATTTCACCCCTTTCGAGTGAATTTGGGCAGCAAACAAAAATTGCGTTGTAACCAGGAGGAAATCCCCTACGTATTCACAAAATTTCAGAATTTTTTTAATTTTCGGGTTCGGGATCTTCCCTTGTGAGCGGGGAACTTTGTCCACCATATTTTTGGCATTTTAAAAGCGTGCGTTTAAGTAAAGAATTTTTTTAGAAGCCTATTTAAATCTACACGCCATCTACCGTATAATAGTATTTTTCAAAAAAAATTATTTAGTTATTTGAAGTTCAAAAGTGGGCAAAGTCTTGTAAGCTGAAATCATCTTATAATTAGGACTGATCCTCCCCGCCCGTCTAGTCAGTATGAAACAACTGTCCATCAGTCAGCTGTTGAAAGCTTCTTCAATGGGTTTTCCATGATATTCACATTACCCGCCACCGTTCCATCAAAGAAACCGATTGAAGAATCTTTTGACAGATAATTGCCTGCTGCCAACTAAACGGACAGTAAAAATCCACCTTCACTATGATATGTGTTTCGAGTAGTGATGGGACTTCAAGGCCCTGTTTTGCAAACGTTTTGAGCAAATAAAAAATACGGAGTTTTGAGACAGTTTGGGCTGTCTTTCGACTAAACGAAGAATTTGTTTGTGTTTATCATACAGATAAATGTGATCAAAACAAAATAAACGAAGTAAGACAAAAAAAAGAAAAAAGATAACCGAAGGTGCAAAATTTCAAGAATTCAAAATTTCATAACTTGGAAGAATTTCAAGACCTTCAAATCTTGTTAGTAAACTTCACAAGATTATACAAGATTTCTAAACACAATAATCTTGCAAAACATTATGGAGTCTCTTGAGCTTCAAACTTTAAGTCAAGATATTTCAAATCGTTTCGAATTCCAGCGCCACATAATTACAAGTAATTGAACGTTTCACAAAATTCGAATACTTGAGATATTTTTGGTAGGAAGTCAGACGGAATGCATCCAAGACACAAAACCCAATTTGATTGGCTCATTTATGTGGAATAATTATTTTCCTGCTATGTCTTGTGAGATTTGAAAAAAATTATTTTTGCTTAAAAATTCATGTGGTATATTATTTACAGCACAGAGTAAGGAAAGTTACTTTTACTAGTGCCAATGAACTCCACGAACAAGATGTCTCACCATGTTATTAGACAGTGTACACACCGAGGTCAGAAGGTCATAAGATGAAAAAGTTAACACGTTCTAAAATTATCTTCCACAGAATGTCAAAACTGGAATTAGTAATTTATATTATCTTGTAAAAGTTATATTTATAGAATTATAGATCATCATGATGTAATGTTTAAAAACAGTCACTTACGTATAAGTGTGCTTTTACGTGTACTTATACCACAATAACAGTGGTTATCTTTTCTGCCATCATTGGCTTTTCCATTGAAACAATCAATTTTCTATTTAATTTGATGGTCATAAGACTGGTTTTACAATATTTTCCGGATGATAAGAATGGTGAACGAACTGGTGCAAGAAGTGACAGAAAAATTTCATATTTTATTTTACTCTTGTAAAGTTCTGTGCAGCATACATATGAAGTACACGAAGTCAATATTATATAAACGCGGACTCAGAAATTCTGTATTAATGCGTAACAATAAAAGAATGCGTTCATTTAATTTTCCCCTTCAAAATGCTCCCACCGTTTCCAATGCAAGCTTGGCAACGTTGGAAGATTGAGTTCAGGGAATTTATTTATAAATTGTTGGACGTACAAACATTTCTTTTGCAGCGCGTTATACAGCATCAAACACTGAACATTTTGTCCATTTACGGTTTTCTTCTACCTCGCACCGTTACAAAGTTATACTCGAAAAACGAAAAATCGCTGAAAATTTGGGGGCTGATTTCACCCTCTCAGAGTGTTTTTCCGCAGTAAAAAAAATCGTTTCTTACATACTCCGACATGCTCTACAATCGTACGGAGTTTCATTGCAATCAGAATTTTCGGGTTCGATATGTTCCCTTGTGAGTCGCTCCAAGTAGGAGCGCTAAATAATTCGACCAACGATTGGAATAAATCTAATAACGATTGTGGTTAAGAGCCGGCGTATAAATAATGCGAGCTATGTAAACAGGACGAACTACTGAGAGTATTGCAAAATACGGCCGAATTGAATGTCCGTGGAGAGGAGTTTGGAATTCTCGCGGACCGGCTACCGATATACCTGGTAACAATGGAAATGGACTTGGTGGGTATTGAGTGGCCCCCACAAGTGGTCAAACATTCCAGCATCGAATCGCTAGTGGAGCTCGAAATGTGAACGTACAAGCGCTGCAGAGCGAAGACCACAAGTGCAGTTTCGCGCCCCGTTTCTCGTATGCATGCATACCGCATTGCTAACAGATCAGCCAATTTTGGACGGCGATATGTTAAGACCCCCTACAATGTAATGCCTCCAAATCCTCGGAATACGATATCTACGTAGGTCTTTCGGTTTCGAGGCGTAGTGCATATTACCGATCTCGGTACTTCTGATATTCCGATGCGGTTCCCGTTCCAACGCAAACCATGTCACACACTGATTTCAAATCCTGATGGGAGTTCACGTGCGCCCCGGCGCATACGTATACTCGTCGTTACCTTCCGATTCTTCCTGGAATTACCTAAAACAGGAAATTATTTTTTTATTAAATGACGCGGCTTGATCTTTTCGGGACGTTTTGTTAAATGAAAATCTTTGTAATTAAATTTACATTATATAACGAATTTTTTAGTCGGTAAAACTGTACAAATTTATTTTGTATAACTTGTATATGTAGATACTGTTTGCAAGAATGTTTTTATGAAATTGTAAGACGATAAAATTAAGGGCGGTAAATACAGGTAAAAGTCGGAATGCTTTGCGAGTATGTGTATAGTACAAGTAGGGCTGCCATCCGTCTGGGTTTCCCCGGTTTTGTCCTCTTTTTTAAGGGGACTAGGCAGTCGAAAAATCGATTTTTATTGCATTTTCCGAAAGTACTATCCTTTCTCAATAAAATGCCGCTTGGTTTATAGTAAAATTTGCAAAGTTGTCGATTTGGCAGCTAAAAACGTGAAGCGGCAACCTATAGCGTCGCCTTGCCCAGAAACTTTAAATGCGTTTTTCTCGAATATTTTTTTCTCTTCATTTGTTCCTGATTGCCAGCGAATTGAGGTTCAAATCGATTTGGAAAAAATTACAGGATGTGTAGAACATGTGTCATTTCGGCGCAAACCTCTGATATGGTCTGTAAAAATTCGAGATTTTCATAAAAAAATTAAGAAGTCACCGGATGTTGGTAGCACACAAACAATGATGGTGCGCTACCAAAATCCGGTGACTTCTTAATTTTTTTATGAAAATCTCATAAAAAGATTTCAACATGGTCGATGATATATTTAAAAAAGCACCCACTACACAGACATTTATATTTCTTAATTTTTATTTTTTTTTTCGTGAATTTTGAAAATCTAAGTTCAAATTCGTTGTTAGCAGTCAGCAAAACTCACAATGGCCGATTCAATATGGTGGATGATATATTTATAAAAGCACCCACAACACAGACATTTATATTTCTTGATTTTTTTTCGTGAATTTTGAAAATCGAAGTTCAAATTCGTTAGCAGAAACTAATTGTCACCTCAACTCGAAAATTTGTTGTGATTGATGTCTCATCATAAGGCATCATTTGGCACAAAATTCCGTTCCAAAATCGTGGGACCAAAAAGAGGCTAAAAAAGCCCCATTTTTGGGTCACTCTTTATATTATTAATATATCTTCGGAATATTATCATAAAATACAGAAATTTCCACAAACATTCCGGTTATCCAAATATTAAAAAGAGAAGATTAATTACAGTGGTATGTTTCAGAGAACTTTTAGGTAAAAATGTAATCGATTTTAGTATCGAATTTTGGTAGACTCGTAGAGTATCGGCCAATTAACGTTGCAAGAATGTTGAAAGCTCCGAGTCCACGGATTAAAACCGCCGCATGAATTTCATCCGTACCGAGTGGCGACGAATCCTTTTGGCGGCAAATGTTACTGACGCACGCAGAAAGAAGAGGAAAGGAAGACGGGGTGGAAGCGGCTTCGATGAACAGAGGAGCGCATTGTTTGTCGCGGAAGGCATTCTCCTCTGTCGGCTGTCACCGGAAACATTCATTACGGCGCATCGCCTGCTAGGAATCGCTAATGTATTCGATGAGAACGACGTGGATGTCCCCGCTGTAGTATTTTCGAAGGACCCGGCACTTCGCTGGATTGGGAATTCATATGAATAAAAAGAACTATCAGAAAACTCTTCCCCTTGTTGCGAAAGGCTAGCGGGATGCTCCAATATATTTCTGCCCGTTTGATTGAGTTCCTCGTTAGCGGTGGTCCCTCATTGCCATCAAATAGTACACGGGACTAAATCTCTCTGTATATTATGATCGGTCATGGCTCGGCCCGCCCAGGCTCGCCAAGCCGACTTGACTAGCTAGACGAACCGAGCCAGTTCGCGGAGCCACGAGCCGTCTGATCGGTCATGGCTCGGCTCGCCCAGGCTCGCCAAGCCGACTTGACTAGCTAGACGAGCCGAGCCAGTTCGCGGAGCCACGAGCCATCTGATCGGTTATGGCTCGGCTTGCCCAGGCTCACCAAATCGACTTGACTAGCTAGACGAGCCGAGCCAGTTCGCGGAGCCATGAACCGTCTGATCGGTCATGGCTCGGCTAGCCTAGGGTCGCCTAGGCTCGCCAAGCTCGAGCTAGACGAGTCGCGCCAGTTTGCGGAGCCACGAGCCGTCTGATCGGTCATGGCTCGGCTCGCCTAGGATCGCCTAGGCTCGCCAAGCTCGAGCTAGACGAGCCGAGCCAGTTTGCGGAGTCACGAGCCGTCTGATCGGTCATGGCTCGGCTCGCCTAGGGTCGCCAAGCTCGAGCTAGACGAGCCGAGCCAGTTCGCGGAGCCATGAACCGTCTGATCGGTCATGGCTCGGCTAGCCTAGGGTCGCCTAGGCTCGCCAAGCTCAAGCAAGACGAGCCGAGCCAGTTTGCGGAGCCACGAGCCGTCTGATCGGTCATGGCTCGGCTCGCCTAGGCTCGCCAAGCTCGAGCTAGACGAGCCGAGCCAGTTCGCGGACCCACGAGCCGTCTGATCGGTTATGGCTCGGCTTGCCCAGGCTCACCAAGCCGACTTGACTAGCTAGACAAGCCGAGCCAGTTCGCGGAGCCATGAGCCGTCTGATCGGTCATGGCTCGGCTAGCCTAGGGTCGCCAAGCACGAGCTAGACGAGTCGAGCCAGTTTGCGGACCCACGAGCCGTCTAATCGGTCATGGCTCGGCTCGCCTAGGCTCGCCTAGACTCGCCAAGCTCGAGCTAGACGAGCCGAACCAGTTTGCGGACCCACGAGCCGTCTGATCGGTCATGGCTCGGCTCGCCTAGGCTCGCCAAGCCGACTTGACGAGCTAGACGAGCCCAGCCAGTTCACGGAGCCACGATCCGTCTGATTTCACCTTAATATTAACGTCTGAATGGTACATTATTCCCGCATCTCTACACTTACAGCCGATGGAGTAACAATGGGCGTCAAAAGATATTACATACATAGCGTGTCCATGTAGTAGAGACGACCTTTGGTAGATTTATGCGACATTAATACAGGTATTCTAAGAGTTATTTTTATTTAATGCAGAAGTTAGAAATCCAATTACGTATTTTGAACGAGCAACAGATTAAAGTAGCAAACATTTTGAAAAGTAAGAAATAATTGATATGTTTAAATGAAAAATGGTTTTACTATAAACTCATAGATAGCTTGAGTTTTTCATGTAGGTAGAATTATATAATTTCATTGTTACATCAACACAAAATTAATGACCACTATTTTCATTTGTAGGTATCACCGCGGGTGTTATAACTGTTGTGTACTTAAATAACTCTGTACATACATATTTACCAAACTCTTATTAATTGTGTATATATATCCTTCACGCCTCCACCTACAAAATAATTATTAACATCATATCATGCCTTCAAAGAAAGTAAACAACTTGTCTGCAGCATTTTCTTCTATCGCCAAAAATAGAGGAGTTATTCAAATGACCTGTTTTAGATGCCTCACACTGCATATACCTATGTACTATGTAGTACATGACAGTTGTATACTTATAGTCACTACTGTTGCTTAGAATTAGAAGTAACGAGAATACGCAAAATATATAGAAACTCATAATTGTTTCTCAGCTGGTCGGAACGCTGTTCGCTTTCAACACGATTTTGGTACTTCCGTCGATTATTAGGCACTAAATATTCATGTCCGACAGCATGGATTTCAGTGAGCTGGAAGCATGTCCGTCAAAGTACCTACCTGCTGATTAGGGGTAATAGAGTTGAGTGGGTTCAGTTTATAGGATCTCGGAATGTTCTTCGGGAGTTAAATGGCAGAGTAGAATTCAATGCGCATGCGAGTTCTTCGCAACCGTCATTTTCTTCGCTAGCAGGCTACATATCATCCGTGACGCGAGCGAATGCTAAGCACAACCTGGAAAGGAGTACGAGTCGTCATTAGTAGGTTTTTCCTTTCCATTCGAATTGAATGGAGAAAACGGAGTAAAATAATTTAGACTCTTTAATCTATGCAACGTTCATTAACGAAATCATTCTATTAGGGTCAGTCCGGAATAGTCGGTTAACCTAATATAAAATGGCTATTAAAACTAATAGGCAGTGGAAAGTAGAGCAAAACCGGGCACGCGGGTCAGACCGGGTATCGTTGTTTTTCTAACACAAAAACTGCGATATGCAGCCGACGCAAGGTGTTACATTCGGGGGGACTTCACAGCGGTATGAGATCAATCGCAGCGCAAAGACCGTCGTAAAAGACTTAAAGGGTAAATCCGGGATAGTTGGCCATACTTTTTTTGTAAGGTTCTCACACCAAAAGTTTTATGATTTAAATAAAAAACAACTATGACAGGAGGTACTTTAATAATCAACCTACAAAAGTTAAACAGAAATGAAGACAAAATCATTGAAAATTTAAAAATTAAAAAATCTTCGGTGGGCCATCTTCCTCTAAGTTTCCGGCAGAGATGGCCATAGGTGTCATGGGCAGATGGTCAGAGTTAGTGTGGTATTTTTCTTCCTTTTCCTTTGCTATTATTTTTATTATTCACTAGCTTAAAGCACTCGGCGTTGCACGGGTAAAGCTTTGATTGTCACTGAGTGTCAAGAGGCTGCAATAAGGAGGAACAGGTGGGATGTCCTGATTTCATGGTAGTCCATATTCTCCGCAGGGTTCTAGAGAGTAATTGTGCAAAATTTGGTCTGGATCGGTTAAGAAAATCGGGATAAAAAGTATCCTATATGTTATTCCTAGTCCTAGACTACGTATACAAAATTTCAGTAAGATCCGTTGCGTAGTTGCGACTGAGAAACAAGCATCCAAACACGCTTTCGCATTTATTATGTTATTAGGATATTGTTTTTATCTTTCTGTACCTTACTGTAGGCGGTTAAAATAAAAGTCGACACACCGTATGTACACTAACAAGGGAAGATCCCGAACTCGGAAATTAAAAAAATTTTGAAACTTTGTGAATATGTAGGGGATCTCCTTCTGATTACAAAGCAATTTTTGTTTGCTGCCCAAATTCACTCGTAGGGGGTGAAATTAACCCCTGAAAATTCGACTATTTTCCGATTTTGTGTTATAACTCGCGAACATCCAAGTATTCGAATACTGTTCGAATATCCAAGTATTCGAATACTGTTCGAATATCCAAGTATTCGAATACTGTTCGAATCTCCAAGTATTCGAATACTGTTCGAATATCCAAGTATTCGAATACTATTTGAATATTTAAGTATTCGAATACTGATGTATTCGAATAGTATGGTATGAATTATAAATCAAGTTCTTTAGGTTCATTTGTCAGGGTGAAATCTTGTAAGCTAATTTTAACCCACTTCACACCACACTATTCGAATACTCAAATATTCGAAGTTTATTCGTAGCATTCGAATACTTGTAAAATATTCGAATATTAAATTATTCGAATAGTCCCAGCCCTAGCATATATCCACATTACATAAGCTAAAACAAAACACTGATAGGAACTTTTCGCCATCTGTACATGCTTTCTCGAAATATCTTCGTTGTCCATCTCTTCCGTATAGCCATCTCCCCCGGAATTACCCTAGTACATTTTTCGAACATAATTCAAGCGAATACCTGCGATTTTTATGACAATCGAGAATCAACAAGCGAAGCAATGTGTGTACTTAAAGCCACCAAAAATATTCTCAGGATACGATCCGTGTCTTGCATTCAGCCGTTTGGCGTGGCTGCAGAGACGCGGCGAGGCAGGCGGTAAAGAGAAACGCAGCAGCACGGATGCTAGGAAGAGCCGGTGCGGGGTAAAAGAGTCCGAACGAGCGAGTACAGAGTTTATAGGTTCTCGGAACTATCCGGCTGGGTTAAGTCAAATCGAATGCGCGTGAATACCTTCCATAATCGTCACTTTCTTTGTGGCCAGTCGATGATCGAGTAAGCGAGCACCAAGTATAGCTTTACCAGGGATTCGAGTCGTCGTTGGCGGGTGTTCCGTTCGAGCTTGGGAAGTTTGATAGTGAGAGGAAAGAGCGTTTCTCGGTTGTAGTAGCGTTGCTAGCAGGCTGGTTGTTATCCAGCCGTAAGTATACAGAGCGGCCCAAGGGAAGGGGAGTGCACACATCGGTACCAACTGTGTAATTTGAGGGTAATTCCGCGAGTCGTATAACCTGTAGGTAATGCCGGCAGGCAGGCAACCAGCCAGAGAGTGCATCAGTGCGCTGCTCGTTTCGTTTAATTGGTCGTTCCCGGGTTTACGAGGTTTCAACCGAGGCGCTACGACGACGAGAGATGCTACGCGTTACAAAGGATGGTTGGACTGCCAACCACCGGCTAAAATCTACGTTCGAACTTTCGAGTAACGCCTTCATTGGTAAACCCATATGGCCAAGAAATCTTTGTAGGCTCGTAATCCTGGGAATTTGCGTGGTGGCTTGAATCCTGTACGGTAAAACCTTCGATCTTTTCGTTGAATTAACCTCGTCGTTCATAACACATCTGTTTACCATCGCGCATCCTGCAACCACTTTGTAGGGGCGAATATAACCGACTGGCATTGCTAAAACCACAATTGGAACAGCACCTTTCGCTAACTGCTATACTAAGACCACACAGCTAATTGATTTATCTACATCCTTGACAGAGATCCTCCTATCTACCTAAGCCTCGATACCTTTCTCCCATCGTATTTCCATATAAACGATGATCACCAGGTATACCCTCGCCACAAGATCGTTTGGAGTCTTTTGAAAGCCACTAACGAACTTGTGGTAGCCGTTAGGATGAGCGGTGAGAGAATGAGGTGTAAGGCAGGGGTAACGGACAAGCCATTAGCATCTAGACAAGAGCCTGGAATTTTTCAAGCTATCTGAGCACGTGATTGGTCCGCGGCAATCACCCTTCCTCGATGCACTCCTCACTGAGCCAATACTGGAGGTTTGCCACGTATGTGGAGGAGCGTGTAACGTACGTACATAGGAAATGCGAGCAGAGGGTTTAATATCGCTGGCCGAGATAGAAGCAATAAATGCTTGTCAAGTAAATCAGGATGAAGCGCCATCGAGGAGCGCGTAATGGCCGCATTAAGTGAATAACTCACGGTTGCAGTGTCAGACTCCGGGGCGCAACGTGAGCTGTGCGTTGGACTGTTAGGAACTGTTAGGGGTGATAGCGGTGCCATCAAACAACTTTACGGCGTTAAGTGCTGCCGAGACCGGTAGTTGATGCATTACCAACCTAATTTCTGCCAAATACTGGTGTGCAAGCTGTCTCTCGCTCAAACGTGTACATTAAGCTCCTGGCTCCGATTCTTTTGATCTTCCGACGGGATATTCAATTAAGATTCGATCGCCATTTCAAGTAATTAAGACTTTCCCTTGGAATTTCGGGTACCTTATTGCTTGGCATCTCTTTCCATAACGTAACACAGACAAGTTTAGAAATTCCTTAACACTCAGCAAAACATGAGGTATTTTTTAAATGTAGAATTATATTTGTTTCAATTGCCGCTCTTATAGGGACAGAAAAGAATCGCCAAGATTTTCTATTTATTGCAGGTCTGTTTTATCAGTCAAATCTGTCAGTATGCAGGTTGCGACAGAATTCGTGATAGAAGCGAGGACAATGTGATGTCAGGTGTAAAAATGAGCAAAAGTGTTGGAATAAAGTTTTCTATGCGTAACGTACTGACCCTTTACTTATCGTTTTCCTCTGACTATCTCTGCAAACATGAATCAGACCAACTACCCAAATGCTGCGTAAATGTAAATACTGCGTCATCCCTGCTACTCACCACCGTCTTAGCTAATGCGTCACCTACCAAAAATCCTGCATTTCTGCTGTATCCCGTCATCCCCTCTCTTGCATTCCGAAACCTTTAAAACCCCATCGCATCCCCTTATCCGAGAGCATTACTATTCCAAAAGCCACCAGTCTCAGTCAGGGAGTCCAGTCCAAAACAGTTGAATCTCTAATATTCTTAATTAAGTTGAATAAATATCTTTATATAAAATATATTAAATACCACCTATAACACTAAAAATCAACACATATTTCGATAAACAAACTGAATTCAAGTAAAAAAATTATTAAAAATTGCAATATACCATAAGTACCCAATTTCAACAAAATTGACGCTAAAACTATAGAACCAAAAAAAGGAGCCTCCACATATATATAGGAATCTTCAACAAAATTCCTATACATTTATATATATAAATATAATTATTACCCCAAACACAAATCACGTGTAGTTCAAGAATATTTACTGTACAATTGTCCAAAGGTATTGCACCCACCTCCACAGTCACCAGACTTAAATCCGATCGAAAATTTATGGGATTACTTAGATCGTCGAATCAGAATAACTTAATACTTAAATAAATACTTAAATAAAAGTATTTCTAGTATGCCCAAACGTTTAAACCATGTACTGAAACAAAAGGGCAATTCAACAAAATATTAAAATTCATGTAATTTTCTTAAAGTATACGTATATTTTACATAAAAGCATTCTGGTTTGCAGAGTGTCCGAATATTTTTGCGACGTCAGAATTAGGCATTATTTCGTTTACCGTTGACTAACAAAAGAACTGTATAAATTAAATAAAAAAATCTTACGTTATTAGCAACTAGAATAAGTGTACTAAATCATAAAAAAACAACGAATCCCTTATTTCCGGAATTACTACAGATACACAACAATATATTTCCAAGTACCACTGTGTCCGAATATTAATGCGGCGCACTGTACATACCTATCCATCGCAATCGTCTTCTATCTGTCCTGTAGTCATACATGCACCTATCAGTTCGAATCTACACAGATAGCGCGAAGCTATCTATTAGATCAAATCTAACCTTCCAACATGATAATGCCCCGTCATATTTTAATTGAGAAGTGCAAAGTTCATTAAACCAATCATCTGTTTGATTTTTGTTGATAGGGTCGTGTAAGCTCTACAGTTTACTAGCTTCGCTACTCGGCTTCGCCCGAAATTTACATTCTGACTTTTTTTATGGTCACATTCATCTGGATTAGTCAGGCATAATGAGCTAAGGCACATTTCGTGGTCCCAGAGTTTACCTGTTGAAAGTTTTTAGGCGACAGGCAAACACACAAATATATAAAACCTTTCTGCTTCATACATTAAGGTACTACAGTCTAAATCCTGCCCAATTAGAGTAAGGGATTACAATGACGGCTGAACAATAATAATTGACACCTGACCATACGTTAGCAGGAACTTGTGAATCAGCCATTAGAAGAGAACAGCTGTGGAAGTATGTACTGTGCGCAGATGGAAAGAAGTCAGTCGAGAAACTCTAGGGTCCGAATATCAGGCCCGAATAGTGTAGGGTCATTTTGGGGGAGACGCACCACTTTTTTTCGACTGCTTATAAAGTCTTAAATAAATGCAACTGAAAATTTAGGTAAATGTAGTTTGATTTTTTATTTCAATCCCTTTCACAAAATAACATATTAAATATATAGAAACTTTATTTTAATATTAAAATACGCTTTCTAAAAAACTTCGAAAAAGTGCATCTAACCCCAAACCTGAGGGAGAGATGCACTTCAGATTCGAGGGCGATGCACCTACATATTGGTACCCTCTTCTCTCTACTTTCATTCTTTTTTTTCTCTCTTCTACACATATTACAGAGAGGAGGATACATAGTACATGTTTCGTGGAGCCGTTTTGAGCACTCCAGGCAACGAATCCAATTTACTCATGGTTCACACAAATTTTTCGACTGAAATCCAACGCAGCGAAAAGTTTTTTCAATTTTAATGAACTTAAACCGCACGATCGATGTGATTCGTTTAATAAGGTTATGTTTGTAGATAAGAACACGCGTCTTAAGGGGGTATACCCGTTTGAACCCTCGGAAAATGTATACATTTTGTGGATTTTTTTACAAGTCAACGGTTTGATGCAGATTTCCCGTTTTTTAACTATGTTTACATAGTATTATGAACTACTTATAAAAAAAGTTTCAGTTAAAAAACTATTGTTTTTCGGAAGTTACGGATACATGTCCGAAAGTCTCTCGATTTTAGACGGCTAAACGGTGGCCCTAAAAACTCGCGCTACGTTCAACCAATTCACTTCCAATTTTGCATGCAGAATCATAATAAGATTCCGCATCGTCCAACGAAGGCTTTTTTTATTTCGATTCCCCGTTTATTATTTATAAAGGAAAAAGGTGGATTTTTCTCTTAGAAAAATTTAACTTTACCTTTGATCTCTCACCATTTCTTTATTTTTCAAAATTTTCAAAATCGCCTTCCTTGGACGATGTGGAATCTTATTATGATTCTGCATGCAAAATTTGAAGTAAATTGGTTGAACGTAGCGCGAGTTTTTAGGGCCACCGTTTAGCCGTCTAAAATCGAGAGACTTTCGGACATGTATCCGTAACTTCCGAAAAACAATAGTTTTTTAACTGAAACTTTTTTTATAAGTAGTTCATAATACTATGTAAACATAGTTAAAAAACGGGAAATCTGCATCAAACCGTTGACTTGTAAAAAAATCCACAAAATGTATACATTTTCCGAGGGTTCAAACGGGTATACCCCCTTAAGCGTTGAAACAGTGCTGCCACTTATGTAGTGTGGCCGGAACAGGAAGTGGTGCATCTCTCCGCTAGGTGCGTCTCTCCCGGAATGACTCTATCCCTATTGGCTGGCGCGACAACGTCGACGAATGCAAAGTAGGCAAACGGGACACTGGTGGCGGGAGCCAATGCGAGCGAAGAACCCCTCTTGCCCCTGTGACATTTCAACCGACTTCTTTCCAACTGGGGACAGTATATGTTACAGTCGAAGCGTTAATTCCGCGACTGTATATATTTATTAGTCAATGTATGCACACATTAGTGCGATTGTCTACATATAGTATTCTATAATCACACACCCCCAGATGGAAAAAATGCACACTCTTCCTACTTTCCCCGGAACAAAAATTATTTTACGTTTACTATTTCGTAAAAGTATAAATTTCATTTCTTTTGAATACTTTAATCAATCGCGTCAGTGTGCGCGTGCATTAACTAGTGAATGTATTTACCTATACATTATGCATACTTTCGCTGAATTAACGCTTCGGCTGTAACATATAGGCACATATAACAGCGGGATCAACATTTTCTAAATTAGCAAAATAAAAGGATTAAAATATATTAAAGACTAGCGTCCCCCATCTCGGCTTCGCCCGAGATATTAGCGTGACTGATTCATGTTTATTAGAGTTAATATCTTTTAAGGAAATGAAGTAATTTGAAAAAAATATTAATTTCTTAATAATATTGCGGAAAAGATAACATTCTCTTCTTTCGAAGATTTATTTTCCCTCCAGCGCAACACGTACCGGGCGATTTTTTCGTTCCATGTTAATAATGCGTTTTTTAGACATGAGTATCGTCCTAGAGTATCCAGGAATAACGTGTTAAAATTTCAGGAAGATCGGTTCTATAGGTCTTGAGTTTTGCGCAAACATAAAAATCGGCTCTCTCTTTATATAATAGTATTTTTACCTGTCACAGGTGTGACATCTATATAATAGTATGTATATAAAAACACGCGCGTATTCGAATGCAACGTTGTGTCGAAAATTCAAAGCAATCGGTGAAGAACTTTCGGAGATTTAAGATTTTGAGCAAACGAACATTTACATTTTTATTTATATAGATTTTGTAGACCTTATGCAGGTCGGTAGCTAGGCAAGTCAAGTCGACGTCAGTGAACTTACACTCGATGAAAATTGAAGTGATTATTTTTTGCAAACGAAGTCTCATAAAAAAATGTAGGTATTCTAAAATTTTTTACTTGTTCTGTTTTCAATTTTGCCACGAATTTTGTAACGCTCAGTATTTTGCTCCCTTGTTCGCCTCAGCCTAAAATTGTACAAACATCATACACTTTGTAAAACTTGTGTAACTTTACTCTGTTTGATACTGAAAAAGAATATATTGTTTAATAAATAATTGACGAAGGTGTTGCAGAAATTACACCTGTAATGTCGTTCCAATGGTAAAGTTGCGAAACTGCAAAAATTTAATTAACTATAAATCTTGATCACAGCACACGTTGGTAACAAACAAATAGAATCGTACATTTAGCTGAGAAATTTTCTTATCTCGGAAATCAATATTTGTTTACAGAGGGAAAGTATCAGGATACTGTATTTCATAACATCCTCATTAAACTAACCCAGGGCATTTCCTTTTCGAAGTATTCTTTTTTTTGTAATAGAATATAGATGGTTGAGTCTACAGAAATAGGATTTTTTGCGGCTCTAGTCAGAGAGAAAACACAAAGAGTGTTTTAAGAGTCTTCAAACTGTTAAATCATACTACATTTTCATCAAAGCGAAAGATAATAACTGTAACTATATAAGCAAATAATTTATATTAAAAAAGATCCTGTTATATACGAAATTCTCAGTCCCCTGGTATGTCTCAAACCAAAAATGTACACTACAACCTATGCTCATGCCACAAATTTAGAATTATCTACTAATTTTTTATTTTATATTAATTTTACAATAGTAATATTTGTCTTTGGATGTTCAAGTTATATCTGATATAATATTGCAATATGATATTTTTATGATATAAAATATAAAAAAACATTTGTTTTTGAAATTAAAAAGTTTTAATTACAGTTGCTTACATTAGACTTTTATTGATATATCAGTTCCCTGGATACTATCTCAGTCTCCTATAGATAAATTGAGGCAGTGAGAGCAGCAACGGACTAACCCACATTTTTTTTTAAATTGAGTTAGTAGCAATAACGTAGGTATTCTAGTAGGCTCTACTAAACATGTAAAATAGGAAAACAATTTGTTTTAACGTGGGTTGGTCCGTTGTCGCTCTCACTGCCTCAATTAATAGAAGCAAAAATAAAGTTACATATACTAATTTATTTCAGTTGCCGCTTTCGCAAGAATGCTAACGCATCTCCTCTGCCATGCCTTAAGCCTCCTACAGTTCAAAAATTGAATGAAAAAACACGTGGACAAAATCACTGGCAAATAATTACCATTTCTGTAAAACCACCCGGATGCTAATTCCTCTGAAACTCGTTTTTCCATATAATTCTACATTACTAATTCTACTTTCTATTTTATACGTAGATGTATACCTGCTCCAATTCGCTATTCAGTTGATGTATTGCAACAAACTAAGGATAGAATCGGACACTGTAGAAACTCCTGCAGTTATCATTCTCACGAAATATTAATTTTAGGTGCGCAGGAAGGCATTAAGCTGCGGCAGTAAGAATGGCCTCTAGAAGTATCTAGGTAGAAAGAAATAGGCTGACGATAGGGCTATAGCGGAGCGTTGACCAGAAATAATTCACATCGGTGCCAAAACAACATCATTTACACCAAACGCCTCCGCCGGGTTATACCTCCCCCGTGTTGTAGCCGGCTCATTCTTAGAATTATATAGTGACACGGAAAACATGGCAGTTCGACGGCGTGCAGTGAGACAGCGATATACCAGGAAAACAAGCGTAAGAGCGCAGGAACTGAGGAATATATTTATAGCCGCCTCGAGCTATTAAGATAATTTATCGGGGCCATTAGCGAACAAACGAGAGCATTAATCTATTCTAGCTTCATAAAGAGAACTTCGTCGACGATTTTGTAACCTGCGCGCCAAACGAGCACTTCGGAGTAAATTGATGGATCCCCCTGACCTGGCTGAGGACCCTCCGTAAATTGCTCATAAATTTTTATTTATTCCGCCGCAAATAAAACTCCGGTACGAAAGGATGAAGAGAAAGAGGACGGTAGAAGGCAGGGGTAGAAGGAAGGACAGAGAAAGGAACGATCTACCTCGGTTGGTGGCTTCGATCTTCCCGCACTCGTTTCAACCTCATTCGTCGATTCCTAATAGCATCGGCGATTTTCCACGATCGTAATTTTTAATCGACATCGGGACACTGTCACCAACACTGGCAAGATATTTCCATTTTATGATTGCTGGATATTTATGCTTTCTGCTGCACGACTAACGAGACTCGCTTTCCACAGGAGCACGCGATAGACCACTGGTAGCGAAGAAACGGTAACTTCACCGTTTGCATTAATACTTATTTGGGAATTAATTTATGTAGGAAAGCTAGAACTGCACACTACTTGAATAATAATGTATGTTCTGTGCTGGTGCCATTGAAATTAGGGCTGGGACTATTCGAATATTTTACTAGTATTCGAATGCTACGAATAAACTTCGAATATTTGAGTACTCGAATACTATTCGAATACTGATGTATTCGAATAGTATGGTGTGAAGTGGGTCAAAATTAGCTTACAAGATTTCACCCTGACAAATGAACCTAGAGAATTTCATTTGTAATTCACACCATACTATTCGAATACTTAAATATTCGAATAGGATTCGAATAGTATTCGAATACTTGGGTGTTCGAACAGTATTCGAATACTTGGATATTCGAACAGTATTCGAATACTTGGATATTCGAACAGTATTCGAATACTTGGATATTCGAACAGTATTCGAATACTTGGATATTCGAACAGTATTCGAATACTTGGATATTCGAACAGTATTCGAGTACTTGGATATTCGAACAGTATTCGAGTACTTGGATATTCGAACAGTATTCGAGTACTTGGATATTCGAACAGTATTCGAGTACTTGGATATTCGAACAGTATTCGAATACTTGGATATTCGAACAGTATTCGAATACTTGGATATTCGAACAGTATTCGAGTACTTGGATATTCGAACAGTATTCGAGTACTTGGATATTCGAACAGTATTCGAGTACTTGGATATTCGAACAGTATTCGAGTACTTGGATATTCGAACAGTATTCGAATACTTGGATATTCGAACAGTATTCGAATACTTGGATATTCGAACAGTATTCGAGTACTTGGATATTCGAACAGTATTCGAGTACTTGGATATTCGAACAGTATTCGAGTACTTGGATATTCGAACAGTATTCGAGTACTTGGATATTCGAACAGTATTCGAGTACTTGGATATTCGAACAGTATTCGAATACTTGGATATTCGAACAGTATTCGAATACTTGGATATTCGAACAGTATTCGAGTACTTGGATATTCGAACAGTATTCGAGTACTTGGATATTCGAACAGTATTCGAGTACTTGGATATTCGAACAGTATTCGAATACTTGGATAATTGAATTAAATTCGCCAAATAATTGAGCAACTGAAGTATTCGAATATTCGAATACCGAAAAATTCGACAAATAGTCCCAGTCCTAATTTAAATCTGGAGGATATTTTTCAATTTACGATACTTGGAAAAATCTGAAAAATTTAGTTTATTTTTCAGGATATTTCTTTGCATATATTAACCGCTGAGAGTTGTGAGACATCGTACGGGATGCTAGTATCACATATCTATATAGTATACAGATAGTTTCACTAAATACACATATTGATCATTTGTGGTTTTTAAAACCATATTTCTTTGCCGGTACAAATACAAACAAGTTTTGATATTAAAACAAGAGGCACTTATGTATAAATTTAGTGAAAACTTATCTTCCTAAGAAAAATTCATATTATTATTACTGTATTCAGGTATTTGAAGGGAAAATTTTTATTTAAAACTCGTGCTATTTTCTCTATATTTTTCATCATAATGATCATAAAAATGGTTAACGGTCTCGAAGATCGGCTTTTCAGTGTTTAAATGAAAACCATATAGGTACCTATGTACATACTACGACCAGCAATTGTATTATATAATATTTGTTAGAAAATATGAATCGATCGATATTTGCATCTCAAAAAGTAGACAGTTTAATTTATATAAGATCCTCTTAAACACAAAAACAGTTTAATCACACCTATTAACGTGCAAGAAAGCAAAAAAAAATAGTTTACATAGTTTTTCTGCTTAAAATTGTTACTGGAATTTATAGAAGGCAGTTGAAAGTAAGTGAAAGTCCATAATTTCAAACCGTTCCCAAGACGTAATCATCCCTAATGTAGGCTTTACATTGCGGTTCAGATAGTGCACAATCTCACTTCTCAGGCAAAGGGGTGAAGGGTATTCATAGCCCTAAGTTTAGACGAAACGAACGAATGCTCGTTCCTTTATTTTGTGGAAGTTAGGGGCAAACGAGCATTATATCGTTTGGTCTAAGCGCACCGTTACGTGTAACAATTGAGGGGCTCAGTGGAAAACAGGTACATGCCACATATGCATAAATTTTCGCTTCTCAGTACCATTAATTCGTTCCTGCACACTAAGTGTAATTATTCCACCTCCTAATATAATAGCACGTACGTTTCACTGAGCAGGTTAATATTAAATTTTCTTCACGCTGAGAAAAAATAAATTCGTAATAGAAAAGGGGCCCATGCCACTGGGTTCTTTGGGAACAGGGGACGCATCTTACATTGTTTTCAACATGGAAATAACAGATATGTACCAACCACAGAAATAAGTGCTAAAAAAATTCTCGTAACTGATTACGAAATAAATGGAAAGACAACGTCTTTCAAAAATATTAAGAAATAGCGGTAAACGATATATAAGGGAGACCGGGGCTGGTTGACCCAAGGGGTAGGTTGACTAATTGCTAATAGCTTTGCACCGACATATGCTCTACTGCGGAACGATTTACTGTAGAAAGAAGTCACTTCTACTATGCCATGCATTTATGTCCAACCCCGCGATCGCACGTTTTTTAACAGTTATCAGCGTTTGTCGAAAAATTGACTACGTAGGTAAATATTTTTTCTTAAAGATTTTATTTTTTCACGCTCTATATAGTTATAATAGAATAAATGTTAAGGGACTAGTTTAAAGTTTGTTTAGTAGACGATCTATTGACAACGAAGTAATTGAAGCTTACATAGATTATTGAAGTCAAAATGATCGGTTGGGGCTGGTTGACTCATAACGTTAATCAGGTTTAAATTGTAATTTTGTTATTCAGAAAGCGATTTTTATTTTGTGTTTAAATGGCACTATGTTATAAATACATTATATTTTATGTTTAATTTGAAAAAAAAATTATTTCATTATTAAAATATGAAAGAAAGAAATTAATATTTTATAATGAAACAACTCTTGTGACATTGTGTTATTTTATTACCACTGAAATAAGTTGCTAATAACGTTTTCTTGACTGATTGTACTTATAGTCAACCTACCCCATACTGTAAGTCAACCAACCCCGATCATGGGGCTGGTTGACCAGCAAGGAAGGTGTTAGAAAAACATTAAAATACCTTAATTGTTTTCGCATTGAGTCAACGTTAATAATTTAATCAGATAGCCAAATGTATGCCCTATCAAATATACTAACCGGTTTAACCCTTCGTTGACACTCTGGGTGTGAGCCACCCATAAGCTGATATTGACGCTCTGTACCTTCGATATTCAAAATAAATAGTTTTTTCCAAAGCCGACTTACACACTATTTTTTCTCTCAAAGTATTGTATCCGAACAGCAACTCTGTAGATTTTTAGCTTCTAATATTGAAATTTATAAAAGTTACAATTTTTTAAAGATTTTCCTCGTTTTTTTTCGACATGTGGTAATCTAGAATTTTTTTTACAAAAGCGGTCATAAAATTTCAATAAAAAATCTATTGGAATACATTCTAGAGACTTCGAAATTGACCCATGATTTTTTTCACAAAAATTGAATTTCTTAGAGGAGAATGGCAGTCGTTCAAAAATTGCTCTGGCTGTGAGTCACCCAGGTATGTCAAAGTTGATCGAAAAAGGAGGTGCGTCAACGAAGGGTTAATGCTACTTCGTCCACATAATTGATTAAAAATCAAAAACTACCTACGGCGAAATAAAAAAAGAAAATTAATTTTTCAGCTAAAGTTTGATAATATTTATCATTTACCATCTAATTCAAGTACAGTTTAAAGTAATTACAATTTCGTACCGCATTTCCTATGAAAATAATGTTTCCTCCAACTTGCTTTCCTCTAAAGCCGCGTATTCACCTGCGCATTCGCCCCCAATGTGCATTCGGCGCGCGTCGATTTTTTGCTCGTCCTAAAAAATAAAAGTTATAGCACCTAAAAAATAAAAGTTATAGAACCTAAAAAATAAAAGTTATAGAACCTAAAAAATAAAAGTTATAGAACCTAAACAATAAAAGTTATAGAACCTAAAAAATAAAAGTTATAGAACCTAAAAAATAAAAGTTATAGAACCTAAACATTAAAAGTTATAGAACCTAAACATTAAAAGTTATAGAACCTAAAAAATAAAAGTTATAGAACCTGAAAAATAAAAGTTATAGAACCTAAAAAATAAAAATTATAGAACCTAAAAAATAAAGGTTATAGAACCTAAAAAATAAAACTTATAGAACCTAACAAATAAAAGTTATAGAACCTAAAAAATAAAAGTTATAGAGCAATATAGGAACCGTAACTTATACTTATATAATCTGATATTAAGTTCTTTATAACGGTTATTCCGAATAAAGGTTCTTCACAACTCTTTCAGTCAGAACCTTTATATAACAGTTTGAAACAGTTATTTCCGAAACCTATTCAAGCCCTGCTTACACGAGCTTAGGCCCCGAATCTCTGTGCTCCGTCCATTTAATTCTTAGGTCCACAAGTGCTCAGGATAGCGTCTGCACATGCGCATGACGACGTCATGACGCCAAACCAATCAACGCCAAGTTGACAGCTGATGGTAAACAAATCAACACTATCTTGAGCACTACTACACAGCGCCACCTAGACCGAGTTTCATTACAATACATTCTCATTATGTGTAAGTTGCACCAAAAATCATGCGCGATGTCCTTCATCGCACCTCGCATTTGGTCCGGGGGCACATTCACACATTTACCGTCGAATCATAACGAATATTGCGCGGAGCACGGAAGACGAAATGAGCGTTGAAAATTGGGTAAAACTGAAAACGTTACAAGTCCCCAAGAGGAGCGATACCGATCGACATATCGAATCAATATCGCGTATACGTATGTGCACAGGATAAAGGGACGCGCGCGGCACATCCGCCTCCAGGAACGGTCGAGTAGGGCGGAAAGGATCGCGTTGAATCCCGGTGACGTGACGGGCTGCCTACTCGCGGCTGGGTCTGCATTGATCAAAGCGGCAATTACTGTCACCGTAATATTACTCGGGACGTTACTCGCGGCGAGGGTAGAATAAGCAGGGGAGGCAGGGTTGAATCGCTCCCGCCCTCGCTCACCCGGTACCTGCCAGCCTCTGTGCTTTAGCCACCGTCACACACCACCTCTCATTTCAGCCGTTTAAACGTTACGGCTCGAATAAGCCGCCGGTACAGGCCGAGTAATGATTTCCTGGGATCGCGTTTGATGTTGCCACCCGTTATTAGTTTTCAATGGAAGCGCCAGAAATTTTTCACCCCGCTCGTTTTTCAGCCTGCTTGTGATTCTTCGGTTTCAGGTTTTACACCGACTGCCGGGCGTCTCGGTGGTTACACGAGCCGCATCGATAATCACCTTCCAGTTCGCCGACGCCGCGCCGCGCCGCCCGTTACTGCCGGGCAGTCCCTTTTCCTGTGAATCAGCGTTTTTCAGCCGGCGCCCCGCGCATCGTCGCGATATTTCATTAAACACGAGCATTCCACCCTTGCGAAGCAAATGCTACTTGTTAACATTGACACTGGCGTACAGGTCCAGACCGAACAAGAAGGGATTTGAAATTTGCTTCGCTAAAATAAATGATAAACAAAAGGCTGTACAGGGTGGGTATTCAGGGCAAATCACGCGGCTAACCCTTAACTGGTATACTGTTTTTGGCAAACGTGGCTGGTATACTGGGATCGTGGCAGACCCCAAATAAAAAAGGACGCAGAAATTTGTAAAGTCGACCCTAGAGCAACCTCTATGAATAGTTTGTTCTTAGGTAATGTGTAAAATAATAGGAACCTAGAAAGTTAAACTATTATTATAAAATTAATTTGAAAAACAGTTTGCAAGCTTAGACAACCAAAAATTTTCCAGCGAACTTTGCGTGCCTGGGTCATGAGCGACCCCAAGATACCAGTTAAGGGTTAACTGATTATTTATGACAAGGTTATGCTTCCTCAGGTTTCAAGATCACCGTTGTTGTTTCAAGTGGAAGTGAATGCTTCGGTTATCGAATTTTTGTAGCTGAGGGGATGAATTTGTCTATATACCTATAACACGCTGACCGTCATATGTCTTTCAACAAGAAAATTCCGTATTAATTTGATCTCGAATGCAAGCGGGTGGTAAAGGCCGAGAGAGACGAAGAAAATAGCAAACACGGTTTGAGCGTCATTTTTCCTCTCTAGCACTCGCAAGCAACTTAACACCATGTGTAGCGCAAGGTTTTGGAAAATTCAATTCTAAATCGCTGTGGTGTTTCTGACAAGGGAAGTATTTTAGGTGTCCGCCTCCGATCACTTTGATTTTTGGATACGTTGTAGAGGACCGAAAAATAAGAAATACGTGTTTTTTTATTTTTCCCTGTTTTCATATTTGGGGGGTGAAAACTGCGTTCAAAGTTAGGGTTGGAAAATCATTTTTGTGGAATATCTCGAGAACTATTAGAGATAGGGGAATAGTGTCAATGGACGAATTTTGTGTCTTTGAATGCGAAATATGACTGACTCATCAGATTTTCAAAAATCCACAAAAATGATTTTTCAACCCTAACTTTGAACGCAGTTTTCACTCCCCAAATATGAAAACGGGGGAAAATAAAAAAACACGCATTTCTTATTTTTCGGTCCTCTATAACATATCCAAAAATTAAAATGATCGGAGGCGGACACCTAAAATACTCTCCTTGTGAGTAATCGCTTTTGCTTGGCTTGTTTTCAATGAAAAGATTTGTAGACTCCCGGAAAAAACTTCTGACGCTTTCCAAATGATTAAAAAAGAATCCCTGTAAAGTTTGAGCTCGATCGGATAAGGGGAAAGGGGGCCCCTAGGCCCTTAAACGTTCAAATCAGTATTTAACAGCTCGCGATGTCGATTTTATATTATATCCTCCAAGTTATTGATTAAATAAAAAAATATGTCAAACAAAAGTTGTAGATCCGGACGAGGAGCATCTTTTATGTTCTATTACTTTTTCTCGTGCGACAAACGGTTTTCGAAAAAAAAATTCCGAGAGACTAAACAAAAAAACTTTTTTTCCCTCAAATTTTGAAAGTTTAAATGCTTCTAGAACACTTTTTATTTATGAATATATAGAGTCTATATATTCGATATTTTTGTGAATTTCGGTCCCAAATTTTTAGGAAACATTCATGACATATGAAACACTGAAAATAAGATTTTTTTTAACTTTTTCGCATATTTCGGTATGTGCCCCACCCTTAAATGTTTCAAAAATAGTCCTCGAAAATGAAAATTCCATTTTTTGCTCGCCTTCATAAATAAAAAGTGTTCTAGAAGCATTTAAACTTTCAAAATTTGAGGAAAAAAAAGTTTTTTTTAATTTCTCGGACTTTTTTCGAAAACCGTTTGTCGCACGAGAAAAAGTAATAGAACATAAAAGATGCTCCTTGTCCGGATCTACAACTTTTGTTTGACATATTTTTTTATTTAATCAATAACTTGGAGGATATTATATAAAATGTACTTCGCGAGCTATTAAATAATGATTTAAATGTTTAAGAGCCCAAGGGCACCCTTTCCCGTTATCTATTCCCCTAACTATTCAGGAGTGTGCCCCGAAGAAAGTCTTAAAAAAAAATTTTACCAAGAGTAAATAAGAGCCACCCTAATGTACATAGAAGCCAACAATAATTTATATAAAAATAATACCTGCCTTATTTTTACAGGTTCTGAAACTAATTTTAATTTTCAAATTGCAAACACGCCTTCCTTTTTGCGAAATTGATCGTATTTCCCGTCAACGTTTGTGTCATAAATCTGAAAACACATAGTGGTCTCAGTGAAATTAATTTGATATACGGTTGCCGACGCGTTCTTTCCAAGTACATAATTTGTTCCCCAGCTGAGTTATGACCGAAATACCCGAGCGATTGTAGAATGGCATATTCTTACGCATTCGGAACACGGAAGACTGATAACGTTAATCAATTTAATTGCATTCTGATCGTATTTCAGTGGCATTTAATCTTACAAAATAAGTATTTTAGACCAATACGGAAATGCAGAGACATTTACATTGATGTAATGAATATTAGTCATATTTCAAAGTTACCGTTACCAATAGAATAAAATATTATATAACAAAATTTTTCTGTACAAAACAGACAAAATCGGGTAATAAAAGAAGTATCGAACGATTACAGTTCGATCAGAATATGCGTATCAACGATAGTTGTACAAAATATATATAATATATATAGGACTAAAGCATTCTCGCATATGTAAAATCTTTTATAACATCAAATGGCAAGTTGCTTAATGACGCAAGTAAAGAAGCAATTTTAACCAATCGTAAGACCGATTAGAAGAATATTTTTCTGTTTTACGAGGAGGTTATGTCACGTGTCCACATCTTGCATACATAAAATATTTAAAATGTTAAAATATTTTCGAAACTGTCTAACGAGGGAAGATCCCGAACCTGCAAACTCAAAAATCTGAAACGTTCTGAATATGTAGGGAATCCTCCTGATTACAACTAGGAATTGCAAATTTACCGACTTTTTCAATTACCGGTGTTTCGGTATAATTTTCAATCAAAACCGGTTTACCGGTAATTTACCGGAATTATTTAAGGTATTGAAAACATAAGAGTAAACATTACAAAAAAGAAAACTTTCTTTTTTAACTCTAAACGAGCATTATAATAAATACATGCAAATAAAACTATTCTGAACATAAAATATAAAATGAGATAACACAAAATAGATATATTTGTATAACTATTGGCAATACTTATTAATATGGATCTTCACCATGAAAACAATTAAAATAATCTTAAGAAATAAGCGCGCAAAAAACATTATTTGTTTAAATTTTGGTCTCCTGATCGCGACCTAAGTTTTGTACAATGTAATCCAGCCACGGATAAAGCGCTCTCAAATTCTTCACTTGTTAGTCGGATAGTCATTAAGAAATCACATGCCATTTGTACTTACACTGCGTTCCATATAAGAGTGCACCAACGCCCCTACCGGTTTGCGGCCGAACTGCGCAGCTCCCACGGATCTGACACACGCGATTGGTCGTAGCACTGTCGCGATTAGTCGTGGCACTTTCCCTGCCGGTTTACTACCAATCAACAGTGTATCCCTGCGCGAAACGAGTATGCTCTAATGTGGAACGCAGTGTATATATTTTCTCCTTACTCTTTCTACTTGAAAATACGTCCATTTTTTTTGATGACTTGATTCAGATTTTTAGTTTTCTTTTGGTTCAGAGTTGGTTCTTCATGATATACTTCGTTTTCTGTCTTTATTAGTAATTGAAGTTTTTTTTCACTGATAACTTAGTAGATGTGGAAGGAATTAACGAATGCATATATGCGCTATATTGCTATACGTAACTTATCGAATTACCCATTTACCTATAATTACAACGTCATTTTTGTTTCCTGCCCAAATTCACCCTAAGGGGGTGTAATTGACCCCTGAAAATCCTGTTATTTTCCAATTTCTGTGATAACCCGTGAACTGTAATATAATTTTTTTACTAAATGATAGATCTAATTAAAAGAAGTAACTTTTGTCTTGAAACTTTTTTTCTATCTCTTACATTTCGCGAGTTATACCACAAAATCTGAAAATAGCCGAATTTTCAGGGGTTAATTTCACCCGCTTCGAGTGAATTTGGGCAGCAAACAAAAACTGCGTTGTAACCAGAAAGAAATCCCCTGCACATTCACAAAGTTTCAGAATTTTTTGAATTTACAGGTTCGGAATCATCCCTTGTAAGTAACTAGTACTCGATTTATTGAGCTTCTACAATAGAAGTAAAGTTAACCCGCATACGAATATTCGAAGTGAATATTTTTACGGAGATCAGGTAGGTAAAATATCCTTTGTACGCGGGTCTACGCGCGTTTAAGCAACTTGATATCCTTGAACAAAGGATTTTCCTAATTTGATGGTTAAATTCTCTGTGACACAGTTAAGGTGCGATCCAACGGCGGCGCCAATAGGCTCGTCAAGTCCGTTGTAGGCGTTCTCGCGCCGCGGCTAGGCTCGCCGTTTCAGCTGTTAATGAGCCAGATTAGCTTTCCTTTGACTCGTGCCACATTTACCGACAACGGCCGGCATGCCCAGGACGGGTCTTGCGAGGCGGAGTTAGCTCATCATTCCCACGACGCGTGGCTCGGCGAGCACGGCACGAAACTCGCCGAGCCACGCGCGCCGTTGGATCGCACCTTTAGAGTTTGGAGGATGGACAGGGTATCGCCTGAAGAAATTTGATACAGTAAGACGGTAGCGGGCACGGGGGGTGCATCACGGCTGTTGACACGAGATGATAAATCCGGGGCATTTTCGGAAAGGACAGGGAGAAACTCGCAGCCGGTCAATAAACGTCAGAAAGCGGAGGAAGCGGGGTGAGTTGTATATAGGGGCTTAGTTACGGTGCGGTTTCATGAAATTCTTAGTGGGATAAGGTTGAAAGCTACGTCTAATAATGGTATAGTCGTACGGGGGTTAAACACGTAAAAACAGGGCGAAGATTTATGGCGCACCACGCTCCTCTCAGCGTGATGTTGGATAGAGACTCCAACGAAAGTTCCGCTGGAAAGGGAACGGCAGGTCAGCCCAGTGTCCCGTGGCACAAAGAAGAATAATACTGCCAGACAAACGCAACGCGACGCCCTGAGATCGTGTCGCATCTACGGGAACCAAAAGGTACGAATTGATTTTCGTCGATCTCTTGTCACCGTCTCGTTTTTCATCCATGTCCTTCGAACGCGTGCACCGGGCTAATAGCTAGATCCTAGGACAGGATTTCGAAGGTTACGCAGTCGTTCTTCAGCTCTGGAACCTTCAGAGAATGTTGTTTGGCTAGTTTCATAAAACGAGAGGCATACGTACAGTCTGCGATAAAATAGCTACCGCACCCTAAAATTTGATGTAACTTATGATGTAAATCGAGTTTGATGTAGCGCTCCAATGTTTGCGAACTGAAATTATAAATCAAGACGTTATGTATTTTAATGCATATGAAGGATTTCAATTGTTTTCGTTGAAAGAACGGAAGACGAAATTATAGCGTATAAAAAATGTTGAAGATTTAGAGGATATTTGTACTCGTCTCACAAGGGAAGATCCCGAACACGAAAATTCAAAAAATTCTGAAACTTTGTGAATATATAGGGGATTTCGTCCTGATTACAACGCAATTTTTTTTTTGCTGCCCAAATTCACTCTAAGCGGGTGGAATTAACCCCTGAAAATTCGGCTATTTAACGATTTTATTTTGTAACTCGCAATCTGTAAGAGATAGGAAAAAAGTTTGATGATAAAATTTACTTCTTTTAATTAGATCTAGCATTTGGGGAAAACATTATTTTACAGTTCACGAGTTATAACTAATAATTTTTCTACAATTCTAATCATATTTTGCGATCTGGTCGGTTCGTCTTCTCGTCGTTTCTATTCGTTTCTATTCTTTACTTTTCTTGTATTAATTTTAAGCCTAGATTAAGTTCTCGTTTAAGGTTGGGTTGAAAAACAGTCCTGACTGAACCCCGCCTATGCATTTGTCGTGTTTCTCTCTGTTTTCTACCTGCTGTGTCTTGTTTGTTTGCAATAAAGACGTTTAATAATAATAATAATAATAATAACACAAAATTGGAAAATAACCGAATTTTCAGGGGTCAATCACACCCTTAGAGTGAATTTTGCAACAAACAAAAATTGCGTTGTAATGAGGAGGAAATTCCCTACATATTCACAAAGTTGCAGAATTTTTCGAATTTCCGGGTTCGGGATATTCCCTTCTCAGTGAAATTGGTTATTTAGACCAATGATTTGTGAAAAAGAAGTATGTAATCGGCAGCAGAATACAAACAATTTGGGGACTTGTACACAGCAGGAGAATATAAAATTAAGAAATCAACATTTATCTATTTTTTTATTTATTTATTTACTTAGTAATTATTTGTGTATTTATGTATTAGTTACATGATGATGTAATAATAGGTACCTAAACTAATCTAAGTATGCTGAACATGTTGCATTATAAACCCTCACATTTCAAATGCTAAACTTTCTATTTTGACTTAAATATTATATAACATATATGGGGTGTATTTTAACAAGCTTTACATGCAAAAAATGAAAATAATTTTCGAACGTTAATTGTCCATGATTTCTGTAAAACGAAAAATGTTGACTAACAGAAACAGAAAGTAAAAGTGTTTGAAGTCTCTTTCGCCACAAATGCATTGTGGCATTAAAAAAGAGGTGATCCACAAGTATTACTAGATACTAGATTAAAAACAGATAACTAGTAGATAAGTAATTTATTTCTTCGGTTTTATGCCACAATATTTACAAACTTGGACTTATTTTGTTAAATAATTATATAAATTCACTAGCTTAAAGTACCCGGCTTATATACACCTATGTATCTCTACATATAAAATAAAGTTCGCGGTAGGGCGTCTGTCTGTTTCTTCGGGATAATCTCGAGAACCACTGGATGGACTGCAATGCGGCCCACACCACCCCATAAAGCATTCTCAAGGAATGCTTCACTAAAATCGTCACAGCTCGGCTTCCTTTTGTCATAGGTTAATGATTCAGATGTCGAAACCTTCCTCCAGAAATGCTCTAGAAAACGGTGAAAACCGCAATAGAATCCGCCCAGTGGTTCTCGAGATAGCCCGACCAAACAAACCGACGCCTACCGGGGACTTTATTTTATACTATGTAGAGATGTGATACCATACTTATAATATAACCGACTATTTCTAATTGAAAATATTTTTCTTCAATTTTATTTCGAATTCATGTGGTATTTTTTGTTATCCCAAAGTACATATAGTATCCCAGTTGCCAGAAACTGTAATAGAATAAAATTAATGGAATTTTGTAGGGAATTTCTGCCGGAAAAGTTGCCGGTTTAGAAGAAATTTTAATTTCATTTTTGCAAAGTATTTTCCATATAATTGTTAGAAAATAGTCAATAGTTTTCCTAATGAATAATGGAAAAAAATAATTGTAATTCGTTAGGGGGCAGTGAGAACACTTGCGAACCATAAACGCCTGCGCATATTTTGAAACATATAGTTAGGTAAGTAGCACTTCAGCAATTTGAAATTAAAATAATTAAAGCTAACCATCTTTTTGCAAAAGTACGTCCGCGTGTGTATTAAGGTAATTGCTACCATCAACGATTTTATTTCTGCGTTGTTCGGAGAATTTCAAAAACCATATGTCAACGAAGACGAGTAATTTCAGAATGAGAAATAGTAATGATAACGAATATTGCGAACCTGTATAAACTAATTTTCTGATACTTCATGAAATGTAGTGCATATGAAATGAAAATAGCAACAATATTACACGAGAATAGTGAATTACATACTAAGAATTGAATTGTGTTTAGCGTTAAAATTGTCACTCAAAAATGAAGTTTGAAGAAATATAATATTATAATATTATAACTATTTTTGAGTTATAAAAAAAATTGTTACATCGTTTAGGTCTCTTTTTAATGTTAAATCTAAGCAATAATTTTATTAACAGTTTTTTCTAACTTACTCGAACTTGGTAAAGATGGAGCTGCACCCCTCTTGCTGCAAGGGTCTCAATTACTGCTGGTAACATCCTTACGAAGATGCACTAACGACTTTTCATTTTATTCCATCCCACTTCTGCGTATTTCCAATCGTTTCGACGGTGCAAGCTATTAAACCTAATACAGGCTAGGCAACAACCGCCAGGAGCATGTATCTACCGAGTTGCCAACAGCTCTGTGGGATACACCGACTTGTATCCGGCGACTTGTATTCGGCAACTTGTGTCTGCCGACTTGTCCCTTGAAGACCTAGGCGCACTTATCAGATCCGCGTCAGTACCGGCGTGCCAGTGATAATAAGAAGAGAAGCGCAGAGTATCTCTAGATGAGCAAGGTGCGAGTTGCCAACTCGCTGGATGCATCTTTCCCAGTCTATTCGCACGATCCTGTGAAACTCATAGTAAAGTCAATCTGGAAAATGACAAAAAAATAAGAAATCGGAACACCCAAGGGGGCTCTGGTATGTCTCCTATACAGCGCATTCGAGATCAGAATGAAGCGCATGTCGGTGGTCTTCCAGAGAATTTTCTCAAAGGTTTGCAACACATTTAATGGCCATGGATCTTGGAACGTGAAATGCCGGAAGGTTGTGCCCTTACCACCAACTGCGGACACCCGAAAAAATCTTGTTGCAACAGTGTGTCCAGTTCAATTCTGAGGAAGTACCTTCCGAAAACTGAATGTTGGACCACGAGGTCCCTCGACCTTTCGTAAGATATCCCGTGGCGTGGGCCGGATACCTGGTCGAGGAAGTCGCAGGAATACATGGAAGGTGAAAAAAAAAAACGCCTGGCTCGTGCGTATTGTGGTTGTACAGAGTACAGGGAATGTTTCCGCGGGCTTCCAGGCCTAGGTTAAAACGCCAGTTGTACTCTGCAAAGCGTTAAAGAAGGATTGATAAGTAGACCGTAGGGTTGGGAAGGTAGACGAAAGTTGGGGAAATAGATGGCCAGATATAAAGGCAAGTAGATAGATAGATAAGTAAATAGAGAGCTAGATAGAAACGGCGGGTGAGGGAGCAAAAGAGGGGAGGAGCAAGGGGAGGGAGACAGAGTGAAAGAGGGAGGTGGGCTCCATTTATTTTCGCCTCCGTGTTCCAAGCAGAAGCAGGATGATTTATGCGGAGCGAGTGCCGCGTCTCCACGCTGCGGGAGAATTCTCGCTTTCAACTCTGCACCCAGCCGTGTCGCCAGGGTGGCAGAGTGTGGCATTGCCTTCACTCTCTCAGTCTTCTCAACATCGCTGGAAGCACTACGATGCATCTTTCTTGGATGACGTGCAACTACCGACCTTCCTCTGCAGTCTGCTACTACCGTCCCCCTCACTCACCCCTCCTCCCCCTCTCACTCTCTCTCTCTCTCGCACCCCTTCTGTCTTCCTCGCGCGCGCACACGGATGAACGCTTATTCAGGAGTGAGGCTAATCATAGATAGAGCAACGACAAACATTCTGAATTATGTCCGCTCTAAATGAACGGCACGTACCGAAGAGATAGGTTAAAGAATTCACCAGGAACGAGCACACATAATTCTCTGACGGACGGTGAAAGGTTATTTTGGTTTTGTTCGCTCCCTTCAGAACTACATACATGCTAAAACGCCTTCGTTTCCTCCGATCTGCTCCATGGTATATTTACCTTCCCTCTCGGGACAGAGCTTCGGATGCTTATCGTTTATGGAACCTATTAGCCTATTAAAAGTGTACTTTTCGGCAATCCTATTCTCGTTTGCCTCTCGCTGCCACTTAATGGCAGTTATCTTGTTCGTCACTTGTCGCCTTAGTAGCGGCGCAGCAAGTGTCCAGGCATTAAAAGGAATCTAACAATACCCCTGCTCCTCCAGTCGGTATGTAATCGAGGCAATCGATTGGTCCTCACCAGGGATCAAACCGACGTATGCCCGCGTACACTGTGCATAGTTTGAGAGCACGGAATACAGACTGCTGCGGATATTGTCAAAGAAAGGCGCTTTAAATTACCTTCGATGAGTAGAGCGGCAACAAAGGCACGTGTTTTGCTTCTTCACTCAGGCCCCATTTATCTCCGCCGATACAATACGGCCCGGATTTGACACATCTATCAGCGTACAATGCTTAACCCAACCCGCTCCATTCTGTGCTTTCCGCCCCTTCTGATTCGTCTTCTTCTTGCCTCTCTTCTTCGTCCTTTTCTTTCGCGACTTCCTCTGTTTCTTCTCCGTTCACTTCTTTGCTTGGCCGGTCGGTATTGCCTGACTCAACAACTTTGAGGCGCGTCACAAGCTTCCCTCAACAGAGCAGATCGGGGACAGGACATGACTGATACACCAGTCAATTTCTCCGGTGCAATTGTAAATTTTGTACGTTCCTCTCCTAGATTTACTAGAAACACTCCTGCGTGCTGAAATTTTCGAGTGATTCTGTTGGTTCCTCGCAGGCTGTATCAACATTTGCACGCTGTCGAACTTGAACTACATGTGTAGATAGTAACTCCTTGGTGGGTGAAATTAGAAATGCGATTGTCGGTTGTACGCTTCCATCGACGCATTGTAAGGGGCCGTCCTTAAATTACGTAAGGGTAATTTTGGCGATTTCTTACCCCCTCCCTCCACCAGCATAAGAATTCGTAAGATTTGATATTGCAAGCCCTTCCTTGCGTAATATAGTTTACATTGAATTTTTTCAGTTTTAAAACTCTTTTAAAGGTTTATATAATTCATTTAAGGGGTTACCTACCGTCAGGAGGTAGAAAAAGAATCGATTCTTTGGGAATTTCTTTCAGAAAGTACATGCATATTTTTATGCAATGGTTTTTGTGTTCAGATGAGGGACACTTTAACAGGTTATTATATTATGTTTTGGTGTACAAATATTTAGTTATTGCACAATTACAACTGATTTCCCGGAAGCTATTTTTAGAAACACGTTTCGCGGTGACCAACATTATTCGGAACTGGGTTATCTGAAATAAAAAAACGAAGAAGATTTAGCTAGTACAATATTTTATCTAGTCTTTAATCGTTCCGTTTTATAAAATATTAATCCGGGACAAAATGGCAGATGTTTAAAGTGAAATGATCGATTTTCGTAGAAAAAACACTCATCTTTCATTCGTGAAATAAAAGCTATACATTGGAAAAACAAATGCTTCGATTGAAGACTAGATTTGAATGTCTAGAAGAAACCTACAATGTTTCAGAAAGATTGGTGAAGCGGTTTTGGAGAAATCGTGGTCACCGGTCTAAAAGCAGCTTCCAGGAAAAGAGTTGTAATTTCGCAATAACTAAATATTTTTATACCAAAACATAATATAATAACCTGTTAAAGTGTCCCACATCTGAATACAAAAAACATTGCATAAAAATATGCATGCACTTTCTGAAATAAATTCCCAAACAATCGATTCTTTTTCTACCTCCTGACGGTAGGTAACCCCTTAACGGGGTACAGGGCTATTCAAATCTCGAAAAATCGATTTTTTTTTTATTATTAATTCTGAAAGTGTTATCCTTTGTGAACATTTACAACAAAGTGTCATGACGAACTTCGAACAATTACGGAAATTATAGCGTAGGGGACTTCACTTTGAAGCGGTTTAGAGTAATCGCCCGTTAAGAGTCCGTCGAACGGGGCTGGCGGCGGACTCATAGTGGGTTGCGGACATGGTTCCGCGCTGCCAGTGACTGTGTCGACCCTTTCGTTTCCTCTCACTCGTTGTCCGATTCTCTCACTCTCGTCCGCAGGCTTCCAAGAAATGGTGGGACAGTCGCCGGACTCTCAACGGGCGGAAAAAACGGACTTATAACGGACAATTACTGTATCTCGAAACTACATTTTTAAACACCTTACAATACGGTGTACATCATAACTTTTGAACGAATGAATATTTTCCCTTGAAATTTTAACTAGAGGTGTAGAATTCCTTTCTCCAAAACATGGAATTTCCGCAACAACATTGGATGTTTGTATAAATTTTTTTAAACGTTTAAAGACGTTTAAAGACGATCTTCTTCCGTAGAAGTGTGGGAAAAACACTGATTCGTGTGCAACTTTCACAATTTTTGTTTAATTTCGCCAGTCAAATTCCATGTTTCAGATTTAGGTGCAGAAATTACTCACCTCAAAGCGTTTTACTTTCAGATGATTGGTTCACCTGATTTTACGTACACCGACTACAGCTGCGCACCACGCAGGACCATCTTCAGCGCTTAATAATGTTAACAAATTTGAACATTCCGACAATTTTTTTTGTAATTACTCGGAAACGCGTCCACAATAAACTATGAAAATTACGGGTATAATAATTACTTGGTACCTAAACAATCCAACACAAACGAAATCATCGATTTTACGTGTCCAAATAGTCCTGTACTCCCTTAACTCGGTTTTGGGAAATTGAAACTAAAACTACTCTTCTGGAACATTAATGATATAATTTGCATTTATTAAAAATTATGTTAAAAACATTACGTAAGACGCTACCTGACCCCCCCCCCCTTGTAAGCAAACGTAAGAAATTCGCAACCCCATCCCCCCCCCCTGGGAACTGACAAGGGAAGATCCCGAACCCGAAGATTCAAAAAAATCTGAAGCTTTGTGAATATGTAGGGGGTTTCCTCCTGATTACAACGCAATTTTGTTTGCTGCCCAAATTCACTCAAAGGGGATGAAATTAACCCTTGAAAATTCGGCTATTTTCCGATTTTGTGCTATAACTCGCGAAGTGTAAGAGATAGAAAAAAAGTTTCAAGACAAAAGTTACTTCTTTCAATTAGATCTAGCATTCGGTGAAAAAATTATTTTACAGTTCACAAGTGACAACACAAAATCGGTAAATAACCGGATTTTCAGCGGTCAATTACACCCCCTTAGAGTGAATTTGGGCAGCAAACAAAAATTGCGTTGTAATCAGAAGGAAATTTTCTAGATATTCACAAAGTTTCAGAATTTTTCGAATTTCCTGGTTCGGGATGTTCCTTTGGGGGCGGAAGAGAAAAGATGGGCAAAAAATTATTTGAAATAAAAATTTGTGTATCTGCGATTCAAATTTATTTATTATCAAATTTATTATTTCAAATAAGTTTTTGCCCATCTCTGCTCTTCCGCTCATTTCCCATTAGGGGTCGTCCTTAAATCACATAAGCCTTTTTTGGGCGGGGAAAGGGTTGCAAATTTCTTACGTTTGCTTACAAGAGTGGGGGGGGGGGCGGGTCAGACAGCGTCTTACGTAATATTTTTAAACATAATTTTCAATAAATACAAATTCTATCATTAATGTTCCAGAAGAGAAGTATTAGTTTCAAATTCCCGAAACCGAGTTAAGAGTTTCGTGTACGAAATTTTTATTTCAAATAATTTGTTTTCCCATCTCTGCGGAAGAGGCAAGCATTTGATGGTGAATGGAAGAAATCGAAAAGGAATATAACGAACTTGGATAAATAATATCCAGGACTTGTGCCTTTATTTCGAGCGAGTCATGTACAACTATGTTAATAAATGTCCGTGGCATCAATAAATAAGCAACCTGAATCTATAAGCTCGGCTATACGAAGAAAGTTGTGCGCGCACGGTACGGTATTAAAGAAAAATGAGAAGCAAATGTATGAACAGTTCAACAAAGCATCAATAATCGCGGCGATAAGAAAGCGAACATTATCGCGAAATTATACACCGGCATAGAATGGCAGGAAGGGTAGAAAAGAAAATGCCCGTAAATTAACGATTGTGGAGGCTACCTTGGGTCAAAGCAAGCCGCTAAGCCGTGGAATCGTCATTATCGCTCTCACGAGTGGTGACGCTGATAGATGCCATCTCTAAATGATGATGGATGGCTCGTATAACTGTCGCAACACATGGCTACCCGATGAGCTTCATATCTTGATTTACTGCCTGTCCCTTCGTCATTTCGCAATTCCACGCATACACAAGTATGCCAATTGCCATTATCGCTGCATCTTTCTTAATTCCCCTCGGGGAAGACAGGAATACAAGCAGTCAGGAAATGTTAGGAAATACTATTAAGAATATACTGTGTTTTTATTATTCCCAGAACATAAATCGAACTTAACCGCGGAAATGGTTGAGTAGGTACTACGTATAAAAGTGTCTCTGTTCTATCATTATTTTCACGTGGAATATTGTTTTCACGTAGCTACTACTAACAAAATTTTCTTATCCACATACAGATGAAATCCAGTAAGGTAAATTTATTTTATTATAGTTTCAGAAAGTGAAATAAGTATTCTACGTAACATTATGTCGATTGTGGGTAATTAGGGCAGTGAAAAATATATAGAGAAACGTTAGTTTATGCGCATCTTTGTACATTAATTCGACGTTGTTTTTGGCTGAATGTGATATGTTGTATTTCGTAATTATAATATTTCCATTTATTTTATATAATAATATAAAGATACAATTTACGGAAACTTAGACGAAATACAGCTTAAGAGATTTTAGAGATAGACTATGATGTCGAGACTATTTGGAATAAGAGTGTTTTGAAAGAGATATTGTGTGTTATACAGGGTCATCCGTTAAAACTGCAACCTACGCGCGCGCGAAAATGGCAACACCGCCTCACAGACGCATTCGACTACAACCATGCACCGGCCCGGCGTTCGGTGGGCTGCCAGCGACCTCTGGACAGCAGTGATGTTCAAGCTTCGAAAATTTTAGAATGGTCTTTGAAATTTCCTGGCCCAGACTGAAGAATTTGGGGCCTTTTTCGTATAACTTTTGAATTATAAAAGATATCGGAATGCAATTTGCGCCGAAAAATGAGGAAAAATTATTCCCTCTTAATGATGGATATTTTAAAATATTTTACGCTTACTTAATTTTTCTTTTATCCATTTTTAACCATAATTATTGTAAAAAGCTTTTGCAAACCATTTATTTGATACTGTATTTAATGCTCTTTTTGAAATTCATGGTGTTGATAAACAATAGGCTAGCCGCTAGTTGTTTCCGTATCATTACTTTCAAAAATAGAGAAATTAAATTTTTATTCAATTATGTGTTAGTTCTGCTAACCTCAAAATCTATTGTTCTGGTTTTCTTTTTTTTAAATTTTATCCTTAATGCAGTGCATGCTCGGAAGTAACGGGTAACTAATACAACGCGTCTTTGATTGTAGCGGTGTTTGAATTTTTTTCTACAATTTTTGTGTCTGAATGTTTTAACCTTTTAGCTACTCAACGCCACGCCTAGGGTAAAGGACCCAATTACTATCACCTTAAGCTATTTTACTTAAAATAACGAATAAATAAACTATACTATGTAATCTATATTATAGATTATAGGTTGAATTACATAATTCTTTTTGTGCGTGACTTTAAAACGTTTATTTATTCGTTATTTTAAGTAAAATAGCTTAAGGTGACAGTAATTGGTTAGGTGTCAGTAATTGGGTCCTTCACCCTATACCGGCTTCCGTTAATGTCATTTTTTGGAACCATGCGCCATTATTGTGGCTTTTACACGCAGGTGGCGATCATTCGACATTATATTCAAACCTCATTACAGTGATCTGGGGTGCGAGTGGTAAACCGATCATAAAAAGGGAGCGCGCGGCTCTGTTGCCTGGGCCGGGAAATTCTTTTGCGACGTTAATTTGAAAGAGACCATCCTAAAATTTTCGAAGCTCGGGCATCACTGCTGTCCAGCGGTCGCTGGCAGCTCTCCGCACGCCGGGACGGTGCATGGTTGTAGTGGAGTGCGTCCGTGAGGCGCTGTTGCCATTTCGTCTGTTCGCGCGCGCGTGGGTTGCAAGTTTAATGGATGACCCTGTATATAGGTGGTTTCGGTGGTTCAGAAAGTGGAGGTTGAAAGGGATGAGGTACAAGGATCACGGTACAAGGATGAGTAATAAGGAGCGGATGAAATCACAGGAAAAGGAATTTAAAATACTTGCTATTGCCACCTGTAGAAGTATACGAATTACTTAAACTAGAGAAAAACAAATTTAAGTGGCGTTGGTATACACCTTCCGCCATAAAATTGTTCAACGGGAGTTAACAATTACGTGTACCGTGATTAATAATGACATTACATAGATATTGAAAACTACAAAAGCAAAGCGTAAAATAATATTATACAACAGATAATTTATCTCTCGAAATTCGAGCTTTTGTAATAATGTTTGCTAATTGACTTAAATCTTATTTGCTTGGTTGATTTATATCGCCAACAGGGGACACGGTGATCCCGATAAGACGTCAATTGCGAGATTTACATCTTCCTTATCACTTCAGTACTAAACATCCGTTTCTGTGTTATTTTCTTTTTAGAACCAAGTGATTTATGTCGAACGACAGTGCAGATTAATTCGAGCACATATGTGACCGAACAAGAATTCACAAAGCGACCCGTCAGTCCGATCTGTTTTACACTTTTCACAAATCATTTCGAAATGATTTCGTAACTCGCTAATCGCGTAATACTGTCCACGATAATAATTGATGCAATGAATTATAGCCTCGAAGCAAGCGTTATCTACTTACGCGCAACTACCGCAATTGGGCGAATCGCAAAAAGCGCTTCGAAGCAATCGAAGAATTTTTACGGTCGCGGAACGAAAAAAAAAAAAAAAAAACCGCGCATGCCCGGCGAAATATGAAAAAGCACGGAACGAAGGCAGACTTCTGTCCCGCTTCGATTTCTACCTCTTTTTTCTTCTCCCGATAATAGATAATAACGCTATAATGTATACAAAATTATGGAAATAACGGGTTATTTAGCGTTCGCGCCATTAACTATGACGTATTATTACAATCATACGGTGTTGCATATCTATAAACGATACCGAAACCGGACGCAATTTCGAAAATGCCTGCTATTACGGCCGCTGTATCTGCTACTCGAAAGACCATATTTTATGCGAAGTACTTTCGAGAATTTTAAATGAAGGTGAAAACGCGAAAGCGGGTACGGCCAGGCCGGTACCCGCGTAGCCGGTAATAAACGAGAGTTTTTTAGTCGAACGGCGTTGAAGGATCGACCTGATCCACGTATCGCGTGCAGATGGCCCCCTTCCATGCTCCTTTTCGTTCAGCGCGCCGTAGCCGCGGGACATCGTTCATCACTCTAATGCATAAACCTCCGTGATGCTTGACAACGAGCGACGAGATGACCGTGCCAGACCCCGGTCATTTCCTTCTCACGTGGCTGAATTAACGCTTCGTCATTAGCAGCTTGTCTCGAACTACCTGATCACAACCGAAACTTTTATGTCCTACGCCACACGCCATTACGGCATGCCCCTGCGTGTCGACATTCCGCAACTACCGTCAGGCCTTTGTACTTCTGCGGCAGATACCACTGCGCCGCGGACATGTACTCTGCGACGAGACTGGCGAATTTGCGCGCACCTGTGTCAGTTTTTCGGTGGCTGCGACGCGCATGCGCGCGAGTGAAAACTGGGGGGTTGAAAATTGTGGTAAGCTTGTTAGGATTAATGCATTAAATAGTTATTAGATAACTGGCAAAAGAAGAAAGTGTTACTTAAAGTCAGGGATGGATTTGGGGTTTTTGGGAGGGTGGGGGTGTAGGGGTGAATCCAAAAATTTGTTGAGGAGGGGGATGTAGGGGAGACCGGGGCAAAGTGAACCCCGGGGTAAAATGAGATTTCTTAATTTATTCTTTAACAATAGAATATATTTAGAAATTTTGGTGACGTAATAAATGTATGTAATACGACAATGATAATTATGCGCATTCAGGTATCGAATAATGGAAATTCATTTAAATAATTAAAAATGAAGTTTTAGAGATTTTCAATTGTTTTTTTTTCAATTTAGCTTTTTGGATAAATGAGTCTTGAATGTGTTATTTTTACTCCATTTTTTTTCTGCGTGTTTATAACAAGCTTATAAACATACGTGTACACGCGTTTGAGAAAACATTAATCCTAACATTATTAAATAATTAATTTTCCACTGAGTACACCTTCGGGGCAAAGTGACCGGGGTAAACTGAGCTGCAGAGAAGAGATGCGCATCTTATTAAAACATCGTTATTTTTATGTGAAACCTGTCTGCCAAAAATTATTGAAGCCCATTTGAAAACAAAATATATGTTTTTGTTGAAAAATTTATTTAAATATTATAAGTACGTATTTTATTAAAAAGTATGTGTGTATTTGTTTTATTTATAATATGTCAGACTGTTCATGTAAACAAAGTTCCTTTAAAAACACATTTTCAGAAGAAAATGATTTAGGTTAGTAACACAAAGTACAAAGTTACAAAGTACAAATTATTAACATTAAGCTTGTATTAATGAAATATGTTTAAAAAAAAATAGTTTAAAGAGTTTAAAAGTTCTAATAAAGTTGATTTTATAATTATATCCTTCATTAAAACACGTATTTTATTTCTGCTCAGTTTACCCCAGAGAGTAGCTCACTTTACCCCATATATGGGGTAAAGTGGTCGATTTTGCATTTTCTTTTCAAGTTGAATTTTAATATACTTTAAGTTTATTTTAAGTATTGATATTCGTCATTTATCAATAGTAATGTTCAAATTATATTATAAATCTATTTTCACACATTTTTATTGAAAGGGAAAAATTTTATTCGACTTCAAACATTTTTCGTCCCACTTTGCCCCGGTCTCCCCTAGGTCTGAGAAATAAATTAGGAACCTTTTCTGATAATATTTTTTTGTTAAATGAAAAAGCGCTTTTTGTATCAATTAATCATATTTTCCCTCATTTTTCTAGGTTAAAATAAGTATTTCGCAAATTAAAATAAGTATTTTTCCCTTATTTTTCCCCCTTCTGAATCCACCGCTGTTCAAAATTTAGTTTAGAACTTAATTTCTTAATTTAAACTGTTGGTTCTAAAGCAATATACAAGACTTATTTCCTTGATCAAAATGTATAAGTTGCAAAAGAGTCCAAAGTCGATCTAATGACTGGGGAATTATAATGGCTGAAGCCGAGAAGATTATTAATATTCTCGGATTCACTTATATTGGTTGATGTCAATAATTTAAATCGGTGCTGGCCGTGAGTGACACCGCTTGCGCACTTCCACGCGTCACATTCTGTTTTTCTGTTTATATTTAACATTTAAATGTTTTCATCTGGAATACGTTTTTCAAGTCCTGCCTTATAAAGAGAGAGTTTAATCAAATAGACCTTACTTATTATTCATTTGCATTATACAAGCGAATTAATAAAGGAAGTTGGGAATGTGTTCGATACTTTGTCGAAAGGATAGCCAACGCAAATCTGAAAGAATCGAATAATTCGCACAGGTGTAGCTTTTGCCAACCAATCGAGGAACGTAATGGTTTCGTGATTAATCGATTAACGACGCTGGCCTGTCGAAATCTTAATTGTTGTATTTATTTTCCAATCCATGGACACTGATTTATATTTGTCTGTTCTTTATTTATTCAGAATCTTTCGCTGTAATCGTATATCCATAAAAAACTATTTTACCTTCGGGCTACGTTGTACGTTCTGCGTGAAAGATGGTAAGCCGAGAACCGACGCGGAGAACAAGGAAAACCAATTAAACCGGATGAAAGCGCGCGTCAAAAGCGCCGAAATAATCGTTACAATTCGATACATGAATAGCACCTTGACGTTTCCTCCGCCGTTGGATCCCAATTACGACAGAGAGCAGCGAGACGAAATCGGTCGGAAGGGAAAGAAAGGCGAAGATCAAAAAGGGGAGCACTAATCACGTTCGACGTCTGTCAGTCATTGAAATTCAGCGATCCCTCGTGGCTTTCCGCAAATCTAACCGCGGGAGTAGTTAGTCGGCGCGGAGAAGAGAGCGACACTGATCGATAGGTTCCTAACGGTTGAGGGGTTGTCTAAGCCTTGACCCTGCTGTTCCGTCGGCAGATTTAATCCTCCCCGTCAGCGGGACCTGTCTCTGCCTCTCTATCTCTCTCTCTCTCCCTCTCTCTCCCCCTCTCTCTCCCTCTCTCTCTGTCCCTCTCTCTCTCTCCCTCTCTCTCTCCCTCCCGCTCTCTCCCCCTCTCCATCTCTCTCCCCCCCTCTCTCCTCTCTCTCCTCCTCTCTCTCCCCCTCTCTCTCCTCCTCTCTCTCCCCCTCTCTCTCCCTCTCTCCTCTCTCTCCCCTCTCTCCCCTCTCTCCTCTCTCTCCCCTCTCTCCTCTCTCCCCTCTCTCCTCTCACCTCTCTCCTCTCTCCTCTCTCTCCCCTCTCTCCCCTCTTTCCCCTCTCCCCTTCTGCCCCTCTCCATCTCCAGAGGAATAGAGATCCCTTCCTCTTAATTTTGTCTCTCCCTCTCCTTTTTTCCCGCCTTATCGCTTTCTTTTTTCTCCCCCTCTCTGTTACTATTCTCTCTCCCCCTCTCGGCCTCTCTCTTCCTCTTTTCTCCCCCTCTTCTCCCACCCTTTCTCTTTCTCTTTCGCTCTCTCTTTCTCTTTCTTTCTCTCTCTCTCTCTCTCTCTCTCTCTCTCTCTCTCTCTCTCTCTCTGTCTCTCTCTCCCTCTCTGTCTCCCTCTCTGTCTCTCTCTCTCTCTCTCTCTCTCTCTCTCTCTCTCTCTCTCTCTCTCTACCTCTGTCTCTCTTTCTGCTCGTCCAGATGGGGGCTCAGCTGTCTGTTCCGATAGGAATCTGGTCAGGGCTTAATGACGGCTCGTGACGGACGGGTATCGAAGCCGGCAGCACCGGACAGAAGACGAAGGGGTGGAGGAACGCAGGAGTCTGGCGTGTCACATCAACGGCGCCGCGAGATCTACGGCCTCAGCTTTACCAAACGGATTCGATTCTTTTCGTTTGGTAGGTCTCCACCTCCCCCGCTCCCTGCCGCCCCTATGTGGCGGGCACAGCGTGCACATACGCGTCATCCCTTCTCTTTCTTTCCCTCTTTCTCGCCGCACACTGCCAAACTGCTTAAACGCAAACGGATAGTTGAGCCGGTGCCGACCGATCGGTCGTTGCCCGGATCGACTTACGAGCGTTTTATTCGTCAAAGGAATGCCCGTCTGATTTTGACTTCCTTCAATTCCATCATTCAAGCTCCGCGGCAACTTTCGTCACAGGAACCTTTTGAGAGGGGTGCATCTTAATGATTTAAGAACCCGTGCAGCAAGACGAAGGGGATTTTACCAATTGCTTGATAAACTTTTTCGCCTTGCCGATAATTAGGACAGCCGCAGTCGTCCGGTGGAGAAGACTCTTAAATATTTATTTATCTATCCATTTCACTTTTACGGGTAAAACCCATTTTGTGACAAAAAAGAGAATACATCGAACATCGTAGAGACACGTTACCACTAAAAACACATCAGAGTATACAAACACAGCGATCAAAAAGAGCATACGGCTACCCAGATCTATTGCGGAAAACTACCGCTGTATAAACGCTTTTCTTAAAACTAGAAGAAGATCCGTTGAAGAAATCAACACCCCTGCAGTGCAAATTAGCCAAGTTGCATGTCCTGTTCATGGGGACAGTGTTGCCAAATCTGGAGGTATAGTCCACAGGTCTAAATAGCAAAGTTTGCCTGATGGCCCGTTCCGGGGCATTAAAATCGATTTGACTGATAAGAGGGGGCTGCATACCAATCCATTAATGATCCTAAATATCTCTGTGTAATATAAAAAAATTATTGATAAACTGCTTAGTTGACGCTGAGGAATATTGAAAAATATCGCATAGCAGGTAAGCGTTTCGGACGTCGGCACAACTTTATTTAATTACTTGGGAATGCAACGTCCTGTTAGGGGTTGTGCTACAACAAGGTTATGTAGCTACGCACAGTAGGGCATAATGAAATCATTAAGCGTTTGCGTCACGTAGGCACGTAGCCTGCATGTCACTCTTCTCTGCTAGCAACAAAAGGCCGATATATTTCCTTAGCGATGTTGCACAGTCTTGAAAAGTTGACGGGGGTGGGACAAAGCAGGCGCGGCACAAAAAGAGTTACACGCTGCGCGCGTATACGTATCTGGGCATGCGTGTGTCTATTACATATAAATTAACGAAACAAGAGACGGTAATAAGTGGGGGCCTTAAACAGTAAATAGAAAATTCCAGTAGCCGGGCCGGAGGTAGAGTGGATCAAAGGGCGCCGACCATCTCGAAGCTTCGGTGCAGTCTGCCCTCTTCCTCTGGGATAGGTTATAGGGGGAAGGTAATAGATTGCCTCTTTCTGACTTTTATTGTACCAGAAAAAGCTTGTCAGATTCAACGTGGGGACCCCGTGCTCTCCATTACGTGCCATGAGAATGAGCGCTGAGGTGGAGAAGTCGAGAACCTGGGGCCAGGTCGTACTACATTAGAAAAGGGCGGAAATGTTAAACGATTCACGAGAATTTTTCATAGTCGAGAGCGTGTCGACAACATGCAAAAAAATCTGCCGCTGCCGCGAAAAGTGATGGAAAATATGAGGGGTGGATTAAATAAGGTATGAAAATCTCCAACCATTTCCACCGTTTATGGCGCGAACAAACAAAAATGGCGCCACTAACTTCGCGCGATGTGGAAATAAATCTATGTGGGGTAAATCCGGGAGAGGCGGTCGACCTAATATAAAATGGCTGTTAAAACTAATACAGATCTTAGTTATTATATTAGAACAAACCTAATATGTTCAGAATTTTATGCTGATTCAGAAAAAAATGGTGGATATTTGCTTTAAGACAATAGTTACTGTAAATCAGGTTGAAAACTGAAGTCATGACATCTGACCACCTCTCCCGAGGTGCCGGGAGAAATGGTTTTCGTCGTTGGCAGAGACCACTCACGTAATAATTCGTGGAAAAATAAGAAAGAAGAAAGCAAAATTATTTATGAGTGAATACAACTACAAATTGTTTGATATTTAATTTGTTTACGCTAAACAAGTAAAGAACACATCAAAGATAAAGTGAACTACCTACTGGCGATTAGCAAGGCAAATGAATACAAAAGTGAATAAATAAAATAAATAAACAAAAATAATAATAATAATAAATAAATAATAAAAAATAAAAATAATAATAAAAAATAAAAATTTAATAAAAAAATCATAACTCGACCATCTCTCCTTTCTGCAGCGAGATATGGTTTTCTCATTAGCTTTGAGAGGAAGAGTTAATATGGCTAAATAATAAGGCAAATGAATACAACAGTGAATAAATAAAATAAATAAACAAAAATGATAATAAAAAAATAATAATAATAATAAATAAAAAATAATAAAAATTAAAATAAAAAATAATAAAAATTAAAATAAAAAATAATAAAAATTAAAATAAAAAATAATAAAAATTAAAATAATAATAATAATAATAATAAAAAATAAAAAATAATAATAAAAAATAAAAATTTAATAAAAAATCATAACTCGACCATCGCTCCTTTCTGCAGCGAGATATGGTTTTCTCGTTAGCTTTGAGAGGAAGAGTTAATGTGTCTAAATACTTTGGCTGCATTGTCTCTCAATATCTCTACTATTTTATTATCCCAAACATTAAACGAACATAAACTTAGAAGTATATTTTAAATAAGATTCTATACACCGCAGTTTGACAGAACAGGTTAAATGTGACTTCAATATATATATATCGATCTCAACGTGTATGAGACCCTTAACTTATTTAATATTTAGATATATATATATATATTTATATATATATATATATATATAAATATATATATATATATATATATATATATATATATATATATAAATATTAAATAAGTTAAGGGCCTCATATATATCGATACAGATCGCATTACATGTGTCCTGAGATTTGTGTCAAGTATCAAACAACACATACCTGTTGAGATGGAATCATGAAACAGCAGTTCAGTTCAAAACGTGGTTTCGTGGAATTTCCGGGTAACATCCTTAAGTTCTAATCTTATTTCTCAGTTGTTGCATCTAAAGCATCTATAAGTGTTTGTCTATGAAAAAAAAATATATAAACCCTGATGTCGCGATACAAAAGACACGAACATATACGCTGAAACATGTAGATATTCGTATCAACTGCACGCTCAAGGTATCGGTGTTACAGTACATTGATAAAGGCGACGACACCAGCTGATACCGATACATCGATACCAAGCCAGTTATATAAATAGTCAAATACATGTTGAGATTTGTATCGCAATACTGACACTTGCAATATGTATCGATACAGATCTCAACGTGTGGGGGGACTGTACGGTTAAGATTTCTCAAAAAATCGATATTTTATATACATATATATTTTTTTTATATATTTATACATACAGTGGCGTGCAAAAGTATTCCGCCACCCTTTAAAATCACATAACTTTTTTTAAAATTAATCCAAACGACTTGAATTTTTGTTTAGAAGCTAGAAGGATTAGTTTACTAAGTGACGTGATTCGTCGTTTTGAAAAAAATGCACTTGGTCGAAATAGCAAAAAAAAAATAGAAAATCTCGTTTTTTAAACTTTTTTTTATGAGCCTGTAATGAAAATTAAAAAAAAACAGTTTGTAGATTTAAGTACGTTATATACGTGCCTAAAATTTCATGAAATCGGTTAATGTTGCTCTGAGCTATAAATGCTTAAATATCGCAGAACAAGTTCGAAAATCGCTGATTTCGGGAATTTCGCGATTTTCGACCTTATTCTGCGAGCAACGTTAACCGATTTTCATGAAATTTTAGACACGTATATAACTTACTTAAATCTACAAACGGTTTTTTTGAATTTCCATTACAGGCTCATAAAAAAATGTTTAAAAAACGAGCTTTTCTATTTTTTTTTTTTTTGCTATTCCGACCAAGTGCATTTTTTTTTAAACGACGAATCACGTCACTTAGGAAACTAATCCTTCTAGCTTCTACAAAAAACTCAAGTCGTTTGGATTAATTTTAAAAAAGTTATGTGATTTTAAAGGGTGGCCGAATACTTTTGCACGCCACTGTATATTTTTTATATATGTATTTTTGTAGTATAACATCCCGAGAATACCATGCGAAAGTCTCACACCAAAATTCGTAACGGTATAGATTCTACAGTCACACAAAAAAATTTAAGTTCCGGACGCAGGTATGAGCCGAGAACACTTTGAACACGTTTTTTTCAAAACACTATATTTCGAAACGGTAATCACGATTTCAGAAGAAAAAATGAACCAATTAAAAAAAAGCCCAAGCATTTGATTCATAATTGGACTCGCTATCGCAGCACCCTATAACGTAATATTTTAAAACACGGGTTTCGTTGCCGCCCGTATACTCCCAATGTTTAAAAAAATATCCGACAGACGGCGCGAGCGCTCCGCGACGAAGATATTTACCTAGCCCATAGCTGCAGACACGTCCTATAAATACAAATGAGGAAAAGAATGTTACATAAACGTGTGTCCATAAATGCTTTATTAGAAAGTTATCAAACAATGGGACATTTAATGGAAATGATAACGATCCCTCTTAATAAAGTACGAGCTAAAATAGATCCACAATATCTATTTAATCAGTTTATGCGAGATATCGTATCTTTATTATTCGAGATCGGTAAAGATGATCAATGTAGTACCTATTAATCGCTTACTATTAATACTACCCCCTTTCAAAATATCGATTCTTCTTACTAATGCAATACTAACATTAATAATTGATAAATTGCATTTGTAATTGTACGATATTTGTGTGGATTTTTTTACATCTCAATGAATGCAGAACTAATTTTTTACTGTACATTATCATGCGTATTACTTGTTTGATAAAGTTTTATTAACTTTATTTATTTTTTATTATTTATTTATTACCCACAAGTGAAAGTCTAGCTGTGTGAGAACTTAGGGCCTTGGGTATGATAAAATTGTCCTTAACGATAGAAATAGTATTAATAATTTCAATAATAATTAACCTGATAAATTGACCTATATTTTCTTTGTACTGTATTACAAGTAAATCTGTTATTCTTTTTTTTTGAATAAATCATTCATGGCTCTGTCTTTAGGTACATATTTTCTTCTTCTTTTTACTCGTGCAATATATCAGCACAGTTCGGTTGAAAAATTCTGAGACATCCATTACAAATACAATGTCTACTAACTCTTACAAAATATGTAACTCTAAAAAATATGTAACTCTAAAAAATATGTACTCTAGATTCGGTCAGTGCAACTTAACATTTACACCACCGTGTAAAGGCGCACCAATAGTTGCTCATTTTGCTGAGCAAGTGGCACAATAAATTATTACAAGTATTTCCGCGTTTGCGTGGAAGCATCTATTAAGCAGGAATAGATCTGGATCTCATAAATCACGGCGCGCGATTTTTAGCTAATTTACGCATTTAACGAAGCGGTTGGTTCATAACGCGTAGCTCTTACCTCTGCAGCTGACTAACATAAGTTAAGAAAATTGAACCGAGGCTCCGGCCAAAACTTGTTAGTTGAATGCTTGTCATTCTACGCTTCACGCCCACGCGATCGACATTACATAAACTCATTCTCGCGTTTGCATTCGGTAGCTCGACATCTTAATTTGTTCTGCTCGTACAACAATTTCGTGAACATTCTTAAATTTATCACCTTACTTTAACTTCAACGAATTCGGGGGGTTGTGAAATGAAAAGCAGCGATTTGGAAATATTTCGGTCCAGTTTCTAGTTTTCAAAAATTTGGCTCAGTCAACTTTGGTAATATACGTAGCTCTTCGCCGATTAGAATAGAAAGTAAATACAAGAAAAGCGCATAAAATTTTGTTTGTAGGTAATTAACGGTCTGATTTATGCTTCCTACATAGAATGAGTCACGCGATTCGCACGGACCATATCTCTCTTATATGGTGGACGATAGAAAAAATGGTGGAGGGAAAAGTTGAATGACCTGGCAAATCCAATGTTCTGTGACACCATTTTTTAAAGAACAAAGGCGCTAGGGGGTTGAAAAAGTGAACTTATTTCAAATTATAGAAAAAATTCTTTTGTAAATAAACCTTTTGAAGATTCTACGTATAGGGCCATGCTTAAATTACGTAAGGGTAATTTTGGCGAATTCCTACCCCCTCCCAACCCCAGTATAAGAATTCGTAAGATTTGACGTTCAGTTATTAAAATTCTTTTGAAGGTTTATAGAATTCATTGAACTCGGTTTCGGGAAATTTAACTCGCCGAGAGGCGCTACTTTGTAAAATTTACCACAGAGGCGCTAGTTGCGAAAATATGAAGACTGAGTTTTTGTTACAATTTTTTAAAGAACTTTAATAAAGATTTTAAGATATTTCATGAATTTTGTTTGATTCTTAAAACACTGTACTTTAACATAAAAATTACAAAGTTAAAAAAAAATATTCTGAAACCTGTAGAGACAACCTGTGTTACAATATGGGGTGCGCCTCCCGCCGGGTTAAGCTAAAACTACTTTTCCGGAACATTAGGTAATGATAGAATTTGTATTTATTGAAAATTAGGTTAAGATCATGAAGAGTGAAATTAATTGTTCTGCACTACTGGAACTCGTTGATCTATATGCTCCTACCAGATGTGTCAGAAAAAGGCCACCTTTCGTATACCGCAAATTCAAATCTAAATATGGTTCACTTGATCCAAAGAATCGCTTAATGTTCAGTGCTAGCTCCTATGTAGACTATGTCGACTTCTTTTCCGGTAGTAGTTCCTCTTTCAGTTGGAAGCTCTTCAGACTGTTGTGTCAGGAAAATCCTATCACGTCGTTGTAACTGTGCTTTGTGTTGGGCAATGCCCGTTTAATTTTCAATAATAATAATAATAATTAAAAGATATTACGTAAGACGCTAACTGACTCCCCCCCCCGTCTAAGAAAACGTAATAAATTCGCGACCTCCCCCCTCCCCAAAAGCCTTACGTAACGTAAGGATAACCCCTATAGAATTATTAAAGTAAGGTGCTCAAGAAACGAATACTTTACCTACGACATATTTTAACAATAGTGGCCAAGGTTCAACTTTTTTATCTGTCTAAAGGATGGTTTATTTTGTGATTATTATTATTATTATTATTTCGAATTTACTACTCGTTAAACAGAAAATATAGTGCATAAGGAGAAAGTAAGATGCGAGTAAAGGCGAGGCCGCAGAACTGTTCCCTAGTAGCATTTCTGGTTGGCCCACAGTATCCCCAAGTTGAGAATTAGTTGGCCATCAAAATGTCAACAATAAACGCTACTAGGGTTGATAAGCCTAAACATAATCTGGGCAGCTTGGCACCATACATTTTGAAGTACGATTGTTTAAAAAATTGCGTTTCTATTTCTCGTAAAATCTAGATTAAGGGCAAAGTAGGGGAGACCGGGGCTAGTTGATACAGGGGGCAAGTTGATACAGACGAATTGTCTCGACACTGTATATATGTAGCTCCATTTGAGCGAGATATGTGAAGATTTTTGTTAAATTTTTTCCTACGATCAGCGTACGTGTGTGTATATTGACGTTAACAATAGTTTTTTAACTGTTTTCGTTTATATAGAGAAAAAGGAAATAGTTTTGATACATCCAAATTGGATGTCAAAATAACATTTTTCGCTCATTTCGTATGTATTTTCTCAAGTTTCCGCTCACTATATATTAAAGAGGAAGGGCCAAAGTATATTTCGGCATATTTGTTATTAAGTAATTAATTAAAATAAAAAATGAAAAAAATTGAAAACAGAATAACGTATCAACTAACCCAGCAGTGGGGTAAATTGATACATTTTACCTTCCTTCAAATAACATTTTTTCATTCATTTCCTATCTACTTTCTCAACTTTTCATTTACAACATATTAAAGAGGAAGGACCAACCTATATTTCAGCATATTTGTTATCCAGTAATTAATTAAAACAAAACTGAAAAAAATTGAAAACTGAAAAACGTATCAACTAGCCCCGGCCTCCCCTATGCATTCCACGGGAACAATTGGAAGCGCACAGTGTCGCGGCGTCCTCGGATCTCTTTCAGCGCCCTCTTTTTTACTAACCAAAACTCCGTTCGCATTGTTAGCCAGCTTTCAGCGCGTTGAGGGTAGGCCAGTGCTGGCGTCCAGGTCTTATTATTTCCGATAAGTGGCGGTGCGCTAAATTTGCCAATGGCCAGAGCGAGGGCATTTACATAGATCCCTTATTACCATTGGGACGGCGCGCCTGAGCCTCGATATCCGATCGAAGAGTCAGATGTTGCCGAAGATAAAAGCCCCCAGGCGGATCGGCCGGCGTACCAGCGGAAACAATCGCTTGATTGCTGACTGTCGTGGCTGGCGAAACGAAGATTTCAAGATATTCCATAAATGTAAGATGTTCGAATGACTGTGGTTCCGGCTAGCAGGATTGCGGAGAAAGAGCGGTAAGAGAGCGAGAGGCAGAGGGCGCGGGAGGGGGCGGGGGGGGGGAACGGCGGGGGGACAAGGCACGTAGCACGAGGGCCATCAATCGTCGCGAGACGTAGACGAAGAGCCGTGGCCCACGGCAAAACGGACCGACATCAGTCGTCGTCGTTGTCTTCGTCGTCTTCGGCGATGCGAGAGACGAAGCGCTCGGAGGCCGAAGACGCGTAGACGCGCCGGCAGAAGCCGCTACTTAGCAAGCAGGCATGTGTCTTAAACCTGGCTCAAGTCCCCCGCATCTCCTTCCCTCCACGAGCGTATCAAAGGGCCGCGTCTCCTTTGGAATTCTTCAGTTGTTAACATTTAACAGTGATGCTCCTCCGCGATTTTTGTCGCACATCCCTGAGCCCCCCGCTGCCCGCCCCTGCCGTTTGCTCCTCAGCTCCCGCGTTTTATAACGAGGCGATTTAAACTAATGTAGGTGGACGCCGTGGCGGCCGTTTTTCGGCCAGCTTTTTCTCCGCGGTATCATCGGCGCTCGATACCACGGGGACACGGAATCAGCGCGCTAAATTATGTTTAATGCACGCGTGATAAATGTTTTCCTACAGCGCGTGCATACCCAATCAGGGGCGAGCATGAAAAATGATCCTCACCTGGTCATTATGCGCCGGGATCTCGCTCCGATAATATATTACGCCCGGCATGCGTACGTATTTATTTTAATTTTACAAGCGATAAGTATACCGTCCCGTGGAATGTACGAGGTATGAGCTTTTTCTCCACCGATCGCCATCAAAGTATAGCAATTACCCTACAACTTATCGGGCGTAAACGCCTGCGTTCTCTGGCCATTCAACGATCCCTGAGCACCGGGTGTTCCGTAATCGAACACATTTAGAGTAAAGCGGAGGAACGACGCAGAACCTGACAATCCCGCCGGGCACGCAGCAATCTAAACGCTCTAAACACCCGGGCACAACTTGCGGCAAATGATCCTACGTTCTTTTTTTTTTTTTTTTTAATTAGCCGCCACTTCGCTTGGACTCTCATTGTCAGCGGCTAGAGCCAAGAGACTCGTCTGTCTCGTGCGGTAAAACGCGAGGAGGAAAGGTAACAGGGTAACTTGTGAATCCTCCGGCTCTCGTAATGCTTTCGTGAAGACAGGCAGGAGTTGCGAAGGTGGCCCTGACGTTTTTACGACGAGAATTCGTCTCTATAAAACTGTCTTGGCCTTCCTACGCTGCACCGTGCCTCTCTTTCTCTCGGCCTTACTTTCGAGGCTAGGGTGTACAACGTTGATACAATGGGCTTGGCAAAGAGCAAGAATAGCTGGGTAGCCAGTACAGACATGCGAGGCAAAGTGTTGGTATTAAAAGCTTGTTGGGGCTGAGGCTAGAACAATATGTGTTCTTCATCAAACGTATTCCAACGATGCGGCGCAAGGAATTTTCCCAACCTGTGAAACGCTTAAACGTGCTAAACAGAAAACAGGGTGGGTAGACAGGACTGAGAAAGAAAGGATAAACGAGTTAGATATTTTCATATGAGCCTCTCAGGAGCCAAACTCATCAATTTCACTTTCTGTTTCCAATAATTGCTCTTCTTTTTATTTTATGTAGTCGATCAGTTTGGCTTCTGAGAGGCTCACATAGGCGACCAAGTGAACTATGCAAGAGGTAATTGGGTTTAGTTTTAATAGCATCAGCTGCTAATATTTCGGAGCACAGGAACAACCGCTAACATTACCCCAATTACTTAAAAATGCGCTTTTTAGATAGCACCTAACCACAACATCATGTTCCGCGTAAAAAGCTTGCTCTGCCGTGGTTGTTCGAGCCGCTTCGATAAATCTAGTAAGATAAATGTACTACAACGAGGCTGTTCCCTTTGTAAAGCAATCACAGTTTTCCTATTCAGAATCCTGCCCCTTTCCTTACAGGAATCAATGAATCAACGGAACGGTTACAGGATTTACGAGAATTTCGATGGGAGGGACACATATCCCTTAACGTCATTAGCAGCTGGAAACTTCTTCCAGCGTTTCTCGATCGACTGTTTCCATGTCTTCGGAGGCGACGTTCTTCCTGCCAACGAAAACTTGCATCGAGCTATTCAAGACACGCTTGTCCCGCATTTGGAATGCGAGTTCCTGGGTCGTTCGAATATCAGAGATCGCTCAGAAAAAGCTCAGTTGGCTTCTTTGTGACGTGGAATACTTCCTTGAAGCGAGAACGGCTGTTATATCTGGTTTGTCCACGTATACAGAATCGTTAGGCGTTTCACTTTAGCCATCGGTGCTCCTTAGTTTCTTTGGGAAGCTAGCAGCTCTTGCCGTGTGCTATCCCCAACATTTTCTGCATCCTGCGTGCTTTGAACGATTCCTCCCTTCGAAAAACAGTTTGACATTTTCCAATGTATTTGGATTGTAATAGTCCTCTATTAATTTCTTCTGTGCTTTGCCCAAGATTAAAATTGTTGTCAAAGTAATTAATCTGCGCAAACCTAGCAAGCGGTTGCAGTGAAACATTTCATGCAATAGATACAAATCTTATAGGCACCTATTATTAGGTATACAGTACTTCATTCGTTTCTGATATCTCGGTAATTTTTCAGGCACGAGATTTTTGTAGGTGGAAAATAGTCTTCGCGTCCTAAATTTTACTTTTAAAATAGGTACTCGGGTCTGAAATATGGTACGTTATGTAATATTTACGTTGCTCCGTTGAATACCTAAATATTATCGGTATGGAAGGTGTTTATCATACACAATCTTCTTGTTTCGGGGAACGATGCGACGATGTACTTGCAACACGCTGTTACACCTATCTTTGAGTACCTCAACAGATATTTCGAGCTTCATATTGAACGACGTAGTCGATCGGAAGACATGTCTAAGGGCGGACAACAGGGTAATGGCCCGAAAGGGAAAGGTATCTTTGGGAATTTATTAAGCGCAAACTGCTCACTGAATTTTTTTGAAACTTTCAGCACTTTCTATTGGGTATTTCAGTTACACGAATATCTTTTTTCTAATTTATTTCAAGCAGATTTATAAGCTTGCACGAGACCAGTAACTCAGCGCTGCAAGCAACTTCCGCTGAAATGGTTGACGGTTTTCCAACGAAACGGTTCTTCTGAAATCAAAGAACCAAAAAGTTTTAGAAACTATATGCGGATGGCTATGGCACGATGGGTTCGATTTTGATAATTTTGAAAAATGGCAAAATGGCGAATCTCTGAAAAAAATTGTGAAATTTAGTTCTAGTAAATTAACCTATTTCGTTGAAAAAGAAATTAGAAGGAAACGACCGGTCAAAAAATCTCCCGGTGTGCCATAGCCATCCGCGTATAGTTTCTAAAATATTTTTTTTTTAGAAGCACAGTTTCGTCAGAAAACTGTCAACCAGATTTTTTGCAGCGCAAAGTTACTGGTCCTGTACAGTTTGTAAATCTGCTTTAAATAAATTAAAAAAAAAAAACAATTCTTGTAATTTAAACATCCAATAAAAAGCCCTGAAAGTTTCAAAAAGATTCATTCAGTAGATTCCTTTGAATAAATTTCCAAAGATACCTTTCCTTTTGGGACCATTACCCTGTTGCCCCACTTAACTGTTTATTTAAAATTTGAAGATAGAATATTTTCGAAAATTATTACGAAAATTTATTGCACATACACTTCTTGAATGTAAAATAGAAGAAAAAAAATATTATAGACAAATTACGAAAAATGGTTTAGTTCACGTAGTTGAATTGTTAAATTATTTTCCTAAAACGTGTCTGTGTCCATTTGTTTCTCTACAGAAGCATTGCAACAACGAATACCAATAAAATGTTTAAATAGAATTTGAACTGCACCCATTTTCTATTTAAAAACATATAATCCTTATTACCTAATACGGATGGTCATCTGGCGGTGAAACGGTGAAGCACTTACATATCTCAATAAAGTATGCGCTTGCTTAAAAAGCTGAGTACATACATATACCCCGTGAGGTCCCATTTTTTAAAGATTTGGGACCACAAATTTTGCTACCGAAATGGGAAGAACTAATTCAGCCCCGTTAAAAGAAAAAAGAGTGAAGGTTCACTCTGCAAGTGCATAGTGGCACTTGTGGGAAAAGGTAAGTGATGAGAAGCTGATGGTGAAGACACGACGACACTTTTGTGCCTAGATCAAGCGTATACGACACTCAAAAGGAATTCCGGAAGATTGGAGACTGCCTAGAGCAGTCCGCGACATTAAATCCAACCTATCGTCGAAGGCGCTGGGTCTAGAGCTAGATCGAAGACTGCAATTAGCTCTAGCTAGACACAAAGGACACTTGATCTAGACCCAAGAGTGTGGTCGCGTAGACGTACCTTTACTCTGAACGAAAAAATCGATACAACCTATGTCAGTTGCGTGACTCGCGCTGCTACGGTACGCACTTGTCCTTATGCGCGACCGGTTCTTGAAAATAATTGCCACAATAGCGGAACTGATCCTTATCAGCGGCAGATATTACTACGAGCCTTGTACCTACGTTTTCGCCTATTAAAGTACAATTTGCGCCGCATACACACCGCTGCGTCGAAGGTGGACATAAAAAACTAGCGAAACGGTTCCGTGGGCATCGAAGGGGTCTGAGGAGGGTGGTGTTGATGGTGTGATCTTATCAATCGCCTAACGAATGACAAAAGAACATCGTGTTCCCTCGGGACGATAGTTTTCGTCCGCAGGCCGGACACGCGATTAGGTTAATTAGCTTATCGAGGAATCAGGCGTGAACGGAGTGTTTCGGAAGGCCGAGGAAAGACGTTGCCGTCAAAGCGGTGACCATGGCGCGGAGTGGCGCGGAACGAAGCGCGCGCGCGCGCGAGGCATCACGCTGAGCGGAGCAGAACGGAGCGGACGGAGTGAAATCGAGTAGAGGCAGGCTAAGGCCAGACAGACGATGGACTGCACGCGGCGGTGCATTCGCCGCGCAGGCTGCACATCGCATGCTAAATATAAAAGCAGCTCGCGGGCAGGACGGAGCGGCATGGTGCGGCGTATGCCTACGCCATCTTGCATGGAAGAGTCATTTGCGTTAGTCCTGCCCACAGAGGGCAGCCTGGCTCCGCCTCCAGTTGCCGGTTGTACATAAGCAGAACCATCTTTATTACCCTCGAGCACTAACCGTAAAGGAAACGAGTCCAGGGAAGCGGCGAACGCTGCTGAAACAGAGAGAAAGGGAGAAAGAGAGAAAAAGAGAAAGGCAGGGAGGGTGGGGGTGGGGAGAGGGGCGAGCGAGGGAGAGAGAGAGAGAGAGAGGGGGGCTGAGGGGGCAGCGGGAGAGACCGGGTGGGATAGAGAGAGAGTCGAACGGGGCCGATGGGGCCAACGGGTATGCTGTCGTGTACACGTTGAAAGAAGCCTGTATGTGAGGAAGTACCGAAAGCCGGACGAAGGGAGGGCAGTACGTCTTTCCTGGAGATCGAGTGGCCGTTTCAGGGATCGGCCCGAAGAATTATGGTATGAAGTGGTGGGGCATGACGGTGCCGTAGGCATAGTTTGTCTTTATAACGTCTGCACGGCCGCGGCTGAACTTCAAACGAGCCGCTGATGGCTCAAAGTGGCTGACCGGGATATAAATCCACGGCCCACCTCGCTCGTCTGCTCGGATTTTCTCTCTCCTTCGCTCTCGTCTCCTCTCTCCGCTAGGCTGGATCTCATCCTTCCAGGCCGCTTAGCTTTAGCTTCAGCTCATCCTGACTCCGGCTACGCTTCTGCCCCGCTCTACGTGGCCGAATATCGTCAACGACCCAGCTCCTTCATCCACCGCGCTACATATACATCACCTCTCGAAACCTCCGATATATTTATTGGATGAATTGTACTTCATGCCGCCGCGCGCTCTCCATGATAACGTCTACGACGCGCCGGCGGCGTGTGGTAGGCGGCCGGATGCGCGTTTTTCGACGGATCCAGGTCACGGTAGATCGGGAAAGTATGTGTTCCGGGCCCAGACCCCTCGAAACTGGTATTTGTGGCTGATAGTAATGGAACAAGAGACGATTTAAAACGCCTCGAGTTGATGCTCCAGGCTCCAGAGGTCTACAAACATTTTACAAGAGCTTGCGGCCGAGTAATCTTGTACGATCACGGACGAGGTATCGAATAGACCTTACATTGTATGTAAATTCTTTTCACACCAATCGAGGACTCTAGACCTCCTAACCATTTTCGTGTCGCAAGCAACATTACCGATCCAGAGTGGAAGTCGATCGCAACTCTACTACCGGTTAGATATGGAACTAAATAAGTATGGTGAGAATTCCCCGATTCTGCAAACTGATTTTTGGGTACACATAGAAATGCAACGAACTTAATATCCAATCTCTGCTGTCTACCGAGTATGCAACAGAAGTGCAAATAGGGTTTACGGTATCACTTACAGTTTGGAAGTTTGTTGCAGCTGTAGATGTAGAAGTGGGAAGCGTTTTGAAATGATACGCAAATGGTAGGTATATAAGTGGTGTGTAAATGATGAAATACTTGCGTAGGATTGACGTAAGAATACGGTGCGAACAATATGAAAGCCATGTAGGAATATCGTAGTGAACGTGTGGGAATAGTGTGGAAACTGTGCAGCCTCTCGATGGTTGTGTGATGTGCGGAGTTACTTAAGATGGCTATGATTCGATTTAGACATCTTAATGTAGATCGTAGGCTTCGGCATGGTATCGTTTTACAAGTCGCAATGCTTGGAGAACGTTACCAAGCAACCTGGCACACCAGCAAGGGGGTACCTATGAAAGCGACCCATCCCGAAAAAAGGAATTCCTAATCCCATCCGCCTTCCATTCCAAGCGATGGCAAAAACGATGCTTTCACTCTACTGTTAAAGACAACCGTGAACGCAAAAGAGAGACAGACGGATGATTTTAATCGATTCCCCTGTACATGCACACTTATGATACCTTTACAATGTGCAAGCGTCAAGCCTGTCTGACAGAAGTTACGTAGCTAAACTAACGTATGCCTCGATGAATCCCACGGTGGTGTGCTTCTAATTGAACTACCTAAAGCACACTTACAAAAGTTCCCCGAGGGCTACATGCAGCCCCTCCCTCCTCAGACACAAGTGCTCTTTACATCGATACACAGCTTGGGTATATTAATCCTTTGAACTGTGATTGCAATGTGAGGTAAAAGGCTACTAATATTCTGTCGTAAGACAAATCGAATGGAGCGTTCGAAACGCCGCACAGTGGGGTAGGAGACCCTAAAAGTGGGCGAAAAATCGAAATACAAAAGAATGTTTACATATCTGATTTTTTATCCCTGGTATAGTTGAAATATGTGCGCACAATAAAACGTATATCCACAGCCTACTGCAACTCTACCTTTCTTACCCGAGTCGGTCAAAAACAGTTAGCTGTACGAATTCCATTAGATGTTTATTCCAAGCGATTTATCAAACGATTTTGTGTAGCTATTTTTTTTTTGTGTTTTCTGTGTTTTAAACTTCTGTTTCGCATGAAGACGTCAATTTCAGGTGTTTATTTAACCCTTCGTTGACACTCTGGGTGTGGTCACCCATAAGCTGATTTTGACGCTCTGTATCTTTTCCAAAACGTAGAATATCGGATTAGTGGCAGCATCTAGTGTTAGATTGGAAAGTTTACTATCTAATCGCTGTTTTCGGGAATTTACGCGGTTCTCAACCTTATTCTGCGATCCTTAAACGTTTGTAGCTCGGAGCAACGTTAACCGATTTTGATGAAATTTTAGGCACGTATACAACTTACTGCAATCTACAAACGGTTTTCTTTTTAATTTTCATTACAAGCTCACAAAAAAAGTTTAAAAATCGACCTTTACTATTTTTTCGCTATTCCGACCAAATACATTTTTTTCAAAACGACCAAATACGTCATTTAGCAAACTAATCCTTCTAGCTTCTAAAAAAAAACTCAAGTCGTTTGGACCAATTCTAAAAAAGTTATGCGATTTTAAAAAGTGTCCGAATATTAATGCGAGTAGGTATTATAAACGGACCTCAAACTTGTTTGAATTGCGTCATGTTAGGTTTCATTTTTAATAGAGAAATCTCACCCATACGTTGGACATATTTTCGTAAAGACCAAACAAAAAATATAAAAATGTTGTATTAGGGTAAACTTGCCTAATTCGTACCTGTCCCTAAATTGTACCCTCGTTGTTTCTTTTAGCCTAACACAGTCGCAATCGCCCCTGGCGGTAGAAAGTGTAAACAACAATTAGCCATACCCTATTAACAAACCGAGTCACCCTGCCGTCACTCCACAAAAAAAAATTTAAAGCAGGTAAAATTTGCGGGTACTTTTCATTAAAATTTTTCTAGGATTCTTAAGGATTTTGTACAATTGCTATTTGTGAGAATCAGTGAAACAAATTTCTATGCGAAACTAAGTCTATTTTTAAGTTTATTTCATATTTTGACATCAACGAACAGTGCCCTATATTTTAGCGGCATAGATTTGAATTCAAATTGACCTATGAATTGTACTGGTACGAACATAGAAACTCTATCTAGAAAAAATATTGGATGAGGCTAAAAAGAAAATCATAACCAGAAAAACCAGAACAGCAAAGGAAACTCGTAAAGCGGACTGTAAACGTTCAATATTATTGCGCAATATTCAATATGGCACAATACTAGTGACCGTCTGTGGGACACCCGGCATAAATATTGTGCAGTATATAGCACAATAATATTGACTGTTAGCAGCACCTAGACGGTCAATATATTGTGCAATATTGAATATAGAATATTGCACAATATTATTGAGCGTGTGGAGCATCCAGCATAAATATTGTGCAATATATTGCACAATAATATTGACCGTCTACTGGCCGCTTTACAGTTTGAATACCGCCAAAACCAATACACAAAAGAAAGAAAAGAAGAAGAAGAAAGACGATGAAAATGAAAGCTTCTTTTGTAAATTTTGTCAAGAAAATAGACAGGAAAATACGATACAATACACGCAGTGCAAAATGTGGGTACACGAGCTTTGTGCGGGAATAGATAGAATTACTTTTGAATATGTATATGATGATTGTGGTAATTAAATTTGAAAGTGCGAATTAGGATAAGTATGGTACCATTTAGGAACATTAATCCTAAATCGTACTTTTTCCATATTAAAAATAAATTGTTTTCGTGAATAGAAGTTGATTATTTTTTGTTGCTTGAGTTTATAAAACTGCTTATTCTATTAATAATGAGTTAATTACCACTAATTTTGTATCATTTTCCTTGTTAGTTTTCATGTAATAAGCATCTGGTGGTAATTATTTACCTTAGCGATTCCTCACCGATTTTGATGAAATTTGGAAGTGTTGTAAAACTCCACATTTTGAACAACTTTTTTCCTATACATGTTACCGTCGCTCGGCCTTAGTTTCCGAGATATTAGCGGAAAACTTCTGTTGATTTATTCCGACACAACGCATTCCACTTTCAAACTTGTCCCGGATATTAAAGGATATTATGTAGGTTGGGGTAAGATCAGTGTGGGGGCGCGCGCCCGCCCGCGGGTGCGTAAAACGTGGTGGCAAATCGATGTAAGTTTGGATATTTCAACTAGAAACTTGCGGATGCCCGCCAACCCCGACTCTGTTCGGCGGCGCCGGCGCTGTCGGATATTAGGATACCTCTGGTTCTAAAATAATTTTTTTACTAGGAAGAGGGAGCTTTCGAGAGCACCTATTGGATGTGTGGGGGCTCCCGTCAACACCCCGACTCACATCGGTTCGCGACCACGCTTTACGCGCCCGCGAGCGGGCGCGCGCACCCGCCCTTGTTTGGCCCCAACCAGTACTAATTCGCAAATATCTCGGAAACGAAGGTCGAGCGGCGGTAACATGTATAGGAGAAAGTTGCGCTGATGCATTGTAGGCCCGCCCGCGGGTCGAGCTCGAGCTGAAAGACGCAGCGAGACAAAGTATCAAAGTTTCGACTCTTTCGTTTCCTCTCGCCCGTTTTCGGGTTCTCAATAAGAATTGAAAATAATGTTGAATGTGAAGTGTTTTGAAGAATTTATTTATTATCTTTTACGGGAAGACCCCATTATTTACAAAGTGAAAAAAAAAAATAAAAAACAAACATTACCGCACACGAGAAATAACCCATCAAACCCCGAGAACAAAATTCAAAGTACAAACAGAATATCACAATAAAGCAAAGCTAGAAAATACTTTCCAGACTGAACGAGTATCATCATAACTTTTCATCAAGAACTCTAAGCAGTACAGACCTAAAGACATTGACGTTCCGTGCAAAAAAATCTATCCTCTCATTATAATTGTTCGCCAAAGTACAAATTCTGCAAATTGGATCCGTAACACTAAAACGCGACGAGTACAGTAATCGCCCGTTATGAGTCCGTTTCCTCTGCCCGTTGAGAGTCCGGCGACTATCCCCACCATCGGTTGTAATACTGCATAGATTCTAAGCAAACATTATTCGCCTTCTTTGACGCTATTCGGTTCTGTTGCGGCCCCGGACCATGCTTTTGAACTACAATTATAAATTGTGACTAACGACACCTAAAAGTGCTAAGTAACGATCACTATTACTTTAAAAAAAGCTCAAATTACACATTAAAAAAAGTACATATTTGCAAAGGGAGTGTTTAGGGTATCGAAAAGTTATTTTGTCCACTATCCATGCCTATTGCGTATCTATACTGCTAGGACATGGATGTGTGTATTCCAAATGTCATTGTGTAGCATATGTATATCTAAAATTGGTATTAGGAGAGAATGGGGTAAAGACGATCACTTAAGCAATCAGTGTAATAAAACCAAGATATAAGGTGCAATATTTCTTGGAAATGATTTTTTTGTGAACTTAAACTATCAACCTATTCGTAGCATACGAAACTAATTAATTTTATATGGATTTATTCAATAAAATTACAAAATACAGAAAAGATGTGTTTGGCCGCCATTATCCACACCTACGGGTAATACCGGTCACGTTGTGGGCAATTGCGGTCTAGGGGCTGCTACATTCTTCGCATATGTATCCATCCGCCGAGTCCCATCCACAATATTCAGAATGGGCCCAAAGGCCACAAGAGATGCATCGAAGCCACATTTCATTACCATGGCCAAACTGATAGCAAATAATACACTTGTACACTGCTTTTTCAAGCATTTCGGAAGCCCAATTGGCTTTCCTAGTTGTTCTAGGGCGTATTTTTGCCATCTACAGAATAAAATTCTTCTAATGAAGAAAGATATGTTTATTCTACGCTGGGGAATAATGGTAATCACGTTGTGGACGCTAACTGTCAAGCGACCATCATTGCCCGCACACGTTTTCATTCATAAAACTGAGGATTACATAAATAAATAAAATATATTTACCCTAGGCCGTGGTGGAGTGGTCGAGGATGGGTACTGGGTGCCCTAGATCAGGTTGATCTCTGGGTAATACTGGGTATTACGCCGGCTCAGCGGAAGACGATTGATCGGGACACACACAATGTGGTGTTATGTCGAGACAGTCAGAGGTGGTTGATTTTGACTGACGCTGGGCCTTAGGTCAAAACAACTGAAAAAAGGAAAGGCCATGTTGTTGCAGCGAGCGCAGCGGCACCTTTCCTTCAGCGAGTGTAATGACGCTCAATCTACAAGCAACGTTGGATTTTGTCGTGGCGTTCGAACACCTACAGCGAGTGCAGTAGCACTCATTCCACCATGAACAGTAAATTTCGCCGTGGCGTATGGACACCTCTCCTTCAGCGAGCACAGCGGCGTCTACTGTACAAACATCAAAGGGGCACAACGGCGCCTTTACTAGAGTATACAGTAGCGCTGACCAGCGCGTAACAACCAACACAGGAGTTCGTTGATAGGTGTGCATACACTCATCTTCTAAAGAGGAGACAACGCACGCTACACGAGAACAACGTGCGATGCCGAGAACAGGCAACATCGGTATCGATTAAAACAAATACTAATCGAAAGCTGCCTGTCCATCACATTATACATGATAAGTATCCTCTTTCTTAAACACGTAATGTGCAACGTGAACTTAACAGTTCATTGGTCAAAGAACTAACGCCGCTTGCCTTACAGATGACACGTCTGAGGACAGACTTATCGTCAGGATTGACCGAATGTAAGACAAATCGAATGTTGGAGCATTCGCAAAGCCGGCAACAACGGCTTAGACCTTCATGGAGGGAAAGTAGGGAGGAACCTAAACCTGACGGCAGCGTCGCAGGAGAGACCGTAGGACCTCGTCGCCAGGATTCGGGGACTCTTGTACGTTGCGTTGTAGCTGCTATATGTCAGCGAAGAAGCCCTCCGCGTGTTGCGTGGAATCAGGAACCCCCATCATAAGAGGAAGCCGTAGTGGCTAGCGCTGCTGATCAGCACGCAGATTGCACGGGTTCGATCCCCGGCGCCGTGGCTCTCTTTTTCGTAGGTTCCCAAAAACGTAGGAATGTTACGTCACCGATTCCTACAGTTGTAGTACGCGTATACAGTTTAGCTCGTGCCCGAGTTTACTGAGCATCTGCGGTCACATCCCACCCTGACAGTAATCTTACAAGACTTTACGTTAAAGTCCAAAGGGTTAACATATACGTGCGAGAGAGCTAGACGAGAGGTACGCGTGGATCTCCCTATACGTATGTGATATGCCATTAGAATTTCTTTCGCTATTGAAGAGGCACGCTTGCATTGCATCCAAGTGACAAACAAACTCTAAATGGCAGAGATAGAAAAGAATTGACGGACAGAAACGGGTTCGCCGTCGCGAGAAATCTCGAGCTGCGCGACACACTCACGCATTGTAGCTGTACGGATAAAAGGCGCTTATCGATCATCCCCTTCCCTCATTTACGGATGCTCATCGCTCGGTATTGCTTCTAAAGGGGTCAGACTCCCGGTAGCCGACTTATGTACGCAATATCACATGCAGCTGCAATACGCGCGCCTATCGCAAAGACCTGTTTTGAGGGTGAATTATATCTAGGGGGGGAGGAGAGTAGAGAAGTCTCAATGATAAGTCTCTAAAATTATAGCTATATAGGTACTAAAAGAGAAACGACGCGAAGCGAAAGCAAAGCTTGTCATCCTCAAATAAGCATACCTCTACCCTTGAAGCTAGCCTATCATACTCTTTACAATGAGGGGCCCTAGTGGTGCAATCTATGGCAAAGTTGAACTTGCGTGATTTTTGAACAGCAAGCAAAAGCTAGAATCTCCCGGTTGAGATGCAAAAGAGACTACCGATGCACCGAAATTTCATCCTACATGTGGTGCTCTATATCACGAGTTCCCACAGCCTCGGCACGGCGCGCCGTGACCTGAACGAGCCACCTGAGACCACAGAACGGTCAGAGGTGGACCGAAGCCCGCTATCCTGCGCGATAACAAGAAAATCAGGGTGGTCATGGACAGGCTCATGTCATCGATGGTCTTCTGTGTGAAGTCACAATAATAGATGTCTAGACCGAAACAAACACAGTGAATGTAAGTTTGGCTTGATCTAGGACCTTAATCTAAACCGTAGGCTTTAGCTTGATACCGTTTTGCAAGTCACAATGCTTGAATATGTTATCAAGACCAGGCGCATCAGCGAGGAGGTATACAGGGTGTACCAGACAGATGGGAACCCCGGATTAACTCGGATGTATGAAGTTTTCGAAAAGATCACCATCTAATGGTGACCTTGACACTGACCTGAGGGTCACATTCAGAGGTCACTTCAAGGTAAACTGGATTTCTTTAACGAGAACCCCTATTTTCGTCACCAGAGGTGCAAAGATCGGAAAATTTTATGTTCGAGTATGTGGTTTGATATTTAAGCCGCGTTTTGATACGGCCTCCGAGTTAATCCGGGTTTCTCATCTTTCTGGTAGAGCCTGTATGTGTATTTGTACCAACGAAAGTGGCCCATTTCTCCGAAATAGTTTTAGTCCATGTCCAACTTTGGTGTTTGAGGAATTGATTGAATAATTCTTTGAAAAATTTGGAAAAAAGTCTTACAACTAAAGTTCTGAAACTAACAATTATTTACTATTGACGAATACTATATATTCGTGGCCATTATGCTCGCTGCAGCAAACATTTTCTTCAATAGCATTCAGAAAAATTGAAACAATTAAAAAGTATCACTCACCGGCTATTGAAGGCAGTCTCGCTGCTATCAGTGTAGAGAGCCATACTCTTTAGCAATAGCTCCTCGAGTTACAGACTAATATCCCGCAAACCAATCACACGCACAAATATTTCACTTTAAAAAGCAATTATCTCTAGGCGCTTGAAAACACTGACTCTACATTTGCGTTGACATCACTAACACCAGCACTAACCCAGTGCTCTATGAAACACTTTATCGCAAAAACAAGCACTCACCCTACAATCATATCGCGCGTGATTACAAAAGCACATCATGTTTCTAATTGTCTCTAAGAAGTTGGGAAGTGTTATCAGACCCTAGAAAAGTGTTTACACAATCTTTTCTAGATACTGGCAATGAGTGTATTGCAATAGAATCTTGATAAGCGACCTCCTTCATGGCCGAGCAATCGATGGAATTGCTGCAGGGATCTAAATATCAGGAGTTAAGATGCACCAAGGCACTTTACCAGTTTGCTCATCCGAACTGACAGATTACACCGTTTCCCCATGTAACAGCGGTAGAGGTTGTTGTCGAGCTCTATTGTTTGCCATGCGAGTTAGACTTTGTCAAGGCCTGAAATAATTTCGTGTCGCAATGCTGTTTGCAGAATTTGTACTTTTTGCAGCTGCAGTCATGCACTCTGCATTTTCTATAGGTAGGGTAAAGGACCCAATTACTGACACCTAACCAATTACTGTCACCTTAAGCTATTTTACTTAAAACGTTGTAAAGTCATACACAAAAAGAATTATGTAATTCAATCTATAGTCTATACTATAGATTATATACTGTAGTTTATTTATTCGTTATTTTAAGTAAAATAGCTTAAGGGGTTATGCCTAGTCAGGCGGTCGAAAAGAGGCGAATATTTGTGAATTTTTTTTGAAGAAGCGGAAGCGTATATTTTTACAAAACTTTTTGCAATTAAAAGAGCAACATTTAATGAACATTTGGTAATTTTTTCGTAGAAAAATATTTACGTTTACAATAAAATAACAAGCGACATCCAAGAAGCATTTTTAAAAATTTGCTTTCGCGGTAAGCACTGCCATTCGGAACCAGATTATCTAAAATCAAAAAACAAAAAAGATTTCGTTAGTATATTAATGTATCCTCAGGTTGACGGAGAGAATTTTCCGAAATATTAAGTTAAAACAAAATGGCGGCTATTTAAAGTTGAAATCCTGATTTTTTCCTGCAAAAACACGCGAGAAAATCAGGATTTCAAATTTAAATAGCTGCCATTTTGTTTTAACTTAATATTTCGGAAAATTCTCTCCGTCAACCTGAGGATACATTAATATACTAACGAAATCTTTTTTGTTTTTCGATTTTAGATAATCTGGTTCCGAATGGCAGTGCTCACCGCGAAAGCAAATTTTTAAAAATGCTTCTTGGATGTCGCTTGTTATTTTATTATAAACGTAAATATTTTTCTACTAAAAAATTACCAAATGTTCTTTAAATGTTGCTCTTTTAATCGCAAAAAGTTTTGTAAAAATATACGCTTCCGCTTCTTCAAAAAAAATTCACAAATATTCGCCTCTTTTCGGCCGCCTGACTAGGTATAACCCCTTAAGGTGACAGTAATTGGTTAGGTGTCAGTAGTTGGGTCCTTTACCCTACGTCTCTTAGTAGTAGGGAGATGTTTTCGGACTTGAGCAAAGTGTTTGCAAAAAGTATTCTAGACACTGAATATATCACATGCTGTTGAATAGCGTCCTACGTAGTCCGGTAATCGATAAAATTGCGAAATAAGATGCACTGTGGCTTCTAACCCGCACATTATCTGAACGATCACTGCGTAGTTGGGAACTGACTGAGCGTCCCCACTGTTTATCGATGTTCTGACTTTGATGAAGGTTAGCTATTTCGATTGCTTCTCTAACAAGCTAAAATGTCTCTGGGGCGTGTTGAATTCTGTTCACTTGCGTGCACTGACAATGAGACAAATGAAAATAAGATCTGACAAATTTAATACGAGTACTGTGATTAAAATAGGTCAAAACACGTAGCATTTGTCCGTAGTATACCGTTAACTGGGGGAACAATGGCAGCTAATTAACATGTATGAAGGAGGTACAGGAAGAGTATACGATTGTTTTGTAAATTCCATTTAGACTGTATTCAAAGTTCAAACGTTGTTTCATTTTTTCTTTCCTGATTCTTACAATTAGAATTAGCACTTCGTCGGTGATACTGCAACACCGCGTATGAGCAGCTTGTAAATACCGCGGTTCTGCATTTTACCGATTTTACAGGAGGAAGAAAAAACTTAATACTTCAGCCATTTTAAGGGATTTCTTTGACTGAACTTTTTTGGGTCAGTTTCAGCACGCCTTGTAATAAATAGTAACATCAATTCATCATAAAAGTGCTTGATTTCTGTGTGAAGTCACTTTCACGCACCAAACGTGCCGTCACTTCACCTGATTTCTCTCTAAATGCGCGGTTTTAAGAGACAGATTCACGGTATCCTTGAACCTGCTGGTTCCGTTGGTAAAAAGGCGGCTTCCTATTGGCTGTTTCACATGGTGTGACTTTTAAAAAAAGTGAAACAGCGCTTGGCAACCGTAGGCGCGAAATCTCAAGTTTGCTACTTTTATAGATCCGCGGTATTTACAAACTGCTCATACGCGGTGTTGCAGTATCACCGACGATTTGGATTCATTATCCATGAACTGCTAGAAGAAAACAAAATGTTACCATTTTCTTCTCCCATATTCGAGTTGTCAGTGTAACTTACGGATCACCTCAAAAATATATCCTGTTACATAAAAAGTATTGAATATTACCGATGCTTTCGAACATAAACTGTATTAATTTTTTTTTACTACTAATAGACTCCTAGTTGCTCCACTCCACAATTCACTCCCTTTGTTAGTTTTGTCGAAAGATTGTCGTGTCAATGAAGCTGTTTACACCCTGTATGGATTCATCGCCTCTGGGATACAAATCTCGATTACTTTTTTTTATTCTGTCCGTAAAAAAGAATCGTTCAGCACTTCTGACATGTCTATTAATTGAAAATATCAGAAGCAATGAAACAACAATAATAACACGCGAGGTTTGAGTTCTCGGAATCTCAAAATATATGTGAAATTTGAAATTGTTTAATTATGTGGGATTTGAAATCTCGTCGTCCTAAAAATGAAGTTAGCAATTACCCGTGGAATTAAACAGAAAGTTACGTGACTTAAGAAATTGAATTTACAAGTAATGCAAATGTGAGGGGTTTTTGGAAAAATGTTCGCAAAACTAAAAAAAAATTTTTATCAAATTTTGAAAGTTTAAATGCTTCTAGAACACTTTTTATTCATGAAGGTGAACAAAAAAATGAAATTTTTATTTTCGAGGACTATTTTTTAAACATTTAAGGGGGTATATACCGAAATATGCGAAAAAGATAAAAAAAATCTTATTTTCAGTGTTTGATGTGTCATGAATGTTTCCTGAAGATTTGGGACCAAAATCGGTAAAAATATCGAAGATATAGAGTCTATATATTCACAAATAAAAAGTGTTCTAGAAGCATTTAAACTTTCAAAATTTGAGGGAAAAAAAGTTTTTTTGTTTAGTCTCTCTTGGAATTTTTTTTCAAAACCCGATTGTCGCACGAGAAAAAGTAATAGAACATAAAATATGCTCCTTGTCCGGATCTACAACTTTTGTTTGACATACTTTTTTATTTAATCAATAACTAGGATGGTATTATATAAAATCTATTTCGCGAGCTGTTAAATAATGATTTAAATGTTTAAGGGCCCAGGGGCACCCTTTCCGATCGAGCTCAAACTTTACACTGATTTTTTTTTAATTATTTGGATCTATTCTGGAGGGTGGTCAGAAGAAAATCTTGAAAAAAAATTTTACCAAGAGTAAATAAGAGACCCTATTTTATAGCCTACGATATATAATTCATGCATTTATACATGCGAACGGAATTGTATAAAGAAATCGATCGTTTTATTAGTGTATTTCACTGTTAGCTGAGTGACCTCCACGTATTCAGTGCTATCGTAAAGGGCAAAGAATTCAAGCAGCTTTTTCTTTGGCACATTCAACATATCCGGCATTATCAGCGGGCTGCTAGTTGACAAAGCGCGATCATTATTCAAAAGGACGCGAGCCTGGAGGGCGGCAAGCAGTTTTGTAGCGGAAGACATTGGACAAATGGGGTTGTTCCGTGGACAGTCAGGTTATCTCGGTCAGTCGTCGAGTAGCCACCCCACTAAATCACTCAGTTCTCGCCCTCCAACCCGACGACCTTTACCGTTGGCACCCTCAATCTCGATAATGTCTGAAAACCTCAGCGTGCCACGCTTGTTCGGACTTCTTTAAGAATTGCTTCTTTTCATCTACCATCCTGTCACAGCGTGACAAACGAGCTACTATCTGATCAGCCTTGCAAACCTTTTTATAAATTTAGTTAAATTTCCTTCCTTGTCTAATTCTAGTTTATAATTTTAGGAAGTGATGCAGTAGGACAAGAAAAATTTATATTTTTTTTATCACCAAAGATTATAAAGAATATAAAATTTCACGATATTTACATGTTAAATTTATTCGATATGCATACAGTACAACCAAAAATATGTTACGCATACCACACATCTTGTAGGAATTAATGATATAGGGTAAACTCGGGTAAGTCCGTGATAGATTTAGAATTTGTTTATTAATTGCTGATATTTACATATTCTGAAAGTGAGTCTAGGATATAATGATAGGTCAGACATCAGAGAAACAAATAGTACGTTAACAGAATTTTACTAAGTATATTTAATTGGAAATGTACAAAATTAAGATGTCATGACATACTCTGGTTACTCCGTGATAGCTCTGGTTACTACTCCGTGATAGTATTCTGGTAACTCCGTGACAATTCTCACTAGTCCGTGATATGGCCATCAGCTACTTTTTTTTATTTTATTTTAGGTGATTTTACATTATTTTACATTATTTTACATTATTTTACATTATTTTACATTATTTTACATTATTTTACATCATTTTATATTATTTTATATTATTCAATATTATTTTATATTATTTAATATTATTTTATATTATTTTATATTATTTTATATTATTTTATATTATTTTATATTATTTTATATTATTTTATATTATTTTATATTATTTTATATTATTTTATATTATTCTATATTATTTTATATTATTTTATATTATTTTATATTATTTCATATTATTTTATATTATTGTTATTTTATATATAATCAATCGCTTCATGATCGTTAGATGTCTGAGATGTAAGGAAACATTGTTTCTGGAATTGACCATAAAAATTTCTCAAACAGCGCAATCAGAAACGCAGTTTCAGCCTGAAACTTTCAGGCACACGAAAAAAAAGAATTCAGTCACCTTTCATAAACGAAAATAACACTGATGCCTTATTGTACGATAATTGCAAGAGTAAAACTTGTTAAAGTGTCGTTTTACCATCACTTACCTGCAGTTTGAACTTTCCATTCATCTTCTAAAGCACATATAATAAATAAACAAGCAATCGTCAACGACTAGCACGAAAAATTTCACGAATAATGCGCTGCTGTAACAAAATGCTCTCTCACTCTATCACACTAACTTCAATTGACTCGTTATTTTACCACAGCATTAACTTGAAGATCAACGCTGTCTGTTGGTGTTTGTTCCATTTAAATTGAGTCAGACAATTTAGAGTTACAGAAAAATGAAAAAGTATCACGGAGTAACCTGCACCACGAACTTACTCGAGTTTACCCTATTAATTGCGCGAGTAGAGACTATGCAAATTGCCGGTAACCAGTACAACTTTGTGTAATCGTCGCTTTGTGTACTTGTAAATAAATTTCTCTCATTAAATTGCCCAATTTAACAAGCGCAAAGAGAGAAGAAAATAATTTTCATTTTATTCGCAGAGTGTTTAAAAAGTTGTATAATTTTGATTAACAAAACATTATCGGTCAGCTAGTCAGGCAGTCAGATAAACCGTTTTTATGGGGTAAAGTAAATGAATTGTTGAAACGTGAGCGTATTACATATCTGTAATTAATTATAAAAGTAAATGGAGCGCTGAATAATTTGTACTTATTTGTTAATCAAATGAATAATAAATCATTACAGATTATGTCATGTAGGTCATAAATCAGTCAGGTTGTCATCGCTAGTATGCATATCAGTGAAATAATAAAAACAACGTGGCTTCGTGATGCGTTGTGGCACAAATAGAGCGTTCTGTAACAACTGGTGTCAAAAATACGAACTACTGATCCCATAAGTATGATACTACGTACAATTAAAATATATATTTGCGATATCTTCACATTGTACATATATCTGTTATATTCAGAAGGCAATATTTATTACTACTAATTTACGGTAATTATTTAGAAGTTTTCCATCCTCACCGATTTCAATGATTTTTGGATATGTTATCAAGATCGAGATTCTGAACAACTTTTTCCTATACATGTTACCGCCGCACGACCTTCGTTTTCGAGATATTTGCGAAAAACTACTGTTGATTTATTCCGACGCAACGCATTCCACTTTCCGACTTGTCCCGGGTATTAGTATTGGTTGGGGCTAGATTAGTGCGGGGGGCGCGGAAAGGATGATAGTGGACTGATGTGAGTTTAGAGATTTGAACCAGAAACTTTCGGATGCCCGTCAACACCTCGACTCATACCGGTTCGCTAGCATGCTTTACGCGCCCGCGAGCGGGCGCGCGCCCCCCGCGCTGGTCTAGCCCCAACCAATACTAATACCCGGGACAAGTTGGAAAGTGGAATGCGTTGCGTCGGAATAAGTCAAAAGAAGTTTTTCGCAAATATCTCGGAAACAAAGGTCAGCTTCGTCATTTGTTTTGTCCCATGCTGGCGCATACGCTGCCACGGACGCCTGCTGTAGGTAGGTATACGGCAAAATACAATATTATGTATAAGGAATTCAATCCCGGGATCGTAATCCCGGGATCGTAATCCCGGGATCCCAGGATCGCGGCTGTTCTTTGGATTCCATTTTTATATTGTTCACTTGTTCATAAAGTAATTTACGTTTTTAAAAATTCTAGAAATTCTCTCGGGATAAGTTATAACTTGATATATCAAATCCCGGGTGTTTTAGAATAAAAAAAACAGCCGGGATCCCGGGATTCCGATTCCGGGATTGAATTCCCTAATAGTGTAGTAGTAGCAGCAGTTTTTCGCAAATATCTCGGAAACAAAGGTCAGCTTCGTGATTTGTTTTGTCCCATGCTGGCGCATACGCTGCCACAGACGCCTGCTGTAGGTGGGTATACGGCAGAATATATTATGTATAGGGAGTTCAATCCCGGGATCCCAGGATCCCTGCTGTTCTTTGGATTCCATTTTTATATTGTTCAGTTGTTCATAAAGTAATTTACGTTTTTAAAAATTCTCGAAATTCTCGGGATAAGTTATAACTTGATATATCAAATCCCGGGTGTTTTAGAATAAAAAAACAGCCGAGATCCCGGGATTACGATTCCGGGATTGAAATCCCTAATAGTGTAGTAGTAGCAGCAGTTTTTCGCGAATATCTCGGAAACGAAGGTCGAGCGGCGGTAACATGTATAGGAAAAAGTTGTTCAGAATCGTGTCCCCGACATCATATCCAAATTTCATCAAAATCGGTGAGGATGGAAAATTTCTAAATAATTACCGAATTTATTGTCTATCATATTTTGTATTTGCATCCCCGATTCATCGCCGCTAATTATTTCGACAAAGAATTAGTCTCAGCCGACTCTAGTACTAGCCGTGCTGTAGGTAAAATGGCAACACCGCGAGAGTCCGGCTTCGATATACCTAACCCAACCTACCGCATCAGCCATAGACATATATAGACGGAGCGTAAGCTGAGGAGTGGTGTAAGATTCGCGGTAAGGGGAGCGGTACAGGCAAATCGGGTAACGCAGTGGATATGCATGCCGAATGCTTCCGAAGCTAACCCGACGTGCCTGTATATGACTTCTGCCTTTTCCCCTCCAAGCCTACCGTTCCCCTCGCCAATAGTCCAAGCTTCTGCTACGTCTATACATGTCTATGGTGTTAGCCTCCCAGCCTCTCACTACTCACCGGCCATTCAGTTTCACGTATATCTTTCAAATATTTATATTAATGTAGAACTGAAGTCCTCTATCAGAATCGGAGCAATAACCCAGGTGTTTTATTTATTTATATTAACCCAACAGATCCTTATTTCTGCGTGTAACACATTTATTTAATACAATCTGTAGCATTTTTGGACAATTTGTTTTACATGTATTTTTTTTACAAATTTCATATATTCATTAATAATGGCGTTGGTGTGTTCCCAATCGCAAGGGAAATTATGATACTACTTTAAAAGATAATATTTACAATTCTATATTTTTATTCCTCTAAGATGGGGACTTACCGAAAAAATAAATGGTTGCTGTTCCTCGTATAAATTGGACACCAACAAAATATTCTGGCGGTTGTAGATGATCCCATTAAAATTCACATATCCGGTTATGGGCCCCATTCTGTTGCTAAAAAGTTAAATTGCAATATATATAGACTATTAATTGTGGAGGACAAAGGTAAAACTGTAGGCAATGTATATTTTGATCACTTACAAAGAGGGGGCCTTTCTGTTCCCACTGAAGAAGTGATAACCTCATTGATTCATATGTATGCAATAATGGAAGCCATAATAAATTATGGTAATTTCGAATCTCAACTTTTGCAATCTGAAAATCATAAACATATTTTATGTAAGTTAACATATATTAGTATTCAATCAGATATACATTATTTTGCATTTTCAGATACACGCGTTTGTGGTCAAGCTTACGACAGTATTTTCTTTAAATTATTATCCATTTTTTCAAATATTATATTAAACGATTATGTGAAAACCGTAAATAATAGCCAGTTGCAAATGCGTGTAGACATCACTTCTAAAAATCGTAAATTAAAAACTTTCAATAGTAATTAGATTTTCAATAATTTTTTTTAAATTCAACTTTTCTTAAAACATCAATTTGCTACATTAGGGTGGTGAGGAAATTTTCCACAATTATATTACTGTCCTCTAACACGATTTTATAATTAACTGCGTAATTGTTCCTTTCGATAACTAATTACGCTAACCTCTTTTCCACGGGCACTTAACCTCTTTGGCTTCGTACCAATAATTTTGTCTATTTCAGGTCTCTATTAACTTATTCATAACTTTATCAATTTTTAAATCCTTCAATTTGGTTCAGAATGGCTTTATCTGGTTTCCCACTTATCTTTTCTTGAAAACTCTGTAAATATTTCAAATATAATGCATCACAACACCAAACTATATACTACGTTTATAAATATTAGTATACTACTGTATTACTTCTACTTACTATACTTATGATATTTATGTATTGCTTATACAAAATTAATAAAAAAAATACGGTATATTAGTATAATTTTATATCACAAAATAAAGTTAATTGAGTACAAAACTCTATTATTGAAAATGGGACTCCCGATCCTCGCGTGAGCGGTGTTGCCACGTTGTATAGCACGGCTAGTATATAGTCCGCTGTGAATTAGTACATTTTATGCGCTTCATTTGGCAGAACAGAAAACAAATTAAAAGAAAAGAACTTCGGATAATGGATCAATTTCTAAGTAAACGCTTACCTGCAATAAGTGTTTCTAAATACGTACATCGTCTCACAGGAATTCAAATCGTTGAGTAAAGAATGTGAACGGTTCTACGCGGTTTAACAATGTTTCATTTCTTATGCGTGGAGTCACGCTTTTACGCGGTTACAGGAATATTCGCCTGAATTTGCAATATTTCTTCACAAAGGTTAGGGATAATTACATGTTGATGTTACTGTCTCCCGATAGCGGGGCAGAATGCATTAACTGCTGAATGAAGTACGGTGGACAGCTCAAAGATAGTGTGAAGTGCATTACCGTTTATTACGTGCTAATGAGTGTGCATAATTCTACAAAGACGTATTCTACCAGAGTGCTTTTAGATTGCTTTGCCCAAGCTTCGCAGTGCACATCAGTGAAGTTTACTTTGATACGTACTTAACAACGCGTAAAATTCAAGAACGTTAGGTTCTATTAACCTTTTTCTTTATTAAAGACGACGAGAACGTACCGATTTTACAGCGAACCTATGCGCAAGCTTAGCGACTAATAAACGTTCCCTCGATCAGTTGTCTCGTAACCGTTATTTTTACCCGCAATAAACTTTACATCGGGTAGCCAAGCTTATTACTAAATATTATAGGTAGCTCGATTTTCAGCGAAGAAATGGGACCCTCTATAAAGTCCGGAGGAATTTTTTTCAGTGTTCACCCAAAAGCCCCGCGTTAGCAGGCCTGTAACGTAAATTCTACATTGGGGGTGGTCGCGTTTTAAAAATTGTTCTTCACGCTTACCGGCAATTTTAAAACGGTTTTATTTACACTTTCGATCGTGTTTTACAAATCGTAATTATCATCTTTGAAAAAAAAGAATGTAAAAGGTTTTTTTTATTTATTTTTGTTGTTTCGTTTAGGATTAATTTTTGTTATCGTGCCAAATTATTTTGCACAATGTAACTTTTAATAGCCATGTGTTATTATGGAATATTATTTAAAGTGTGCTAAACTTACGAAGATTGAAGAATTTTAAAACATTATGCGAAAAGTAGTAAATTAACGAAGAACAGTTACCGAATGCGTAACGGTTCATTAGGTCCTAAAAGTTTTTCCTGCAATGGGGCGAACTCAAACAATTACCTGTAGTAAGGATTATAAAGGTAGGAAGTAATAGCAAGGACCGATATGACCACAGTGAGTGGTTTTAAGGATAGAAGGTTAGGTATATTACTAACTTGTACGACCATCAGAGGCGGATTTAAGAAAAAAGGCCCAGGTGGCAAACGTTCTGAGGGGCCCATTTTTGGAGGAAAATGAAGAGGTAGTTTACTAAAAACGGGCTAAGTGTAGTAGTACAGAAACAAAATAGTGTTGGTTAAAATCGTAACTTTTTGTTGAAGATAGGGCCCTACGGGGGCCTTATGGACAGGGGTCCATTTTTCGGGAAAATGAAGAGGTAGTTTACTAAAAACGGGCTAAGTGTAGTAGTACAGAAACAAAATAGTGTTGGTTAAAATCGTAACTTTTTGTTGAAGATAGGGCCCTACGGGGGCCTTATGTCAGGGGTCCATTTTTCGGGAAAATGAAGAGGTAGTTTACTAAAAACGGGTCAAGTGTAGTAGTACAGAAAAAATAAAGTGTTTGGATACGTGAGTTATTCATGTTTATAATTAATTGTTCTTTTGTTTATTAGTTGCTAAAGTTATTGTTACATTTTCTGTATAAATTTAATAAATATTCTGTTCCCCGACCTAACGGACGTGTTCCTAAATTCCTCGATTAGTCACGTAGTCCTAATCATAATTTTGTTGGGTCATGGGGCCCTGCCGGGGCCTTCTGTGCAGGGGCCTAGGTGGCAAATATTTATTTTTTTATGTTCTCTTACAACCAGAGTTGGGCATTAACTAGATAACAAATTATTTAAATAAGGATCAAATAAAAAATTACTTTAACTTTAGACTATTCGAAAAATAAAGTTAATTTTTGTATTCGTCAAGAGTTTCAACTTCAGCGTCGAATAAATTTTTTAACTTTGGCTGTAACTGTAACTTTAACTTTATTCGGCGTCGAATAATTTTCTGGTGTGCGTTCGAGCCGCCTCGGGTTAACTTTACTCGACACATGACGAATCATTTTTTCACTTTTATTCGTTATTCGAAATTTTATTTAAATAAAAATTTTGCCCATCTTTGCTTACAACAATAATTCAATTCTACTTTACAAGTTTGTCACAAACAAACGGGTTCTGTAAAACATATCTACTACTGTGGAATCTCAAAAATTCTTTCAAAAAGTGTCTCTTGCTGTAAATAATACATGTATAGATTTATAGTTAGGTCTAATTTTATTTTAAGCACATTTCATATTATCTGGGTGTAAGATAATTATTTTCATTCAATGTACATATATTATTGATACTTAAAATTTTTAAACGTCGACACTCATAGATATCCCAGATAGCACACGACGTCTTACAGACGACCATTTTACATCTGTTATTGTTCTGAACCTCTTGCTACCTTATTTGGACGTGTTAAAGGGGTACAAATCGGGACGTCTTAACAATGCACTTTAAAACATATTTTATACGACTGTCTTAAGACGTCTTTAAGACGTCTGTCCCAAGACGACTGTCTTAAGACCTCTTTAAAACGTCCGTCCCAAGACAACTGTCTTAATACGTCGTGAAAACATCTTATGGGCGCCTTTAAGACTGACCTACTGGTTTGTGAATATGAACGTCTTTGGGACTTTACACAGACGTCTTTAAGGAGACCTTCTGGTCCAGAGCCCAAAAAAATAGGTGAACTTCAGGAATTAATTAAAGGAAAACTACTGTATATAATTTAATGGGACTTTTTGCATTGTATTAAGGATGTCTTAAGTTATAGAAATATATTTTTTTGTTTTATAACTAATCATGGCAGACGGCACTGGGGAGTCGTTAAAGTCAAGGCGTCAAAAAATTGATCCAAATCGGTGGGACCTGTATCTCCAAAAGTTATTATCCGATTCGACTAAAACTTCTTCTATTTTGAAGAATACACTTCTGGCTAGGGGGAAACCCAGAAAAAATTTAAAAATGACATTTTTTTAGAAAATGACGACATTTGAAATTTGAAATCACCTTTCCCCTATATTTTTCATCCTTTCAACGCCTTTCAAAATTATAAATTTTCAATTTTTTGTATTTTTTCTCGTATCCCCCCTAGACAAAAGTATATTCTTCAAAGTAAAAAAAGTTTCAGACGAATCGGATAATAACTTTTGGAAATACAGGTCCCACCGTTTTGAGAACACTGTTTCGAGAAAAACACGTTTAAAGTTTTATGTGGGCGCCGAGTGCCTATAACTTCAGGAATTTTACGCATTTCAACAAATCATTTTAAACACGTATTCCTAAAAGGTTGAACATTCGAAAAATGAAATAAAAAAAAATCAACTTTTAGACCGGAAGATCCCTTTAAGAGTCTGTTCCGATTTAGAGCCCATAAAAATAGGTGATTTTTAGGAATTAATTAAAAGACAACTGCTACATATAATTTAACGGAACTTTTTGCATTTTATTAAGGATGTCAAACTATATCCCACATAGCACAGACGTCTTAAAGACGTCAATTGTGCGTCTGTTTTAGGTCTGGACGGCTTTAGGGCGTCTTTTGGGCGTCTTCAGACGTCTGTCTGCTATCAGAGTAAAAATAATTTTTTTGTTTTATAATTAATCATTGCAGACGGCACCGGGGAGTCGTTAAAGTCGAGGCGTCAAAACATTCATCCAAATCGGTGGAACCTATAGCACCTAAACCAGCGCTGTCCAGCGTAGGGGCCTGTTGTCGCCTGCAACCCTCAAAGGGTCCTCCCGACGCTGAAGCATGTTGCTTGCAGGTTTCATGACTCTTGCATCTTGCTCACGCGCCTAGCTGATGAGCAAGATGCCAGTTCCGCTTCTGATTCTAAAACACGGAAACCGATCTACAGACGTAGCAACATGTATCATGAAACCTGCATCATGATGCATGTATCAACGTTTCACTGCAACGTACATCAGAATCTAGAGGACCCTCCAGGAACTTCAGAACAACTCTCTTGTCCAACAGACATTCGTTCAGACGTAAAATGATACAATAACATTTATAATAGCAACATAATTATTTCAGAACTATCTACACACCACAATATTGGAATGTACTGAAATAGAATATGTACAACATATTGCTAATAAAAATACATAATGAAAATAAGGGCTGGGTATGTAATTAGAGTTTATTGTACCTGCTTTAACAGTAAATACTGATAAACGTGTGTTCTGTATTTCTTCGAGCGAAAGAAACTTTTAGTTTTATCAACGGTCTCGAATTTCGCACAGTATAATCAGAAAAATAAGCGGAAATTATTTTCTCGAAAATACTATATTTTAAAGTATTACTCAGATAATGATACGACGAATCGTGATTTATGTCAACACATTGACAGGCAAACAGAAATTTCAACTGTCCGAATATTAACTATTCAAACTGCCGACGTTTTAAGAAATATTAATTAAGATTTATATAGGTAGGTATGTTAAATCGTCGTTTCGATTTATCTCCCTATTTTTTTTTTACTGCATGTTTCGCGTGACATTCTGTCTCCTACATTCATTATGCAACAGACCGGTTATTGAATATAGTTTATCCTCGTGCGACCAGAACGTTTCATCTTTCTTCGCGGAAGGATTAACAGTCGTTTTGAAAAATTATCATCCGTCCGCGAATTTCTTTGTAATCACTTAACCCACAGTTGACGTCCAAAGGGGCCTTAAAAAACTGAATCCAACTTCGGTTAATAAAGAAATATGAAATCTATCCATTTCAACAGCCCGCGTAAAGCGCGAGACATCTCCTGCAGCGCCTCAGCTTTATCTTAATCTCATTCAGCCAAAATATATTTCAGCTGACTGTTATAACAGCAGCTCCGTCATTGGAAGTCTAGATGAAAAAGTGAAGTGCAAATCACGCGCGAAAGACATAGTAAATGGACGGGAATGGGCGAAGGTGATCAGACAACGGAAATAGTTGCGGCAAAGAAAAAGGAACGGTGATGGCAGCAGCGACGGGAACGGAAGGAGGTGGCAAGGATCAAATGGAAGCAACCGGAAGGCGGAGGAAGACGGCAGAAGCGACAGAGAGGAATGGAAGAATAAGAGGAAAGGCTGCGGAGCACACGATGTTTCCGTGGCAGAAGCGGCTTGTTTACCGCAACCGCTATTAGCTCCTCATCCAACTACGAGCCACCGAGTTCTGCACAAGACTAAAGACAAGGATATTGCTTCCCTTTGTACGCGTACGCCGTTTCCTTTATTTATTTATCTTTGTCCGTCAACCGCCGGCAACGCTTGTCCTCCTGTCTTTTCACTGGCCTTCCATTATTCCATCGTAGGACAGTTTACGTTAGCACTAGAACGATTCAGCGCTTTAAAGCTTCAACTTGACGTCGCTGCCACCGTCATCCTTGAAAAGCACTGTTTCTTGTCTAAGGAATTATTGCGAGTACCTACTCGGGGAGACTGTTCTCCTTTTATTCTCAGGCTGATTAAATGAATGAACGGAAAAAAATTATTTAGAGAAAAGTAAAAATTGACAGCACGGTCCGTGTAACCAATAATACGAAACTTCAAAATAAATTTTTTCTCCGTTGATACATTCTCCGAATATATTCAATATTGCGCAATAATATTGACCGTCTAGGGGCCGCTTAAGGTAGGTCCTAACCAACTGTGTTAGTCAAACTAGAGTTGAGTAATAAACGATAAGTATAAAGTAGTATGATACTATAGAATTAATAATAATATTTTTTAACATCATGTATATATATATTTTAAAAAATTCAATGTTAATATAAATAATTGTAATACGAAAGTAGTGGAGCTGCAGATCTGGCAACGTCGCATTCATTCGGAGCGCGGGAGTAGAACATTAGTATGCGACACTAGCGGTCGGTACGCGAACTAGTAGTAATGGCCGACGCAAGTGTACGATTTATTGCAGCCTACCAATTTTCACAGTATTGATGAACTGTATGCAGAAATAAATGTTGTGTAACAAATTGTAACGCTACAACGAACAATGATCTGAATTTAAGTTTTCATAAAAGTGGCAAAAAGCGGAGCAACTAAAATTGTTCACATTACATACTTTTACATATTCCAAAATTGTGTCTAAATGTATTGTTAATATTTTTACTGTAAGATATAACTTTGAAATAAACTTGTATACTACTGGATTCGTATAAACATTTAGTAAAAGGTATGCGTCGTCCATATTTGTTTGTTACACTAGCGCCACCATTCCCGCGGTGGTAGATTCCTTTGCCAATAACCAAAATGTCAGAAAGAATGTTCATATGAATTTGAAAAGTCGTTCGCTATTTAAATGTCTAAACATATCGATTGTGCGACGTTGCCACGTTGACTGCTCTACGTAGTTTCTAAAAATATTTTTTAAGGGCATTTACGAAGAAACGATGTGGTCAGTTTTGCAGAAATTAATAAATTCATTTCCTGACGTTTCGATGTAATTTTGTGCCAATTTTGGTACACTTCTCGAATATAGTTTTCCTGTTTCAGAAGAAAAACTGAAACTATAACCCTCTATTTTTCGGCTCTGCCATATGCCACTGTGGTAAAATGCATCAACTTTAATTAACAATTTCTCAATAACTATGTGGTAAATCGATTTTAATCTTTGTACAAGGGTTTCTTGTATTCCAAATTAGTTTTGAACGAAATTTGAAAGAATTCTTGAATTTAGTTGAATATCTAGGAACTACCTTAAGGGGTTATGCTTAGTCAGGGGGTCGAAAAGAGGCGAATATTTGTGATTTTTTTTTGAAGAAGCGGAAGCGTATATTTTTACAGAACTTTTTGCGCTTAAAAGAGCAACATTTAAAGAACATTTGGTAATTTTTTCATATTATATTTGTAATATTATATACACACAAGTGGAGAAATAATATTTCCAGTTTTCTTGCAACCATCAATCTCTTCTCCCGAAGCATCATTTTTTTATATCTCTGCACATTAGTATAACTCTCTCCCAGTAAGCATTCGTCAGCTAAAATTATATTCGTCTTTCCAATTCACTGCTCAACAATAATTCATCTATAAATACTATTCTTAGTATGTCATCCCTTACTTTCATGTCCCAGTCCATGTTTGTAGTTTGAGATTAATTCGTGTTCAATTGTGTCTCACTATAATTGTTTTTAGTTTTATATTTAGCTTTAACTACAGCTTCAGCTTCAGTATCAGCCTCAGCCTCAGCCTCAGCCTCAGCCTCAGCCTCAGCCTCAACCTCAGTCTTAGTCTCAGTCTCAGTCTCAGGCTCAGGCTCAGGCTCAGGCTCAGGCTCAGGCTCAGGCTCAGGCTCAGTCTCAGTCTCAGTCTCAGTCTCAGTCTCAGTCTCAGTCTCAGTCTCAGTCTCAGTCTCAGTCTCAGTCTCAGTCTCAGTCTCAGTTTTAGTTTTAGTTTTAGTTTCAGCTTTAGATTTTAGATTTATATGGTTAGGTTTATAAACAGTACTTTCACTGTAACCTAGCCTTTACTCTAGGTTTTCTATTTCTCACTGATGTCACATGTACCATTTTAGCATGAGTAATAAAGGCGCGAATTAAAAATTAATACTACTACTACTACTACTACTACCTTCAAACAAGTTCTAATATAAATCATATGAACGTTACTTAACTTTTAAATGCACAATACTTTGATAAACTCCTCAGCTTTTATAAACGATCCTACACTTGATTAAGTGTGGTACAAATGTAAATATTAACTGTAACCTTCTATATAAACATACTCAACTGTTCCTAATATTTTAACTTAGTAACGTAAGATTCTTTACAAATCGCCTGGAAACTTTCTCAACACTAAACTAAACTGCACTTCGCCATGCATCGGCTGTTCCTAAAGCTATGTTCTCACATATGTAAAAAAAATTATACATTCACAATCACCTCTCAACCGTTTCATACAACTTAGTAATACTCAATTTAGAAAAAAACTATCGCTTCCATATTAATTTATGATCGTCCTTATCAATAAGTTCGAAGACATAACAAGTCATGTCAAACACCTGACGAAGGGGGTGTGCCGACAGACGTGCGATTATGCCCGGTGAGATAATCGAGAAATCTACTCGTGCATATCGTCACGTAGAGAAGGCTTTTCGAAGAAACTTTACTATCAGTTAATTAGGAAGTTAATCAGTTAATGAGGCTTACACCAAAAAGTATCGAAGAGATAAAGCACTGTTGTAAGTACAATAGTGTAGATAATGGTCGTCGTGACACAATATGTACCTAGTGCTAATAATAGATAAAAGAACGCAGAACAACTGTCTTAACATAGCCGGTATGTACGAATAAAAAATGATTTAATATTACAATCTATTGATGTTGCTCTAATTACTGTTCAGAAGTATGTATGCATGTACAGGGTGTTAAAAGAGTGATGGTCACTGCTTTCAGGGGTGAATCTATCCCTCTGTATCGGTGGGGATTTGTAAAAAAAAACTTGTTGCATAATTGTTTATAACGTTGAAAATTAATATAAATTTTTTTCATTACATCAACATATTCTGCTGGCTGAAAGAAGGAAAAATGTAAAAGGAATCATTTGTCGCAAACCCATCGTTCTATAAAAAAAAAATTGATAAAATTTTGGCATGGATGATGTAATCCATGTATTCGATGAAACCATTTTTACGTTTTTGAGGAAACGGTGCGTTTGCGGCATACGGTTCCATTAAGACTGTTTCTCCTTTCAGCGAGCAGAATATGTTGATGTGAAGATAACAAATTAACATTAATTTTCAATGTTATAAACAATTTTGCCGCTATTGTTTTTACAAATCTCCACCCATTCAAAGGTGTATTTTCAGCTCTGAAAACAGTGGCCATAACTTTTTTAAGACCCTGTATATAAAATATTAGTAAATTATAGGCAAATACTTGATTGGCTAATAGTAATCGCATATGAATTACATAATCATATTTAAGTTACCTATTCAGTTTTTATTTAGTAAACTAAGTTTTTTGTACGATTACACGTACCATTGAACGACTAATACCAAATTTATCCCAGAAATGGAAAATGAAATAAATGTCTTTTTTTTATATGTAACATGGTAATGAAGATTTCCCTTATTTCTATTTAGAGTACATATGGAAATTGTTGAATGGCTTATATTTGTAACACTTTATACAGTTACAAACGAACTTCCATTAGTCTTTCTAAAAAGCAGTATGTGCATTCATATAGCTATACATACGACTTTTGATTGTAAATGACTACTTTTCTCGATTGCATGTAGAGCTGTCATCCGTAAAATCACTAATCTAGGACAGAAGGCATTAAAACCCCGGACATTTCCACTTGAAACTCGGACACCTTTAACTACTTCTTATATTAGGTATGATATCCCAAGACAACAATTTCTGTAATTTATAGACTGCAACTGGAATCAAGAAATAAATGGAAAATATATTTGTACAAAGTAGGAATTTATTAATGACTTTTTGAGATCGCTACAGAAAATCCCACTGGACGTCCCCGAGCGCCCTAAAGAAGAGGACAAATCCGGGGAAACCCGGAGCGACGACAGCCCTAATTGCATACAAACATGCCGCACAATAATACCCGAAGTACTTCGAAAAGTGATTCAATGTTAATGTGTCTTACAAAATCGTTTATTTTACATTTTCGATTGACTGTTTTAAGCGACACCATCTTCCACCAAACTGTGCTTCTTTATCTTAGCAGTTTCAGTTCCTCTTCGCGTGTCATAGACACTAATGCAGGTCGGCTCGTATTTTATCAGCATTTAAAACAGAACAGAATGGAGATAGGGTTGCGTGCATGAGGATGCCAATTCTCCAGAAATCGCATCATCGATGAAACAGATATTAATCAGCTAGAGTGGCGAGATACGGGATTATCAGCTTTCACATCAACACTGCGGTTTTGCTCGACCGAGATCCCCGAAGTCCTCTCTCACACTCCTGTTTCGGATCAGGGGTTGGATAGTGTTGGCGGGACTGGAATGGATTGTTGGCCTCGAGGGTGTAGGTGGATACGTACGAATTGAGAAAGGGTGGGTTTTCTCTCCGTCTGTTCCCTCGCCTTTCTCTTGCTCCCGTTCGCACTATCTGCTTTACTCTTACCCCGTCTAGCTCGTAAAGTGATCGGGCGTTTATTCGCCTCGCTGTCGGGGACAAAGTGGGCTGCGCTCCCTGTCGACTGCTGCTATTTGTCTTCCGACAAGGAAACCTAAAACTACGATCCTTTTTCGATGTTACGTGAACACTATGAAAGGTTAATGCGGATATGCTGCGCGCGCGGACATGTGTTAGCACGGTACTATTCAACGGAAGATTCCTTGGAACGTTTCTCTGCACGTGGCGCCTTGTGAAACTTGTTGCAAAATCAATTCTCCACCGTTACCGTTAAGATGTGCAGCCGCGCAACAACGTTCCTACAACCATGAACTCCATTGTTTGCGGAAACGCTGAAGAGCAATCTTCATTGCCAACAGAGCGGTGAATCGGATATACATTCTGAAAAGTTTGCGGGATCCTTTCGATCCGATGTATCGTTTTGGTACGGTGTATTTTATGACGCCTCGGTTCGAATTGATAGTCGATAGGAGTGCAGTTTTCCGGCAAACTCGGAGATGGATTGCGCGCGTCGGGCGGGAACCGCAGGCTCGTCAAGCACGCAGCAGACAAGGAGACAAACGAGGCACCGCTAATTACCGCTATCGTTCGGCTGCGATTCTTCACGAGCATTTATCACCAGAAAGAAGTTTCGGGGTGCGCCCCCGGGCGAAAAGTTGAAAGAAGGGATCAGAGGGACGGAGCTAGTTGCCTCCTCGAAACTCTCTTTCACTCCAGAGAGCCCGGATTGGTATCGAAGCGATATATCTCGGGATTGGCTTCGCAGTGGCGGATAGTCTGCATCGAAGCAACGATAGGGGAAAGGGGTGCCACCTTGATAAACGAGCCCATAAATAACAGTAACGTCTCCACCGAAAACTCGGCCGGGTAAATGTATATCCAGAGGCGGCGGTGGCAGAGGCAGCAGCAGCCAACGGCGGTGGCGGAACAGCAGCCAGCCAGCGAGCGGTTGAGGGAGTCGCAGACTCCGGCCGGAGAGGTAATTTAAGATCCTATTGAGATATTTATGGGATCATAAAGCGGAACTGGCTGCTTCTATCGTCGGCAGCCATGCGTGAGTCGCGGTCCCGCAAGCTACCAGTAGTTTGTATCTTTGTTTATAACCGACTTAACACTGCCGCGTTTTACTTTATTTTTGTGCGCTCGATCAAGTCGAGGCGGAATCGCCGGGACACGCTACCGTTCGAATTTATTACGACGCGGCTAACTTCGCGACCCGTAACCCGCATCTCGCAGACCTACCTCTACATTACCCGACCAATCCTCTCACCCTCCTTCAGTTTTGTCTTCTTCGATTCGAACGCGGTACCTACACTTCCCTCCCACGAATATTCCTGTCCACCAAACCAATTCTCACTATCGCGCATTCAATTTTCCAAGGCTGGCTTCTATTTAGCGAGCGGATACACCGTGAGTAGAAAATTACAGAAAATGCGATTCGAAGGAATATCGAACTGATGCACGAATTGACCTCCAGCAAAAGTGGGTACAGTGTGCGCATTAAATGAAAATTACGGCAGAGGTCAGCACGGTTGTTGGAGCTGCAGGATGGCTGGACAGAATTTTGTTAGTTCTTTATTTAAGTTTTGAGGTTATGTCCAGTCGGTAAGCTTTCTCTTGTGTAGTTCCTCAACACGCCGACTGGCGTCGGCGTGGTATCACGCCGGGTGATTTGCATCCTGTGCACGGCTTTGGCGTGTTTTCAGGTCGACATGTTCTAGAAAGGATCGAAAGTATCGCCCGAGTGTGCCCGAACGTTTTCTCGGGACGAGTTAAGCGAAACGTTCTCGACAAAAGCGATTGCTCGGAAAGGCCTGGCCGACTTAAAATCTTTTGTCATTTGTTAGGCTCTGTTTTCACTGATATTTTAAAAGAGATGTAATGATATGTTCCACAGAAATAATTATGTCGCACGCTTTGCAAACAGGATGACGTTCTGCTTTTGGACGATACAGATGCGTATAGTTTGTATGAGCAATTATTATTCTGGTAAGCGCAACTTGGTCTTTCCCACTAAGGACAGTCCTGGACTTCTTACAACCACGTCATTCTGTACTCGGGACAGCGAATTGTAGCAGAAACTGAATTTTCAGGCCTCATGCGCGATGCACTAATAGGGCCATGAGAACCGTGGGTTTTACCTCTAGGTTTGCCAGACATTTCAGAAACATTGATACCTTGAAGTTGTTATACGTTGCCCCTGTTAGGCCTCATGTTGAATATGCCTCGATCATCTGGAGTCCCAGGAGTGCTAAACTTATAAAATCCATTGAAAGTGTGCAGCACAGATTTTCGAGGTTCGCCTCGCGTATCCTGGGAAATCCTATGGACAGAACTGATCACGATTATCGCCCGGCACTTGCATCCCTTAAGTTAACCACCCTTGAGGATCGTAGGCATATTGCGGACATGATTTTCCTGTATAAAATAATTAATGGCCAAATTAGTTGTCCTGGCTTGCTGGCTCTAGTCACGTTCAATACTCCGGTGAGGAACTTGCGGTCTAGGCCTCTCTTTGTTTCGCGGCTGACGAGATATCGTTTTTATGCGTGCGACCCTATTAGTACAGCTATGAGCATTGCTAACCAATACTTTGGTGCTTTGGACCCCTTCATGGGCTCTCTTTATTCGTTCAGAAGGCTACTATATAGGCGGGTTAAGGTCTGGGTTATACCTAGTCAGGCGGCCGAAAAGAGGCGAATATTTATGAATTTTTTTTTAAGAAGCGGAAGCGTATATTTTTACAAAACTTTTTGCGATTAAAAGAGCAACATTTAAAGAACATTTGGTAATTTTTTCGTAGAAAAATATTTACGTTTATAATAAAATAACAAGCGACATCCAAGAAGCATTTTTAAAAATTTGGTTTTGCGGTGAGCATTGCCATTCGGAACCAGATTATCTAAAATAAAAAAACAAAAAAGATTTCGTTAGTATATTAATGTATCCTCAGGTTGACGCAGAGAATTTTCCGAAATATTAAGTTAAAACAAAATGGCGGCTATTTAAATTTGAAATCCTGATTTTCTCACGTGTTTTTGCAGGAAAAAATCGGGATTTCGAGCGGCTCATTCGCGCGCTTGACACCGCTTCATGGAAAATACTATATCTCCGTCAATTTTGCGAATTTCTTCATAAAATTGGGAGAGAGCTTTCTTGAAACGTACATCTTTCAGAAAATGTAAAAAAATCGATTTTTCCTATTTTTTACAGTGGTCTCCCCCCTTAAGCGGTTTGGCTACCTTAGCCGGAGCAATATTGCAATCATTTTTGGCCTTTTTTTTTTAGGAAGATAATGAAATAAATAGAAAATTTAATATGAAGCCTGTTATTGTACAACTCTCGCCGGAAAAAATCGTATTTTTTTCCCCACAAAATGGCGGCGGTAGTACCGTAATACGCAAGATCTTGACGAGCGACATTTCCCACGGTGTTCAATCTCACGGCTGTACCGTTTGACCTAGATACAAAAACCAAAAAGTTTTATTTTCTACATTCCTAAATCTAAAGAAATACATATCGGTTTTGCGATATCTTGAACATATTCTTTGCAATTAACACTTTTATAAAAAAAATGCACTTTTTCTTCCCATGTTCACCATTTCGAGACAAATTAAGGTTTCTGGATTTCCATACATACTTCTCTAGTTTTAGGCATGTAGAAAATAAAACTTTTTTGTTTTTTGTTCTAGGTCAAACGGTATAGCCGTGAGATTCAACACCGTGGAAGACGTCGCACCTCAAGATCTCGCGTATCACGGCTCTACCGCCGCCATTTTGTAGGAAAAAAATATAATTTTTTCCGGCGAGAGTTTTACAATAACAGGCGTCATATTAAATTTTCTGTTTATTTCATTATCTTCCTAAAAAAAATGCCGAAAATGACTGCAATTTTGCTCCGCCCAAGGTGGCCTAACCCCTTAATCTACCTGTTAATGATAGTAAATCCAATATTTTTTTCAAATTGGGATCTTGTATTGAAAATTAAAAAGTTTGTTTAGGGATAACACGTAGAATGATAACAAATGTAAAATGGGAAGTAAAATCCTCCATCCCCTGCAAAAATTGAACACTCGTCTTTCAGTTCACAGTTTAGGATGTTCAGACAAGAACTAAAGCGGTGATCGAAACTACTCCTAGAGAAATTGTTCAGGAGTAACTCCTAGTAGAAATAGTAACGTTTAAAGCGATTTTTATACAAATGGCTAAGCGTTAACGTGTAATATTCTAAGATTTCTTTATGTTCGTCTTTCACTACAGTTTCATCCAAGTTTTGCCCAAAAAGCGGACGTCTCGATTCTAACCTGCACTTGTTAGATCAGTATGAAGCGCCATTTTTGAGATATTAAGTAGGCCACTGTAGAAATCACTCGAGAAGCAAGTGGTACCAAAAACTATGATACGACAGCATTAATCGCGTAGGCCGTGTTATATGGCCTTTCTGTTTTCTCGCCTTCACTACAATTTGATAATACGCGCTTGCGTCAAAGAACACGTGGGCATTACACGTTTCAAACCGATTAACTCCGTAACGCACTAAATGTCATTCATTCTGTGGCAATACAGACGTGGAGTAGAGACGATGGATGGGATTGCGAATTGCGATAACGAAGAACTCGATTTCTTGTCAAACTTTCAGTTTTATTATCCTTTAGATCCTCGTGTTCGCGTTACCATATGTCTACGTTAGTTGAATGCATTGCGGTGCATGTAGTGAATTTGTAAAATAAGAAACTTCGTGATTTAATAGTAATGGTGAAAAGCTGTTTACAAATTTTAATTAGTAGTTCAACATCAATTCAAAGGAAAGTTATTTATTTCAATATGAAACTAAAGACGCATAAGTGTATACCAGGCCTGCACACCTTATTGCTCCGAGAGTAGATTTTTGAGGACTCGGAGTCAATACGCTCGTTGGGAGCTAGAAAATAACGCCTTGAAAGTAGCGGTGCCGTGGTAAGGTGATCCGTGAGTGCAGAGGTCCCGCGTAGCTGCTCCGAGCGTTGTTCTAAAGCAGCGAAGACCAGGTGGGCGGTCCGAGGACGCTAGCATCCATAGCGTCTTCTACATGCTACGTGGAAGGGAGTGATAGAAGCCAATGAAGCGGCGGGCATGCCACGGATAGGGAAAACTCTAGTAGTGTGCCCTTTGGCCTTAAAGGTGAAGTTCCACGGCGCGAGCTCGGCGAGTCGGCTCGGCTCACTCGGGTTCGTCGAGTCGGCTCGGCTCGACCAGGTTCGGTGAGTCGGCTCGGCTCACTCGGGTTCGTCGAGTCGGCTCGGCTCGACCAGGTTCGGCGAGTCAGCTCGGCTCACTTGGGTTCGGGAAGTCGGCTCGGCTCGCCCAGGTTCGTCGAGTCGGCTCGGCTCGCCCAGGTTCGGCGAGTCGGCTCGGCTCACTTGGGTTCGGGAAGTCGGCTCGGCTCACTCGGGTTCGGCGTGTTGGCTCGGCTCACTCGGGTTCGGCGAGTCGGCTCGGCTCGCCCAGGTTCGGCGAGACGGCTTGGTGAGCGCGAGTCGGCGAGCCACGCGCCGTGGAATTTCACCTTAAGGGTACGAGCTTACACGCACATTATTATAGTCTGATTTTTGAGAATTGAGACCTGAGGCGGATCCCTCGGACGGAGCGTAGTTTAAGAAAAAACCAATGGTACGCTACGGATTGCGTGCGACGTTGCCATCATTGGTTCCTCCTTAAACCACGCTCCGTCCGAGGGAGCCGCCTCAGGTCTCAACTCTCGAAAATCAGACTATAGAGTTTTCCCTATCCGTTGCATGCCTGTCGCTTCGTTGGCTTCGAGGCACCCACTTCCTCGCAGCACGTAGAAGACGCTATGGATGCTAGCATCCTCGGACTGCCCACCTGGACTTCGCTGTTCTAAAGTCTAACTCTAGAACAGCGCTGTCCAAATTGGGGGTCCTGTCCTGTGGAGTTCCCTCACTTTCGACCGCGTTGTCAAGGATATACGCGACGCTAAAGAGGCGACCACGACAGGCTAGCGTCTCCGTCGTCATGAATACATATATACTGAATTCCACTTAAGAGTAGACTCGTTCCGCGCAACGATGACTCTGAGGAGGCTGTTGATTGGTAGCAAATCGGCAAAGAAAACGCTACGACCAATCGCGGACGCAGGCAGTAGTGAGAGCTGCGCAGATGGGTTGCAAATCGGTGGGGGAGTAGGTCTACTCTTATATGGAATGGTATATAGCTCAGACGCTACACATTACGCATGCATTACTCACACGCGTCGCCACAGCGAGCCAATGCTACTATTCCCCGCGAGTACTATGTGGGGAAGGAACGGTTCGAAGGGGAAGTAGGTGCTCTAGAGCCTAGGACCTAGGCCAGCGCTGTCCAGAAGTGGGGCCCCTCACGCGCCTGCTTCCCTTCCAACTGCTCCGTCCTCAAAGAACATTCACGAGGAATATGTAGTAGTAGCATTGGCATACTGTGGCGGCATGTATTACTACTCACAGATTTAGCGTCGCGCGGTATCCCTGACGACGCGGACGGGAGTGGGAGAACCCCAAAGGGTTCGCAAGCTCTGGCTTGGACGCTTGGACAACACTGCATTTCTTGTTTCGACATCAACGAACATATATTTTAGCGCCATAGATTTGAATTCTAATTGATCTATGTGCCTATTTCGTACCAGCGTGTGTAAGCTTAAATCGTACTAATAGGGTAAAGTAGCCGAATATGGCGACCTCTCCTAAAGCCGGGTATAGACTTGAGGCACGAACGCGAACGAGGCAAGCCGAGGCAGACTGAGCATGCAAGTGTTGAACGTTCGTGAAGTTCACATTAAGGACTCCATGAAAACACATTTCACCCCTTTTCACCACCCCCTTAGGGGTTGATTAGGGCAAAATCCTGAAATTGTTTTTTTGGCATTTATGTGGGTAACCTTTCAAAGTGAACACCAAGTTGATATCTAATCAGGACTAAGAGATTGTGAAGAATCCGTGAAAATACAGTTCACCCCTTTACACCCCCTTAGGGGTTTTAGGCATTTGTGTGGATCATCTTTGTGAGTAAAAACCAATTTAAAATACACTTTACCCCTTTTCACCCCCTTGGGGATGGAGTTTCCAAAAATCCTTCCTTAGTGGGTGCCTACGTCATGAGAACAATGTACCTTCCAAATTTCACGTTCCTAGGTTAAACCGTTTGAGCTGAGCGTTGATGAGTCAGTCAGTCAGTCAGTCAGGACTTCTTCTTTTATATATGGTCATATATAGATTTTGATGGCGAACATTAAATCGGACACAGATCTGCGTTGATCAAGGGCGGGTATGCCGAGTGAGTTCAGAAGGGGGTCATATACGTGGCAGGTCTTCGGGATCGGCTCTTTTAATTTATAACCGACAAAACGCAGATGCTGAATTTGTTCCAAACAGGCTATACGGACCTGATGAAGAGGATTCCACAATGTTGAGCAGTAGTTAAGATAAGGAAGCACTAGAGTTGAGTACAGTGTTTTAAAGGTAGAAGGATTGTTTAATTCGGAGGATGATTTTATGACAAAACCAAGTGCTCTAGAGGCCTTGCCAACAATGTTGCTGCAATGCTCTTTAAATTATAGGGATGAGGAGCATGAGACCCCGCAATCACATACGCTATGAATTTCATCCTGCACGATATCATCGACTGAATATGGATGCGTAAGTGCACATTTTTTCGGGTGAGCACGTGATTTTGCTTCCAGCAATCTTTAAGGCCATGCGATTGGTTCTACACCACACAGAAAAATGATTCAAATCATGTTGTCAACGAAGTGTGTTTGAGGAGGATTCTACCTTAAGAAAAATTTTAAGTTCGTCAGACTATGTACATACAATATGAATTTACATTATTGGGAACCAGATACGATGTCGTTTACAAATAAATTGAATAAAAGAGGGCTAAGATGAGAGCCTTGAGGCACTCCAGATAGCCCGGAGAAAAGTCCGGACCGTGTGTTTTTATATTTAACGACCTGGGTTCTGCACGTGAGAAATCAGGATATCCAGGGGAGCAGGTTGCCAGAGAAGCTATGTCGCATGATTAACCATGTCAAAGGCTTTTTGGAAATCAGTAAATATGACGTCAACCTGGCAGTCATATTCTAAGTTGTTGCACAAAGCTGTGTTGCTCGTTGACTAGGTAGTTTTTGGCCAGCAAATTATAATTTACCGGTAATGACATCACTGAAAATTTCAAGCATATTTTACCCCTTTTCATCCTTCTTGGGGATGGAATTTCCAAAAATCCCTAATATAGAGATTGGCCTCTAGTCGGCGATGTTTGATTTATCTCCAAATGTAAAAATGGGCGTAATTACGCTTGAGTTGGAAATTTGCCTGGTGAAAGAGATACGTAAAAAATAATCGACTTGATAAAACGTCAAGATCTAAAAACCCCGGGGTAATTTTTAATAATGTGACAAACTTACGGAACACTTCTCCAATACTAACAGTAGCACCGATGTGCCAAGAGGGGAAGCATAATCAAGTGTTGGTGGTTGGGCAAGGTTGCAAGAATACACAGATTCGAAGTATTTCAAGAAGCTATTGGCTATATCGCAGGCGCTCGGCGTTTCGAGATCGTTATAGCGCATGGTGTCAGGCAATGCATTAGAAGAACTTATGGATGTTTGCAGAACGACACAGCATAGCCATATGTTCACAATCGGATCGCAGTTTGGCAAACGCTAGATAGTCGCAATAGGAGTTGCTACGTTTGAAAGACTGGTGTGCCACTTTCTTTGCTCTCATCAACTTGATGAGATCCTTGGAAAAGCATCTTGGAAAAGGGGACTCACGCAGCGTTTGCAGAGGTACGAAAGATTCGGTGATCTATGCGAGGTGGTCGTATAGAGTGTCAACTGCATCAACTTCAGAATTATGGAAAATTAAGTCCCAGTTAGGGACTTAAGGTTAGCTAGGAGAGAGGTTTGAACTAGAGCTGTTATTGTTTACCCTTCGGGTACCCGGCCACCCGAAACAACTTCAAGCAATTGAATGTTTTATTGTCTGTGGTAGGGTTTGATGTTAGCCGAAAATGATCGAACAATACCACATTCAATGGCTTGAAGTTATTCCGGGTAGCCGGGTAGACGGGTCAAAAAGTGACAGCTTTAGTTTGAACCGACTACAGTGGTACTACAGTAACAAGTTATTGCAGGGTGATACGTATCACAGGGCAAAAACGTGGTAGTAGCAATTGTCGTACATACCGAGTCGTCTTTAGTGAAGAGGAGGTCCAAATGAGACACTGAATTTTTCTAGAACATGTGGTACCGATGCCAAGGTCGTAGAAAAAATAAGAACACTGTATCTATCCACCTGCCAAACACTATGGGGCAAGTTGTAGTCGCCAGTTATTATGTATGTAATATAAATCTAGTAGGTAGGAATTTCTTCTTTTAAGTAATAATATCTATTATAATTTTCTGGAGAAGTGAATAAAACAATAATAACTAAGAATGAAGCCATGATAAGATTTCTCTTTTAATAAAAGTTTCTCTTAAATATATAAATGTCAAATCTTCATTGAAATTCCAAAAACTCAAGTTTTATTAAACTTTTAACAAAAATTGTAACGGGTACGACAAAGGAAATGTAAAAGCTTGATTCTATTACGAATCTCAACAGATAACCATACAGAAAATATGTGCACCCATTATTCGTTTAAACTAATTATTGTTATTTGTAACAGAAGTTTAGTAGTGCAAACAAGAATTCGTTAAAATTTTCAAATGCACGATAAGCATACGACAAATCTTAAAATCTCTCGTACTTTTTTATTTTGCGGCCTACATTATTACTTTTTCTAAACGAACCATGAAAGACAGTTAATCGTGACATTTAAAAAATGAAAATTCAATTTATCCTTTTACAACATTGTTAAGGTGGTACACCTGCACGGTGTAGGCCCCAAAAATGGGTAAATTTAAAATTTGCTTCCTTAGGTAATACTTCAGTGAAATATCGGGATCTTTTTAGGAGATGTTAAGCAACATTTTAACTTTATTTTAATATCTACTTATTCCGTAAAATTTGAATGTGGCGGAGTTATACAACATGTCTGACAGGGACATGTCAGCTGGCACCCAACACCGAAAGCGATTGGAACTTAAAAAATAAAACATTCGTTTGTCAACTTAAAGAAAAATAGATTTTCTTCGATGTACCTATATGTACACATATTCAATGCTATTTAAAAATTTTAAGTAACAAAGAATGTATGAAAATAAAGTTACAATGCTGCTTATCATCCCCTAAAAAGACCCCGATACTTCACTGTAAAATGACCTGAGAAAATAAATTTTAAAGATTGACCCAAAAAATAGCCTCTTTTTGGTCCCACGATTTTGGAACTGACTTTTATGCGAAACGATACCTTATGATGAGACATCAATCACACGAAAATTTCAAGTTGAGGTGACAATTAGTTTCTGAGATACGGGAGGTCAAAGAAGTGAAAATTCGTTAACGCGTCAACACATACGCTTCGATGTACTAACTTCTATGTCAGTCCGATAATTTAAACAATTATTTCCAGGGGTTTTGCTGACTGCTAACAACGAATTTCAACTTAGATTTTCAAAATTCACGAAAAAAAAAACAAAATCATGAAATATAAATGACTGTGCAGTGGGTGCTTTTTTTAATATCGTCCACCATATTGAATCGGCGATTGTGAATTTTGCTGACTGCTAATAATGAATTTGAACTTTGATTTTCAAAATTCACAATGGCCGATTCAACATGGTAGGCGACATAGTAACAAAAAAACCCACTACACAGACATTTATATTTCTTGATTTTTATTTTATTTTTTGTGAATTTTGAAAATCTAATTTCGAATTCGTTGTTAGCAGTCAGCAAAACCCCTGGAAATAATTGTTTAAATTATCGGACTGACGTAGAAGTTCGTACATCGAAGCGTATGGGTTGACGCGTTAACGAATTTTCACTTCTTTGACCTTCATATCTCAGAAACTAATTGTCACCTCAACTCCAAAATTTGTTGTGATTGATGTCTCATCATAAGGTATCATTTGGCACTAAATTCCGTTCCAAAATCGTGGGACCAAAAAGGTGCTAAAAAAGGCTTCATTTTTGGGCCACTCTTTACCCATTCTATTAGGCCTAGGAGGTGGTGTACCACCTTAAATAATCACATTGTATTAGTCGAAATTCCTCCAACATTTACAGTTTTACTTTCTCCAACGCTGAACAACTGTTTATGGATTTTATTTTACAAGTACTACTTTCAACAAAATAGCTTGTTTCATAGAATCCCCGAACATTGTACTGGATGTCCAAGTCTAATATTTTACGCACACGATAGTAAGATGTAGATCACTGATGGGACGTGAAAGAAAGCGGATTTCTGGAGTTCTAAATCTGCGAGGTATCGAAGCCTCGGCCCTTGTACTGTTCCCTCCGCCTAAGGCGCCAAGTCTATCGCATCCAAACCTGCAAGAGGAGCCGAAGAGACGGTTTACGGCGGTAAAGAGTACTTGTCCGTGTGGGCTTCGTGTTGGTAACGAGCGGATTATACTCTCGGCGTGGTATCAGATGGTCCCGTACCTGGTTCCATGGTTGTTAATTAGGATGGATGCCCACGCCTTGGGCGACTTTTACGAGCGGATACGGCGCGAACCGAAATAGCGCATCCGACGTTAACGCGCTGACCTTCCTTCGAGGAACCGTGGCAAGCAATCTCGATAAGAAGAAAATACTAAAAAGAACGAAGCGCTTGGCTATTTAGAGTTATTTAGATGAGTTCCAAAAATCAGATAACTCGCCGGGACGGCAGCGCAACCTTTTTGTCGGTACCGGGATGGTAAACTATCGCAGTCGTTCCACGCGCTAAATAGAAACAAGTTGCCCAGCTTTATTACACACGTATCGGACTCGTCTCTTCGCATGGTGAACAAACTATTAAGTACCACACGTGTGAGCAACGTGAACCCCGTGTGACAGTAGATAGTGTCTACACTTTGTCGAATTGTCAGCGGATTCAAATCCTCATGAAATAAGATGCATCATTCCGGGAAGAATCCTGTCCGGTCATGCGCAAAGGAAGATCAATGCGATGGTCTTGTTGGTGTAGGGTTGGGCGAAGGTATACAGGGAGTTTATAAAAATGGGGGACATTTTTTCAGGATCGGTTCCACTTAGCAAAATAATAAAAAAAAATAGAGGACAAATATTAAAGGACAATCGGCTGACTATATTTTCATTCCAATCCTTTGCTTCTCGCCTTTAATAAAAAAAAAACAAAGGCGAAATGATATCGGTCCACGAAAACACAGCTGGTCTTCTTTAAATGCCATTTTAATGTCAATTCCGGGCCCGTGTTTTACGGAATGTATGTATGAATGCTTATAACTGCAGCGCTAAGCATTACTGCACATGTACGTATACCGAGTTTGTTTATTACGTTGGTGAGAGTCTACTTGCCGATCCTGAAAAAAATGCGGCACGTTTTTACAAACACCCTGTATGCAATAGGGATTTTCGCAAGTCGCAAGTTACCGTGGCACTAAATCAGCATCAATCGTAATTTTTAATCCTGCAACGACAGATCAACGGGCCGATTCTATTCGACAAGATCGAAAGAGTAACGAGCTGGCGATACCGGGCGTACCCTCGAATGAAATCGTACGGCTTGCTCGTAGTAAATCAACTGTCCTATTCCAATCTTTGTTGGCGGCACACTCGCAACAGGCGGCGGCTCTATCTATCGGCCGCGGGAGGGAGGGAAGTAATCTGGTGAGTCGTAAAACGTGTCAGAATGTCCAACAAACACCTACTCATTAGCCCAGGTAGGCTGGACCGTGGCAGGCAAGATTGCACAAGCACGCATTAACTCCGTGTGGGTAAGTTACGGTCCGGGGAGAGCATAATTCACCCGAGCCAAGAAAGTGTGGGTTTACCTCTCCCGAGCGTGCTCGTGTAAGGGCTTGGCTCCTCGTTATTTTATCGGCTGCCGGCCGCCTCCAAAGTCTTCGGGCTAATTGAAATCCACTTTCTTAAATTCGGAAAGACCAGTGCTCGGTACCGGCTCGGAAACTTATCGCTGATTCCTCGTATCTTGACGTCGCGGTATCTCTCGCTGAAACATTAAATGGTACCCGCCGCGCCGCGCGGAAAAATCGATTTCATCAACCTCCATTAACCGACCGGGGATTTCGAAAACTTTACCGGATTTCTCTCACGATTTTTTATGAAGTGCAGCTGAGATTGGCCCCGTGCGATGATATTTATGAGAAATTACGTCATCTTAATCCCCAAGATTCTGCGAGATTTATTGCTCCTCACTGTTTGCAACAAGCTGCTTACGCATGGCATGGTGCATAATTTATGTTAAATAGAATTTTCGTTTTCAAAGAGGCGGATTAACTAGGGTCACCGGTCCTCCGTAAATTGGAGCATAACATATCACTTCCGTTCGATAAGAACTCTTCTCTTCCGCGACAGTGATCTTATCGCACCACGCGGTTGTTACACATTTCATAATTCGATGAGGATGATCGGTTACTCCTTTATATGAAATTTGAAGGACACCGCGTATTTAGCACGCTGCCGCGTGCTGTCCATCTGCTGTCTGTAGTCTATGGCAAGGCTTGAGAAGCGCGAAAAAGTCTCCCAGTCGGTTAGGCTTCGTGTAACGGCTCGAAAGATTTGCGTCCGCGTTCGGCCAATATATCTTTGGGATCGGTGTTAGGTGGAGGAGAACATAAATCACCGTTGAATCAGTTTCTAGGAGGTACACGCTTGTCTCTCGCGGGGGTTTCTCGCTGGGACATTACGGTGTTCCTTCTACTCGTGCTGAACTCCGTTCATAAAGGCTGGTGTAAGTGCGCGCATATACTCGTGTAGGTGCAACCGTGCAGGAAGCTGCAACAGCTCGCTGGTGCAGCCGCCTCGTACGAGACCAGATAGACATCTTCGCCAACTCTCCCGCCGCCGTCTAACTAATTGGCTACTGAATTACTGGGCGACATGACCAGTTATTGCTTCGTACCTCACCTCGATTCGGTATATCGGATCCTGAATCTTGCGGTTCGAAGAGTATAGGTGGCTGGTCGTTCCCTCTGCTCCCCTTTCCTCCCCTACCCTTTCATCCTAGATCCTCTCTCTCGCTCGAATTCTCGTTCGCTTGCCATCTTCCTCTGTTCCCACCTCACGCACCTCCCTGTTCATATTAATGACAACCAGCAACACGTTGTCGATCCTGAAACCTTTACCCGTAATGGACCAGCTAAGTACGTAGCTCGCTCTGACGTACCACACGTGTCTTTGCATGGCTAAAACGCCCTCCAATCTTCCGCGACCTAGCTGGCGAGTTGGCGCGATGGGTTTAGCCCGATATTTTTTATCAATATCACTTAATCTTGCAGATATTCCGTTCCCTCTCCTTGCTCTGATTGCGCTGTGCCTCGCAACTAGCGCCATTCGACTCGGCAACGGTTGTTCGCGCTGGCGACTCAACTCGTAAACCATCAGGCACGATTTTTCTGTTACGTGGCTGTCAGTGTTCCATTCATCCGGTTTTATGGCTTTGACAGGCTACGATAGCGGCGTGACTTTACGCTACAATGTGTCATCGATCGGGTAACCTATCGTAGTCAAGATGTTGAAGTAGCTCGACATCCGAAACGATGATACCGACTAATATTGATCGCCTTTAGCTTTTTGCGATAATAATTGTGAAGTCCACTGGTATTACTACTGTGAAAAGTGGCGCGTGTCTATACAATTTGCGGTTTTCTAGTATATTGGAAGAAATAGGTATGGGTATATAATTCTTCAGATGGACGTTGTTATGAAGGAGTTAGGTGAATATAAAAGATCACTAATATGTTCACTAACTTCAATCGTTAATATATATTTAATACAATGTTCGGACACAATAATATTCGGAATATGCGCGGTAACCTCGGTAACCGTTTACATGAAGAAGTCAGGAGTGTTTCGGCGTTGAGACTAATACCAGGACTGCCCTAGGTCAAGGGAGACAAGCTTATATACTGTCGAGATAGGTAGGTACGTAAGGGCGAGCCTGCCCTTTGGACATGACTCGAAGTGACGAATCCTGCGTGGTGATGCGGCAGTTTGGGATGACGCGTTGTTGTTGAGAATACACTCATTGTGTATTCTTACTCATTACAACGTCGTTGAAACAGAAGCCTTTAGTCGCCCTCGAATTAGATACTTCGAAAGGGAAAGTTTCTACTCTTCTTTGAAGATGGTTACGAGCCTCCTCTCCGGCTATTTTGTTCATCTGTTAACTCCGGCTTGTGCGTTGTACGGCTGTCAACGGAAAGTGAAAAATGTTACTTTTAGAGGTGACGATATATCGTTGAGAGGACAGTATTTCGGGGGAATATCGGCTGTTAAAAGTTCCAGGATGTGATAGAGCTAGGAGTACTTAATGTGGAATCGTTGTCTTCTTCGCAGGGGTTTCCGTGCGGCGAGTTAAGGTACCAGTACAAACCGAGGTACCCCCAGGTGATATACGACTTTGTGGGTGCTCGCGCGATACGCCGGCACTAAAAGGCTTAACGAGCATCTTCGTACGCCACAGCAGTCCAGAGTAAACAGGACGTGGCTTATCTTGTCACGAAAAATCTGCGAAGGGAAGCTCCCGCGCTCACTCTTATTTTTCTTTTCCCCTCCCGCTTCTTTTTTTTTTCATAATGTCCCTGCAAACACGTACCCAGCCAGATACGCGGCGCTTTCGACTAACTTTCGGAGCTTTTTTCTCATTGCGAACCATAAAAATTACTGAGACCACGGTTATGGTTATGAGACCTTAATAGCGCTCCCTACGCTTAAGATTCCTAGACACGATGTATTTAAAAAATGGCCCCTTCTGAAGAGATTCAACTTTTACAGCGTCGACCAAAAATTTCAAGCCACTTGACGAGTTTCGTTAAACTTACATCGCATAGTAAATATTCTCTTGATTCGGAGAAAGGATTTTCAACAACGATTTCAATGTGCATACCTGGTACTAGTAAATATTAAGATTTTATCGCGCGGAATGATTACGAGGATTTGTTTGTTTAAACAGAAAATCACTAATTTCCTTAATTTACAAAGTGAATCCAAACTTTCGGTTGGGTAGTATATAAACCAGTATATACATATTTATACTGGTCTTTCTAAAAAGTATGTCCACCCGAATGTTTGATTGTATTCATCCAATATAATTCCAATCTTCAAGTATTCATGTACAGTGGGTGGCCTACAGGGTTTGTCGGTTTTTAAAAACCGGGTTTGAAAACCGGTTTATATTTATAAATTTGTAAATTCGAAAACCGGTTTTTAAATTTACAAAATCTTTATTCCATTTTGTATTTTTCGTCAGAAAATATGAACATGAAGATTAGTTTTATAGTAAATTATTACATACTACAATATGCTTGTGTCCGAGGCGATTTCAAGTAAAACTGTTAATGTTTTTAATTAAATAGTTAATTCATTTCTGCATATTAATTCTAGTATATGAAACCGGTTTTTTAAATTTAACGGGTTTTTTAAATTTATCCGGTTTTTTAAATTCAACCGGTTTCTTAAATTTAACCGGTTTTTTAAATTTAAAAATGTTAATGTTTTTAAATTTAAAAAATCGGTTAAATAAAAAAAACGGTTAAATTTAAAAAAACCGGTTAAATTTAAAAAACCGGTTTTATATACTAGAATTAATATGCAGAAATGAATTAATTATTTAATTAAAAACGTTAACATTTTTACGTGAAATCGCCTCGAACACAAGCATATTTTAGTAGGTAATAGTTTACTGTAAAACTTATCTTCATGGGTTCATATTTTTTGACGAAAAATACTAAATGGAATAAAGATTTATAATTTGGTACCACTGTAAAAGATTTATATTATGTGCGGATTTTAGTTATTTTAGTTTTTTTCATTTGGTTTTGTATACGATCTATTTTATTGTTATATTTTTGTAGATCTATAAATATTAAATGAACTAAAAAATAGTACGGATTTTTACGGATTTTAGTTAATTGTATTCTTTTTATTTTTATTTTTTTGGTTTTGTATAGATAGAGTATATTTTATTTTGTTATATTTTTGTAATTCCATAAATATTAAGGAATCTGAACATTCTTAAAATAAATACTTACAAATATTTATTTACCACTGTAATTATATTTTTTTTTTTTGAAAATTCGAAAACCGGTTTAACCGGTTTTTTGGGAATAGTGGAAATCAGAAAACCGGTTTTTTCAAAAGTCGCTTTTTATATAAACCCTAGTGGCCTATATTATGGCCTGGGTATTATACTCAAACAAAAAGTTTTGAGATTACAAAATAAACTTTTAAATTAAACTTGCAAAAGTTTAAGCGATGGAATAAAATAGATGTCTCATTTTTAAAGTTATAATATTATTTTTCAATACTAGTACATGCATTTAAGAATACAAGTTAAATACATTTAGCTATATAGGTTTAAGACTACAATAATGTAGTCAAAATACAATTACTCAAAATTAGGTGACCCCGCCTTTAGCTTTTATGACGACTTGGATTCGGCGTGGCATGCTTTCAATGCATTCTGTGGCTACCTCCTGCAGTATTGGAATATTCTGCCATACTCTGACGATATTCGATATTAGTTTTGTTTCATTTATAATAATTTTACTCCGCTCTTTTAAAAACAAATGACATTTATATGTTGAAAAATTACTCACAATGTTGCCAGATGTTGTAGCTAATCAATAAATGAAAACGCCACAACATTCATGCATTGTTACTTTAATTACAGCCACGAATTTCACAGATTTTTACGAAAATGTTTTGAGTATAATAATTTGGCCACCCCCTGCATTCTATTTAAATTCTCATGTATTTGGATGCTCGTAATATTCGCATATGTACCTATATAATATAAGGCAGTGTTTCTCAAACTGGACGCTATCGGAGGGAAGAGGGGGGGGGGGAGGGGTTAATTATTTAGGGTGGCATTAGACAAGAGGGGACGATTAGGATTTGAATAAAACGAGGTTAAACATGACCACCCAACAAAGTTCATTAAGTGTGAAAAACTGTAAACGAATACCTAGATTTTCTTATAGCAATAGAATATTTTTTATACCAATTATGTCAATAATATTCGACGGATTGCAAGTTTAGAATGCTCGGAATAGTCGTAACTGTCGCAACACCCAATGTTGCAAAGCGTCGAAACCACGAAACCCTTCGAAACCCAAGAAAGTTTCGAGTTTCAAGAATTATTCGAAAATTTGCACTTTTTTCGTGATTCGAAATTCTCGAAACCCAGATAAGGAAAAGTATAAAATCAACGAATAAATAATCGCTCGCAACGTGCCTCGAGAATTTGTATATTGTTATACTTTGTTTAACTATGGCCAATAAAGATTTATGCAAAAAAAAAATTTGACTTCAGTTCTTAAAGGGGTTGGTTACCCTCGATAGCCCTAAAAAAGGCCTTTTTCAAATACAAATTGTAAAGTGATAAATAACAGTAGGGAGAACGTTTTTTTTTAGTTTTAATCGTTATTCTATGAACTTTAACAACAACAAAAAGAAGTTTAAATATCTCTATGTACATAAAAGTTGTGAGTAAAAACGTAAAGGCGTGTACCCGGTGTACCGTTTGATGGTGAACATAAAATTTCGAAAACCGCTCGAACGATTTGGATGAAAATTTAATGAGAGATGCAGAAAATCATTCCGTACGATCTGTCGTGAGCAGATTTTCGAGAAGAAAAAATAATACAATTTTTATGTTGAAAAATACGATTTTATCGACTTCTTGAATGAAAAATATTTTTTATCTTTTTTAAAGAATTTATCTCGAAAATCTGCTCCCAACACATCGTAGGGGATGGTTTTCTGCATCTCTCATTAAATTTTCATCCAAATCGTTGGAGCGGTTTTCGAGATTTTATGTTCACCATCAAACGGTACACCGGGTACACGCCTTTACATTTTTACTCACAACTTTTATGTACATAGAGATATTTAGACTTTTCTTTTTTTGTGTTAAAGCTCATAGAATATCGATTAAAACTAAAAAAAACATTCTCTCTACTGTTATTTATCACTTTCCAATTTGCGTTTGAAAAAAGGCCTTTTTTAGGGCTCTCGAGGGTAACCTACCCCCTTAAAGCAAGAAATCCTTACAAAACAGCATCGGCACTTCAAGATTTGAGAGTCTCGAAGCCTTATAAAGCTTCGGATTCGAGTTTCGACAATTTCAAAATCAAGTTTGATCGAACCCACCCCTAGTTAGGACATGACTGCGAGGGAAGATTAAAGTAGGACACTCTGTGCATAGCAGGGGACGGTTGGAATAATTTGATAGAACTAAGTGGTCTGAAAAAGTTTGAGAAACACTGATATGAGGCATAAATCAGCCCTTTAATCTCATCATTCTTCTTAAAACTTTAGTTTCATTCGAGACTTTATGCAACTTTCAACTAACTTTATATAGTATTACAATTTTTATGTAAGAAACATAATATAAATAATTTTTTTGCGTTGATTATGCTTCAGGTTGTAAAATAAAAAATTTGTAACAGAGGAAAATGTGGTTGGAATAATTAAAAAGCATTTAAGTAGCATTTAGTTTTACTATGCAAAAAATCTTACAATAGTTACATTTAATTTCTACCACTTTAGGCAACCTAAGGCAATTATCACAGTGGATATATATTCTGCTAAACTGTCGTTTTGATGAGAAGTCAGAACAATCAAATAAAATGGTTCTTACTTCGTATTACGCTCAAAACACGTTTGGTCGTTCAAACGATATTAATTAAGACTCTGAGTGGCGTCGTGGTGGCTAGTGTTCCTTCTCGAGAAATTTTATAAATGCTTATTTCTTATTTCTCAAGAAATACTATTTTTCTCGAGACACTTAAGTCAACGAAAATTATTATAAATCACATTTATTTTCGGAATTGAATTTTTAGTTAGTTCAATTTGTATATTACTAGTTAATCGCGAACGTATACACACATCTACAATTTATAATAAATCTTATTAGTAGCATTAGAACCTATGAATTAAAATAGAAACTCTCAGTAGAGAAGATTCGACGTTATTGACTGGTGAAGGTGCTTTTAAATTCTTATTTAACAATTTAGAAAAATGGTATACCTACTGAATTAAGTAATGAGTTTATTGTGGCTATGAAAGAAAAAATATCGAAAAGAAGAGACAAAATTATTGTATCCCTTACAAAATTTTTGCAAATGCAATCCAGAATCTCTTCAAAAATATTCAAAAGACACGTTTTTTCATTTAATATCCAAGACAGATGTGTCTAACGCCAAAAGAATTTCTAAGTAGCTAGACTTTTCGGAAAATATAACAGTAACCATGATTCTCCTGAAAATACTGGAAAATTTGCGGGTCCTCAAAATGAAGAATTACCATTAAGAAAACAATTAGAGATAGCAATTGCAGAGAGCCTCCAAGAAATTAGTATCAACCAAGAAGACGATAAATTCTGGACTTTAACAAAGGAATTTCATATTTTTTAGTCCACTGCAAGGACACCCAATTTACCATAACTTCTGGATATGCTACATACATAGGATCAAGTCAACATCCACTCAAAACGAAAGAAAGTTTTCTACAGCTACAGATTTTATCACAAAAAAAAAGAAACAGATGAAAAACCATTTTAAAATAAAAAAGTAATGTTTCACTTTGCACAAAATTTGTATTAAATAATTAAATATATCAATTATATTTAATATCTGTTTTTTCATTTATACAAGGTTTGTGCAAATAATTAGACAGGAATAAACAATTAGTTAAAGCTTTCTTGTGTTTTTGTTAAATATTATCAACATTATTCCAAAAATATAAATTTTCTAATATTTTCTTCAATTTCACGAGAAGTATGGTCTGATTTATGATTTCTAGAGAAACAAAAAATTTCGAGAAATCAGGAACACTAGTCGTGGCAATATCTCGTATGGTAACACGCCGACGCCAGTCAAAGTGTTAATCTCATCAATATATTTCATTTTTAGATATACAAATACACCTTTAGGTACCTTATTAAATTTTATTAAAATCAATGCAATTATTATTATCGATATGCACACTAAATACATTATTTTGTAAACACTTGATGTGTACCCACTTTGCACATGTACATGTATATCAGACACTGCTTTACTGTTTAATAAGTCATATTTTTTGCTCCTTCGTATAATTCACTTTTCATACAGTGGCTCGCATTAATATTCGGACACTTTTTAAAATCGCATAACTTTTTTAGAATTGGTCCAAACGACTTGAGTTTTTTTCAGAAGCTAGAAGGATTAGTTTGCTAACTGACGCGTTTCGCTGTTTTGAAAAAAAATGTATTTGGTTGGAATAGCTAAATGAATAGTAAAAGTCGATTTTTAAACTTTTTTTTATGAGCTTGTAATGAAAATTCAAAAAAAAAAACATTCTCGAGCTTATTCTGCGATCTTTAAACATTTGTAACTCGGAGCAACGTTAACCGATTTTGATGAAATTTTAGGCTACAATCTACAAACGGGTTTTTCTGAATTTTCATTACAAGCTCACAAAAAAAATTTAAAAATCGATCTTTACTATTCTTTTCGCTATTCCAACCAAATAATTTTTTTTTCAAAACGACCAAATACGTCATTTAGCAAACTAATCCTTCTAGCTTCTCAAAAAAACTCAAGTCGTTTGGACCAATTCTAAAAAAGTTATGCGATTTTAAAAAGTGTCCGAATATTAATGCGAGCCACTGTATACATGTCGACTTTTTCTCCTTTTCACTCATTCCCTTATTAATTAGCACTGCACCTCTATAGCTACCTGTACATAAATAGACACTTTGCGGAAGACGCTTAATCAAGTCGCAACGTAGAAATGATTCCTGCGTTTTATACCTCCATTTAAGATCTGAGATAATAATAATTGCAAAGAAACTTATTTTTCCTACTTTACGCATTTCTTATTCATTTCATTGATTTATCAAATTTTCTAAAAAAAAAAGTTTGTCAGGTAAACGAAATATGTGCACGTTAGGAATACAGAAAACGAAAAAAATCTTGGTATCACAAAATTTATAACACTTTCAGTAATCGTTCAAATCGTTACTTTGTTCTCGAAGGAAGCGTGAAACTTTTCAGCCATTGATCGGCCTTAATGAAACCAGGTGACTCGAATTGAGGATACGACTCGATATTCGATGACGCGACCAGTTACGATGCCGGAACATTTATTTTATTTATTACGGCCTCGATTAACATCCAGGTCGTTATAAGCACCTCTCCAATTTTCAAGGCATGACGTGGCAATTGCGGGATCTTTACAGGAAATTATTAACTCAAACGCTTCATTATCTCCTAATGAAGCAGCGCATATCGGCTCGAGTGCTGATGGAGACGTCGTTCGGCTAATTGCTGCTTTACCACACGTGACACACGCAACAGGCGAACGTTTCGAGGATTCAGATTACGATTACGAGCCATGAATACTCTTTTAAGAAGTCTCATCTCCGGTCGCGCGGGGTTTCCTTGGATTGAGCGGTAGAAATTATAAATAAAGATCGCCGCAGATTCCAGATAAGATTTATTGCGACCGGTGTTTCTGTGAGCTGTTTGATTGCATCGCGTCTTCTAGCTGTAATTAGAGTTCGTGTAAGAAACGGCGAATCTATTTGACACCATGTAATCATGGCCTGCGTATAGACTCTGCAGTCTACGGTATTAAGCTCGAGACCCTTAAGAAATACGACACCGGACGGAAGGATTATTAAATCGGTAACTATCAACATCCCCATATAAAACTTCAGAGAAGTAAAAAAAAATACGACAAGTACATGAAAAAGTCGAGGACGGAAAAGGGTATCTATCTAGATAAATAAAAATGTCAATGTTCGTTTGTTCAAAATCTTAAATCGTAAGTTCTTCACCGATTGCTTTGAAATTTTTACGCAACGTTGCATTCGCATACGCGCGTTTTTATATACCTACAGACTCAGCAACAGCAACGCGTGGCCGGGTACAGCTAGTTATGAAATAAATCATAAAAAAATAGAAGATAATAATAATTACAATATAAAAAAAAGATGTGAAATCAAAATAAGCTGCAAATACACAAAGGTGCTGCCCAGCAGCGTGCAATGGCAACACTGTGTAACACAATGTAAAGGTCTGTCCACTTGAGAGTGCTAGCGCAAGTTACTCTCAATAGTTACTCTCAAATTGTGTTTCCACTTGAGAGCAATTTCGAAAATTTTTACTCTCAGGTAGGCGATAGAAAACTCGCCGAGAGCTTACTATCCGATAGAGCACTCAGAACCGTGTCCACTGGAAATTGGTCCGCGCCTACTCTCTGCAGTTTCTCTCAGTTTCTTTTAAGCTACGAACGAAGTGAGGCCGTGATTATGGATGTGCAAAAACTTAGTGCTTTGATTATTGCTTATATTTTAAAAAAGAGAAGGAAGCAACGTAGAAAGAGAAATTGCTGGGTGGATGAAATGAAATAGTTATATATTTTGAGTTGGTTACAATGAATGGCGTACATAAAATGTGTCTCGCCACTTGGCTCGATGCAGACTGCCTCGGCTGCGCAGTTCTCCCGGCTAACCGCCTAGCAACACTTTTCTGGCAACGCCGTGCCTCGCAGCGCCTATCTGGCAACGCCGTGTCTGCCGCGACGCGAGCCTACTGCATAACCCAGAAGACGTACTCTCGCGACAGCACTCGCAGAATACGAACCTGGCTCGTATTTCGGAAGCAACTGTCGGATAGTAAAATTGTTATGTATCCACTCGAGAGCAAATTGCAACGCGTCTGCTGTCCGAGAGTTGAACGTCGCTCTCCGACAGTCACTGTCGGACGTAGTGTTCACTTGCGAGAAATACTCTGGAGAGCTTCTCGCGTGAGTTTTACTCTCAAGTGGACACGTACCTTAAGATTCGGTCAAATAGTTGGCGTGGCCAGGCAAGGTCAAGTTGTCGACGAATAGGAATTATTTAGAAACGCAAAATAATGAAAGTGTACTCATATTTGTCAGAGTTTTAAACTGGCAAATTATCTGAAAGCTTGTGAGAAGAAAGGAATCGGTGTCGAGTACCTACTTCTTGCAATTTCATGTTGAATTTAACATTTAATTTCCTTAATAACTCTAACAACAAAGAGGAAAAGCGCGCGTAATAACTATAAAATCGTTTTCAGAGTTTTCTTCTGGGGTCAGATGTTAAACAATGTATGAAACTATGTAACCAAACTCCTACGATTTAAATGGATTTTCGTTGGTAGACCCTTCCGTAATATAAATAAAAAACAGTGATTTCGGAAATGCCAGATCACAGTCACTTTGAAAAATTTTACGTTTATGCCCAATCTTTCCTTATATTATCAAAGTACTGTTTTAAATTAAAAAAAAAACTATCGCCACATTGTAAATATTCCATGCAACAAATGTTTTCGTTTGAATTCTATGGTTGGCATTTTCCATTAAACTCCAAACACTTTTTACTCCACTGGCCTAAAAGTGTTCCTCTTAAAGTGTCTTTCCACTGTGACGCCCTGATAAAGTACCGCTGTTTGGAAATTTTTCTTGTCACAAAAAGAACGTGTTTACTAATTTGAAGTTTTTCCTATTTATTAATATGTGTATTGAGAATACCAATTTTTTTTCATATTTTTTAAATGCTTGCTGGGCCTAAAATAACAGGGTATAATGATTGCGTGGTCGATTTTGGAGAAACCATGTACCTGGGGCGGCGGTACAAGGGTGGTTTGTAATCAGAATAACTGTCGCTATAGCCCGAACTAGAATACACATCTTCGTTCTTTTCTCCACATCTTTTGCGTCGCAGAACGATTAAAAAATTTAGCTAATTTCGATAGTTCAACTTTGGACGCCCGCCACTTAGTTAATTCCTAACCAATCCAATTAATCTTAGTCCCTGCCATAGCGACAGTCATACTAATTACAAATCTTTTTGGTTTTTTGCTTTCAGACGCACGGTTCCTCCAAACTCGATCGCGCAGTCCAAGCGTCTTTTACTTTACAGCGCATACTACATCCACTTATTTTATGGCAAGCAAGCATTAACAAAGTGCGAAGAAAATAATTTTGTATTCTCAAAGCACGTACTAATAACTAGACAAAAAATTCAATTTAATAAACACATTCTTTTTGTGACAAAAAAAAGTTCAAAACAGCGCCTACTGTATCAGGACGCCACAGTGGAAAGACCCCTTAAGCGACATACCTACCTATCTTCGAAATCTTTTCCATTTCGCTTCACCTCCCGAAAAGTCGACTTAATCTTTCCTCCACTTCGACTAATCTGGGAATCCCGGAATCGCATAGGCGTGGCAGCGCGCAAGGATGCCGATGGCATGGGCAGCTGGATGCAACGTCGCAGATGGGAACCACTGGCAAGCCACCTGTGCGTCAAGCTTAAATGTATCCCTATTATAAATCCGGCAGATAATGACGACATGTTTATACTCTTCATTTGTATTCTAGGCGTGGAACTGTTCGTGGCCGCACACCGAAGCCAGTCTGACTGCCTGACTGCTTGACTTTGCTGTCTGCAATGGCGTAGCAGCGCTCCTCACTAGCTCCACCGTTCAACTGAAATTTATGTATCCTCGGAAGCACAGTGCATTACAGTTATTCTCACGTAGCCCGACATCCACTACAACTGCTGCGTAAGGACTGGATACCGCTAAGATTCTCGAAATGGGGCCATTTGTATGGATGGCATTTTAAGTTTTTCCAAGATGGAGCATGAAAGTTAGCCGCGCGCGCGGGTTATACCCCCTCGGGATAAGTGCAATTAACGGATTCCCCGCAAGTCCCCGGTATACCTACGCGATAGAAATAACGACACTTACAGCGTTGCGAGACATACTTGATGCATTAACGACAGTGACAATGATAACGAATGCAGTCCCTTCATGGGTGTATTTACAATAGGCTGGGGAGGACGTTCGAGGAGGTGTTTTGAAAAGCATCGTGTTTACAAACAAGGTCTGGTCGCCTTGTGCTTCTAGGAAGAACTAACAACGGCCTACGGGTGGTGTAGGTACTTACTCCGTCCGCGGTCCAACCGGTGACGAGGCTAAAGCGGAAGAGCGAAATGTTACTCCGTCGGAAATTAGGATTTATAAATTCCGGAGACCCGCGGCCGGTAGCGGCGATGGAAACGTGTTTGCGGCGTTCTCGATTTCGCGTCGGTTAGTTGCGTAGTATCTCCAGAAAACATTTACTTTTTCCCCTCTTCTTCTTCCCTTTTTTTTCCTCTCCTCTTTTTCCATACCGAAGCCATAAAGCACGAGATTCGTGCCTCGGCGTAAAATAGCTTTATTATACAAAATACATGCAAATTATCTTATTTACGGTTATGGCCGCTAATTATATTGCGTGCTTATACACAAAATGTCAACGTGGCCGGAGTCGCGGCGCGGACGTGTAATACGTTTGACTTTTTACGAGGCACCGCGATGCTTCGTATATACGTAGACGGCTATAACGTAACGTATACATTACAGGCTTAACGATCGCAAAATACCGACAGATACGCCCGGCTACGTATCGCAATATGCGGACATTACCGGGAACAGTATTACCCGAAAGGGATCGAAGCGAAGGCACAATGCGCCTGTGCCTATGCGGACAGGTGATGGGGTAATTGAAAATTATTATTTGTCCCGTAGGACTGCGGGTATTCGCCGTGGTAAACAACGAGTGAGCGAGTAGCGGCGCGTCAAATACACGGGACCCGAAGGTAATTGAGCGAAAAATCCGCGAGATAATAGACACTGGATGGCCGATACTCGTCCAACAAGGATTTACACTGTTTAATCTGCTTTCAGCTGCGAGCACTTGAAACACTATCGTAAACAACTGACATCAGACACCTACTTCAAACGGTATTCCGTTTAATTGCACACATTCGCGCGCGGAACTACTTGCACAGTGGATCGAGGATTATCCGAGGAATTAGTCGGGACGAAATAACTGGATTATTGGAAGATGGAATTAAATTCTTCTGACTCGGATTAATATCTAATCGCACGTTTAGTGCGAGTGCTGTGTAAATAATAACATGGGTTGTTAGGGTAGATAGTGTCTAAGCAGTCTAGTGGGGTAGAAGCACTTCTAAATTTTCCGAATGAGAAAGGGGGAAGGAAATATGTAGTACTATCATTGAACGAAATTTTGAAAATTATGAAAAGTTTAAAAATTGAGACAGTGTTTCTTATGTAGCAGAAAAATATAATATTGGAATTTAAGGGTTATTGGAAATAAGAAACAGGAGAGAGAAGTACTGAAATTTGAAAATAAAAACAATATTGAGGGGAATATTTGGTCTCAAACGTGTTTAAACCGAAGAACGTTAAGCTATGTATGTAGAATCTGTGTTCAAATGGCTATATACATACATTCGGGAAGATCCCGAACCTGAAAATTCAAAAAATTCTGAAACTTTGTGAATATGTAGGGAATTTCCTCCTGGTTACAGCGCAATTTTTGTTTGCTGCCCAAATTCACTCGAAGGGGGTGAAATTAACCTCTAAAAATTCAGCTATTTTTCGATTTTGTGTTATAACTTGCGAACTGTAAGAGATAGAAAAAAAGTTTCAAGACAAAAGTTACTGCTTTTAATTAGATCTATCATTTGGTAAAAAAAATATTTTACAGTTCACGAGTTATAACACAAAATCGGAAAATAACCGGATTTTCAGGTGTCAATTACACCCCCTTAGAGTGAATTTGGGCAGCGAACAAAAATTCCGTTGTAATCAGGAGGAAATTCCCTACATATTCCCCAAGTTTCAGAATTTTTTGAATTTTCGGGTTCGGGATGTTCCCTTGTCAGTCAAAAAAGTCTCCGTACAGTACCATAATTGAACTTCAATTATGTATAAGTAAAAAAGTATACTGGATATAATTTTTTTAATGTATTATTTAAAAGTGCGTGCTTCCATTAACTCATATACATGCACTTATGTAAATCCTGTAATTAGTTTTGCTATACTCAAATGTTGAATACAAAGTGAACGGATATAGCGTCAAATAAGTTTCCGTGCACTAACCTAAAAGTTCGTCAAATAAGTCTCCGTACACCTAACTCATACTGTTTAAATGGCTAATAATTTTATTTTACGTGGTAGTAAATGAATAATTCTTCTGCAATTATATTTTTAATTTTCTTTTTTATTCATGTGGCAAAAGCATAACACATAAAACAGGAACATAAAAAAAGACAGAAATATAGAATAATAGAATTTTTTCTTTTTTTTCGCAACATTAATAAGTAGTTGGACCACCTTTAGCTTTACGTATGGCAAACATTCGTAATACTATTCCATTCTAGTAATATCACACTTTTCAGTTCTATTTTCTTCTTTTTTGTTTGTTTTTATTGTTTTCCTGTGTTTTAAGCAGTATAGCGTTTCATGCTTATTTTTGCTTATATTTCCCAACGAACTATAGTCCCATTTTTTTGTTCCCCCTCTCTCCTTCGGGCCCCAGCAGCAGCAGCGCACCGGGAGAATGGTGGTGTCACCCATCTTTCCCCAGTACACCGCCCCGTGATGCTTAACATCGGTGATCTAACGAGAACCGGTGTTTTCCATCACGGCTACGGCCGCTGGTATGTTTTGTTCTTAATATTATGTTCTGTAAACGCCTTTTTATTTCGTCCTATAGGTGTTCTATCGGGTTAGTATCCGGCGATTGAGATGGTGCGTGCAACTGCTTTGGTGTATTATACAGAAGCCATTCCTAAACTCGTCGTGCGGTATGCTTTGGATCATTATCCTGCTGAAAGATAAATCTCCGATCCAGTCCCAATTTTCCTGTACCATGGTCCAAATTATCCTTTAAAATATTCAAATACATATTTTGATCCATAATACCGTCGATGAATACCAAGTTTCCTCTACCTGCAGCATTCATACAGCCCCATACCATTGTTGTATACCAACGCCACTTAAGTTTATTTTTCTATAGCCTTAGTCAGTCGTTTATAGATAGTAAATCTCTCTACAGATAGCTCGTTCTACAGATAGCAATAGCAAATATCCTAAATTCATTTTCCTGTGATTTCATCCGTCCCGTATTACTCATCCTTGTTCCTTGATCCCTATGCCTCATCCCTTTCAACCCCCACTTTCTGAACCACCAAAACCACCTATATATAACACGCAATATCTCTTTCAACTTACTCTTTACCCTTGTTCCGAACACTCTCGACATCATAGTCTAGCTCTAAAATCTATTAGGCTGTATTTCGTTTAAGGGGTCATGCTCAGTCAGGAGGCCGAAAAAAGGGTAATCTTTGGAAATTTTTTACTCAAAAGCTATAACACATTTCTCAAAAAATCTGGTTTCCTTTTAAGGATTGCATCTAGTACCGTGTATCGTAATTTTGTTATCTAAAAATATTTATCGATAATTAAGTTATTGTCCATCAATCGAAGGTTCTCTAAAAAAAAAGGCTTCCGCGGTGACCACTGCTGCTCGAAAGTCGATCATCTAAAATAAAAAATTCAAAAGAATTTACTTATTATATTATATTATCTAGTATTTGAACGAAGGAATTTTCGAAATATTGATTTGGGAAAAAATGGCTGATGTTTAAAGTAAAAGTTTCAAATTTTATCATAAATTTTTGTCAATCGATTTTCGTCAATTAAAAGAAAACTAAGCATCGGATAAAAAAATCCTTCATTCAAATACTAAATAATATAATACAATAAGTAAATTCTTTTGAATTTTATATTTTAGATGATCGACTTTTGAGCAGCAGTGGTCACCGCGGAAGCCTTCTTTTTTAGAGAATCTTCGAGTGATGAACAATAACTTAGTTATCGATAAATATTTTTAAATAAAAAAATTACGATGCACAGTACTAGATGCAATCCTTAAAAGGAAAAAAGATTTTTTAAGAAATGTGCTATAGCTTTTGAGTAAAAAATTTCCAAATACCACCCTTTTTTCGGCCTCGTGACTGAGCATGACCCCTTAAGTTTCCGTAAATTGTATTTTTATATTATTATATAAAATAAATGGAAATATCATAATTACGGAATACAACACCATTACGCTCCCTCCGCCGTGTTTTACGGATGCACGCAGATTTTTACATTCCATTTCTGTATTCTTCATCCTCCAAACTTTTGCACGTCCATCAGACCCAAACACGTTAAATTTGCATTCATCACTAAATATTACTGAATTCCAAAACTCCGTTGGCTTATACATGTGGGCTTTAGCAAAGTCCATGCGCTTCTGCTTATTTATTTTGCTGATAAATTAATTATCAGATAACAGAGAAATTAATTAACAGTATGCAAAAACGAATGTTTGCCATACATAAAGCTAAAGATGGTCCAACTACTTATTAATGTTGCGAAAAAAAAGAAAAAATTCTATTCTTCTATATTTCTGTTTTTTTTTTATGTTCCTGTTTTATGTGTTATGCTTTTGCTACATGAATAAAAAAGACAATTAAAAAAATAATTGCAGAAGAATTATTCATTTACTACCACGTAAAATAAAATTATTAACCATTTAAATAGTATGAGTTAGGTGTACGGAGACTTATTTGACGAACTTTTAGGTTAGTGCACGGAAACTTATTTGACGCTATATCGTTCACTTTGTATTCAACATTTGAGTATAGCAAAACTAATTACAGGATTTGCATAAGTGCAAGTATATGAGTTAATGGAAGTACGCACTTTTAAATAATACATTAAAAATGTTGATATCCATTATACTTTTTTAGTTATACATAGTTGAAGTTCAAATATGGTACTGTACGGAGACTTTTTTGACTGAGTGTAGTATATATGTACTATGTAGCACATGTATGTATAGTAGTATGCACTACAAAGGAGAGATTACGATATTCCAATTTCAGACCTTTTGGTTCGAGAACAGCGTTGCCAGGTTTTTGACAAGGGTCTCGCAAACCGAGTTGTCTAAAGTTGCCCAAAGTCGCCCAAAGTTGCAACAGTGCTGACAATCCCCGGGAGAAAATATTGAAGGTGTTTTTAACGCGGGAACTTTAAAACTAACAAGGGGAGGACACCTTGTGGCAGACACCGACTTTGATGAGCCTTGGCACGATGGTTCTATGTGGAAAATAAGTAAATAGGTGTCCGAGCGTTTCTGCCAATGGGCCTTAATAATAGAGATATTTACATGTAAATTATTAAAAATTTCATAGTGGCCGTGGGGATTTAATGGGTTAAAATCCCACACTACCCTGGTGCCCCTGGGGGATTCCCCTCTGAAGGAGTCGGGTTGCCTTTTGAAAATTTCTCAAAGTTAAAAAAAAATTTATAAAGTTTTTTCTAACGTGGAGACATCTTCAAAAGGCACCCTGACACCTCCACAACCTTTTACCCACTAAAACCCCACGGTCACTATGACAATTTTAATAATTTCCATGTAAATATCTCTATTATTAAGGCCCATTGGCTGAAACGCTCGGACACCTATTTACTTATTTTCGACATAGCTCCATCGTGCCAAGGCTCATCAAAATCGGTGTCTACCACATGGTGTCCTCCCCTTGTAAGTACTTTTATCAGTATAATAGATTTAATACGTACACATATCTAATGCAGATAATGTATTTAATATTTTTTAAAAAGAAAGAGGTAATAAATCATTAAAAGAAGAAAGGATTTTATGCTTTCGTAAGAATTACTTATTTTTTACTTCCATTATCCGAGAGTATACTAAGAATCAGAGTCAACGATATACCTACTTAAAAATATGTATACTTTATAAATTGGATATTTAATTCACTGAAATGCTAAAGTAGTTTTTAAACGTATTACACTGAAAAAATATTTAGCAGCAAGAACATAAATACACCATTCGCAAATTCCGCTATCAACATAAAATGTTAAAACATGCAATTTACCAACGTAATAAACATTCTTCACCAAGCCCACATAAGCGTGTATTGAAATATTAAATTGCACTGAATTTGTTCTAAATAGTACCAGAATTTGAAATCGCCCAATTTGCGACCTGCGATTTCTTCAAAAGAGGCAACAATCTGGCAACACTGTTCGAGAAGAAGCAATCAATTTCTATTACTGTAAGAAATCCTCACAACAGACTTTATGGACGCGAATAGTCCCAACGTGGTTCTATAGAAATTAGAGTACAAGACATTCGTTTGCGCTGATTTGGTCCTCTCAATGGCAAGGTCAGCTCGAGAATGCTTCTTGCACCCCCTCAGTAAGAATCGATGTCTCCCGCATCGGTCCCCACTCTGTTAGGATATACATAAATGTAACTCCACTCCCGCCAAAATGCTAGGAGAGAGAGTTTCTGTGTTTCCCGCGGGTTCCCCAAGTGTCCACATCTGCGTGCCACTTGTGAGGGAAGCGACGCGACGCTGCTGAGGAACGTCCATCGTCACGTCGCGTCGCCGCTGGCATTGTTCTTGGCCGCTTGGCCACCCTTGAAGCCTGCAGCCCTGGTTTGAGAAGTTTTGATGGCGGTATCCTGCCCTTTCTTTCTATATCCGTTATTTCTTACATTTCTGATTACTAGGGGTGTGCGGGTATCCGAAATTACGGGACCCGATTTGCGATTCGGAAGCCGATTTTCTTGCTCAAAAATTCTTACATCTGATCTCGGATACCCGATAACTCTTAAATTGTGATTTTGTAGTGCGATCACATGTACGAATCTTTAAGCAAGAAAATCGGGTCCCGCAATTTCGGGTACCCGCACATCCCTACTGATTACTGCTTCTCATTAAGAATGTATTTTTTTAGACTTTAGACAATTAATCGCTACACTTCGAATTAATTGCTCCCTTACCACCGTGCGACATATTTTCAATGTATCCCCTTCTGGATCGATCATCTCGAAATTCGTTTATCCGAATTCTCTCTCAGTTACCGTTGAGGAACTAGTTCTTGATCAGGCACTAATTTTTTATCAGTTCATTAAATAAATCGTTATTTTAAGTTTATGTCGATAAATAATTGTTTGAAATAATTACTAACATAAAAATTGATATTCATAAATATATGTGTTGTATATGAAAGCAGTTAGGATTGTTAGTTTTCGTGAAAATAAATGTGTAAGATAGCCCGCTTGAAGGAAGCCCCTGTTGAACGCCATCTCTTACTGTTGGAAGTAAGAGATCACCATCGACGTCAAAGACGATTTCTTTGCTGGTTGTTGCGGTATTAAAGGTCATTTTCAAACATTTTGCTTATAATAGTTTACTTTACAATGTAGTGCAAGAATTTTAGCATTATATGTATCATTTTGCTTTAACCTTTAGAGGGCCGGGATTTTTTCATTCAAGTTGTAAATTTTATTTACTTAAAATTTATGCATATATATCACCAAAATGGCGGGCAAAGTATCCAAATTCTTAGGTGGACACTACAGTGACCAGCCCAGCCCTCTAAAGGTTAAAAGTCAGTGATCATTATTTAGTTCCAATTTTTTCTTGTGGAACTAATTTTTGATCACCTGAATAAAAAACAGGTTAGGACATTATAAAATTATAAAAAAAATAAATTTAGATGGTATAATACTAAAAATAAGTTTATTTGGTATTTTCTTTTTAATTAGTATGGCTTTCTGATAAAATGTTAGTACCTTACCTGATGAAAAATTAGTTCCCACGTATTTTATATGATCAAAAACTAGTTCCTGACCTGATGAAAAATTAGTTCCCATGTATTTTAGATGATCAAAAACTAGTTCCTAGTCACCTTACTATTCCATACCTTATAAATAATTAAATTACATTTATTTTCAACTTTTTAAATTTTTGCCCTTAAAGTTTAAACAGTAATTCATCGTTTAGTATAAAAAAGTGTGTGGTTTAAAGTTTTATTAGGTTAAAAATAAATATTAAAGCGGGAAGCCCTCTAAACTGATCAAAAACTAGTTCCTTAACGGTATTTCGGATAATCAACGTTCCACTATAACGTTATTCTTTGTGGCTTACAATTAGTCAATTTAATTATACTTATTGTTAGATGCAAGTCGTAAGGAATTGTTTGGAACCATAGTGAACTGACAAGGAAACATATCGAACCCGAAAATTCTGATTGTAACGAAACTCCGTACGATTGTAGAGCATGTCGGAGTATGTAGGAAACGATTTTTTTTCTGCGGAAAAACACTCTGAGGGGGTGAAATCAGCCCCCAAATTTTCAGCGATTTTTCGTTTTTCGAGTATAACTTTGTAACGGTGCGAGGTAGAAGTAAACCGTAAATGGACAAAACGTTCAGTGTTTGATGCCGTATAACGCGCTGCAAAAGAAATGTTTGTACGTCCAAACTTAAAACATTTATTATATACGAATGGGTTATCGCATAAAAAAAATGATAAGCTACATAAGTTCGTCGAACTCATAAAGGTGGAATCTGACGGAACGTGGATCGGTTGGGCTCGCCTAGACTCGTCGACGGTCGCCCAGGATCGCGATCGGCGATCTATGAGCGTTCTCACGGCGCGGACTCGGCGAGTCGGCTCGGGTTGCCTAAAGGCTGCCGTTCCAATGGGCGGCTGGCGACTGCGCCACTAGTGCAAGGGAAAAACAGATACATACATCTCCCTTTCACTAGTGGCGCAGTCGCCAGCCGCCCATTGGTACAGCAGCCTTAAGCTTGCCCACGCTCGCTCAGGATCGCGAGTCGGCGAGCCATGAGTCTTCTGACGGTGCGTGGGCTCGCCGAGTCTCGTGCCAAGCTCGCCCAGGCTCGCGAATCAGCGATCCATGAGCGTTCCCACGGCGCGGGACTCGGCGAGTCGGCTCGGCTCGCCTAGGCTCGCAAGTCGGCTAGCCATGAGCGTTCTGACGGCGCGTGGGCTCGGCCAGTCTCGTGCCAAGTACGCCCAGGCTCGTCCAGGCTAGCGAATCGGCGATCCATGAGCGTTCTCACCATAGACATATATAGACGGAGCAGAAGCTGGGACTTTCGGCGAGGGGAACGGTAGGCTTAGAGGGGAAAATGCAGAAGTCAGATTCAGGCACGTCGGGTTAGCTTCGGAAGCATTCGGGATGCATATCCATTGCGTTACCCGATTTGCCTGTATCGTTCCCCTTACCGCGAATCTTACACCCCCTCAGCTTACGCTCCGTCTATATATGTCTATGGTTCTCACGGCGCGGGGCTCGGCGAGTCGGCTCGGCTCGCCTAGGCTCCTCGATCCATGAGCGTTCTCACGGCGAGGACTCGGCGAGTCGGCTCAGCTCGCCTAGACTCGCCTAGGCTCGCCCAGGCTCGCGAGTCGGTGAGCTATGAGTGTTCTGACGGCGCGTGGGCTCGGCTGGTCTCGTTCCAAGCTCGCCGATCCATGTTCCGTTAGATTCCACCTTAACGGGGGATTACTGTACGCGGCTTTACCTCCGCGTGCTCCTCAGGTGTCTAACAGACAACTTAGCTGAAATTCAAAGCCAATTTTCTCGAAAACGAAGCACGATATTAAAAAACTGTACTCTATATTTTCGTCTGATCTTGGTCTGTAGAATCACCCTCTAGAGTATTGACTGTCAGTTGAGTAATAGGTATTCACCCTGTATAGTAGGATGGATCGCATCCGCAAGTTCCTGGTTCAAATCTCCAAACTCACATCGCACAGTGGTTCGTCTATTAAGAAGCTAGCGGAACAAAAGTCGCGGTTCGTCCATAAATGATCAAGTAGATGAAAATGGGTTGGAAAATACCATCCACATTGTTTTACCACCCTTAAAACGTTCACCCCTCACAAGGGAAGATCCCCGGCACGGAAATTCCTAAAATTATGAAACTTTGGGGATATGTAGAGGATATATCAGTATGCATTACGCTTTTTTTTTAATCCCCAAAAATTCAGTCTAAGGGGGTAAAATTGACCCCTGAAAATCCGGCTATTTTCCGATTTTGTGTTATGACTCGCGAATAAACAAACAGTTTAATAATGCAGAGTTGCAAATATTTGCAGCTGTAATTTGTCAATATGTATTCTATAAAGCAAATAGAACAAAACCCCACAAAAATTTCTAGGTTCCACGAGGTTCCCGGATATCTAGAGCTTTTCCAACGAAAGCTTTAGAAAGAATCCACCATTTTTATGATCATATTTTAATTCTGTACGTTGGAAATTAAAATACTCATGGCTGAAACTTAATGTACTACTTACTTGTACGTTTGCAATCCATTTAGTAAAATACTAACAATTCTAATTGCGATACAACGGAGCACTACTGATTTATAGCTCTTTCTGATGCATTCTAACAAACTGTTACTATGGGCCCGGCACGCCTACGTTTGGACGATCGTCATTTTTATAAAATACATACAAATTTGCATACCATATCATTCCGATGTCTCTGACTCAGTAGCTTGCGGTAAGGTTGTCCGAGTACTCGAATATTCGAGTAGCTTGAACTTCCGACCGAGCCGAGACTCGGTTGCCGAGCCGAGCCGAGACTCGGTTGCCGAGCCGAGCCGAGTACCCGTAAAAACCGAGTAGCTCGAAAGAACCGATAGGCTCGATAAAACCGAGTAGCTCGAATTTTTTTCGAGCGGTTCGAATATACTTGGAGCAGATCGAAATTTTCGAGCAGACCGACTGTGTCGAGTAGCTTGAAGCTTGAACATTTCGGGCAATACGAATGTTTCGAATACTTTAGGTTACGAAGAAAAGAAAGATAATATAAAGAGAAGTGTACGAATACGTTTATAAATACACAAACAAAATAAGAAAAAAAAAAAAGAAAGATTTGAATTTAGCACTTATTTTCAAAAGGTATAAAATATTTCCATTTACAGCTTACATTTTAATTATTCACATTACTTCTTGAGAACCATTATTTTTGCATTCCCGTAGATAAACGTAACCTAAAATATTCGAAACATTCGTATTGCCCGAAATATTCAAGCTTCAAGCTTCAAGCTTCAAGCTACTCGACACAATCGGGTCGTCTCGAAAAGTTCGATCTGCTCCATGTATATTCGAGCCGCTCGAAAAAATTCAAATTTCTTCATTCTTTCGAGCCGCTCGAAAAAATTCAAATTTCTTGATTCTTTCGAGCCGCTCGAAAAAATTCAAATTTCTTGATTCTTTCGAGCCGCTCGAAAAAATTCAAATTTCTTGATTCTTTCGAGCCGCTCAAAAAAATTCGAGCTACTCGGTTTTTACGGGTACTCGGCTCGGCTCGAAACACCGAGCCTGGCTCGGCCCGCTTTTTCCGAGTACTCGAACAGCCTTAGCTTGTGGCATGACAAGGATTCATTCCTTTTGGATGGGCCATGCTTTTGGACTTTTGTCCCGCTAGGTCATCAAGAAGACGGACCACTGTGCATCGGTTCGCTACCATGGTTTACGCGCCCCCGCCCTAATCTAGCCCCAACCAACATTAACATCCAGAATAACTTAGAAAGTGGAATGCGTTGTGTCGAAATAAGTCAACGGAAATACTAAAAGTCTTTTATTAATATCTCGGAAACTAATCAATTCCCGAAGCAACAATTTTAGATTTAAGGTCCACACCCCCTCCCCACCCCTCTCAAACCTAGCGTCGATCGGCCACCGGTTCCATTCGGAAGCACAGCCAAGCTATTCCTAAAGTAGGTACTGAAATTGCGGTAATTAACCATTCATCTGCATTCATTCGCTTCACGCAAATGTGTGTCGAGCCGTAATAACGCTGCGATCGTATTAAATACAGCGTAGTGAAACTGTCATTGCGCCGTGACTTATATTCCTAATATCGGCGACGTTAGTGATTTGCTATTTAATTATCGCGTTGGCAGGTTGTGACACATGGAACGACATTCCGTGCTAAAAACTCTAGATGATTCAACGATTAGATAGAAATGTCGTTGCATAATTCCGCTGAGGCGTATTGTTGCTTGTTCCGTGCATTATCTACGACACTCGGACACATTTGTCAAACGTGACATCGGCCCATTATCGCGACTAACAACCGGCATCTAACGCGTCTGAATAAAAACTACGCAAAGAGTGTGCTGCTTTGCTCGACCTTGGCTCCGATGTGTCTGTGTAGCCTCTCGATGACTCTCCGGTGCAATTAATGTCGCTGTCACGTTGCAATCACACATTCAGGCACATGGGAGTGTTTAAGTCAAAAGATTTCCCAATTGAATCGACATTACATAAATAAGAAATAATCGAGCGTATCGATTCGAATTTGCATTCGCAACCGCGCTCAACCTTTTTCCTTGATCGCAACGAGGCGATGATTGCATGTAAATGTAAGCGAGCGTTTTCTTCCTTTTTTTCCCTTTTGCCAATGCCAATCATTCGGCACACGAGACCGATATGCCCGCACGCGCGTTTTCCGCGTATAATTATCGGTGGCGCTGAAGTTCGTCGAACACCTGATTATAGCCACGTACTTTGTACGGTTTCCTTTTTATTTTACCCATGTACTTTACTTTCTCTTTCCACGCTTATTTTTGCTTACGTTTACATCGTCATCTGCCATTAAGCAGATGGCGGATTCGAATACTTGGTACGGCCTGTAAATGCCTTGAAAGTAACAACAGCATCTTGAAACGCAATAATACCAATTATCATTTCAGTTGCTTAAATTTCCATTTATTTCATTCCAACGCCTGAAAAATGAAAGAGAAGAAAATGATTCGTAGAAAATAATACTCTGCGCTAAACGTCTGGTTCAGATTAGAAAGAATTTAATGCTGCTCTGATTACGGAATTAATATTATATATACGTGTTTTCTAGCATGCATTGCGCGTTAATCTTTATACCAAATCTGAAGTACGATCTTCAAGTGTTTAGATGGAAGACTGCTCCGTTTAATAGAATCATATGAATACCATAGAAAATACACAGTACACACCTATTTGTCATATTAAACCGTATATAAATTAGAGCTGAAGACATCAAGGGACACATGGTATAATAATAAGCATGTTACAGATTTTTTATAAGTAGAGGCGGTTGGGACGTTTTATATAATTTTAGAAAAGGCAAGTATGATGATTTGCAGTGATAGAGGTCACTCAAAATCATTTTGTCAATGCGTGTAGTAGGTATCGGTAAGGGTGGCTCTTATTTTCGATTTTTGAATTTTCGTGTAAAATCCGTGTAAAGTTTGAGCTCGATCGGATAAGGGGAAAGGGTGCCCCTGGGCCCTTAAACATTTAAATCATTATTTAACAGCTCGCGAAGTCGATTTTATATAATATCCTCCAAGTTATTGATTAAATAAAACAATATGTCAAACAAAAGTTGTAGATCCGGACAAGGAGCATCTTTTATGTTCTATTACTTTTTCTCGTGCGACAAACGCTTTTCGAAAAAAGTCCGAAAAACTAAAAAAAAAAAATTTTCCTCAAATTTTGAAAGTTTAAATGCTTCTAGAAAACTTTTTATTTATGAAGGCGAACAAAAAAATGAAATTTTTATTTTCAAGGACTATTTTTTAAACATTTAAGGGAGCTGAGTACCGAAATATGCGAAAAAGTTAAACAAAAATCTTATTTTCAGTGTTTGATATGTCATAAATGTTTCCTGAAAATTTGGGACCGAAATTCGCAAAAATATCGATTCGCAAAGATATAGTCTCATATTTCGATATTTTTGCAAATTTCGGTCCCAAATTTTCAGAAAACATTCATGACATATCAAACACTAAAAATAAGAATTTTTTCCCCGAATATTAAGGTATATGCTCCCCCTCCTAAATGTTTAAAAAATAGTCCTCGAAAATAAAAATTCCATTTTTCTTGTTGGCCTTCATATATAAAAAGTGTTCTAGAAGCATTTAAATTTTCAAAGTTAGAGAAAATATAGATCCTTTTTCTTTTAGTTTTTGGGACATTTTTCGAAAACCGTTTGTCGCACGAGAAAATGTAATAGAACATAGGAGGTGCTCCTTGTCCGGATCTACAACTTTTGTTTGACATATTTTTTTATTTAATCAATAACTTGGAGGATATTATATAATATCGACTTCGTGAGCTGTTAAATAATTATTTAAATGTTTAAGGGTACAGGGGCACCCTTTCCCGTTATCCGATCGAGCTCAAAACTTTACACGGATTTTTTTTTAATTATTTGTAACTATCCTGGAGAATGCCCCGAAGAAAATCTTGAAAAATTTTTTACCAAGAGTAAATAAGAGCCACCCTATTATCGGTATATAGGTACCTACTAAATATTTTTAAGCTTGCTACTCAAAATGTAGACTTGAACTTACATATTCCCACAGTTCCTAACAACTTCACCCTTAAAAAGTAAATGACAGCATGTTCGCTGATCGCACTCAAACGGTTTTCCGTGAATCTAGAGCGAAAACAAACAAAGATATTTATGGAAATATTTAATTTTCAACTGTTGACAAACTAAACAGGAGGGCACCTTAATTAAATAAGTGTGTATCTCAATATATAAATCAGAAAGCTTCTATATGTTGTGTGTTTGTCGCCTAAAAACTTTTGAACGTTAAATGCTGGGATCACGAAATGTGCCTCAGCTCATTATGCCTGACTAATCCAGATGAATGTGACCATCTTGACAAAAAAATAAAAAAAAAATTATTTCATAAAATCAGAATTTAAATTTCAGGCGGAGCCGAGTAGTAAAGCTAGTGTACATATATAGAGCACTGAGGAAAAGGGGAAGCCGGATAAAATATGGTAAATAATATATTATTTCTGCTAACAAAAATCAGATGGCAAATAGAACTTTAAACACCACTGCGACTCTTAAGGCGGTACATGGGTATTTCGGGGTCAAAACATCGAAATATTTTTTCGATTGTTTATGATAGCCATAGAAGTATTTAAAAAAAAATTTCATTGGAAAATTCTAAACATTGCGGGAGTTACAGGGTTTAAAGTAACGGGCAAAGTAAATGCAGGTAAACGCGCTGCGGCGGGCTTCAACCTTCACTCTGTGCACAAGAGTGCAAACACATCCCAAGCTAATAGAAACGTAAATAAACAGTTACCGAAAGGAAACTTTCCCAAGTATTCTTGTAGGAACGCTATCTGTGATATTTTTCACACAGAATTTCATAAAAATTTCATTGAAATCGCTGAATTTGAATGCAGTGGTAGGCTTCAAAGGCACCTGAGCGCTTAACCGTGTACAGGGGGCATATGCACCCGCATATTCCCCATAAGAAAATCAATTTTTGTAAGCAGCTGCGTTAGTATTTTTCAACAGTGCGTTTTGTATTTACATTCCTGTTGCCTAAAATATATGGACTTAGTCATTTTTTGTTCAGCGTAATGTGCTTATCTCCAAACTGGTTTGGTGCGGCTTCAGTTCGGTCTTTGTTTACGTTTCAAAGAGGTAAGACAGGCTTTTTATCGAATTAGTGGTAAGTGTTTGGTAAATTATAGTGTTTCTTTATTGTAAAGATGATGCTAGCTAGTACAATAACATATGACCAGAGTGTGTTTATTTATTTTCTTTCCACCGAACACAGCACCAGCAAGAGAGATAAGAGATCTGAACGCAGATGCTACCTGGGTCCTCGGTCTTCAGTGAAATCTTTCAAAGTTCATATTTGTTGTATAACTCCGTGAATTTTTACTAAAATTTTTCGACCGAGTTCCACATTGTAGATTTTGAGTTGAAGGATACTCATATACAGCGATTTTGCTGTCAGATGAGTCGGTCAATCGGAATCGTATTCACCATATGAAGGCGCGCATTACGCAAGCAGTCACGTTGTCGTCTTGTATATTAATCAATTTTTAATATTTTGTAAGCATTCTTATTTGAAAATACGTCTTATGTCTCTAAGAAAAAATTGTTAAAAGAGCAAATGGTTTAAGTTATTACTGGCTCTACAATCTAGCATAAAAGCAAACGTTGATTTTAGCTGTCTAATACCCATGTACCCCCATAACTTGGCCTCAGACCAGAGGCGGATTTGGAAATTTGGCACCTCTAGGCTAACACGCGCCTGCCACCCTTTTTGAGAAATATCATCAAATGTTTTAATTGAAAAGAGTTGAGACAATTTTAAAATAAATTCACTATGACAACTCACATATGAAAAAGAGTGAAGTGTTTTTAAAGTTGTCTCAAGTCTCTGCGTCTGAAGATCACGTGGCAAAACAGCCAAAATAAAAACATTTTGCTACCTTTTCAATTTTTTTTGCCTAAAATTTGCCGTCCCAAGTTGCAGCTTATATCAGGCCTACTCAGTCGGGGGCGATTATTGTACTATAGTTAATAGGAGGTACCCCGTTTTGCCGCATACTTTGGTACTCCGGTTTGCCCGCACATGAGGTTCTTTATTAAACATGACATATCTACAGTTCAACTTCAGGCAAACAAGTGGGTAAAAAGTGAAATACTATACTATGGATACACTATGGCAGACCTGGCCTTTACGGTGCAAATACCTCCTCAAGTTATGGGACCCGGGCAACAGCCGAGCGCGGGACTGTTACGTTGCTAACCACAACATGGGCTGCGGGAGAACTGCAAGACTGTACTGGGCCTCACGCGTTGTAGGCACACACACTCTTGCAGTACTCCCGAAACCTACGCAACGGTTAACAATGTAACAGTGCAGCCCTCGGCTGTTGCCCGGGTCCCAGAACTCGAGGAGGTATTTGCACCCTAAAGGGCAGGCCTGAACTATGGAATCCAATGCTTTACTTACCGTAATAATTGAATCTTTAGATTGAAGTTATATAACAGGATAAAATCGCAAATGCAAAATCGAACTTTATTCACTGTAATTTTTTCAAACTCGCCCAAACAAAAACTAATGAGTGCTGGTGTCTATGTTTGATCAAGAACTGTCATGGGGACGACCAGAATTAATCTAACACCACCGTTGGTGGCATATCGCACCTCTCATCACAGAAAAACAATAATACCCCGTGTGACCCAACTTTCCCCTACTGTGAATGCGCATGCCTCAAGAGAGAAGTAGGAGAACGAAGAGAGTCAAGAAAGATCCCATCCCCTTTTCTATTTCCGCACACTTCTGTCTCCGATATCTTATCAAACATGGAAGCACTCTGTCTCTACTTACAGTGCATATGGGCGAGGGAGCGCTTATGGCAAGGAGTTTTTGGCAATAGGAGCAATGGCAGTCGAATAGCATTGGGTGGCTGACAGCCAAACACATTCCAAGGTTCTTTTCATTCCAAACTCTGTTCTTCATTTATATATATATATGTCATATCTAAGAGAGTTTAAATGTATTGCAAAGCAAATTAATAGAACGTGTTGTATAATGGCTTTTTTCTAAATATCACTTATAACAATTATTATTATTCATCATTAGCATCATAGCTTTCCAAATGGTACTGACCATTATTTCCTTACAAGCGCCTAAAAAAATAATATGGTACCAGTACCTACAAAGTAAAATAAGACACAAACCATAATTTATGTTTTAAAGAATCGTTATAAGAACTACATTTTTCTGCCACTCAGAGAAGAAAATATTTAAAGCGGAAAATTTTACAAAAGATGTTTGGCAGAGACTCGAATACGTGATCCCCGAGATTCGCGAGCCAAGTAATTAGTCTTCTACAAATATACAGGGTGTTCGAAAATTGCGATCGAAAAATCCTTTACCGTTTTCGGATCCCAGGCTTCGTTCCCGAGATATTAACAGTTGAATATTAGCGGTGGAACTTCCGAGCCGCTCAGTTTACAGCCGAAACAGCTGAGAGCGACGCAGTGACCTCTGGCGCGCAACGCGGGAGGCACGCATCAGGATATTACATGTTCCGGAAAGTTCCTGAATTTTGAGACACCCTGTACGTATGTTGCAATACTCCTGCATGAGTATTTCTTACTTCTAAGATCCTAGAAGCA